>NW_027361765.1:16022500-16622500 GCF_039654945.1 Dendrobates tinctorius
TGATAAGGGTGCCCATACTTTTGCATCGGTCAAATTTTGTTTAAATGCAGATTGCACATTTTCTGTTAGTACAATAAACCTCATTTGAATCCAGAAATATAACTGAGTCCATCAGTTATTAGATATACGAAACTGAAATAGCTGTTGCAAAAAACAAAATTGTTATAAAGAAAAAAGGTTAACATTAATAGGGGTGCCCAAACTTTAACATATGACTGTATATGAATGAAATGTTACCACTATCATGAAGGACAATATGTCATGATAAAACATTGTCAGAATCACCAGGATCCATGGAAGCTTTCCAGAGTTATTACCTCATAAAGGGACAGTGGTCAGAATTGTAAAAATTGGCCTGGTCATTAACGTGCAAACCACCCTTGGGGGTAAAGGGGTTATTGAGCCTTGGTTATCCATGACCCTGTTGTCAAATCACCTATAGTGCTTCCTTGCACTACATTTGATGAGTATTAACCACCCTATACAGGTGACACCATACAAGACCTATCATTTTGGGCAAGCTCCAAAAGAAAGTAGAAACTAAAGCAGAATCAAAGTCATAAGCAAGCATACCTATTAGTATGAGTGCAAAGTGTGTGTGCACATTCACACTGTGGCAATTAACAGGGGTTCTGAACCAATAGGAACAATTTCCTATTGTTGCCAGGTGCCGGCCGGCAGATCTCGGCGGGCGCACTGCACATGCGCCCGCCATTTTCTTCCTGGAAGAAGATGCCGGTGGCAGCCGGACTTCATGGGGGGGTGTAGGGACACCGAAGGTACCGGGGGGAATCGGGGGACCTTTTTCCTCTCTACTCTGATGTGCAATCACATCAGAGGAGAGAGAAATTAAATGGGAAATCAGACACGAATCATGTTCTCTGTGGTCTCAGCTACCCCCAGTAGCCGAGACGCTGGAGAAATTCCGACTCTGGGGGGCACTATACACTTATTTCCTCTGCAACAAATCTATGAACCAGCATAATGGCACCAAAATATGATGCTTATATGGAACAATTAGAATCATGCTACTGCCGACTGTCGGTGTGCTGAAGAGACACAATCATAATGTGTATTTACAACGCATGATAATCTTGCCGGCTAAACAGGCTGCCGATCACCCGACGAATGCATCGTCCTGTATAAACACGACCTGTGCTACTGAAATTAATGACTGCTTTTGCGCACTGACCGTTCTATCAAATATCGTTCAGTGTACATCTAAAGTGTGATCTGCCTGTGTAAACAGGTTTTTAAATGTCTGTCGATCTGTAAATATTTACTGAATGACGCACGTTTAGCGCTGTAAAGTCATAAGGTGTAAATGGAACTGTATGAAAATAAAGTTTATTATCTAAACAAACTATAATAGACAAGTATCAACTTTGAACATAAAATACTCCCATGATAAATAGCTTCTTGCAAAGTCATTTTCCATTTACAAACCATTATAGTCAAGTTTTAGCAGAGAAACCAATGATCTGCTTAATCTGCTCAGTAGACATAACTGGTATGTCTTGTTATTCTAAAACTCTGCAGGGAGCTTCACAATAGTTCTATAATTTTTTACATCATTAAAATATTATAAAATTCAGAAACTGAAACTGCACAGAATAGGATCTATTACAAAACCATTTTACACTAGAAATGTCTTAAAAATATAGTGTATACAGTGTATTATTGGCAATACTGTATAGTGGCTGTCACTGGTTTACAGAGGGGAGCCAGAAGACTGCAGAGTCTGATTTCTCCTACTCCTGCACTCTTTAGAAGCTCTTCACTTTCATATTAAACGTTGCAGGTTTCTTTTAGCAATTTTAGCAATGCCCCTAGGGGTTAATCTGCTCAGTTGAGCGCTCTTGGAAGCTTTCCTGCATTAGGGCTCTCAGCTGTTCACTGTTGGCCACTCCTTTCTCCCATATATATTGGGCCCTAGCAAGCACTTATTGCCAGAGCTCCTTTCAAGCTGAGTGGTTGGTTTGCAGATTGTGGTTTGTGGTTGTTTGAGAAGACATTTGGTGGATTTATCTGAGGCTGTTGCTATGTTTTAGTTGTGCACCATTTCGCCTCCTTCTCTACTTTGGTTTTATCCCATCCTCCACTCCCCGCTGTTTACCTCTGTTGTTTGTGTGAGTATATTTGTATGATTGGTATTGTCCTTTATCCCTGTTTGTATTACCTTGCTAGTCTGGTTGGGGTACACTACTACTCCTCTGTTTCCTGGTTGGGGGAAGGGAACAGACTAAGGGCGGATCCAGGAGCTAAGGCAATGTACAAGGCCCTGGCATCTTCACCATGAGAAGTAATCTGGAGAACAGGACGAGCTAGGGCACTTCTAGCTTTAGGGACCGGGAAGGAGCCTCTGGTTCCGGGACACCCAACAAAAGAGTTGTGACAGTGGCTCAGTGGTTACCAGTTTTGCTTTGCAGTCCAAATCACACCAAGAGTGACATCTGCAAGGAGTTTGTGTTCTCCCCCTTATGTTCCTGGGCTTCCTCTAGATTCTCTGGTTTTTTCCCAAACTCCAGACATACAAGTAGGGAATTTAGTTTGTAAGACTTAATGGAGACAATAATGATTATGTCTATAAAGTGCTGAGGAATTAATGGTACTATATTTACAAGTAAAATAAATATTTCATCCATTTCATTATGTGTATCAGATAATAAAGATGCAAATTTTTTAAAATATAAGAATAACTGCATTACTAACAAAGCAATGATCGCCTATCCTCAGGATGCAGGATAATTTGCTAAGCGCGGGGTCCAAGTGCTGTGCTCAGCTATCTTTAACAGTATTATAGACAATGAATGAAACATTGTTGTTCATGAGTGACCACTGCACAATTAAGATGAGACTCTACAGAACCTTGTTCTCAGTATTATTGGGGATCCCAGCAGTTAGACCAACAGTGATCAGCAAGCTATCAGATACAATAGGTCATCTGTCTCACCACATGTTCCGCATTTACACTGACAGCATTTACATTCTCCTAGTACAGATAACCTTGACAAAGATCACAAAAATGTTGAAATGTCGGAAAATATATATTTGAATAAACTGTACATATGATAAATGATAAACACAAATGAAACATTCATTCTGTTCTTCTCTATACTTCAGTGTCCTATTCCTTGGGATTCTAAGACATAATTTCCATCTTCTTAGCATAACTTCTGCCTACAGCAGTTGAGCAGACTTACCCATATGATAGCCATCCATCCCTTAATAATGCATCACCTTAAAACTTGCTAAAATATGCTGATGCTGCTTTAATCAATCACAAGTAATTTGCTAGTATGATCTTTCTGCCTACTGGTTATACTTAACTCCTTAACGACCGCCGATACACTTACAGTATTGACAATGGTTGATAAGGGGCCTTATTCCTCAGCACCGCTTTTAAATGGCGCTAAGGAATAAAAGCATAGCGCTGTCCAACGGCGGCGATTCCCACAGATGTCAGTTGTATGTGACATATGACACCCTTGCGCTATCGGACCCAGACGGTTTTGCGACCTATCAGGGCTTATCAACCCCTTAAACACAGATGTCAATCGAGATAGCGGTTTGTAAGTTGTTGCAAAGGGGTCCTAAGGCTACTTTCACACATCAGGTTTTCGGCGTCTGGCGCGATCCGGCGTCGTGCCGGAACGCCGGATCCGGCAAATGTTTCGTAAAACCGGATGTGACGGATCCGGTTTTCTGCCGGATCCGTCTTTTTCTTGACAGACAAAACCGGATCCGTCTCATCCGGTTCATCCGTTTTTCTATCCGTTTTTCGACGGATTACGCCGGATCCGGTTTTTAAAATTGACCCTTGTGGCCTTCCGAACGGGATTGGCTACTGGAAAACTATATATAGCATGTTCCTACAGCCCTTCTTTGACAGGTTGTAGAGGAGAAAGTGCAGGTTGGAGAGAAGAGCAAGTTACTGGCGAAGATGGATGTTGTCATTGGAAATATTTTGAAGAATTTGGCGGATTTTACAGCGGAGGCGAATCGTTTGAGGGTGATTGTTCTGGAGAAGGAGAGAGCGAGACAGCAGCGCATCAGGCATCGTAGACGACGTTTGTGGATCCACCCCATCACAGCCAAGAGAATGACGCGTGGGGTCTATTCTACACTATGCATGGACCTTCGACGAAACCCGGATAAATTTTTTGGATATGTTAGGATGAAAATGGAGAATTTTGATTACTTGGTGGAGCGCATTGCACACCTCATAAGAAAAGCGGACACCTATTGCCGCTTCTCTGTTTCACCCGCAGAGCGTCTGATGGTGACTTTAAGGTAAGCCACATTTATTGGATATGATCGCATCAGAGCACACTTTCACTGCAATCTTGTTGGTGGTAGTTTGTATCTCCAAGTGTTATAGGTCAGTTTTGGTATGTAATGCTGTGATTTAAAACTAATTTATTGTTTTTTAATTCCCCACAGATTTCTTGCAACTGGAGAATCCCTTTCATCACTGCATTTCCAGTACAGACTCGGGATTTCCACCATATCTGGAATTGTGAAGTACACATGCCGTGCACTGTGGGACTCCTTAGCTGAAGAGTTTTTACCAGAGCCCACAACAGAGAGGTGGATTGAAATTGCTGACAAGTTTCAACAGATATGTCAGTTTCCAAACTGCTTGGGCGCTGTGGACGGGAAACATATCCGCATTGTAAAGCCAGCTGGATCGGGATCGGAATATTTCAATTACAAGAAATATTTTTCAATTGTCCTCATGGCCATCGCTGACGCGGAATACAAATTTATTGCGGTTGATATTGGGGCCTATGGCCGCTCCAATGACTCTCAAGTTTTCAAACTGTCTGCCATGGGGCGTAAACTGTATGGAAACACCTTCCAGTTCCCACCACCTAGACCGCTGCCGCAAACATCTGGTCCACCTATGCCATTTGTCTGTGTAGGGGATGAAGCCTTCCAGCTGTCAGAACACCTTTTGAAACCGTACTCTAGCAGAGGATTGACAAGACCAAAACGCATTTTTAATTACCGCCTCACAAGAGCAAGAAGAATGGTTGAATGTACCTTTGGTATTCTGACAGCCAAATGGCGGGTCCTATTGACTGCGATCAACCTCAAGACAGAAACTGTGGACGAGGTGATCAAAGCGTGCGTGGTACTCCACAATTTTGTTATCTGCAAGGAACCCATTTCCATTGAGGACACCTCTGAAGAAACCACCTTGCAAGATTACCATGACATTACCACTAGAAGTTCTGTGACGGTTTCAGTAATGAGGGACAATTTTGCACTATACTTTATGTCACCTCAAGGCAGAGTACACTGGCAGGATGACAGAGTGTGAAAGATTTGTGCCCAACCAAACTTGTGTACCTTCTGTACCAACAGTATATACCTTTGCCAACCAAAGTTGGCTATCTTGTCATGGTCTCTATTTTTAGCTTTAGGCCACAGGTGTGTACCTGGTTGTGTTTTATGCAAAGTATTTCACCTTTTAACAAAAGTTGTGTACATTGTTAGGAAATCACCAACAATAAACACAACTTTTTATTTGAAATACTTTGCTTCAAACACAACCAGGAACACAACTGTGGCAAAAAGCTAAAATTTACCCACAGTTATATACCTAGTTTTGAATACCATTTCACCTTTTAAATACCCTGTATTTAACCTTTTTCGCCGCAGAAAGAAATGACAGACAACCAGTGTAAAATAATTTAACTTTTATTGAAAAATGTTTTTTTTAGTAAACTTTTTTAAAATTTTAATAAACTTGTTTAATAAAACTTTGAAACTATAAAACTGAAACCATAAAACTGGTCATTTTTATTTAAATACACACATTATAAATCTGTGTAGTGTGTGGTGGAAATACTGCTGTAGGGGCTGCGGGACACTTCGACACTGGGAGTGTGGAGAGAGGACTGGGATCGTGGTGGGGAAGGAACAGTTAGAGGTGAAGGTGTGGAAAAAACTACAGAATGGGTGGACATGTGGGAAGCAGAAGAGGTGGTGGGTGGTGGAGTGGAGGGTTGGGCAGGGACTGTAGGAGCAGATGATGTTGATGGCAAGTTGTATGGGGAAGGAGTTTGGTACGGGGCAGGTTGCTGGAAGTGGGGAGATGTCTGGTACGGGGCAGGTTGCTGGAAGTGGGGAGATGTCTGGTACGGGGCAGGTTGCTGGAAGTGGGGAGATGTCTGGTACTGGGGAGGTTGCTGGTACTGGGGAGTTTGCAGGTACTGGGGAGGTTGATGGTGCTGGGGAGGTGGATGGTGCTGGGGAGGTGGATGGTGCTGGGGAGGTGGATGGTGCTGGGGAGGTGGATGGTGCTGGGGAGGTGGATGGTATGTAATAGGAGGGGGAGGATGGAAAGTGGCTGGAGGTGGATGGTATGTAATAGGAGGGGGAGGATGGAAAGTGGCTGGAGGGGGTGTAGATGTAATAGGAGGGGGAGGATGGAAAGTGGCTGGAGGGGGTGTAGATGTAATAGGAGGGGGAGGATGGAAAGTGGCTGGAGGGGGTGCAGGTGGAGGAACTACTGTGGTGGGAGGAGGAGGTTGGGAGGTAACTTGCTGGAGAGCAGCGTGGCATGAATGCATTACATGCATCTGCTGGGCAGGAGAGAGCGTTTCCATGCGCTCCACAACAGACCTGAAAAAGGTGTGGTTTGGCGAAGATCTTGCTTCTGAATGCATGGTTTGCAGAAGTGTCTTCACCTCCAGAATGCTGGAGTTGATCTGCTGATAGCCTGCGGAGATTTGCTCTGACAAGACTTTTAGACAGTTCTGGAAAGATGCATTCAGATGCAAGAACTCTGGCGCATAAGTCTTTTCCTGACCCCTCTGCCGCTGCCGCCCAGTACCCGCAGGTGTACTAGAGGTGGCAGGGGCAGAAGGGTGGGGTAAAGGGAAAGCGATCTCCTCACCAGCAGCTTCATGTAATGTAGGCGGCCACGATGCTCCTGTGCTGGTGGATGGGACAGATGGGTCGAATGTGTGGGAAGGCTGGGAAGGTGCAGATGTACCGGGGCGGTCGAAGTGTCCCTCGGTGCCGGTCTCCTCAGGGATCGCCTCAGAAGGGTCCAATCGTGCAGGCTCCCGAGTGCTGCTCACCGTGCTGTGGAATAAAGAGAAAAAAAAACAATTAAAATACTGACATGGTATGGCCCTGGCTGAAAAAAAAATTTACATCTGACATTTTTTTTCACATGTGGTGTGTAATATTTACCTTCTGGTGACCATTGTTTCCCGGAGGAACGACAGGGCTTCTGCGTACTTGTTCCTGCGTCCTCCAGATCCACTCGGGGCCCGCATCTCTTTATTGAACTCCTTCTTGAAACGATCCCTCACAGACCGCCACCGATTCACAATTCTGTTCCCTGAAACGAGAAAGTGGTTAGTATACAACATCAGTGTTTCACAAACTCCAGTCCTCATGGTCCCCAGGGGTCATGTTTTCAGGATTTCCATAGTAAATAGAAATCCTGAACACATGATCCGTGGGGACCACGAGGACTGGAGTTCGGGAGACACTGGTTTACATCAAGCAACCGGTACTGTATATACTTACGCTCTGTAATCTGGGCCCGAACATCGAGGTCCTCCCAGCGGCCCACAAGGAGCGAACAGATTTCCTCCCAGAGTCGTCGGGTAACGATAAGGTCAGCGTGGCGGCGGTCAGCCATATTCCAGAGCGGCTCCCTTTCTCTGACGAGATCGATGAGGTGGTCCACATCGAGTCCTCCATCCTCACCGTCAGAGTCGGGAGCACGCTGTGAAGGCTGTTAAAGAAAAAGACAAAAATAACATAATTAGCCTCCACATAAGAAATGAAATAAAAAGTGCAAAAAAACAAAGCAAAAATATTTATACTTACACGCTGGTGACCGCCGCGTTGCTGTCGCCGATGACCCTGGGAGGCACTGCGAGGACCTCTTGGCCGAGCACCAGATTGGGAAGACTAGAGAAGAAAACAAAAAATGTTATGTCTTTGGATGTAGGCATTTGTTTGCTGTGTGTGGTCTGCAGAACATTGTTTTCTATGTGTTGTGTGTAGTGTGATGTTGTGTTTCTGCGTTTGATGCAAAAAACTTACCAATTGTGAGCCCACTCCAGGTGTCTGTCCACCCCTTCCTTCTTCTTCTGGGAGCTCCTCTTCATCTTTTGATTCCTGTTTTGAAATAAAAGGCAATGAATAGACATATATTACAGAGAAGATGGATTTTGGAAATAAAAACTTACCGTCAAACGCTGACGATGCGAGGGAGGGCTCCCAGAAGATGATGTGCTGTCTTCCTGGTGGCCACACTCCATGCCTGTGGGTGGTGTTCCAGCTGCTGCCATTGCTGCTGCTGCTGCTGCATCTATTGGGCGGCTGTTGAATAAAGAGAAACAAAGGGACAATGAATATCTTGATATTCAATAGCCCTAGTTTGGAGGAATGGGTGATTTGATAATTACCGTCTCTCATCTGCTGCTGGCCTCCCCTCCTCAGCATGTTCTATTTGCTGCTCCATTTGGGGTGGTGGTGGTGCTGATGGTGCTGCAGTGGTCTCCTGCCTTCTCCTGCTTCGCTTGGTTGCTTTCTTGGGTGGCATGTTGGGTGTGGCTGTGGGTCCCACTGTCTTGCTTTTATATATGTCTTGTGGGCAGAGCTACTGAGCATGCTCAGACCAAAAAACCGGATCCGGCGCATTGCGGCGCTCATAGGCTTTCATTGTGTGAAAAAGCCGGACGCGCCGGATCCGGCGTGTCCGGCTTTTTTGCCGGAGACAAAAAACGTTACAGTAGCCGTTTTTTCCAGACGCCGGATCGCGACACATTGCCGGATCCGGCGAAAACCGGATGAAACGCATGGCCATCCGGCGCGATCCGGCGCAAATGCAAGTCAATGGGGGGGAAACCGGATCCGGCATTGCATTTCGCCGGATCCGGTTTCTGTCAAAAGCGCCGGATCGCGCCTGACGCCGAAAACCTGATGTGTGAAAGAGGCCTAAGATGCCCTTTGTAACCATCGGACCCCCGCAATGAGAATTGCGGGTCCTGATGGTTACCATGGTACCCTGAGATCATGTCATAACCCCAGGGTACAGTGGACTGTGAGATCCAGCTATAAGGTAAAATTGGGGACTCATGACAGCAGGTTTGCCACACCCTGTCATGATTTGGCAGTCTGCAGTCACATAGAGAGACTGCAGACATTTATCCCAAGGCTGGACAGCCACTAAAATAGCTTTATACAAATAATAAGGTGCTCTTTATGAAATTATTAAATACAATGCAGCTCAAGCCATGATTACTGTAGGGGAGCTTGTTATACAAACAGACTAGGGCTTTAAATAAGCCCACTACCTCACCATCTACACCCTCCCTAGGCAGCAACTATGGCAGGAGTTTGCTTATAATTTCATAATACTAGGTAGTTTAGTAATTAGGCTCCCAGTGCCATCTCCACTTCTTCAGCTCCACATATTCCCCTCTCCTGTCACATTCAACCCACACTAACCATGACATGCCTGAAATTAATTAAAATAATAAGTTCCATCCACCCTTACAGATGAAGGTTGCAGGAAGGCTTAAGGATGGCACTGGTTATTTCTCACACAACGCGCGGTGGGTGGTGGGCACAAAGACTGTAAGATAAGTTCAAGGACAGGCAGTGTCTCAGCTCAACCTAAGGTGCACACTAGGACCCAGAAGAAGTCCAGTGTGCGTAGATCAATTAGAGCACACACATGGGGTGGAGCTAACTACAACACTTCCAGCCTATAAGAAGTTTGTCAGGTCAGCACCAGCCTTCACCATATACTACATGGACTAAGACTCTACGATTGGCTACTCTGCAGTGTACAGAATCTCAACCAAACAGGTAACCAGGGATTTTTCTGCCCTTGTCTCTGACACCTCAGAATGCCGCCTTCTGTCTAATGACAATAATACAAAATCCCAGCAGCAGAGATCATAACACTCGTGGTGCATACTAAGTAATCTACACCACAGACAGGCATTAGCCCATGGAAAACTCCAATACCTATATAAACAAACCAGAAAAAAGGGAGTCTATATCCAAAAATAAAATTACTTCATTATTTACTCACAAAAGACTGTATAAAATACATAGACAAAAGTGAACAACCATGAATATGACAATGCGTTACAAAGAGACTAAGGTGGAACTATGTGCAGGGTTACTAACAGCAAGCAAAGTTATCATGTATAAAGCAAGTGCCATTATATTCAAGAGGCCCCATGGACACTAATTAGCATAGGTGTAATAATCCCCCAGTAAGGTGTGAATTTCTAATTAATCCCCTGCTAATAGTCCCCAGGTCATAACCTCCAGGTCATTGCTCACCCATTTGCTGTCATGAACACCACACACTACGCCCCAACGTGCGTTTCGCGTGGGCTTCTTCCGGGGGCTGTCTAATGACAGCAGCGGCCGTGGGTCTGGGTGTGTCATGCAACGCAGCCAAGAGTAATGGCTCCCTCTGTCCCCAATAGGTACTCTAATAGCTTAAAGGGGTTAAACAAAATTTGATAATCAAATTGTATCCACGGTATCAGTATCAATGTTCCCACTGTTTCTTTATTTCAGTATAGCTAATGTTTTATACTGCAGACCTATTTTTACTGAGTTGCACTTTTCCTTTATCTCTACAAAATAAGTTATAACATTGACATTCAGTGTAACCTTATAATATCTCTGATTCTGTTATTTCGCAGTCAAAGAATTGTTAATTAAAGAGAGATTTGGTGACCAAAATAAGTTTCAAGTGACAAAATAACAAAATGAGCACTTTTGGAGACTGAACTAAGATATTCTGAAGACAGCGGGATGCCTGCCTGCAGAACAAAATCAAGCAGAACATCAAGCCTTATCTCTCAGTAGGATTCCTTAAATGTAAAACTTTATTATCCATGAAATCCCACTGTTAAATGTGGAGAATAAATATGTAAAGTGAACTTTTTCCATCCATAGTACAGGCAACGTTATTTGAAGCAGCTCTAAACTGAAATATTTTTACACTTACCCATTTTCCTTACGAATCTGAAAAAACCCTGTCTGCAATTGAGATTCAGATTCGTCTTTTGTCCTAAGTCACATTTCACGGTTTGTTAAAGGGTCAGTAGTGACTTGCAGGATTGCTGCTTCCAACAGGTGGTGCTGTAGAGCTCAAGTCCCCTCCCTCTCTGAAGAGGCAATTTGCATATTAAATTTCCCAGAGGAGAATTGTATAGCGAATAAGTCTGCTTGCCTTGGCATGCCAGAGAAGGTATGTCACTCTCCACAAGGACAAATGTTACCCCTTAGACCTCAGTTTAGAGCCTTTAACCTTGCCAAATCAGTTATC
The DNA here is from genome assembly GCF_039654945.1 of Dendrobates tinctorius. NCBI lineage: Eukaryota > Metazoa > Chordata > Amphibia > Anura > Dendrobatidae > Dendrobates > Dendrobates tinctorius. Next base: position 16,033,836 of record NW_027361765.1, read on the forward strand.
ATACTTTGCACTGACGAAAGGCAGAAACATTCTGTCTGCAAATGGAGATTCTGATTTGACTTTTGCCTTAAGGCCGGGGTAAGACTTGCGAGAAACTCGGACAAGTCTCGCACATCAATACCCGGCACTGCCGCCGGCACTCTGATCGGACCGTTCAGTGCCAACTAGAATGCATCCCGTGTGAACAGAGGCCACAAGTTTGCAGAGCCATTCGGGCCCAACTGCACCCTGAAAGAAATATAAAAAGTGCACAAAAAACATATCAATATATGTAAGATATAGGTTGATATTAAGGCCTTAATACGGAAGCTGGCAAACTGCGTCAAAGTTCCTTACACTTGCCAGTCCTACTCTAACATGAAAGCCTCAAAAAGAGGAAAAAATCCTCCAAAAAATTCAGATACAAACCAGACAGGCCTAAATGCATCTGCACTAATACAGGGTGCAGCGGACCAAAGTAAAATGGCACTTGGCAGCCCCCCTATATGGTGTTACTAAGAGCTTGTGAACCAGAAGCCCTGCATTCCCTGTGTGAACACTGCCACATGCGGATTATTTCTTCTGCACTGGTGTACCACACGGCCAATCCTTGATTGTAGGCTGGCTGTTTCATTTGGTATTTATACACCTGTGCAGCTTCCATTTTACTTTGGTCCGCTGCACCCTGTATTAGTGCAGATGCATTTAGGCCTGTCTGGTTTGTATCTGAATTTTTTTGAGGATTTTTTCCTCTTTTTGAGGTTTTCATGTTAGAGTAAGACTGGCAAGTGTAAGGAACTTTGACGCAGTTTGCCAGCTTCCGCATTATGGCCATAATATCAACCAATACCTTACATATATTGATATGTTTTTGTGCACTTTATATTTCTTTCAGGGTGCAGTTGGGCCCAAATAGCTCTGCAAACTTGTGGCCTCTGTTCACACGGGATGCATTCTAGTTGGCACTGGGCAGCCCCCCAATATGGTGTTACTAAGAGGTTGTGAACCAGAAGCCCTGCATTCCCTGTGTGAACACTGCCACATGCGGATTATTTCTTCTGCACTGGTGTACCACATGGCCAATCCCTGATTGTAAAAACATGCAAAACACAAGCCGCGGAGACACCATCACATGTTTCTCAACGCAAGCAATGACTAGCCAGGTCTTTCCCCGGGAAGGAACGACCACGGGAAGGGCAGTCTCCAATGAAGGAAACCACCTATGCCAAAATATGGTATCCATCCACAGACAGCTATTTCTTTTTTTTTTTTTTTTTTTTAAACCATTCAAGTTAGTTATAAACAACTCAATGTAAGCTCATCAACTTAAACGTCGTTGTTTCAACTCTCATCATCATGGTTCATATTTATTTTAGTATAACAAACCAAGGGTATACACAAAGACATCCTAAACATCAATAAACATCACTAAAATTCACTGATATTTGATCAGGTGCTGCCATTTTTTAAATTTCCAGACACCCTCTGCATCAGAACCACCACCGCCTTCGCTGTCTAATTTATAAATCAAGTATAATCTAGAAAGGATCAGCCCGACACACTTATTCACAGATACATGCTTCTCTTTGAAAATTCCTAAATTCCTCACATCCCACAAACTCTGCATCACAAAAGTCATAATTAACGATAGGATTCTATTTTTCACACAACCACATGCACCAATTCCAAACATTGCAACACGCCAGTCAATAAAACTCACGCCCGCTAACTCCTTACACAACCCACCTACACACTGCACATGTAATCACAGTCCCACATAGTATGCCACACAGCCTCCCATCCACCACATCCTTCCCTCGGGCACACATCCGTTCTGGTCAGACCTCGTCTCCTCTGAACCTGTCGCACAGGCAAAATATTGTGCAAGGACATCCATACAATATCCTTTTGTCTATTAGACATCCCATGCATTCCCAAACTCTTCCATGCAACCGAAACTTCATTCCCTCTCAACCCCACAATATTACATTCCACGTCATTCTTACGTATTATTTTCATCACATTCTTAGCCATAATAAAATCATTCATCGGCACACTCAGTAAATCATGCTTCCTCACAAACTTCTCAATCACCTCATACCAGACCGGACACTGGAAAGCAACAGGCACTCTAGCACCCCTCTTTCTCCAACATAAGCCATATAACATCCAACCAGCAGAATAACTTGCCATATACCCTCCCTTATTTCCTTTATTCAGCAAAATAACAACAGTTTTGATATACTGAAGCCCCAGAAAAATCTCAATATTTGGAAAGGCCATGCCACCATGGTGACACGCCTTGAAAAGACTCTCTCTCTTAAGTTTCTCTATTTTACTGCTCCAGGAAAAAGTAAAAACTAACTTTTCCACTCTTTTTATTTTCCTACATGATGGTGGAAACACTGTTGCAATAAAAAGCAAAATCGGAAGAATCACCGCTTTTATGACCAAAATCTTACCAATCAAGGTCAAGTCTCTCAGTCGCCAAAAATTTAACTTACGCTCTATGCGCAATCCACACTCCTCCCAGCTCTCCTTTCCTTCCAAGTCCTTATTAAATAATACTCCCAGCACTTTGATAGTACCCTCCTCACACTTTACCCCCTCCATTTTAACCCTGTCATCCCCAAAACATTTAAAACTGCATTTATTCCAATTCACTCTAAAGCCAGATGCACCACAGAAAAACTCCAGAAGCAACTTAACCCTACTCATAGACGCAACACTTTCACTCACAGCCACAACATCATCCATATATCCAAGAACTTTCACATGCTTCCCACCACTCCCAGGTACCAGCACACCTCGCATCATTTTATCACGTCTCACCAAGCACAACAGAGGTTCAATCACACATACAAACAAGACAGGGGACATGGGACACCCCTGCCTTACACCAGACTTAATATTCACTTTCTCACTCAACCACCAATTAACAAGAAACTCACTTGACACACAATCATACAAAGACATTATCCCATTCACAAATTTTTGAGGAAAACCCATTCTCTCCAGAACTTTAAGCAAAAACACATGCAAGACCCTATTAAACGCTTTCTCAAAATCAATTGACAGAACCATACACTTCCGTTTCCTTCCCATGCAGTCTCCAATCAAATCCCTTAATAGCAATAAGTTATCACTCATACTTCTTCCAGGCACAGCACACACTTGATCCTCATCCACAACACTACCAATCACCTCATGCATACGATTCGCCAACAATTTGCTATAGATTTTGTAATCTGCGTTCAGCAAAGTTATAGGTCTCCAATTTTCTAAACACTTTCTCTCACCTTTCTTATGCACAAGCACAACCACCCCCTCTTTCATTGATTCACACAACCTACCACTCTCCCACATATACTTACATATCTCAGTCAAATCAGCACCCAGAAAATACCACGCCTTCACATAGAATTCTACCGGCAATCCGTCTTTACCTGGAGTCTTATTCTTTTTAGCACTCTTCATCACATTTTCTACTTCTTCCATAATTACGACCTCATTCAAAATATCACATTCTCCACTATCCAACTTGTTCTCTAACCCATTCAGCACTTCTGAAACAAGACCAGAATCAATCCATTTTTTATCATATAACTTACTATAGAACCTATTCACCTCCTTTATCACATTCTCACATGACACACACAAACCGTTCCTATCCAGGATTTTATCCATATCAAGCTTTCTCCCATTCATTTTCTTAAAAAAGAACCGGGTGCACTCTTCATCTTTCTCAAGATCTTCTATTTTGGTGCAATAGATGATTTCTTTCCCTTTTTCATCCATAACACGCTTTAATTCACTCTTTGTCTCAGTCAGCAGATCAGACACATCCATCCCACTTTCTCCACACTTCCTTAACCAGTCTAAGCGCCTGTTTAAATCATTAAATCTACTCCGATAAATAGCAACTTTTTTATAGCCCTACTTTTTGAAGAATTTTTTGCAACACACCTTAACCCAATCCCACCACTCCAGTACACACGCAAAATCCCTCTTACATACTCTCCACTCTTTATACTTTATTTTTAATTCATCCATCACATCTTCATCTTCTAACAATCTTACATTCAGCTTCCAAACCCCACCCCCATACACACGGTCATCAATCACACTAAACACACCTCTCAAACACTCATGATCAGAAAAAGGTACAGCATTTTGTTCAAAATTCATACACAACATATTTTTGGAAAACAACATTTTATCTATCCTGGATGCAATACCACCCCTATCAGCATGGTACGTTGGCGGTGGTGGGATGCCAAATTTCAGAGCAGCAGCATCTAGAAGGGAAAAATCAGAAATAAGATTGGATAACTTTTTACCAGTTATGTCACAATTCCCTTCTGTGGTGCAATTAAAGTCTCCAACTAAAACTATAGGCATTTTGCCCAGAAGAAACAAACTTAATTTTTCCAAAAGAGCCAGATGCTCCTTTTTCCTGTCATGTCCTGATGGATAGTACACATTAATAATTCTAGCCCACCACCCCCTATAACTAACATGTGCAATTATACATCTACCCACCTCTACCACCGTATAGCTATCTAAACTAATCTCCCTGTTACCCATTAATATCCCTACACCATCATTCCTATTAACACATGAGCCAGACCATACATGCTGTCCGTAAGGCCAGTCCTTATCGCTTGGCACGTCCACAATCCCACATTGCCGAAGACAAAAGATGTGAGCATTCATCTGTTTAATATAATCTAGAACGATTGCCCTCCTGAATTTGGATCTAATTTGCCTGACATTCAGGGACGCAATGCCCCCAACCAGCTTTGGGAGCAATAACATGACTGTTATTTACATGACGACAAACACGCCACTTCCTCTTCAGCCGTTTTCGTCTTCCATTTGGAACTGCAACTCCTTGAATCTGTTTATGTCTGCGGGAATGCCTAAAAAAGCATTGGTGTCAGGAGAGAAGACATTCTGAGGGTAACTACGTTCACTTACCGGACTTAAACCAACTTCACCGGGGTCTGCCCAATCCGTTCTGGGCTTCTTACAGGAAGTTCCAGACTCCTCATCCTCAGAGGACCTCGTAAGAGTGAAGTCACCTTGATCTCCACAACTGGCCAACTCCTCCTCAGTAGCAAACCAAGATACACTGGGGGTATTGCCAAAAGTACCTTCCAACTCCCCCTCCCCACAGACATCAGACTGATGAGGGAGCTCACATTCAACATCAGTAGCTTCCAAAACTGCCACCTCTGGGCTGGGAGACTCTGTTTGGGGCAGGGCCTCCTCATGTGCATCCATGATTTCAGGTTCCTCAATAAGTTCCGGGTCTGAAACCTGTGGAATGTCAACAACAGCAGCAGGGGGTGCAGCTGCCCCACCTGAGACCTCAGCGTAAGACCTAGGACTGATCCTGGCCTTACAGTCCCGATACTTATGGCCCTCCTCACCACAAGCATTACACATAACAGGATTTGTGCAGTCTTTGGCCATATGGCCAGAAGCATTGCAATTCCTGCAAGTTGGCATCTCCTTGCAACTATCCTGGGTATGCCCGAAATTTTTACACCTCCTGCAATACATCGGGGCATCTGGAAAGAACAAAAAAACAGTATTTTTCCCAATTGAAAAATTAAGAGGGGGGTAATGGATGCCTCCCGGGCCTTGGGGATCCATCCCAAATCTCACAAAAAATTTGTACTTCCCGGTCCAGAGCCCTTCTCCATTCAAGACCCTGTGGGAGTACTGAACATAAATGCAACGTCTTTTCAAAAATAAAGCAATGTCCTCCAGGGAAACAAAAGGGTTTTGCATGAAAACTACAAGTGGGATATCTCCCTTAGAGTACAGCACAGTAAAGCTGCCATAGAAGATAGCACCAGTACATACCTGCCTTCTCTCCTAAACTCCTGCAGGCATATTATATCGGACTTCCGAATCTTCAGGATGTCATAAAACACCATGTTGACCAAATATCCCAGGGAAAAATGCAACTTCTTATCTTCAGCGATGTCAATCCTGAATCCATTTTTGACCCGGCTATCAGAGAATTGAAGTCGGACTCCCATCGTCCACAACTCCAAGGATTTCCTCCCTGAAACCTCCTGGCTATCTCCCAAAAGCAGCGACTGGCTTTAGCCACTGAAGTGGCGATGCCGGAAGGCCAAGAGACAGCACTCAATGTATTCAGGAAACTCCGCACCTCATCAGTGTGGCTAGTAGGAGCAATGCCTAGTAAAAGACTGTGAAAAATGAGAATGAATGAACTCATGGAGATCAACATCCAACACTGCGGAGACACCATCACATGTTTCTCAACGCAGTGATTCTAGAGCAATGCCCCCATCCTTTATGGGAAATATGCAAAAACATGCAAAACACAAGCCGCGGAAACACCATCAAATGTTTCTCAATGCAAGCAATGACTAGCCAGGTCTTTTCCCGGGAAGGAACAACCACGGAAAGGGCATTCTCCAGTGAAGGAAACCACCTATGCCTTTTACTAGGCATTGCTCCTACTAGCCAGTTACCTACTCCACACTGATGAGGGGTAATACCCCGAAACAGCTGTCTGTGGATGGATACCATGTTTTGGCATAGGTGGTTTCCTTCATTGGAGACTGCCCTTCGCATGGTCGTTCCTTCCCGGGGAAAGACCTGGCTAGTCATTGCTTGCGTTGAGAAACATGTGATGGTGTCTCCGCGGCTTGTGTTTTGCATGTTTTTGCATATTTCCCATAAGGGATGGGGGCATTGCTCTAGAATCACTGCATTGAGAAACATGTGATGGTGTCTCCGCAGTGTTGGATGTTGATCTCCATGAGTTCATTCATCCTCATTTTTTACAGTCTTTTACTAGGCATTGCTCCTACTAGCCAGTTACCTACTCCACACTGATGAGGGGCAATACCCCGAAACAGCTGTGTGTGGATGGATACCATGTTTCGGCATCGGTGGTTTCCTTCATTGGAGACTGCCCTTCCCGTGGTCGTTCCTTCCCGGGGAAAGACCTGGCTATTATTGCTTGCATTGAGAAACATGTGATGGTGTCTCCGTGGCTTGTGTTTTGCATGTTTTTGCATATTTCCCATAAGGGATGGGGGCATTGCTCTAGAATCACTGCGTTGAGAAACATGTGATGGTGTCTCCGCAGTGTTGGATGTTGATCTCCATGAGTTCATTCATCCTCATTTTTCACAATCCCTGAATGTAGGCTGGCTGTTTCATGTGGTATTTATGCACCTGTGCAGCTGCCATTTTACTTTGGTCCACTGCACCCTGTATTAGTGCAGATGCATTTAGGCCTGTCTGGTTTGTATCTGAATTTTTTGGAGGATTTTTTCCTTTTTTTAAGATTGCTACTTCTAACAGGTAGCGTTATAGAGTTCAAGTCCTCTTCCTCTCTGAAGAGGCAATTTGCATAGTGCAGTAAAAAGGGTATTTTGGCTAAAGAAATACGCTGTGGTTTGTAGTGACCACTATGTCCGCTAGGGGGCGCTGTGTGGGTGTCCCAGGACGGGCCTACAGGCATATCCATTGTGGTAATGGGTATGGGATGCTGAATGACCGTTATGTATCCCAAGGTAGGTGGCCTTGGGATGGAAGCTTGAATATGTGTGTTGATCAGCAGAGGCACTGCTGATCTATTGTTACACTGTGTCAGCGAGAGCTTTCCAGGTAACTGGTGAGACGGGCGGACCCAGCTACCTACAAACCCACCTAGGGGCGGTGTCTAGAACACCTTAGTAGAGTGTATGAATGCTTGTAGGACCTGTGATGAGGTCATAGCCATGTGACCCGGTGGGCGTGGCTATGGACCATATAAGGTGGCCAGGGTAGGTCACATGAGAGAGAGCACATGGATCTGATTGGGCCATGTGGAAGGTCCCGGAAGGCCTAGGTGGAGGAAGGTGTGCTACCTTCCTGAAGACCACGTGCTGAGGCTGCTGACCCAGTGAGGCCTATGTATATTGGCTGTATGTGAGGAGGCATAAGCCTCCTGTGTTTTGCTGAGGCTCCAGAACTGAGCCTGAAATAATGGACATTTATGCTTGCTTTCACCTGAGCTATAGGCTATTCCTTGTGTTATGTGCTGCTTTATGGGTTATGAAGCAATAAACCCTATGAACTTTTAAAGGAACGTGCCTCCTGATTGACTCTCGTTGCTCTGGAGAGAGTCGAATCTCTACAGCTGGTATCCTGAAGGTAAGTAAATCTATAACTACTACAAATAGAGTGGAACTAGAAAAAACGTACACAAGGTCAAAAAAATTAGTAATATGGACATCATATGATGGAGTCCTCTATTTAGAAATATGCTGAATAAGAGCCTAGTGGCTCAGTGGTTAGCACTATTGCTAGAGTCCTGGATTTAAGGTCTGTTTCACATGGTATCAGAGATATTGTGTCTGTGTGTCCTTGTGTGTAGAACGTATGGCACATGTGTGGCAACCTTGTGCCGCTCCTGTGTGCCGCATAAAACCCACACGCACCGTCACCTGAGATGCAGCGGTACAGTTAGAACTGTTCCCCGGTGCCAGGTGCTGAAGAAGGCTGTCATCATTCTCCCCTGCTCTGCCGGTAAGCAGGTGAGAATGATGACAGTTGTATTCAACTGATAACCTAAGCACTGTGGGAAATAGACACTGATGCTGAAGTCAGTGCAGTTCAGCCCGGCTGGGAACGCAGCCTCAATGACCTGCAGTAACCTCGATGAAGTCAACGCCGGTCACTTATTATTCGCTCACAGCAGCTCATTCACCAGTGATTCTCAGCCTGGACGGTCGCATTTTGGCACCGTCGAAGTTGGAAACTATTTCTCCCTCAGACATGGATCACAGCATGGGACATAACAATGGACAGGTGAAGGATATTGTTGTTTTTTTATTTTTTATTACAGGAGATGAGGGATTCAGTGGAATTAGGCATCAGGTGTGTTTTGCTTTATTTCAAATAAAGGACTTTATACTTGCTGTGTCTTTATTTACCATATAACGATAAGATTAGTAATTGATAAGTGTCTTATAGATGCCTCTCCATGGGCTTGATGTCACCAGGCACCACAAAGGCCACATCAACCTCACAAATATGAACCCAACTTGCCACTGCTACAGGGCAAGAGGGAACAGCCAGGCAAAGCTCCAGAATTGGCGCATTTAATAGATGTACCTTTTCTGGAGCGGCTTGTAGGCTGCTATTTATAGGCTGGGGGGTCAATTTCCATGTCCCCTTACCAGCCTGAGAATACCAGCCCCCAGCTGCCAGCTTTAGCTTGGCTGGTTGTCAAAAATGGGGAGGACCCCCACACCATTTTTTTTAATTATTTATTTAAATAAGTTTAAAAAATAGCATGGGGACCCCTCTATTCATGATAGCCAGCCTTGCTAACACTGACAGCTGAGGGTTGCAGCCCCAAGCTCTCAATTTTGCCTGACAGGCTATCAAAAATACAGAGGGATGAATACTCTCATCAACTGCTGCCTGCTGTGACTGTTATTAGCGGCAGCAGGTGTTGGATGATGGGAGTAGTAGTCCCATGAGCTGCTGTCTGCTGTTGCAGTTATCAGTTGAATATAACTTTGATCATTCTCCCCTGCTCGTGCTGATCGCCGAGAGCTTTTTTGTGATAATTCAAAGTGGTAAGTGTGTAGAAAACCAGTCACTGCTCATCACCGACCCATTACAATCCCAACAGTGAAACATGGTGGTGGCAGGATCACACTATGGGGGTGTTTTTCAGCTGCAGGGACAGGACGACTGGTTGCAATTGAAGGAAACATGAATGCAGCCAAGTACAGAGATATCTTGGATGAAAACCTCTTCCAGAGTGCTCTGGACCTCAGACTTGGACGAAGGTTCACCTTCCAACAATACAATGACCCTAAGAACACAGCTAAAATAACAAAGGAGTGGCTTCAGAACAACTCTGTGACCATTCTTGACTGGCCCAGCCAGAGGCCTGACCAAAACCCAATTAAGCATCTCTGGAGAGACCTGAAAATGGCTGTCCACAAACATTCACCATACAACCTGACAGAACTGGAGAGGATCTGCAAGGAAGAATGGCAGAGAATCCTCAAATACAGGTGTGAAAAACTTGTTGCATCATTCCCAAGAAGATTCATGGCTGTACTAGCTCAAAAGGGCACTTCTACGCAACACAGCAAAGGGTCAGTTATAAAAGGGGGCGAGCGCGCTATCGGGGCTTTTGGCGGGAGGAGAGCTGACCTGAAGGGAGAAGGTTGACTCCGTCTCCACACTGCCTGACACAGCTTACAGAGAGGTCAACCACTTTCCTCTTCCACACATGCTGAATGTGTGTTACCTGACCGCCTATTACCTCAGACTGAAGTCCATAGCTGTCCTCGCAGATCGGTATCCCCGACTAGGTCTGACATGCTCACCACCGCTGAGCCTCTTCACCACCCTGTACGCGAGGGCACGTCTGTGGCCTGCGCTTCCACACTACGCATTCAGTGTCAGAGTGCTTCACATGTTCCCCTTTGTGTACCAGGACTGAGCGTCTTCACTGGGAAAAGCCCAGGAGCACTGTTTCAGGACAGGGACTGTGCAGTAACTTTATCCGGGACCATTTCAACGCTATCGCAAAACACCTTTGCCGCAATCGAGGACTCTTCCAAGCTTCCTCCATTTAAGAGCTACAAACTGATAAGTGTACACATTTTATTTGTTGATTTTTCTCTCTGCAAAGTGTTTACTGCGCATTGTCTGTGTACTGTGTACTGTTTTACCATTGTTAATCCCCGCACTCCCTGTTAAGAGCATAAACTGCTACTTTTAACCTTGCATAAAACACCTGTTAACTCTTGGTTTGCCTCCTGCTTGTCACTGCATCCCGCGTTCCTGCTAGCATCTTATACTTGGCGTAGTCGACAGGAGATGCAGTCTAACAGCACGGAGGTGGCAGACCTAGCATTTGTGGGTGGCCCCAGGTCCAGTATCTCACTAGGGGCGATGTTGTCTAGTTTGCCAAAATTCTCACCATGTTATGGAGCTGGACTGAACGCATATGGGGCATGATGAGAATGCATCCCGTGACTCCAGCACTGGAAGCCAAAGTGGCTATTATGTCGTTAGATGGGGAGGCCAGAGATTCGGTTATGTTAAGGGCCCCCAGGGAGCATGATACTTTTAATAAAGTACTCCAGATATTATAAGAGGCTCCCTAGCCTTACTGAAAGAAACACTCTGTCTCCAGAGACCTTACGGATTCTTCGCCAGTGGGAACGTCTGCAGATGAAGAATGGCTTACTCTACCGGAAAATACAACTGCAGTCAGAGTCGGGAGCCTTCTGGCAGGTTATAGTCCCGAAAAATCTGTTGTCCGAGATCTCCATTGAAGCTCATGAAGAAGGAGCACATTTTGGCCCCGAAAAAACTTTTCAGTGGTTGCATCGTTTCATATTCCGTCAACAGTTTTAGGGGGAAGTGGAAGAATCCTGTAAAGCTTGCCGTCTGTGTGAATTAACTAAACCACCAGAAGAGAGACCCCCCATGCATACTAACGGCCCCACTGGAACTATTGATGATAGACTATCTAACCATCAGGCCGGCCCACCAGGGATACGAACATTGCTTAGTGATGATAGACCATTTCACTAAATTTGCTGACGTCACTCCCACACGAGATCAAACTGCAGAGTCAGCTGCCTATGCAATCTGTAAAAATTTTATTCAAGTTTGCGGCTGTCCTAAACGAATCCACTCAGACCAGGGAGCCTGTTTCCTAGGAAAAGTAATGGAAGAATTACATTGGATGTATCGAATAGATAAATCATGAACCACTCCGTATCATCCCCAGGGAAACGGCGCCTGTGAATGGTTTAACCGTACTTTGATACAAATGTTGAGAGCCCTTGAGGAGGACCGAAAAGCCTGATGGCCTGAATATGTTTCAGAACTAGTCTGGGTGTACAATAATCGAGCGCACCGTATCACAGGGCACACGTCCTACTCTCTCCTATTTGGCCGAGCTGGAAAAAGTATCACCGAATTAGAGTTGGACCCAGAAGAAGGAGGACCACAAACTGTGGTACCCTCATGGATCCAGGAACACTGTCATCGCCTACAGACATTGCATAGATTGGTACACACTCGTCTACAAGAGTTGGAACATGATGACAGAACCTCACCGCGAGCAACGGATCTACAGCAGGGAGACCGTGTTCTGGTAAGAGAGGCATCCACGAGACAAATTGGTACATCGTTGGGAGCAGGTTCTGTACTGGGTTAAGCGGTGAGTCAATTCCGAGGCTCCTGTGAATGAAATCCAAAAAGAGGGGGAAGAGGGCTCTCCTACTCGGATAGTGCGTTGAAATATGCTCCGACCCTGTCTTTCAAGAGATCCTGTACAGGTCGAAGAAGAATCAGTGCCCCAGAACCGATACCTGCAGGAACAGTCGAAGAAGAGGATGAGGAGAATGATGTCGCGAAAGCTGAGGCTCTCGAAGAATGTGATACCGAAAGTACAGACAAACCAGGGCTCTCTTTAAACCAGCCAGATTCTACTACTTCAGAGGATTCCACTGCTCCCTCCACCTTACGACGCTCCGAACAACTGCTGGCAAACCTCCCAATCGTTATGAACAGGAGCAATTTATTTGGCAACAACAAGTTCAGCCGGAGAAGAGAAACTCATGTGGCTCTCGGAAATCCTCGCCCGTGGAATGGTAAGCAAAAGGAGTGAGGGAATGTAGGAGGATGGACCGAACTAGGGCTACTTCATGTGTCTCTGGGCTGGAACTGTCGGGTCTGTCACCATCGTTACTGGGGGGAAACTTTTCTGACCTGGACAGACCTGAGCATCTGACTTTAAGGGGCGGGTCAGTTATAAAAGTGGGCGTGTGCACTTTCGGGGCTTTTGGCGAGAGGAGAGCTGACCCGAAGGGAGAAGGTTTACTCCATCTCCACACTGCCTGTCACAGCTTATAGCCAGGTCGACCGCGTTCCCTCCTCCACACACACTGAATGTGTGTTACCTTACCGCCTATTATCTCAGACTGAAGTCCATAGCTGCCCTCGCAGACCGGTGTCCCGACTAGGTCCGACACGCTCACCACCACTGAGCCTCTTCACCATCCTGTATGCGAGGGCGCGTCTGTGGCCTGCGCTCTGGGATCCGCACTCAGTGTCAGAGTGCTTCCCCATTTCCCTTCGTGTACCAGGACTGAGAATCTTTGCTGAAAAAAGCCCAGGAGCACAGTTTCAGGACAAAGACTGTTTAAAACAACCAAGAAACAAATGTTACAATGCCACCAAATAAAGGGCAACAGGAATACTCAAAAACCATATACCATACAGCGAAGAACAGAGTACAAAAACCTGTTTAGAATATCATAAAAATTCCAATTTTATTAATAATACATGTAATAAAAAATTACTTTGGACAACAAATTGTTCAAAATGCGAAAGACATGAACAGTGACAACGTAAGTGGTATAAATAGTTAATATTAGGACTGGGTATATCAGACCCCAATAAGACAATAAATAGATATTGTACTGAAGTGTCTTCAATATATATAAGGCCACTTATATGGAGGAGAGTTTAATGGGTTAAATAGAATTCACTCAATATCGGTAACCGACTATAAACATCATGACTCGCTCCAAATCATTAAAGTGCCATAGCGCAATCAAGAGGAGGAATTCTTACCCAAATAATTCCAAAGATACCACGTACACAGCAGCCCCAATGTGTGTTTCGTGTGGGCTTCCTCAGGGGGCTATACTAGTACTGTGTGTTCATCTATATATATATATATATATATATATATGCCCATACAGCTGTTCCCAGTTTACATCTAACTTCGGCGCATGTCAAAACGGAGCCCGAACCGGAAATGATGTCGCTCCCAGCATCCAGCGCGGCGCACATAGTCACAAGGCCGCCACCATGGCAACCGTGACCAATACACCGCACTCCAAGGACGCCAGAAGCGATGCTCTGGATCTCATGTGCCGCGGACATGCGCACTTGGACATTAGTGAGCGCTCCAGGATATCAATACGGCGCATGTAACTGTGATGTGTGCGCCAGAAATAACATCACCCCCAGGCCTCCACCATGACACATCAGGTAAGTATATTGTTACCAAGGTAACAAACAACCAGAGATGCCTAAAGGATGCCAGCAGTGATGCTCCAGATCACACAAGGCATAGTCATGCGCACCTATCCAAGGAGACAACATACTGGACAGCAGGGTCGATCCACCATTAAACTGTATACCTGCAACACGGTACCACAATTTTATTTTGCATTGTACATCGGAGAGGATTTTAAACAGACATATGGTGTCCATGTATGTCCATATATCATATCAGGGTATCAGCATCAGGGCATACAACATATAAAAAACTAGAAATAAGAAAAAAGATAAAAGTGATAAGTGAAAAATAAATTAAAAAATAATTAAAAAAACACACAAAGATTAAAACCAAGTCTAAAGAATGACACAAAGCTTAATTGCTCATTCAAGCCATTGGAACCATTGTCCCTAACGTTGCAATCCATTTACATTCCCTCTGGGTTAAGGACCGCTTATAATCTCCTCCTCTAATCCCCAACCGGATCTTATCGATCCCACATATTTTCAAATCCCCGGAATTACACTTATGCTTTTCCCGAAAGTGTCTAGGGAGAGTCTTCAAAGTTGTTATATCATCCACCTCACGTGCTGCCATGATTTCTCTTACATGCTCACATGTTCTCACCCGCAATTCTCGTGTCGTCAATCCGACATAAATCAGGGAACACGCATGTATGCTATTAGTACCTGATATAGTCGGAACTTGTCCTGAACTACATTAAACATACCATATACGAGCTTTGGGATTTGCATTCAATTACAGTCATCTAAAAATATATTTATAAAAAGTAATAAAATGAGACTGGCATTTAGCGAACAAGACTAATGAGAATAGAAATGAAATGGTTTGTTTTTAGTATAGTACAAGGGGGCCATAGGGAATTGGATAAAATCTACTGTATATTGCTTGTTCAGTATTCAATTAAATAAGGGCATGTGGAGTACAAGTTGAATAAAAATGATAAGTGGTTAGAAAGTAGCTCAACTTGGCATGATATTCATTTTTCAAACCATTTTATTCGACTAAAGAAGACCTGTCACCAGGTCAAAAGTGTCAGCTTTTGGTCAGTTTTGTTGATATGGGCAACCCTGTGATTAACAACCCTCCTTACATTTTTGCACTAAATAAAAAGGTCCATATTTTTTTAATCACATGGTGAATTTAAAAAAATAAAAAAAGTAAAATACAATTTTGGCCTGATGTCAGGATCTCTTTAAAGAGGAATAAATATGAATGTCTGTAAAATATGATTTTGTGTATGTATCTGTTTATCATTGACTGGTTGCTAGTAGAAGCATGGGAACCCTAAGGGTATGTGCACACGTTGCGGATTTCTGTGTGGAATTTGTTGCGCGGAATCTGCATCTCTTAGCAGAATCTGCAGGTCAAAATCCACGCATTTTTATGCGGATTTTGTGCGGATTTGGTATGTATTTTTACACCTGCGGATTCCTATAATGGAATGGGTGTAAAAACGCTGCGGAATCCACCCCCTGACGGAGGCTAAGGGCCGAAACACGTGTTGGGGAGGGCGGCTGTCCAGACCAGGTGCATTGTAGCTTGTAAGTTATACCTTATACTTACCATACTCTTTGATGTCTAACGCAGTTTTCAGAATTTTTCCTGGTCCAAGACACAAACTATGCATATACTGACACCTATTGGTGCTATTGGGTATTATTCCCATTATTCATGTGGTATATCTATGCAGTGACACATATGGTGTTCACTATTTTTGCACTAAAATTGCACTTTAATACTTATATATTTTTTGCACTTTAAAGTATATACGTTTTCTTATTTGTATAATTGTGATGTACACCTATAGGGAATTGATATACAATTTTTACTAATTTGTATGCACCTTACTTATGAATATATATTATATTGGTTTTTAAAAAAAAAATTTTTCACTGTTGAGATATATATATTTGTTAGCACCATTTACTGCAATAGTATGCCCTTATGAAATGGATAGTACTGCTCTCTTATGTATATTTTTATATTATAAAAACACTGATGCTTTGCTACTTTTAAAATACCTCAAGTACCTTTATTTATAAAATAATAAAGTATATATATTTTTACATTCAGGACTTATGGTCAATGTGTTCTTGTGTGTTGTGCTGTGTGCAGTGATTTGACTGTCCTAGCAATTATAATTATATAATCTGTGGGGTTATCAGCTGTAGATGCCACTGGGTCTGCATGTATCACTGTGTGATTGCTGCTGCTAGTTTTCCCCTGTTTTCCTTTGTGTGTGGTGTTCTGGAATCCGCACAAAGAATTGACATGCTGCGGAAAAACAAACGCTGCGTTTCCGCAGCATGTGCACAGCAAATTTTTTTGACCATAGAATAACATTGTACTGTAAACCACTAGATGAAGAGGGGATGGGAGGAAAAACAGCAGACAAGAACATGCAGCAGAAGGACCAACTAATCAAGGATACTAGATGTGGTAAAGAGGACCCAAGACCGGGTACTCAGAAGGAAGCTAAGAAAAAGGAAGCAAAACTTCTTTCCTGCATGCTGACCAACGCAAGAAGCCTGACCAATAAGATTGAAGATCTGGAGTTGGTAATGTATGAGGAAAAATACGACATAGTAGGAATAACTGAGACATGGTTAGACGACAGCTATGACTGGGCGGCTAACATGCAAGGATATGATTTGTTTAGGAGGGATCGTAAAAAAAGGAAAGGGGGTGGAGTCTGTCTATATATAAAGTCCACTTTAAAGCCCACACTAAGAGAAGATATACAAGAGGGAAATGAAGAGGTGGAGTCTCTATGGGTGGAGATACAAGGAGGGAAAAGTAATAAAATCCTCATAGGGGTTTGTTATAAGCCACCAAATATAACAGAAACCACTGAAAATGTATTACTGAAACAAATAGACCAAGCAGAAAATCACAATGAGGTGATTATTATGGGGGACTTCAACTACCCCGACATAGACTGGGAAACCGAAACCTGCGTATCTCAGAAAGGAAACCAATTTCTGTCAGTGACCAAGGATAATTATCTGACACAACTTGTGCAGGGCCCAACTAGAGGGACAGCACTTCTGGACTTAATTTTAAGCAACAGGCCAGATAGAATAACAGAAGTACGAGTCGATGGGCACCTAGGGAACAGTGACCACAATATAATACAATTCCACTTGTCCTTCAGTAAGGAGCCCTGGAATGGGGTTACGAAAACGCTGAATTTCAGGAAAGAAAAGTTTGATCAGCTTAGAGAGGACCTTCACCGAATTGATTGGGAGAATGTCCTCAAAAATAGGAGCACAGAAAATAAATGGGAAATATTTAAATCAGTTTTACACACCCACTGTGAGCTAGCCATACCGTACAGAAATAAAAGGGCTAGGAACAGGAGATCACCAATGTTGCTAAATAAGGATGTAAAAACGGCAATAAATAACAACAACAAGGCATTTAAGAAGCTAAAACAAGAAGGCAATGAAGAAGCATTATAAAGTTATAGAGAAAAAAATAAAATGTGTAAAAAACATAATACATTTAGCAAAAGTGGATACTGAGAGACTCATTGCTAAGGAAAGTAAAACAAACCCCAAGCTATTCTTTAATTATATAAACAGTAAAATGATTAAAATTGATGGTGTCGGCCCTTTAAAGAACATTGAGGGTGAAATCATAGAGAGCGATGTGGGAAAAGCAAATGTTTTAAATACTTTTTTCTCATCAGTGTTCACACAGGAAAAGGATTTGCCAGGGGAAATTCAGAGTGATAATGTAAACTCCCCATTAAGTATTACCTGCCTAACCCAGGAAGAAGTGCAGAACCGCCTTAGTAAGATTAAAATTGACAAATCACCAGGCCCTGATAGCATTCACCCTCGGGTATTAAGGGAGTTAAGTAATGTGATAGACAGGCCTCTATTCCTTATATTTAAAGACTCTATAGAAACAGGGTCTGTTCCTTTTGATTGGCGGCAAGCAAATGTGGTACCAATATTCAAAAAGGGGTGTTAAAGGGAACCTGGAAACTATAGGCCGGTAAGCTTAACATCTGTTGTGGGTAAAATTTTTGAAGGGTTTCTAAGGGATACCATTAATATCTCAATGTTAATAAATGTTTAACTCCATATCAACATGGATTTATGAAGGATCGCTCCTGTCAAACTAACCTGATCAGCTTCTATGAGGATGTAAGCTATCAAATGGACCAAGGAGAATCATTGGATGTCATTTATCTCGACTTCTCTAAAGCATTTGACACTTTCCCACATAAAAGATTGGTAAGTAAGATGAGAAAGCTTGGGCTAGGGGAAAATGTGTGTAGATGGGTAGGTAGCTGGCTTAGTGATAGAAAACAAAGAGTGGTTATTAATGGTGCATACTCAGATTGGGCCAGGGTTACTAGTGGGGTACCACAGGGTTCTGTATTGGGCCCCCTACTATTTAATATATTTATTAATGATCTAGTGGATGGCTTACACAGTAAAATATCAGTATTTTCAGATGATACAAAACTATGTAAGGTAGTTAACACAAAGGAGGACAGTTTGCAACTACAGACAGATTTGAGTAAATTGAAGAATTGGGCTGAAAAATGGCAAATGAGGTTTAACACAGATAAGTGTAAGGTTATGCACATGGGAAGGAGAAACAGATGCTACTATTACTTACAAAATGGGAAACTACTGGGGAAATCAGACATGGAAAAAGACTTAGGCATCTTAGTCAATAAGAAGCTAAATTGGAGTGCCCAGTGTTAGGCAGCTCCCACCAAAGCAAATAGGGTCATGGGATGCATTAGAAGAGGTTCTTGTTAAGTTCTTGTTAAGCCCAGAAGTGGCAGGCCAAGAAAAATATCAGAAAGGCAGAGAAGAAGAATGGTGAGAACAGTCAAGGACAATCCACAGACCACCTCCAAAGACCTGCAGCATCATCTTGCTGCAGATGGTGTCACTGTGCATCGGTCAACAATACAGCGCACTTTGCACAAGGAGAAGCTATATGGGAGAGTGATGCGAAAGAAGCCGTTTCTGCAAGCACGCCACAAACAGAGTCGCCTGAGGTATGCAAAAGCACATTTGGACAAGCCAGTTACATTTTGGAAGAAGGTCCTGTGAACTGATGAAACAAAGATT
This sequence comes from Dendrobates tinctorius, assembly GCF_039654945.1. NCBI lineage: Eukaryota > Metazoa > Chordata > Amphibia > Anura > Dendrobatidae > Dendrobates > Dendrobates tinctorius. The sequence goes on from NW_027361765.1 coordinate 16,053,030, forward strand.
GAGTTGTTTGGTCATACAAAAAGGCGTTATGCATGCGCTGCATTGTTGACCGATGCACAGTGACACCATCTGCAGCAAGATGATGCTGCAGGTCTTTGGAGGTGGTCTGTGGATTGTCCTTGACTGTTCTCACCATTCTTCTTCTCTGCCTTTCTGATATTTTTCTTGGCCTGCCACTTCTGGGCTTAACAAGAACTGTACCTGTGTTCTTCCATTTCCTTACTATGTTCCTCACAGTGGAAACTGACGGGTTAAATCTCTGAGACAACTTTTTGTATCCTTCCCCTGAAAAGCTATGTTGAATAATCTTTGTTTTCAGATCATTTGAGAGTTGTTTTGAGGAGCCCATGATGCCACTCTTCATAGGAGAATCAAATAGGAGAACTACTTGCAAGTGGCCACCTTAAATACCTTTTCTCATGATTTGATACACCTGGCTATGAAGTTCAAAGCTCAATGAGGTTACAAAACCAATTTAGTGCTTCAGTAAGTCAGTAAAAAGTAGTTAGGAGTGTTCAAATCAAGAAAATGATAAGGGTGCCCATACTTTTGCACCGGTCAAATTTTGTTTAAATGCAGATTGCACATTTTCTGTTAGTACAATAAACCTCATTTGAATCCAGAAATATAACTGAGTCCATCAGTTATTAGATATATGAAACTGAAATACCTGTTGCAAAAAACAAAATTGTTATAAAGAAAAAAGGTTAACATTAATAGGGGTGCCCAAACTTTTACATATGACTGTATATGTACAAGTATATCAGAGGGCAATACAGAGATCCCTCCAATGAACTGTTTGTACCAAGGACTGTGACAAGAACAAGGGGGCATTCTCTTCGTTTGGAGGAAAGACAATTTCTGCACCAGTATAGAAGAGGGTTCTTCACGATAAGAGCAGTGAGGCTCTGGAATTCTCTTCCCGAGGAAGTGGTGATGGCCAACTCACTGAATGAATTTAAGAAAGGAATGGATGCTTTTCTGGTGAGTAACAGTACAGAAGGTTACGAATAACATAATATTATAGGTAGATGTTGACCCAGCTTAGGGGAAGGAATTTTTTTCCCTATGGAGAAAATTGGCTTCTACTCTGAGTTTTTTTGCCTTCCCCAGGATCAACAATGCAGAACAGCTGCACTAAAAATAGGCTGAACTTGATGGACATAAGGTCTTCCTTCAGCCTTCAAAACTATGTTACTATGTTCAAAACTATGTTACTTGCGGATCTGCAGCGAATCCACAGTGGCAAATCCGATGCGGATCCACAGCAAATCTACAACCTGTGCACATACCCTCAAGGTTTTTTTTTGCTAGAAAAACTGATGATACATGGATGGGAAAAATGGATATCAGTAATGAGCGAACATGTTCAGATAACATCTTATCAGAGCATGCTCAGGTGTTATCCGAGCATCTGGACATGCTTGTATATTATGTACAAGTCCCTGCAGCTGCATGATTTACCTCTGTTAGACAGCCTCAACACGTGCAGGGATTGCCTGTTTCTTAAAGAATCCCCACATGTGTTGAGCCTGTCAAACAGTCACAAATCATGCAGCTGCAGGGACTCGAACATAATATACAGCACGCCCAAATGCTCAGATAACACTCAAGCATGCTTGGATAAAGGGGGCTTTACACATAGCGATATCGCTAGCGATACCGCTAAAGCGTCACCGATTTTGTGACGCAGCAGCGATATCGGTAGCGATCTCACTACATGTGACACTCACCTCCGACCCAGCTCCCCGCTGGATATCGCTGATCGTGCGAGATCGGCCTGGTCCATTTCTCGTCGTCAGCTTCCTGCTGGAGCCAACAAGCGAGCCATGGACGCGGGCGGAAGACGGTCATCATCGTTGCGTCTGACAGGTGACTATTGACCGCCGAGCATCGCTGCGTTGCTAGTGAGATCTGCCTGTTTGGCTGCTCACTAGCGACCATTTAGTGATGCACCAGCGATCCTGACTGGGTGATCGGGATCGCTGGTGCATCGCTAAATGTCACGGGGCCTTTAGAAGTTATCAAAGCACATTCACTCATCACTAGAGTTGAGCGATACCGTCCGATACTTCAAAGTATCGTATCGGATGGTATCGGCCGATCTTTAAAAAAAGTATCGGTATCGCCGATTCCGATACCGGAAGTCCCATTCAAGTCTATGGGACTTCCGGTATCGGAATAAGAAAAACCCTTTCCTGCCCTTGTACAGCCTCTCTGGGGTCTGTACGGGCCTTTCGGGGGGCTGTGCCGGCCTGCCAGGGGGTCTGTGCAGGCTCCGGTGGTCTGTGCCGGCCTGCCGGGGGGCTGTGCAGGCTCCGGTGGGCTGTGCCGGCCTGCCGGGGGGCTGTGCCGGCCTGCCGGGGGGCTGTGCAGGCTCCGGGGGGCTGTGCCGGCCTGCCAGGGGGTCTGTGCAGGCTCCGGTGGTCTGTGCCGGCCTGCCGGGGGGCTGTGCAGGCTCCGGTGGGCTGTGCCGGCCTGCCGGGGGGCTGTGACGGCCTGCCGGTGGTCTGTGCAGGCTTCGGGGGTCTGTGCAGGCATCGTCCGATGGGACTACAAGTCCCATCGGGCGATGCCTGCTACCATGACAGTGATTGACACATTAGCCAATGATGGGACAGTAGTAGTCCCATCATCCGGCTAATGTGTTAAATGTAAAAAAAAAAAAAAAAAAATTACATGCTACATACATACAACATGCATACTACATACATGCTACATTCATACTACATACTACATACATGCTACATAAATACTACATGCAACATACATACTACATACATACTACATACATACTACATGCATGCTACATACATACTACATGCATGCTACATACATACTACATATATACTACATGCATGCTACATACATACTGCATGCTACATACATACTGCATGCTACATACATACTACATATATACTACATACATACTACATACATACTACATGCATGCTACATACATACTACATGCTACATACATACTACATGCATGCTACATACATACTGCATGCTACATACATACTACATATATACTACATGCATGCTACATACATACTACATGCTACATACATACTACATGCTACATACATACCACATATATACTACATGCATGCTACATACATACTACATGCTACATACATACCACATACATACTACATGCATGCTACATGCTACATACATACTACATATATACTACATGCATGCTACATACATACTACATGCTACATACATACTACATGCTACATACATACCACATATATACTACATGCATGCTACATACATACTACATGCTACATACATACCACATACATACTACATGCATGATACATGCTACATACATACTACATATATACTACATGCATGCTACATACATACTACATATATACTACATGCATGCTACATACATACTGCATGCTACATACATACTACATATATACTACATACATACTACATACATACTACATGCATGCTACATACATACTACATGCTACATACATACTACATGCATGCTACATACATACTGCATGCTACATACATACTACATATATACTACATGCATGCTACATACATACTACATGCTACATACATACCACATATATACTACATGCATGCTACATACATACTACATGCTACATACATACCACATACATACTACATGCATGCTACATGCTACATACATACTACATATATACTACATGCATGCTACATACATACTACATATATACTACATGCATGCTACATACATACTGCATGCTACATGCATGCTACATACATACTACATACATACTACATACATACCACATATATACTACATACATACAATACATTCATACAATACATTCATACAATACATACATAGACATACAGTACATATAACATAGAGTAACATACTTACCAATACTTGTCACATTGTTCCCCGAAGCCATTGTCTTTCCGGAATAAATATTAACATAACAAACCACAAAAATACTCACCCACGATCCGAAGCAGTCCACGAGTGTGTCCCACGACGATCTTGGGTAGAGAACTGCAGCATCAGATGATGCTGCCGTTCTCTACGGGCTGCAGGAATCCAATGACGGAAGGTAGGTATCCTTCCGCACTGTATTCCTCCGCCACTTAAAAAAAAAAAAGTCCCTAGTCTCACTTTATGCCATTGCTGTGTGGGAATTTCCCACGCAGCAATGGCATAAAGTGAGACTAGGGACTTTTTTTTTTTTAAGTGGCGGAGGAATACAGTGCGGAAGGATACCTACCTTCCGTCATTGGATTCCTGCAGCCCGTAGAGAACGGCAGCATCATCTGATGCTGCCGTTCTCTACCCAAGATCGTCGTGGGACACACTCGTGGACTGCTTCGGATCGTGGGTGAGTATTTTTGTGGTTTGTTATGTTAATATTTATTCCGTAGACGACAATGGCTTCGGGGAACAATGTGACAAGTATTGGTAAGTATGTTACTCTATGTTATATGTACTGTATGTCTATGTATGTATTGTATGAATGTATTGTATGTATGTAGTATATATGTGGTATGTATGTAGTATGTATGTAGTATGTATGTAGCATGCAGTATGTATGTAGCATGCATGTAGTATATATGTAGTATGTATGTAGCATGCATGTATGTGGTATGTATGTAGCATGTAGTATGTATGTGGTATGTATGTAGCATGTAGTATGTATGTAGCATGCATGTAGTATATATGTAGTATGTATGTATGTAGCATGTAGTATGTATGTAGCATGCATGTAGTATGTAGCATGCATGTAGTATGTAGCATGCATGTAGTATATATGTAGTATGTATGTAGCATGCATGTAGTATATATGTAGTATGTATGTAGCATGTATGTATGTGGTATGTATGTAGCATGTAGTATGTATGTAGCATGCATGTAGTATATATGTAGCATGTATGTATGTATGTAGCATGTAGTATGTATGTAGCATGCATGTAGTATGTATGTAGCATGCATGTAGTATGTATGTAGCATGCATGTAGTATATATGTAGTATGTATGTAGTATGTATGTGGTATGTATGTAGCATGTAGTATGTATGTAGCATGCATGTAGTATGTATGTAGCATGCATGTAGTATATATGTAGTATGTAGTATGTATGTGGTATGTATGTAGCATGCAGTATGTATGTAGCATGTATGTAGTATGTATGTAGTATATATGTAGTATGTATGTAGCATGTAGTATGTATGTAGCATGCATGCAGTATGTATGTAGCATGTAGTATGTATGTAGTATTTTTTTTTTTTTTTTAACATTTAACACATTAGCCGGATGATGGGACTACTACTGTCCCATCATTGGCTAATGTGTCAATCACTGTCATGGTAGCAGGCATCGCCCGATGGGACTTGTAGTCCCATCGGACGATGCCTGCACAGACCCCCGAAGCCGGCACAGCCCCCCGGCAGGCCGGCACAGCCCCCCGGCAGGCCGGCACAGCCCCCCGGAGCCTGCACAGCCCCCCGGCAGGCCGGCACAGCCCCCCGGCAGGCCGGCACAGCCCCCCGGAGCCTGCACAGCCCCCCGGCAGGCCGGCACAGCCCCCCGGCAGGCCGGCACAGACCCCCACAGGGTACACAGACCACCGGCAGGCCGTCACAGCCCCCCGGCAGGCCGGTACAGACCCCGGGCAGTCCACACAGCCCCCCCGGCAGGCCGGCAGAGACCCCCGGAAGGCCCGAAATGATGGCGCATCATGATGCGCACACACCGCGCATCATGATGACGTCAGTCTGTCAATCAACTTTGAACTTCCGATTCCGATGCCGAATTCCGATATTGAAAAAATATCGGAAGTCGGTATCGGAATTCCGATACAGCAAGTATCGGCCGATACCCGATACTTGCGGTATCGGAATGCTCAACACTACTCATCACTAATAGGTAAATAAACCAAAAACAGATGAAAATTAGATACAGCACATCAATAAAAATGAATCTGTTTTTTGCCCTGAGCTTTGTTCAGATTGTCATATTTTGGTCAGTATGTTGTCGCTATGCTCAAAGAACACTTATCCAATAATAACCAGTGTTCCTGTGTATACCAGTGTTCGGGTGAAAAAATAAATCACAGTATGCACTACTTTGGTACATTTTCGAACAAACCAGTATATGAAAAAGCAAGCATTCCTGCATCCATGTGCTATGCGGACAAGCACACGGAGCAATTCACGTTTGCTATTTGCAGACATGACAGCTCTTATCTATAATTTCTTTTATCAACAATGAACGGAATGAGAAAGCACATGCATGACCACAGCTCCATACAAATGGGGACAAGACAAACAATTTTGTCAGGGGTGGACATACTGGCTGTGTAGCTGCACAATGGCCCATAAGAGGAGGGGGCCTATCATCGGAAAGTTCACTATTATGTCCACACATTCAGTATTTGACATCAGTATTTGTAAGCCAAAAAAAGGAGTGGACGAAAAATACAGAAGTGGTGACGTTTTTCTATTATACCTTTCCTGTGACTGTTCCACTCCTGGTTTTGACTTGAGGTAAAAACTCAAAGTGTGAACATGGTCCTGGAGACATAATTATGGTGGCCAACAGGTGGCAGCAATACAGAGCTGCAGCACAACATGCATTAGGGCCTCTCAATATCATTGAAGGATGTCGGAAGAGAAGGAGAGAGGGAGAGAGGGATGGTGGACTAAGGCTGGGTTCATACTTGCGTTTGGCTGTGTACTTCTTCCCTTAAGCTCCGCCTACACTCCGCCTACTTCCGCATGCATCCTGCGTACCTATCTTTAACATTGGGTATGCAGGGACATGTGTTGTATGCGGATGTGTCTGTATGCGTCATTTTGATGTGCCCACCGAACGCAACATGTTGCATTTTTGTGCATTCAGCAGACACATCAAAGTGACGCATGTGGACGCATCCACAAACAACACAAATCCCTGTGTACCCATTGTTAAAAATAGGTACGCAGGATGACGCAGGACGCATGCGGAAGTAGGTGGAGCGTATGCGGAGCTTAAGGGAAGAAGTACACAGCCATACGCAGACCAGCCAAACGCAAGTGTGAACCAGGCTTAAGTATCTGTAGAGCCAAACAGGGCAAGAAAAGAGCTCCCATAATAAATAAAGAAAAAAAAAAACCTCCAGTGACTTTTTTTCTGGTCTTCACAGTGTGCAGAGCTCTGTGTCCTTTGCTTGTCACAAACTTTGAATTTCAGTTTTCTGACCATGTAGAGGCAGTTTGAAGATGATGTGATTCTGTGTTGGTTGCTTAACCAGCATTTAGAGCAGCAGCAGAGAGCAGCAGCAGCTGCACTTGCACCAAGGAGGCTGTGGGTGCACCCAATTCTGTCGCAGCGTTCGTGGACGGGTCATTTCCATACGCTGTACAGTGACCTGCGACAGCACCCGGAGAAATTCTTCACATACTGCTGTATGTCCATGGATACTTTTGATTTGCTGTTGTCAGAAGTGCGGCCCTGGATTACATTCAAGGATACCAGAATGCTTTGCTGCATTTCTCCGGAACAGCAGCTTATTGTGACATTGAGGCAATGACAACCTTATTTTAAATAACTAATTTTGGATTTTAATGTTTTATAATAGATTACTAATGTCTACCCTCCCCCTTTTTTAAAATTACAGATTTCTTGCAACAGGCAATCCTTTCTCATCACTTCATTTTGAGTTCCTGTTAGGGATTACTACAGTGTCCAAGATAGTTGCACATACCTGTTAGGTATTATGGGAGTAGTTAAAGGAAATTTTTTTAGCTCCACCAAAACAGGAATACTGGCTAGCTATAGCAGCGGACTTCCAAGCAAACGCACAGTTTCCACATTGTATCGGTGTGCTGGATGGGAAGCATATCAGGGTAAAAAAAAAAACTGTCCTTCTCTGGCTCCAAATTTTTCAATTATAAACATTAATGAGCTGCAGTGACTTTGGTGAGATCCCTGCTAGCAACGTGAGCGGTTACTGTGCTAGTGGGGATCTGATCGCAGCTCAGCCTGGCTGGGAACGGAGCTCAGTAACCGAAGGTAACCTATATGATGTTACTTTCGGTCCCAGCAGCTCATTTACCAGTGGTTTTCAGCCAGGATGGTCGCATCTTGGCACCGTCCAGGGTGAAAACTATTTAGTCCCCAGACATGGATTACGGCGTGGGACACAATGACGGACAGGTATGGTATATTGTTGCTTTTTTTTTTATTTTTATTACAGATTAAGGGCTTGACTTGAATTAGATGTGGTTGTAAGTATGGTTTAATTGAGATTAATAAAGCAGTCTGTAATTTTTTTTAAATAAAGTACTTTATTCTGGCTGTGTCTTTATTTACAATACAACTATTGGATTAGTAATGGATTGGTGTCTTATAGACCTCTCCATTACTAAGCCATGGACTTGATGTCACCTGACAGGTGACATCAACCACACAAATATTATCCCACTTGCCACCACTACAGGGCAAGTGGAAGAGCCGGGCAAAGCACCAGCATTGGCGCATCAAATAGACGTGCCTTTTCTGGGCAGCTGCGGGCTGCTATTTTTAGGCTGGGGGGTCAATATCCATGACCCATTACCAGCCTGAGAATACCTGCCCCCAGTTGTGAGGTTTAGCAAGGCTAGTTGTCAAAAATGGGTGGACCCCACGCCTTTTTTTATTATTTATTTTAAAAAAATTTTAAGAAAACAGCGTGGGGACCCCTATATTCTTGATAACCAGCCTTACTGAAGCTGACAGCTGAGGGTTGCAGCCCCAAGTTGTGAGTTTTGTCTGGCTGGCTATCAAAAATAGGGGGCAAACCACGCCGTTTTAAAAAAAATTATCGTATTTATTTACAGCGCAGGAGAGGCAGATGAATATTCCCATCTTTCGCTCCTGCTGTCACTGAAATTAGCAGCATCAGGGGTAGGCTGATGGGAGTATTAGTCCCATCATCCACTGTCTGCTGTGTCTTTTATTACTTAAATGTAACTCCCATCATTCTGCCCTGCTCACAGAGATTGCCGGCAGAGAAGGGAAGAATGATGAGAGCCATATTCAGTACCCAGCGCCAGGGAACAGTGCGTACTGAAACGCTTCTTCGCCGGCGCCAATGCGTGTCACATGGTTGACATCAATGTATGTTTTGTGTATGCAAGTGTGCGGGACGTTTTATGGCCCGTGCTGACATTAAAAAATGGACATGTCAGTGTGTTTTGCCCACAGACCCATTCACTTGAATAGGCAAATAACGCTCCGTTCCTACCGAGTCTCTCCACATGGATAAGTAACACTGTACAGCCACATATGGGGTATTGCCACGTTCAGTAGAAATTGTGGGACAAATTTTGTTGCCATTTTTATCCATTCTTGTGTGAAAATGTAAAATCTTTGACTAAAACTAAATTTTGATGGTAAAAATGTAGTTATTTTGTCCTCAACTGCCCAATGGTATAAAATTCTGTGACACACCTATGGTGTCAATATGATCACTGCACCACTAGATGAATTCATTGAGAGGTGTACAGTGCCTTTGAAAGTATTTGGCCCCCTGGAGCTTTTCAACCTTTTCCCTCATATCATGCTTCAAGCATAAAGATACCAAATGTAAATTTTTGGTGAACAATCAACAACAAGTGGGACACAATTGTGAAGTTGAACAAAATTAATTGGTTATTTTAAATTTTTGTGGAAATTCAAAAACTGAAAAGTGGGGCGTGCAATATTATTCGGCCCCTTTAACTTAATACTTTGTTGCGCCACCTCTTGCTGCAATTACAGCTGCAAGTCGCTTGGAGTATGTCTCTATCAGTTTTTTACATCAAGAGACTGAAATTCTTGCCCATTCTTCCTTGGCAAACAGCTCGAGCTCAGTGAGGTTGGATGGAGATCGTTTGTGAACAGCAGTTTTCAGCTCTTTCCACAGATTCTCAATTGGATTCAGGTCTGGACTTTGACTTGGCCATTCTAACACCTGGATAGGTTTATTTGTGAACCATTCCATTGTAGATTTTGCTTTATGTTTGGGATCATTGTCTTGTTGGAAGACAAATCTCCATCCCAGTATCAGGTCTTTTGCAGACTCCAACAGGTTTTCTTCAAGAATGGTCCTGTATTTGGCCCCATCCATCTTCCCATCAATTTTAACCATCTTCCCTGTCCATGCTGAAGAAAAGCAGGCCTAAACCATGATGCTGCCACCACCATATTTGACAGTGGGGATGGTGTGTTCAGGGTGATGAGCTGTGTTGCCTTTACGCCAAACATATCATTTGGCATTGTTGCCAAAAAGTTCGATTTTGGTTTCATCTGACCAGAACACCTTCTTCCACATGTTTGGTGTGTCTCCCAGGTGGCTTGTTGCAAACTTTAAACAACACTTTTTATGGATATCTTTGAGAAATGGCTTTCTTCTTGCCACTCTTCCATAAAGGCCAGATTTCTGCAGTGTATGACTGATTGTTGTCCTATGGACAGACTGTCCCATCTCAGCTGTAGATCTTTGCAGTTCATCCAGAGTGATCATGGGCCTCTTGGCTGCATCTCTGATCAGTCTTCTCCTTGTTTGAGATGAAAGTTTAGAGGGACGGCTGGGTCTTGGTAGATTTGCAGTGGTATGATACTCCTTCCATTTCAATATGATCATTTGCACAGTGCTCCTTGGGATGTTTAAAGTTTTGGAAATCATTTTGCATCCAAAGCCGGCTTTAAACTTCTCCACAACAGTATCACGGACCTGCCTGTTGTGTTCCTTGCTCTTCATGATGCTCTCTGTGCATCAAACAGAACCCTGAGAGCAGGTGCATTTATACAGTTTCATTACACACAGGTGGATTATATTTATCATCATTAGTCATTTAGGACAACATTGGATCATTCAGAGATCCACAACGTACTTCTGGAGTGAGTTTGCTGCACTGAAAGTAAAGGGGCCGAATAATATTGCACGCCCCACTTTTCAGTTTTTGAATTTTGAATTTCCACAAAAATTTTAAATAACCAATAAATTTCGTTCAACTTCACAATTGTGTCCCACTTGATGTTGATTCCTCACTAAAAATATACATTTAGTATCTTTATATTGGAAGCATGATATGTGGGAAAAGGTTGAAAAGTTCCAGGGGGCTGAATACTTTTGCAAGGCACTGTAGTTAGTAAAATGGTGTCATTTATGGGGGGTTCTACTGTTTTGGCACCTCATTGGCTCTCCAAGTGGGTCATGGCACCTGCAAACCATAACAATAAAATCTGGCGCTCCTACCCTTCTGACTATGAGCTCTGCCATGCACCCAAACAGTGGTTTACTCCCACATATGGAGTATCAGTGCATTTAGGACAAATTGGACAACAGCTTTTGGCATCCAATTTCTCCTGTTACCCTTGGGAAAATAAAAAAATTGGAGTTGAAAATATCATTTTGTGGAAAAATATGATTTTTTTAAAATTTTTAAGGGTCTACTTTATAAACTTCTGTGAAGCATTTGGGGGTTAAAAGTGCTCACCACACATCTAGATAAGTTCCTTAGGGGTTTAGTTTCCAAATTGGTGTCACTTGTGGGGGGTTTCCACTTTTTAGGCACATCAGGGGCTCTCCAAACGCAACATAGCATCTGATCTCAATTACAGCCAATTTTGCATTGAAAAGTCAAACAGCGCTCCTTCCCTTCCAAGCTCTGCCATGCGCCTAAACAGTGGTTTACATGCATATGGGGTATCATCGTACTCAGGACAAAATTGCACAACAACGTTTGGGGTCAAATTTCTTCTTTTACCCTTGGGAAAATAAAAAAAATTGGATCTGAAGTAATTTTTTGCGAAAAAAAGTTAAATGTTAATTTTTTTTTTTAAAACATTCCTGTGAAGCAGCTGAAGGGTTAGTAAACTTCTGGAATGTGGTTTTGAGCACCTTGAGGGGTGCAGTTTTTAGAATGGTGTTACTTTTGGGTGTTTTCTATCATATAGACCCCACAAAGTGACTTCAAATGTGATGTGGTCTGTAAAATAAAATGGTGTTGTAAAAATGAGAAATCGCTGTTTAAATTTTAACCCTTATAACTTCCTAACAAAAAAAATTTGGTTACAAAATTGTGCTGATGTAAAGTAGACATGTGGGAAATGTTACTTATTAAGTATTTTATGTGACATAGCTCTGTGATTTAAGGGCATTAAAATTCAAAATTGGAAAATTGCAAAATTTTTTAAATTTTTGCCAAATTTCCATTTTTTTCACAAATAAACGCAAGTCATATCAAAGTAATTTTACCACTATCATGAAGTACAATATATCACAAGAAAAGAATGTCAGAATCACCAGGATCCATGGAAGCGTTCCAGAGTTATTACCTCATAAATGGACAGTGATCAGAATTGTAAAAATTGGCCCTGTCATTAGCATGCAAACCACCCTTTGGGGGTAAAGGGGTTAATTGGCATTCTTCTATTCTGCTATCTGAGAATAGAAATTCTAATAATGTTGTTATTATCAACATGCTTCTTTAATTCTGAAATATTTTTCTTAATTCAAAAGCCATCAGCTTTTTATGAAGGCAGCTTGGAATTTAGGAATATTTATGACATTCAAGGGACTCCTCATCTGGCAAACACAGATTTTTATGAATTTAAGTGCATAAGAATAGAGTTATATAAATTCCTTTGGTATGCAGCTGCCAAACTAGTGACAAAATCAGCTCTGGTAACAGTCAACCAATGCATTAAAGAGGTTGTCCCATGAATAAATATTACATTTCTCTATTAGAAGACAAGATACGAGTACATGACACTTTCTCAATCAGAATTATGTAATAATTTGAAGGATACTTCTGTATGTAGATACTGTAAACACTCTATCCAATATCTGCTGTTGTTTATATGTTCTCCCTGTCTTTAGATCTGTCTCCTTCAGGTATTTTTGGTTCAAACCACACTTTTCATAGGTTAATACTTGTAGTAGAGATAAGTGGATCAGTCAAAATTCAAATTCACCTGTTCGCATGGACTTTCTCTGGATATTCGTTTTGCTGAGAAGTTTTTTCCATGAATCTGATGTCTTCAGATTTCAGGACATAATAAATTTAATATGTAAAGAAATAAAAAAATTATTATACTCACCTCACCTTAACACTCACCTCTCCAGCCGCTCCATAATTTACCACCACCTGCCCTGCCCTTGTATCTTCAGATCCCCCGCCACTCACACTTAATTCCCGAGGCCTCTCACACTGTGCCAGTAGGGTACAGAGCAATAACATGGGAGCAGTGTCGGTTTTAGACAAAGTGGGGCCCTGGGCAAAAGTTAAGAGTGGGGCCCCAAATGCTCACATATTGCACCATCACCCAGAAACATTTGTTTTGTATTTACAAGCACTAAGTTCAGGCCTCTAGCGTGATCGATAATATTGAAGTCGTTCGATGCTTGTTTCCCGGCCTCTTTAGGCTAGGTATTGCTTTCAGTAATTGGCAGCGCTTTGGACGCAGCACATGTCCCCTGCTTCCAAAGAGCTGCTGGCTACTGAACCTAAGTGAATCCACATGTATTCTTTGAACCGTGTGGATTCACTGCATCCAATACATTGTATGGGTGAAACTTATCTTGTGGAGGCTCAAGTCTCCGCAAGATAAATTAAAATGCAGCGGTCTGGAAAGATACGCCGCTTATCTGTCTCCACGGGTGAGCCACGGGCGTCTGTGCACCCATAGTGGGCATGGAATTTCTTGAAATCCATTCCACTATGCTGTAACATCGGGACGCTACACAAGTACACAGCGCCCAACCCTCAGGGTTTACTGAACGTGTGCACCTACCCTTACTCTGGCTGAGGAAGAATGATTGGTACAGATAGTCCTCGATACAGAATAATGAAGGTCCCATATAATACATACGTATAGTAAAATGCACTCACCAGGCTCCTTGACAGAGTATAATGCAGCCCCCCAGAGTATACTGCAGCCCCCTCATAGATTATACTGCAGCCCCCCTTACAGAGTATAATGCAGCCCCCCTTACAGAGTATAATGCAGCCCCCACACACAGTTTAATTCAATCCCCCACAAACACACACAGAAAAAGTCCAGCCCTTCACACACAGTATAATGCAGTGCCTTCAGAGTAAAATGCAGCGCCCTCAGAGTGTAATGCAACTCCACACACATACACAGTATAATGCAGCCCCCGTAGAGTATGAAGCAGCCCCCTCAGAGTATAATGCAGCCCCACACACATGATAATGCAGCCCCACACACAGAATAATACAGCCCCCATGCACACACTATAGTGCAGCCCCAACATACACAGTATAGTGCAGTCCCCCCACACACAGTGTAATCAGCCCTCCACATACAAAGTAGAGTGCATCCCCCACACACAGTATGATGCAGCCCCCCACACACACACAGTATAATGCAGCTAACACACACAAAACACAATGTAGCGCACTCCCCTCCACACAGTATTGTGCAAAAAAAACAAAACACAAAAATTGAGCTTGGTTTGAGTTGATACACATGCAGCATATAAATGCATGTTGACATTGGCCATAAAACATTACAGCAGGGTTTTTGCTTATTTTGTCTTTTGCAGGTTTTACAGTATTGTGCAACAGAGACACACACACAATACTTACCTCTCCTCCTCATTCCCCCACTGCTCTGGCTTCTGCAGAATGTCTCAGCATCTCATCAGCTCCCCTGGTGGCACACGTTGAGGCAGAGGGGGAGTGATGGGAGAGAGAGTGTCACGCGATGCTCGCTCCTCCATCACTGCTCTCAACTGTATCGGCACCTATGATGCCGATAAGTTGAATGCGGGGGGCGCCGGGCCCCTCTTACTCAGGGGCCCCCCTAAGCAGCCACGTGATGTGCCGCTATTATTGGCATACCACTGGCTTGGGGCCCCTGGAGGAGCGAGGGCCCTAGACAGCTGCCTAGTCTGCCTGCCCCTAACAACGGCCCTGCGTGGGAGATCAAAGTCAGAGACAAATTGTTTCCAAGGCACCAGAGCGATGATTCATCTACTTCATCTGCTGTTTTGTTTATGCTCAAAAAAGGCAGCTTGCTGGCAGAAATGTTTACTTTTATGACACATCTTGGATGAATAAGGGAACAGAACAGAATCATCTCTTTGGTGCCTTGGAAACAATTTGTCTCTGAATTTTCTAGTAACTCGGTGGGAATTTGCCCCAAGGAAGCAGAGAGACTGTGGAGTCATGCAAAGGGAACCATCATTACGGACAGTAATCACAGTATCATGATATCACAACATACACCATGACCTTCCTAGGCGCATGAAATCCAGAAATCCCAGCACAGCTTCAGATGCCTAAAGGGGATCAGAAGATGCAGCAAGGACCGCAGGGGTGGCGGAGAGGCCAGATGTCACGTCTCCATCAGATTTGGGGTCTGCTGTTCCGGTCGCAGCCACTAGGAGGCGCCGGACCGCCACTTCGCCGTCAGACTCGGGGACGGCTGTTCCTGCCTCAGCCACTGGGAGGCGCCGTGGTTCTATTATGTCACCGTCAGACTGAGGGCCTATGGTCCTAGCTTTAGCTACTAGGAGGCGCCGGTCTGTCACGTCACCGACGGATTCGAGGCCTGCTGTTCTGGTCACGGCCACTAGGAGGCGCCGGACCGCCACTTCACCGTCAGACTCGGGGACGGCTGTTCCTGCCCCGGACACAGGGAGGCACCGTGGTCCACCCGTGAGTTATGGTGGTGACAGAGAAGTGGCTCCTGCTCAGGCATCTGGTGGGCGCAGGCTCCGCCCCTCTGTCAGTCATCAGGGGGTTACTGCATCACCGTCTGGCCTGGTCCTGGGGGTGGCCCTAATGACATCACCAGTCCAGGAACCTGTGAGGGATGACCTGATCCCTCAAATACCTTGGGACTGGTCTTGCAAGCCGCCGGATATATTCTTGGTTCCCCTGTGTGCTACTTAGTGATTGATTTCTGTTTGACTCTGACCTCAGCCTGGATTTCTGACCCCTCTTTTGCCTGACGATTCTGTACTTCTGCTACTCTCCTGGTTTGTGACCTTGGCCTGGATATTCTGACTCTGCTACTTCCTAACGATTCTGTACCTCTGCCGCCCTCCTGGTTTTTGACTCTGACCTTGGCCTGAAATTGACTCTGCTATTGCCTGCGGTTTTTGTACTTCACTCTGACAACCGTCCTGCTCTGGCCGCTGCTCATATTCAGACAGCGCCTCCTGGGCTCTGTTGTAAATCCAGATACCTGTATAGGGGTAAAGGGTATCAGTGTTTCTCGGGGTGTTGCCTGGCTGCAGCCCAGAACCGCAGACGGACGTTACATTATATCCGGCCATAAAATTAACTGCTTCTTGTGTATATACCCAACATATACAAAAGCAGTCTCCCTGAACTTTTTTTTTTTTTCTCCTTCTTCTGACTGAGCTGATTTTTAGCCTGAACACCCGTTGCATTGCCCAGCCTGGAAGATCACTCATTTTCCTGGACAACTATGCGGCAGTCTGGAGTCTTCAGGGAGAGAGCTGCACCTCAGAGATCCATACTCCTTGCACGTCGACCTCTGGGCAACTACTCTGGCTATGGTTGCCCAGAGGTTCAGGTATTGCCCGCAGATGCAGCTAAAGTTTTATTACCCATTTCAGTTTTATGTGGTCAGAAAACGCTGTGTTTAAACGCGTATGTGGATAGTGGCTCTGAAGGAAATTTTATGGATTCCTTGACTGCTAGGAATCTGGGTGTAACACTACTAAAACTTAATGCCCCTATTAAAACCACGGCTATTAATGACACATCCATTATTCAGGAGGGGGTTAAGTTTGTTACTGCCAAGGTTGCTATGTCTGTGGGAGCCTTACACACTGAGCTGGTGTCATTTTTTGTGATGGACAATTTAACCTCTGCAGTTATTCTGGGTATGCCATGGTTACGCCAGCACAATCCTATCATCGACTGGCACTTGGGTGACGTTGTACGCTGGAGCCCCCAGTGTCAGAAAAATTGCATATCCTTGGCAGTAAACCAAGTTAAGGTTAAAACCCCCCACATACCGTTTGCTTTCAGAGATTTTGAGGATGTCTTTTCTATTGTAGAATCTGAAAAGCTACCCCCTCACAGAGAGTATGATTGCCCTATTGATCTAATTCCGGATGCCCGTCTCCCTAAGGGAAGAATATTTAATCTCTCTGGCCCAGAGCGTCAGGCCATGAATGACTATACTGCAGATAGCCTAAGAAAAGGGTTTATCAGACCGTCCATTTCTCCAGTTGGGGCCGGGTTCTTCTTTGTGGAGAAGAAAGATGGTGGTCTCAGACCCTGCATTGATTATGGGGAGTTGAATGCAATCACTATAAAAAACCAGTATCCGCTTCCACTCATCCCTGATCTTTTTAATCAGCTAACAGGAGCCCATTGGTTTACTAAACTTGACCTCCGGGGGGCATATAATCTGGTCCGCATAAGAAAGGGAGATGAGTGGAAAACGGCCTTCAATACACCCCTTGGCCATTTTGAGTACCTGGTAATGCCGTTCGGCCTCAGCAACGCACCTGCCGTATTTCAGCACTTTGTTAATTATATTTTTAGAGACATTTGTGGGGTGTATGTCGTGGTGTATTTAGATGACATTCTGATTTACTCTGCTGACCCTGTGACACACTCTCAACACGTCTGTTCTGTGCTACAAAGACTACGTGAACACTCCTTGTTTGCTAAACTGGAGAAATGTGTCTTTTTTGCTGAGGAGGTACAGTTTTTAGGATACATGGTTTCAGGTAAAGGCTTCCGCATGGATCCTGCCAAGGTCCAGCCTATTAAGGCTTGGGTGCAACCCAAATCGCTGAAAGCGCTGCAGCGATTTTTGGGGTTCGCTAATTATTACCGCAAGTTTATTAGAGGTTTCTCAGAGATTGCCAAGCCACTCACGGATCTGACCCGGAAAGGGGCGGACATGGCCAACTGGAATCCTGAGGCAATTCAGGCGTTTCTTACATTAAAAGAGTGCTTTGTGGCCAACCCAGTTTTGGTTCAGCCGGATCTGGACCGTCCATTTATTGTGGAGGTGGATGCCTCTGAAGTCGGAGTGGGAGCAGTGCTATCACAAGGTACTACATCCCTCACTCAGCTTCGTCCATGTGCATTTTTTTCCCGCAAATTCTCTTCCACGGAGAAAAACTATGATATAGGGAATCGGGAACTATTGGCAATTAAATGGGCCTTCGAGGAATGGCGTCACTTCCTCGAGGGCGCCAAACACGAGATCACGGTAATCACCGATCATAAGAACCTGACATACCTAGAATCAGCAAAAAGGTTAAATCCTAAACAAGCAAGGTGGGCATTGTTTTTCTCTAGGTTTAATTTTATAATCACCTTCCGCCCTGGTACAAAAAATGTGAGGGCCGATGCCCTCTCTCGCAGTTTCTGCCCCTCACAAGCTGAGGACTGTGAACCAGTTCCGATATTGGCCACTGGGATTGTTGTGTCCGCAGTGTCATTGGACCTTCTGGAGGAGATCCGTAAATCCCCAGAACAAGCCCCTGACACTACGCCACCCAACAAATTGTTCGTTCCGCCTGCATTTCGCCTACAAGTGCTTAGAGAATCACATGACTCTGTCTTGGCAGGCCATCCCGGTCTCAATAATACCGCCAGATTGATAACTAGGAATTTTTGGTGGCCGACGGTGGTTAAGGACGGCAAAGAATATGTCTTAGCATGTGAGGTCTGTGCCCACGCCAAGTCCTCCCATAATCGCCCTGCCGGCTGGCTCCAGTCCTTGCCCACCCCCGAGAGTCCATGGACCCACATCTCCATGGACTTCATTACGGACCTACCGTCCTCAGATGGAAAGACGTGTATCTGGGTGGTGGTGGACAGGTTCAGTAAACAATGTCATTTTGTCCCCCTGTCGGGGTTACCTAACTCGGAAACGTTGAGTAAACTGTTTATTGTACATGTGGTACGTTTACACGGTGCCCCGGTCAATATTGTGTCTGACAGGGGTACCCAATTCGTGTCAAAGTTCTGGAGGGCGTTCTGTAAACGCATTGGTATTGAGCTATCTTTTTCCTAGGCTTACCACCCTGAAACCAATGGTCAAACCGAACGTGTCAACCAGGCTCTGGAGCAATACCTTCGTTGCTACGTCTCAGAACACCAGTCCGATTGGGCAGAACATCTGCCACTAGCCAAGTTTGCCCTAAATAATCAGTATCAGGACTCCATTAAGTCTACCCCCTTTTTCTGCAACCACTGGCTGCATCCGCGCTTTGGCTCATTCTCGGCCAGAATGTCGGAGCTTCCTGGGGTAGAGAAAAATATACATCGTTTAAAAACCATTTGGTGAGGTAAACTCGAACTTGAAAGGGGCCCAGGTTAGACAGACCTCGGCAGCGAACAAACGGCGATCCAAAGGACCACACCTGGGAGTTGGAAACAAGGTTTGGCTCTCCACCAAAAACATCAAGCTTAACCCCTTCACCCCCAAGGGTGGTTTGCACATTCATGACCGGGCCAATTTTTACAATTCTGACCACTGTACCTTTATGAGGTCATAACTCTCGAACGCTTCCATGGATACCGGTGATTCTGACATTGTTTTCTCGTGACATATTGTACTTCATGTTTGTGGTAACATTTCGTTCAAATAACTTGCGTTTATTTGTGAGAAAAACGGAAATTTGGCGAAAATTTTGAAAATTTCGCAATTTTCCAACTTTGAATTTTTATGCCCTTAAATCACAGAGATACGGCACACAAAAAACTTGATAACTAACATTTCCCACATGTTTACTTTACATCAGCACAATTTTGGAACCAAAATTTTTTTTTGTTAGGAAGTTATAAGGGTTAAAAGTTGACCAGCGATTTCTCATTTTTACAACACCATTTTATTTTTAGGACCACATCACATTTGAAGCCACTTTGAGGGGTCTATATGATAGAAAATACCCAAAAGTGACACCATTCTAAAAACTGCACCCCTTAAGGTGCTCAAAACCACATTCAAGAAGTTTATTAACCCTTTAGGTGCGTCACAGGAATTTTTTTGAATATTTAAAAAAAATGAACATCTAACTTTTTTTCATAAAAAAAATACTTCAGGTTCAATTTTTTTTATTTTACCAAGGGTAACAGGAGAAATTGAACTGCAAAAGTTATTGTGCAATTTGTCCTGAGTACGCAGATACCTGATATGTTGGGGGGAACGACTGTTTCGGCGCATGGCAGAGCTCAGAATGGAAGGAGCGCCGTTTGACTTTTTCAATGCAAAATTGGCTGGAATTCAGATTGGACGCCATGTCACGTTTGGAGAGTCCCTGATGTACCTAAACAGTGGAAACCCCCTACAAGTGACCCCATTTTGGAAACTAGACCCCCCAAGGAACTTATCTAGATATGTGGTGAGAACTTTGAACCCACAAGGGCTTTACAGAAGTTTATAACGTACAGCGGTACAATTAAAAAATCATATTTTTTCCACAAAAATGATCTTTTCACCCCAATTTTTATTTTCCCAAGGGTAGCAGGACCCTAAAAGTTATTGTGCAATTTGTCCTGAGTACGCTGATACCCCACATGTGGGGGTAAACCACTATTTGGGCGCATGGCAGAGCTCGGAAGGGAAGCAGCGCCATTTGACGTTTTTGGCTGGAATTGAGATCGGACACCATGTCGCGTTTGGAAAACCCCTGATGTACCAAAACAGTGGAAACCCCCCACAAATGACACCATTTTGGAAAATAGACCCCCTAAGGAACTTATCTAGATGTGTGGTGAGAACTTTGAACCCCCATGGGCTTCACAGAAGTTTATAACATAAAGCCATACAATTAAAAAATCATATTTTTTCCACAAAAATGATCTTTTCACCCTCAATTCTTATTTTTCCAAGGGTAACAGGACCCTAAAAGTTATTGTGCAATTTGTCCTGAGTACGCTGATACCCCACATGTGGGGGTAAACCACTATTTGGGCGCATGGCAGAGCTCGGAAGGGAAGCAGCGCCATTTGACGTTTTTGGCTGGAATTGAGATCGGACACCATGTCGCGTTTGGAAAACTCCTGATGTACCAAAACAGTGGAACCCCCCCACAAATGACACCTTTTTGGAAACTAGACCCCCTAAGGAACTTATCTAGATGTGTGGTGAGCACTTTGACCCCCCCAGTGCTTCACAGAAGTTTACAACGCCCCGGCGTGAAAATAAAAAATTCGTATTTTTTCCACAAACATGATCTTTTAGTCACCATTTTTTTATTTTCCCAAGGGTACCAGGAGAAATTGGACCCCAAAAGTTGTTGACCAATTTGTCCTGAGTATGCTGATACCCCATATGTGGGAGAAAACTACTGTATGGGCACACGTCGGGGCTCGGAAGGGAAGTAGTGACGTTTTGGAATGCAGACTTTGATGGAATGGTCTGCGGGTGTCATGTTGCCTTTGGAGAGCCCCTAATGTACCTAAACAGTGGAAACCCCCCACAAATGACACCATTTTGTAAACTAGACCCCCCAAGGAACTTATCTAGATGTGTGGTGAGCACTTTGACCCCCCCAGTGCTTCACAGAAGTTTACAACGCCCGGGCGTGAAAATAAAAAATTCGTATTTTTTCCACAAACATGATCTTTTAGTCACCATTTTTTTATTTTCCCAAGGGTACCAGGAGAAATTGGACCCCAAAAGTTGTTGTCCAATTTGTCCTGAGTACGCTGCTACCCCATATGTGGGAGAAAACTACTGTATGGGCACACGTCGGGGCTCGGAAGGGAAGTAGTGACGTTTTGGAATGCAGACTTTGATGGAATGGTCTGCGGGTGTCATGTTGCCTTTGGAGAGCCCCTAATGTACCTAAACAGTGGAAACCCCCCACAAATGACACCATTTTGTAAACTAGACCCCCCAAGGAAATTATCTAGATGTGTGGTGAGCACTTTGACCCCCCAGTGCTTCACAGAAGTTTACAACGCCCGGGCGTGAAAATAAAAAATTCGTATTTTTTCCACAAACATGATCTTTTAGTCACCATTTTTTTATTTTCCCAAGGGTACCAGGAGAAATTGGACGCCAAAAGTTGTTGTCCAATTTGTCCTGAGTACGCTGCTACCCCATATGTGGGAGAAAACTACTGTATGGGCACACGTCGGGGCTCGGAAGGGAAGTAGTGACGTTTTGGAATGCAGACTTTGATGGAATGGTCTGCGGGTGTCATGTTGCCTTTGGAGAGCCCCTAATGTACCTAAACAGTGGAAACCCCCCACAAATGACACCATTTTGTAAACTAGACCCCCTAAGGAACTTATCTATATGTGAGGTGAGCACTTTGACCCCCCAGTGCTTCACAGAAGTTTACAACGCCCGGGCGTGAAAATAAAAAATTCGTATTTTTTCCACAAACATGATCTTTTAGTCACCATTTTTTTATTTTCCCAAGGGTACCAGGAGAAATTGGACCCCAAAAGTTGTTGTCCAATTTGTCCTGAGTACGCTGACACCCCATATGTGGGAGAAAACTACTGTATGGACACACGTCGGGGCTCGGAAGGGAAGCAGTGACGTTTTGGAATGCAGACTTTGATGGAATGGTCTGCGGGTGTCATGTGCGTTTGGAGAGCCCCTGATGTACCTAAACTATTGAAACTCCCCACAAGTGACCCCATTTTGGACACTAGACCCCCCACGGAACTTATCTAGATGTGTGGTGAGCACTTTGAACCCCCAAGTGCTTCACAGAAGTTTATAACACTCGGATGTGAAAATAAAAAAATCATTTTTTTCCACAAAAATGATATTTTTGCCCCCAATTTTTTATTTTCCTAAGGGTAACAGGAGAAATTGGACCCCAAAAATTGTTTTGCAATTTGTCCTGAGTAGGCTGCTACCCTACATGTGGGGGTAAAACACTGTTTGGGCGCATAGCAGAGCTTGGAAGGGAAGGAGCACCATTTGACTTTTTCAACTCAGAATTGGCTGGAATTGAGATCAGACGCCATGTTGCATTTGGAGAGCCCCTGATGTGCCCAAACAGTGGAAACCCCAAATTCTAACTCCAACCCGAACCCCAACACGCCCCTAACCCTAGCCCTAACCCTAGCCCTAACCCTAACCCTACCCCAACCCTACCCCAACACACCCCTAGCCCTAACCCTAGCCCTAACCCTAATGGAAAAATGGAAATAAATAAAAAATTTTTATTTTATTATTTTTCCCTAACTAAGGGGGTGATAACGGGGGGTTTGATTTACTATTTATGGCGGTTTTTATGTTTGGCGGCTGTCGCACGCTAAAAGACGCTTTTTATTGTAAAAATAGTTTTTGCATCACCACATATTGAGAGCTATAATTTTTCCTTATTTTGACCCACCGAGTCATGTGAGGTCTTATTTTTTGCGGGACGAGTTGACGTTTTTATTGGTACCATTTTCGGGCACGTGAAATTTTTTGATCGCTTTTTATTCCGATTTTTGGGACGCAGAATGAACAAAAACCAGCGTTTCATGAATTTCTTTTGGGGGGGGTGCGTTTACACCGTTCCGCGTGCGGTAAAATTGATAAAGCGGTTTTATTCTTCGGGTCAGTACGGTTACAGCGATACCTCATTTAGGTCGTTTTTTTATGTTTTTGTCGGTTTTATGCAATGAAAACTATTTTATATAAAAAATAATTATTTTTGCATCGCTTTATTCTGCGAGTTATAACTTCTTTATTTTTTTGCTGATGATGCTGTGTGGCAGCTTGTTTTTTGCGGGACAAGATGACGTTTTCAGCGGTACCATGGATATTTATATGCGTCTTTTTGATCGCGCGTTATTGCACTTTTTGTTTGGCGGTATGATAATAAATCATTATTTTTTGTTTCGTTTTTTATTTTTATTTTTTAAGGGGTTCGCTAAAGGGGTTAACTAATGGGACAGTTTTATAGGGCAGGTCGTTACGGACGTGGCGATACCTAATATGTGTACTTTTATTGTTTTTTTTTTTTATTATTTTCAAAAAATGAATTTATTGGGGACTATTTTTTTTTTTTTTTACTAATTTATTTGGCGATTTTTTTAAATTTATTTTTACACTTTTTTTTAATTTTTTTTTTACTTTATTACATAGTCCCAGGTGGGACATCACTGTCCTGTGACAGATCGCTGATCTGTCACATCACAGATCACTGTGACAGATCAGCAATCTGTCACAGGCAGTGCACAAGGCTTCCTCATGCCTGCGCTTTGCAGGCACTAAGGAAGCCAGCTTCCCCAGGCCCCCGAAGGCCCCCGTCGCCATCTTGGATTCGGGGGCCTGGAGGAAAGGAGCCCCCCGCAGCAGCGCTGCACATTGCGCTGCCGTGGGGGGCTCAGGAAAGCACGGAGGGAGCCCCCTCCCTGCCGATGCTTCCCTTTAACCCCCGGTACACCGCGATCATGTTTGATCGCGGTGTGCAAGGGGTTAACGTGTCGGGGGCGGTCCGTGACCGCCCCTGACACGTAGTGCCGGGTGTCAGCTGTGATAATCAGCTGACACCCGGCCGCGATCAGCGGCGCTCACCACGTGGGCGCCGCTGATCGCGGTAGACGTACTATCCCGTCCCCGGTCATACGGGCCCGGGTACCGTGGACGGGATAGTACGTCTCATGTCAGGAAGGGGTTAAAGTACCGTCTGCCAAACTGGGTCCCAGATTTATTGGTCCATATGAGATTATAGAGGTTTATTAACCCGGTGGCCTTCCGTTTAAAACTCCCTCAGTCTTTCAAATTACCCAATGTCTTCCACAAGTCTCTCCTCAAGTTGTATCGCTCCCCAATTCACCCTGTCCCGTCCCCTCCTCCTCCCGTTTCGGTCGGAGGGTCCTAGGAGTATGAAGTCCAGGGTGTCCCTGACTCCCTCCTTGTAAGAGGGTCCGTACAGTATCTGGTACACTGGAAGGGCTACGGCCTGGAGGAGAGGTCCTGGGTCCCTGCGAGGGACATCCATGCAAAAGCACTAATTAGAAGGTTTCACCTCCTTCACCCTGACAAACCAGGTTTTGAGGGTCCGGAGGCCCCTCTTGGAAGGGGGGGTACTGTCACGTCTCCGTCAGATTTGGGGTCTGCTGTTCCGGTAGCAGCCAATAGGAGGCGCCGGACCGCCACTTCACCGTCAGACTCGGGGACATCTGTTCCTGCCTCGGCCACTGGGAGGCGCCGTGGTTCTATTACGTCACCGTCAGACTCAGGGCCTATGGTCCCAGCTTTAGCCACTAGGAGGCGCCGGTCTGTCACGTCACCGTTGGATTCGAGGCCTGCTGTTCCGGTCACGGCCACCAGGAGGTGCCGGACCGCCACTTCACCGTCAGACTCGGGGACGGCTGTTCCTGCCCCGGCCACTGGGAGGCGCCGTGGTCCACCCGTTAGTTATGGTGGTGACAGAGAAGTGGCTCCTGCTCAGGCATCTGGTGGGCGCAGGCTCCGCCCCTCTGTCAGTCATCAGGGGGTTACTGCATCACCGTCTGGCCTGGTCCTGGGGGCGGCCCTAATGACATCACCAGTCCAGGAACCTGTGAGGGATGACCTGATCCCTCAAATACCTTTGGACTGGTCTTGCAAGCCGCCGGATATATTCTTGGTTCCCCTGTGTGCTACTTAGTGATTGATTTCTGTTTGACTCTGACCTCAGCCTGGATTTCTGACCCCTCTTTTGCCTGACGATTCTGTACTTCTGCTACTCTCCTGGTTTGTGACCTTGGCCTGGATATTCTGACTCTGCTATTTCCTAACGATTCTGTACCTCTGCCACCATCCTGGTTTTTGACTCTGACCTTGGCCTGAAATTGACTCTGCTATTGCCTGCGGTTTTTGTACTTCACTCTGACGACCGTCCTGCTCTGGCCGCTGTTCATATTCAGACAGCGCCTCCTGGGCTCTGTTGTAAATCCAGATCCCTGTATAGGGTATCATTGTTTCTCGGGGTGTTGCCTGGCTGCAGCCCAGAACCGCAGATGGACGTTACACCAGAGAGATGAGCAGTAAGGTGGGTATGATTATTTATTTTTTTACACATTACATATATATGCATTATATAAGGATTTTTTTAACCTTTAGATGGCCCATTATGGTTTATAAAATAGTGGTCAGCAGCCACCATTTTACTGCATCGACCAGAAAGCAAATTGAAAAAAAAATCTGCATTTTGGCAAATGCAGATTTTTGTAAAAATTGAGTAGAATTCAATTCAACTTGGATTTATTCACTCATCTCTAGTCTATATGCTTCTTATGAAATTACTCCTAGTGTATGTGTGGGAGGTCAGGTTTTTGAACCCTACTCTGGACAGGAACCGAAGTGAACAGTGAAAAAGACATTTTTTATATACTTATTTATAGAAAACTAATACTTTTACCTTTATTAAATACTAAACTTAAAATGCTGCAACTACGATATCAGCAAGTAGACCCATCTACTTCCGCTAATAAGTGATAAATAATCGTTCCTGATGTTATAATTTCCGTTGACGTAAAAAACATTTTTACTTTTCTAAGGGTCTAATGTGGTCATAATATACACCAGGCAATCAAATACTAGGAACATATTCTAGATTTATTCTTGTCCATGAAAAGCAATTTAGCAATACTGCAAAAAATACGGTAGTCCTAACTGCATTAGAAAAATGATATCTCTTCCAGTTTGATAGAAGCAAAAGTTCCTTTGAAAAAAAGACATACCATAAATTTAAACATTAAAGTTTAACTTGGCATTTAATGAATTACATTCAATGAAAGTTCAAGCTAAAGGGCTATTCCCAAAATCACAATGTGGTCTTATAATAATGCAAACATATAAAGAGAGCCTGAAATGTGATAACATTCTGCCCAAACTGTCCGCACATATGGGCAGAGACTTGTCAGTTGCCAGTGCAGCTTGGTCTCCAACAGCTATTAAAAGTATGCTTTTGCCTGAAATGTCACAGCTAGGGTTGATTGAATAGCTTCAGATAAGAGGTTATCCAAATAGCTACAGCACTTACCGAATAGCTGCCTCGGTTACCTGGATCGCTCCCGATAATCAGCTGTTCGGTGCCACAGCTGCATCTGTCGTGGCTATGTGACAGTCACAACAAACAGGCTCTCCATGCAGGTGTTTTGACTGTCACACAGCTGTGACACATGCAGCTGCGGCGCCCGCAGCTGATTATCGGGAGCAATCCAGGTTCCCGATGCAGCTATTCAGTAAGCTCTATAGCTATTCGGATAAGTACTTATCCGAAGCTATTCGCTCAACCCTAGCTGCAGCATTTCAGAGAAAAACATACATGGTTGTGATCATACAGCCAGTGTCTGACTCGACCACTTCACCACTCTTGCAGTCTGCACGGTACTGATTATCTATCTACATAAATCTAGAATTACATGATGCAATTGTCAAGAATTAGTCACAAATATGAACCAGTTATGCACCAGTCCATGACATCACAGAAAATCAGTAAATCCACCAAAAATTATCTAAGTTTAGATAACTTTTGAGTGTTCGGCTTTTGTGAGCAGTTGTTCAGAACTAATGGACAATAATGAAAATGCCATATTCAACTCTCTACATGTATTCAATTTTGTTTCATTGGCGACATGTAAATTGTGACCTGACTATAGTCATTTTAGATGGCTTTGCAATGGTAAGAAAACTAGATATCTCTTGTACTGAGTTTGCCTGGGAGGATAAAGGGATAGTTTATCTTGGGATCACTATAGCTAGTTCTATCCAAGCAACTGTCAAGGCAAATCTAAATGGGATCCTTGCAACTGTCTCCAAGGATATTTCCTTTTTCAGACAAATTGAACTCTCTATGTTTGGTAGGGTGATGGTTGCGAAATCCATCATTCTGCCCAAAATTCTCTATTTTTTTAGGACGCTCCCGATCACTCTACATTTCAATCTATACAAAATTTACAAAATTTGTTAAAATCATTCGTGTGGAATGATAGGAGGCCTAGAGTGTCGTCAGAAATTCTATATAAACATAAGAGCAGAGGAGGTACGAGCATGCCTAACTTACATGCATACTACTCGGCCTTATCAACTAAGCAGAGCTGGTATTGGCTCAACAGTACACAAAAATTCCCGGTTTCGTTCTACCTGGAAAGAGACATAAGTAAACTTGGCTCTCTAAAAGAATTGCTTTTCTATTTCTTGTTTCAAGAGCCTCAAAAGGTATCTTCTCATCCTATTTTCAGTCCCATCATTTCTGCATGGAGATCACTGATCAAACCATATAAAAAATTTAACAAAGTTGAATAGGCTTTGAGGTTTCCGCTTCGTGTAGTAGCTTTAATTTTTGACTTCCCTCTCTCAGAAATTTGGAATAATTTGGGTATTAAAAAAATAAAAAACATACACGATGGGTCTACTTTTCTCACATTCAGCGAATTAAAAGCAAAAATATAATGTCCCCTCCTCTGAATTTTTCCCTTACTTAATGTTAAAAGATAGGGTACAAAAATCCTTTTAGGCAAAGCATTTAATTATGAAATTGTGTCTTCACTGCTGTGCAGCTAAAAATAAACATACCTGGAGCCTAAGGAATGTCTACTCTTTTTTTCAATAGAGAGGATCTCTCTTGTAAGAGTATATATTTAAGTAGATGGGAATCCGACCTTGGGATTGTTATTCCGATTGAGCAATGGGACATTGCCATATGAAATACGTATAACTCTAACATATCGATGACTCTTCATGAGTCTTATTTTAAACTACTTACCAGGTGGTATCTCACGCCTATTAGACTCTTTCACATTAACAAGGACCATTCCCCCCTCTGTTGGAGAGGTTTTGGTCAACCAGGGAATCTTTACCACATCTTTTGGTGTTGCCCGAAGCTTAAACGTCTCTGGCTCCAGGTTTCTCGTCATATTGAATCCTTCACTGGAAACTTTACTTTGACTCCCCAAAAAGCATTGCTTTCCTTGGATATGGATCAAATGCACCCGTCGGTGAGACAGGTAGTTATTCATATCCTTCTGGTAGTTAAAAATAATTTGGCTTACTTTTGGAAGAAACCTGATCCTCCTAAATTCTCAGACATTTTAGATAAAATCTACCAACATAATGCTATTGAATGGAGGTTTGCAGTTATTAATAATACTATTTCCGCCCACACTAAAAAATGGAAGGTTTGGAACAGTAAATTTATAAGAGTTTAAATTTAAATTTTTCTCATATACCTCCTTACATGGTTGGTTTAGACCGTCCTCTTGCCTCTCCTCAAAGATTCAGCATTTTGTACCGCTTATTGGTATTACTATATTGTATACTTATTGATGTATGCTTTGTTACAAAGGATCTCTATTTTTCATGACCTTTACATTTGTCCTTTTCCTTCCCCCTCCTTGTTCCCCCCTCCCTCTCCACATACCAGCTTTATAAAAATTTTAATAAAAATATTTAAACAGAAAACTAGATATCTCTTATCCTCTCTATCCATTCTAATTTGAGTTAAATACAGATGTACTCAAAAGTTTACATAAGCGGCAGAATTGTTACTTTCTTGGCTTTTTTTCAGAGAATATGAATAATAACATCAAAACCTTTTCTCCACTCATCGTTAGTGGTTGGGTAACATACATAGTTTTGAAGGCTGAAGGAAGACCTTATGTCCATCAAGTTCAGCCTATTTTTAGTGCAGCCGTTCTGCATTGTTGATCCTGGGGAAGGCAAAAAACCCACAGAGTAGAAGCCAATTTTCTCCATAGGGAAAAAAATTCCTTCCCCTAAGCTGGATCAGCCATCTACCTATAATATTCTGTTATTCGTAACCTTCTATACTGTTACTCACGAGAAAAGCATCCATTCCTTTCTTAAATTCATTCAGTGAGTTGGCCATCACCACTTCCTCAGGAAGAGAATTCCAGAGCCTCAGTGCTCTTACCATGAAGAACCCTCTTCTATGCTGGTGCAGAAATTGTCTTTCCTCCAAAGGAAGAGAATGCCCCCCTGTTCTTGTCACAGTCCTTGGTACAAACAGTTCATTGGAGAGATCTCTGTATTGCCCTCTGATATACCTGCACATATATATTAGGTCTCTCCTAAGTCTTCTCTTTTCTAGAGTAAATAGACCTAATTTTGATAACCTTTCTGGGTATTGTAGTGAACCAACTCCATTTATCATTTTAGTAGCCCGCCTTTGAACTCTTTCAAGTTCAGTAATGTCTTTCTTGAGCACCGGCGTCCAAAATTGCACACAATACTCCAAGTGTGGTCTGACAAGTGATTTGTACAGAGGGAGAATTATGTTTCCATCTCGTGTCCCCAGAACTCTTCTAATGCATCCCATGCCCCTATTTGCTTTGGTGGCAGCTGCCTGACACTGGGCACTCCAATTTAGCTTCTTATTGACTAAGATGTCTAAGTCTTTTTCCATGTCTGATTTCCCCAGTAGTTTCCCATTTATTAAGTAATTGTAGCATCTGTTTCTCCTTCTCATGTGCATAACCTTACACTTATCTGTGTTAAACCTCATTTGCCATTTTTCAGCCCAATTCTCCAATTTACTCAAATCTGTCTGTAGTTGCAAACTGTCCTCCTTTGTGTTAACTACCTTACATAGTTTTTGTATCATCTGCAAATACTGATATTTTACTGTGTAAGCCATCCACTAGATCATTAATAAATATATTAAATAGTAGGGGGCCCAATACAGAACCCTGTGGTACCCCACTAGTAACCCTGGCTCAATCTGAGTATGCACCATTAACCCCTTCCTGACATCAGACGTACTATCCCATCCATGGGACCTGGGCCCCTATGCCCATGGACGGGATAGTACGTCTAGCGCGATCAGTGGCACCCACGTGGTGAGCGCCGCTGATCGCGGCCGGGTGTCAGCTGATTATCACAGCTGACACCCGGCACTATGTGTCAGGGGCGGTCACGGACCGCCCCCAACACGTTAACCCCTTGCACACCGCGATCAAACATGATCGCAGTGTACCGGGAGTTAAAGGGAAGCATCGGCAGGGAGGGGGCTCCCTCCGTGCTTCCCTGAGCCCCCCACGGCAGCGCAATGTGCAGCGCTGCTGCGGGGGACTCCTTTCCTCCAGGCCCCCGGATCCAAGATGGCGACGGGGGCCTGGAGGAAGCTGGCTTCCTCAGTGCCTGCAAAGCGCAGGCATGAGGAAGCCTTCTGCACTGCCTGTGACAGATTGCTGATCTGTCACAGTGATCTGTGATGTGACAGATCAGCGATCTGTCACAGGACAGTGATGTCCCACCTGGGACTATGTAATAAAGTTAAAAAAAAATTACAAAAAAAGTGTAAAAATAATTTTAAAAAAATCGTCAAATAAATTAGAAAAAAAAAAAAAAAAAATATTCCCCAATAAATTCATTTTTTGAAAATAAAAAAAACCAAAACAATAAAAGTACACATATTAGGTATCGCCGCGACCCGCCCTATAAAACTGTCCCATTAGTTAACCCCCTTAAGCGAACCCCTGAAAAAATAAAAATAAAAAACGAAGCAAAAAATAATGATTTATTATAATACCGCCAAACAAAAAGTGTAATAACGCGCGATCAAAAAGATGCATATAAATATCCATGGTACCGCTGAAAATGTCATCTTGTCCCGCAAAAAATGAGCCACCACACAGCATCATCAGCGAAAAAATAAAAAAGTTATAGCTCGCAGAATAAAGCGATGCAAAAATAATTATTTTTTATATAAAATAGTTTTCATTGCATAAAACCGACAAAACATTAAAAAACGACCTAAATGAGGTATCGCTGTAACCGTACTGACCCGAAGAATAAAACCGCTTTATCAATTTTACCGCACGCGGAACGGTGTAAACGCACTCCCCCAAAAGAAATTCATGAAACGCTGTTTTTTGTTCATTCTGCGTCCCAAAAATCGGAATAAAAAGCGATCAAAAAATGTCACGTGCCCGAAAATGGTACCAATAAAAACGTCAACTCGTCCCGCAAAAAATAAGACCTCACATGACTCGGTGGGTCAAAATACGGAAAAATTATAGCTCTCAATATGTGGTGATGCAAAAACTATTTTTACAATAAAAAGCGTCTTTTAGCGTGCGACAGCTGCCCAAAATAAAAACCGCCATAAATAGTAAATCAAACCCCCCGTTATCACCCCCTTAGTTAGGGAAAAATAATAAAATTAAAAAAATGTATTTATTTCCATTTTTCCATTAGGGCTAGGGTTAGGGTTAGGGCTAGGGTTAGGGCTAGGGTTAGGGCTGAGATTAGGGTTAGGGGTGTGTTGGGGTTCGGGTTGGAGTTAGAATTGGGGGTTTCCACTGTTTGGGCACATCAGGGGCTCTCCAAATGCAACATTGCGTCTGATCTCAATTCCAGCCAATTCTGAGTTGAAAAAGTCATATGGTGCTCCTTCCCTTCCAAGCTCTGCCATGCGCCCAAACAGTGTTTTACCCCCACATGTAGGGTATCAGCCTACTCAGGACAAATTGCAAAACAATTTTTGGGGTCCAATTTCTCCTGATACCCTTAGGAAAATAAAAAATTGGGGGCAAAAATATCATTTTTGTGGAAAAAAATGATTTTTTTATTTTCACGTCCGAGCGTTATAAACTTCTGTGAAGCACTTGGGGGTTCAAAGTGCTCACCACACATCTAGATAAGTTCCGTGGGGGGGTCTAGTATCCAAAATGGGGTCACTTGTTGGGAGTTTCAATAGTTTAGGTACATCAGGGGCTCTCCAAACGCACATGACACCCGCAGACCATTCCATCAAAGTCTGCATTCCAAAATGGCACTGCTTCCCTTCTGAGCCCTGACGTGTGTCCATACAGTAGTTTTCTCCCACATATGGGGTGTCAGCTTACTCAGGACAAATTGGACAACAACTTTTGGGGTTCAATTTCTCCTGTTACCCTTGGGAAAATAAAAAAATTGGGGAATAATTGATCATGTTTGTGGAAAAAATACGATTTTTTTATTTTCATGCCCTGGCATTATAAACTTTTGTGAAGCCCTTGGGGGTTCAAAGTGCTCACCTCACATCTAGATAAGTTCCTTAGGGGGTCTAGTTTTCAAAATGGGGTCATTTGTGGGGAGTTTCCACTGTTTAGGTACATTAGGGGCTCTCCAAAGGCAACATGACACCCGCAGACCATTCCATCAATGTCTGCATTCCAAAATGTCACTACTTCCCTTCCGATCCCCGACGTGTGCCCATACAGTAGTTTTCTCCCACATATGGGGTATCAGCATACTCAGGACAAATTGGACAACAACTTTTGGGGTCCAATTTCTCCTGTTACCCTTGGGAAAATAAAAAAATGGTGACTAAAAGATCATGTTTGTGGAAAAAATACGAATTTTTTATTTTCACGCCCGGGCGTTATAAACTTCTGTGAAGCACTGGGGGGTTCAAAGTGCTCACCACACATCTAGATAAGTTCCTTGGGGGGTCTAGTTTCCAAAATGGTGTCATTTGTGGGGGGTTTCCACTGTTTAGGTGCATCAGGGGTTTTCCAATCGCGACATGGTGTCCGATCTCAATTCCAGCCAAAAACGTCAAATGGCGCTGCTTTCCTTCCGAGCTCTGCCATGCGCCCAAATAGTGGTTTACCCGCACATGTGGGGCTATCAGCGTACTCAGGACAAATTGCACAATAACTTTTAGGGTGCTGTTACCCTTGGAAAAATAAAAATTGGGGTGAAAAGATCATTTTTGTGGAAAAAATATGATTTTTTAATTGTACCGCTGTACGTTATAAACTTCTGTAAAGCCCTTGTGGGTTCAAAGTTCTCACCACATATCTAGATAAGTTCCTTGGGGAGTCTAGTTTCCAAAATGGGGTCACTTGTAGGGGGTTTCCACTGTTTAGGTACATCAGGGACTCTCCAAACGTGACATGGCGTCCGATCTGATTTCCAGCCAATTTTGCATTGAAAAAGTCAAACGGCGCTCCTTCCATTCTGAGCTCTGCCATGCGCCGAAACAGTCGTTCCCCCCCACAAATCAGGTATCAGCGTACTCAGGACAAATTGCACAATAACTTTTGCAGTCCAATTTCTCCTGTTACCCTTGGTAAAATAAAAAAAATTGAACCTGAAGTATTTTTTTTGTGAAAAAAAGTTAGATGTTCATTTTTTTTTTAAATATTCAAAAAAATTCCTGTGACGCACCTAAAGGGTTAATAAACTTCTTGAATGTGGTTTTGAGCACCTTAAGGGGTGCAGTTTTTAGAATGTTGTCACTTTTGGGTATTTTCTATCATATAGACCCCTCAAAGTGGCTTCAAATGTGATGTGGTCCTAAAAATAAAATGGTGTTGTAAAAATGAGAAATCGCTGGTCAACTTTTAACCCTTATAACTTCCTAACAAAAAAAATTTTGGTTCCAAAATTGTGCTGATGTAAAGTAAACATGTGGGAAATGTTAGTTATCAAGTTTTTTGTGTGCCGTATCTCTGTCATTTAAGGGCATAAAAATTCAAAGTTGGAAAATTGCAAAATTTTCAAAATTTTTGCCAAATTTCCGTTTTTTTCACAAATAAACGCAAGTTATTTGAATGAAATTTTACCACTAACATGAAGTACAATATGTCACGAGAAAACAGTGTCAGAATCACCGGGATCCATAGAAGCGTTCCAGAGTTATGACCTCATAAAGGTACAGTGGTCAGAATTGTAAAAATTGGCCCGGTCATGAACGTGCAAACCACCCTTGGGGGTGAAGGGGTTAATAACCACTCTGTTTTCTATCACTAAGCCAGCTACCTACCCATCTACACACATTTTCCCCTAGCCCAAGCTTTCTCATCTTACTTACCAATCTTTTATGTGGGAAGTCGAGATAAATGACATCCAATGATTCTCCTTGGTCCATTTGAGAGCCATTTATTGTCAAAGTTCTGTGTTTTCTCTTTTTAAATCATAAGGACAACCCAAAACATCCAAATGACCCTGATCAAAAGTTTACATACCTTGGTGATTTTGGCCTGATAACATGCACAGAAGTTGACACAAATGGGTTTGAATGGCTACTAAAGGTAACATCCTCACCTGTGACCTGTGACAAATGCCACAAAAATTGTTCGAGCTGCGAAGAAAAACCCACAAATAACATCAGCTGAAATACTGGACTCTCTGAAAACTAGCGGTGTGGCTGTATCAAAATGCACAACATGGAGGCACTTGAAGAAAAATGGGCTGCATGGTCAAGTAGCCAGAAGAAAGCCATTACTGCGCAAATGCCACAAAGTATATTGCCTACAATATGCAGAACATCACAGAGACAAGCCTCAAAACTTCTGGAACAAGGTAATTTAGAGTGATGAAAATTGAAGTTTTTGGCCACAACCATGAACATTACAACAAGGCTATGATGAAAGGAATACCATTAGTGACGAGCGAGTTTACTTGTTGCTCAGGTTTTCCCGAGCATGCTCGGGTGTTCTCCGAGTATTTTGGCGTCCTCGGAGATTTAATTTGTGTTGAAGCAGCTGCATGATTTGCGGCTGCTAGACAGCCTGAATACATGCGGGGATTCCCTAATAAACAGGCATTCCTCACATGTATTCAGCTTGTCCAGCATCCGCAAATCATGCAGTTGCGTCGACACAAACTAAATCTCCGAGCACGCCAAAATACTCAGAGGACACCCGAGCATGCTCGGGAAAACCCAAGCAATGAGTACACTCGCTCATCACTAAACATCATTCCTACTGTAAAGCACGGAGGTGGATCGCTGATGTTTTGGGGATGTGTGAGCTACAAATGCACAGGAAACTTGGTCAAAGTTAAAGGAAAGATGAATGCAGCATGTTATAACCAAAATACTGAAGGCAAATTTGCAATCATCAGCCCGGAAGTTGCGCATGGAACGTACTTGGACGTTCCAACATGACAACGATCCAAAACACAATGTAAAGTCAACGTGTCATTGCCTACAGCAGAACAAAGTAAAGGTTCTGGAGTGGCCATCTCAGTCTCCTGACCTCAATATCATTGAGCCACTCTGGGGATATCTCAAGCGCGCAGTTCATGCTACACAGCTCAGGAATTTACAGGAACTGGAGACTTTTTGCCAAGAAGCGTGGGCAGCTTTACCATCTGAGAAAATAAAGAAACTCATCCACAACTACCACAAAAGACTTCAAGTGCTCATTGATGTTAGAGGGGGCAATACACGGTATTAAGAAATGGGGTATGTGAACTTTTGATCAGGGTCATTTGGCTTTCTTCTGGCAACTTGACCATGCAGCCCATTTTTCTTCAAGTCCCTCCTTATTGTGCATCTTGAAACAGCCACATCACTAATTTTCAAAGAGTCCAGTATTTCAGCTGATGCTATTTGTGGGTTTTTCTTTGCACCCCAAACAATTTTCCTGGTATTTGTCACAGGTGAGGATGTTACCCTTTAGTGGCCATTCAAACCCATTTGTGTCAATGTCTGTGCAAGTTATCAGGCCAAAATCATGAGGGTATGTAAACTTTTGATCAGGGTCATTTGGATGTCTTGGATTGTCATTATGATTTATGATTATGATTTAAAAAGAGAAAACCCAGAAGTTTGACAATAAATGGCTTCACCCAACCGCTAACCATGAGTGGAGAAAGTTTTGGTGTTATCATTCATAGTCTCTGAAAAAAGACCAAGAAAGCAAATATTCTGCCGGGGTATGTAAACTTTTGAGTACAACTGTATGTCACTTTTTACATTTTCATGAGTGTTAAAGCAGAAATGTCAGACGCTTGTGAGCGTCCATGCCCACCCACAGATTTTTATTGACAGCTTTCCCTGTTGCAAGCATGTATACATGAAAAACTGTCAATCCAGCTCTATGTTTTACTTAAAAATCCTGCAAAAATGTAATATTACCTCCATATCTGAATATTCAGAGACAAGATCTCTATCCTGCGATGCCGTCGCATAAGGAGCAGAGGACTGATAACAGAACCACTTTATTTAGCTCTATTGCATGGGATCTACTGACAATCAGTCACATAGATAGATAATTATTAATGCAATTATTTTTTGCTACAATGAATCTTGAAGAGAATTTGATGATTACTAGTTGATTCGAATCAATTCACAGGGTCTGGTCCATTGTCCACGTCAGTAATCTGTGGCCAATGGACAGGAGTTCTGAGGACCTTCTCCATCCTGATGGCATCTTTAGATTTTTTTTTTTGATTACTTGACTTGAAGCAACGTCATGTGTGCTTTACCCAACAACTATAAGTCCTACCAGTTCAGCTAACCAAAAGAAGAGATGCCGATGCTAGGAAGTAGGAAACAATTATCAGGATCCTAATCTAACAGCCACATACTGTATTACTGACGTGTCCAATGGTCATTAGTAGCATTATTTTTAAGTCTTTTGTTAACCATGTCCCAACTTTTTTGAAATATGTTGCTGCCATCAATTTCTAAATGAGTTAATTCAGCTTCTGATATGTGTTCTATGTTGTGAATAAAATATAACTTTCACAGATTTCCAAATCACTGCTTTTCTTGTTTTCCTTACATTTATCAGTGTCCCATCTTTTTGGGAAATTGGGATTGTAAAATCAGTTAATATGCTATGAATTGTGTACCGATTTTTTATTGGAATATTATGATACTACTGTGGTTCTGCTACATTGGTAGCTCTTTTAATTGCTTCTAACATTGCAGTGGAAAATTTTGTTCTTTCATGATGACATGTTCCCATTTCATTGCAGTCTCATGACTGCGCCATCATACATTATAATGCTAAATCTAAATGCGAGGCATGCTAGCTAAGAGCATTACATTGGTACTCTGCTCACCCACCCCTTGTAGCATTTCAGAAAAAAAAAAGAATAAAAGTGTTTGCATAGTGGGGAACAAATGGCATAATGAAGAACAGTTAAGTAGATAAATGACTTTCACTCATATATCTCTACATCTGTTCAGTGTTTATTTCTATCTCGACTGCAACCCCCTACATGGATCTTCCTACTTGACCCGATTGAAATGTTTGCTTGTAGCAATATACTTACTATTGATGGTGCTCTTCTGAAATTGAACATGCAGTGTGTGTACAATTATTTGGCAATTTGTATTTTTGAGGATTAACTTTATTATTGAACAACTACAACACTGTTGGTCAATCCAAAAGGTTAAAAAACCTGAAACCTGAATATTTAAGAAAATAAAAGTGATCTTTTGTCTTTCTTAAGAGAATATCTATGCATGTAGAATCATTGGCATTATTATTATGCAACTAATGTAAATGAAAAACCTAAATGTTACCATCTCAATTGTTTATTTTCATCTGTTAAAGTGAGAATTATAACGAAATAACTCAAAATGTACAAAAGTAAAATGAATTTAAAAAAAAAAAATGTACAAAGTACATTTTTAACATTTCAAAATATCAGTGGCCAATATAGCGACCTTTTCAATAACAGTCATAAGCCTTCCATCCATGGAGTCTGTCGGTATTTTAATCTGTTGATGATCAATTTATTTTGACAGTATCAGCCTTAGCCTCCCAGTCATTAATCTTTCACGTTTAAAGCCTTTACTGGCTAGTCAAGCAGTGGAGACTTCCATGCATGTGAGGGTGCTTTTCCTGTATAAAAATCATGGTTTCTTTGAATGATGCAGACTTTTTCCTGTACTACTGCTTTAAGAAGGTGTCTTATTAAAGGCTGGCTTCTCCCCGGATTCTCTAGCCACTTCTTACTTAGACTATCACCCCCTTCCTTTTCCACCTTTACACTTTCAGCCAGTCCGGTTCTTTTATGACGGTGCACATGTGCTGGGTACAGCTTCCCCTTTGACTTCCGCAAGTGCTTGATCAGGTGACCACTCTGCATTCCATTGCAGTTCCCCTTTGCCCGATTCCATAAGTCCCCTTTGCTACATGGGACGGAGCCCTGGCATCATGCGTCATCCTGAGTCTCTTAGAGATATTTGGCACCAATGACATGGTGGGTGTCAATTAGATACTGACAAATTGAAATCTCTATGAGTTACCCCTTGCCTGACATGCCCCAGAAGAAGCGAGCAGTGAAACGGCACCCGTCGGGTGTGAGGGGAATACAGCTTGTCCCACAGTCTCCCTACTCCTTCTAACTTCAGGTAATACATCCCTGTTATGGATAGCAATTTTGCTATATGTTTAGTAGGTCCTTAGATTCTTGTGGGATTGTGATGACAAGGGAAGCCCTCATTTGTATGACCACTAAGTGTGCAAAGCATGCAATGGCACCTCTGTTATGTCACACTCTTCACACGGCTTCTCTTCCTGGAGCCTGTTAGTGAGGATATATATAATTGCCATGTTCATATTTACCTTTTTTAATTTATTAACCAGCTTTTAGCAATCTCTTCTTATCTAACAGCTACATGCTATATAAGACTATGTTGTGTTACAAATATCGAACATTCATTATAGGACATATGGGAGTAATTCTAAAGGCTGTCAGTAGGTTTGTGAGATGTCTTTGAGTTCATCTTCAACCAAAAAAAGCCCAACTAACTCATCTTTAATAATGACAACCTGTTAAATGTGATGCTGGGAACATTGTAATATATATATATATATATATATACATACACACACAGTTGTGGCCAAAAGTATTGACACCCCTGCAATTTTGTCAGATAGCACCTGTAACTTACCTGTGGCACCTAACAGGTGTTGGTAATAACTAAATCACACTTGCAGCCAGTTGACATGGATTAAAGTTGACTCAACCTCTGTCCTGTGTCCTTGTGTGTACCACATTGAGCGTGGAGAAAAGAAAGAAGACCAAAGAACTGTCTGAGGACTTAAGAAACCAAATTGTGAGGAAGCATGAGCAATCTCAAGGCTACAAGTCCATCTCCAAAGACCAGAATGTTCCTGTGTCTACCGTGCGCAGTGTCATCAAAAAGCTTAAAGCCCATGGCACTGTGGCTAACCTCCCTAGATGTGGATGGAAAAGAAAAATTGACAAGAGATTTCAACGCAAGATTGTGCGGATGTTGGATAAAGAACCTCGACTAACATCCAAACAAGTTCAAGCTGCCCTGCAGTCCGAGGGTACAACAGTGTCAACCCGTACTATCCGTCGCCGTCTGAATGAAAAGGGACTGTATGGTAGGAGACCCAGGAAGACCCCACTTCTTACCCCGAGACATAAAAAAGCCAGGCTGGAGTTTGCCAAAACTTACCTGAAAAAGCCTAAAACATTTTGGAAGAATGTTCTCTGGTCAGATGAGACAAAAGTAGAGCTTTTTGGGCAAAGGCATCAACATAGAGTTTACAGGAGAAAAAAAGAGGCATTCAAAGAGAAGAACACAGTCCCTACAGTCAAACATGGCGGAGGTTCCCTGATGTTTTGAGGTTGCTTTGCTGCCTCTGGCACTGGACTGCTTGACCGTGTGCATGGCATTATGAAGTCTGAAGACTACCAACAAATTTTGCAGCATAATGTAGGGCCCAGTGTGAGAAAGCTGGGTCTCCCTCAGAGGTCATGGGTCTTCCAGCAGGACAATGACCCAAAACACACTTCAAAAAGCACTAGAAAATGGTTTGAGAGAAAGCACTGGAGACTTCTAAGGTGGCCAGCAATGAGTCCAGACCTGAATCCCATAGAACACCTGTGGAGAGATCTAAAAATGGCAGTTTGGAGAAGGCACCCTTCAAATATCAGGGACCTGGAGCAGTTTGCCAAAGAAGAATGGTCTAAAATTCCAGCAAAGCATTGTAAGAAACTCATTGATGGTTACCGGAAGCGGTTGGTCGCAGTTATTTTGGCTAAAGGTTGTGCAACCAAGTATTAGGCTGAGGGTGCTAATACTTTTGTCTGGCCCATTTTTGGAGTTTTGTGTGAAATGATCAATGTTTTGCTTTTTGCTTCATTCTCTTTTGTGTTTTTTCATTTAAGACAAATTAAATGAAGATAATAATACCACAGAATTTGTGTTTGCAATCATTTTCAGGAAGAAACTGAGTATTATCTGACAGAATTGCAGGGGTGTCAATACTTTTGGCCACAACTATAAATATATATATATATATAGTGTTTATATATTGTAAGGTAGCACTGTCATTCAAGGTTGGCGACACTCGCTTGGCAGCCAAATAATCACGTCCAGCATGGGTTTTCCATAAAACAATAACAATCCATGCGGTTTATTCAGGCATCATAAACCCATAGCAGAAACATAAGGTTCATATAATCAGCATAGCGTTCATGACAGAGCTTCCCTCTGTTATCCCTGTGGTCACACAGGTTGCGCAATGTCCAGTACTCAGGCTCTTCAGCCTCACAGATATCTCACCCCATCAGGGTTACCTTATGGTTGCTTCAGACTCCAGATATTCATTCCCTCCCCTGGGAACTCTCAGATACTGGCAGCCATTAGACACAGCCACTTCATGTGCTGTCAGGCAGGAAGCCCCATCTCCCAGCGGGACCTTCCACAACGGACCAACCGGGTCCAAGCATTCACTCTATGTGACCTACCCTGGCCACCTTATATGGTCGGTAGCCACAACCCACCGGGTCACATGGCTATGACATCATCACAGGTTCTTCACACTCACATAGTCTTTTACTACTAGCGTTTTCAGGCACACCCCTGGGTGGATTTGTAGGTAGCTGGTCCTGCCCATCTCTCCAGCTACCTGAAGACTTCCCTAAGACATTGACACGGAACCTCAGCAGTATCACTGCTGATCAACACATACACAAGTCTTCATCTCAAGGCCACCCACCTTGAGATACATTACGATCATTCAACATCCTACTCCTATCAGGACACTGGAAATGCTTATACGCCTGTCCTGGACCACCCACACAGCACCCCCTAGTGGACACAGTGGTCACTACACCACATACCTCGCCCTCTGTTCAAACTTGTGGGGTTGAACACACAACATTACCCCAGGATCTCGAGACCGGGCACTCATTACACCTTGCCCCACAGGTCGAGAGAACCATCTCCGTCTGTCATCTGGCCTCATCTCTACATTAGGCCTCCCCCGCCCCAGCTGTCAGAGTAACGGCCTTGGTCTTTGGCCCTCCAGTCACAGTCTGTCTGCGTCATCAGACACTGTTTAGTCACCACACTCATATAGTGCGCTCCGTCAACTCCTTTTCTATCTATGCATCTTGTAACAAATGGTACATCACCACGTCTAAGTTTGCTTTTCAGTACATTAACCTCACGGTTCATTGCATCTGTTGTCTCTGTAGCATCCTCCAGTTCACGCTGTAATCTACCGTACAACGTATTGGCATGTTAAGTCTCTTTCTCTGCTTCTTCCACCTGGTGCCTTCAGCTGTTTCAGCCAAACATTATTTTTCTCTGCCTGGCCTTTGTACTGTGCAGATTATGCCTTTCCTCATTCATTTGCATTAGTACCTCCTTCAGTTTTTTCTCTGCACAACATACTTGTTTGCTTACAGATTGTCGCTCTTTAATTTCAGCCTCCAGCTGTTCCTCCAGTTGTGCAATGCAAGACTCTAACCACCTCTTTTCTTCCAAAGCCAGAGCATCTTTACCACTGTTGTTGACAATCACATCAGCCAGTTCATCTCTTTCCTGCTGTGCTTGCCTTTTAGCACGCTGTGCAGCAGCAAGCTTCTCCTGCATATGGATCATCTATGCTTCCATACTCTCCAGTTTCCTCTTGTCTTCACTCTGTTCATCACTCGGGCCAAGTCTTCGTCCCACTTCTTCTCCCGCAGAAGACCTCTTACAGTGTCTGTGAGTACTCCTACTTCTTCTCTGAGGGACTTATTCAGACCTTGCCACGATGCCAGGTGACCTTTGAGCTCGGAGACTTCCTTCTCTAGCTCTTCTAGTCTGTGCCCCCTTTCTCTCTCAGAGCCACAGTCATCCCCAGAGTCTGTCACCCCGATCTGCTGAGTAAACCTTCCAGTTACCCACTAACCGTATGAATACTTCAGCCGTCTTATCAATCAAGTAACCATCAGTCATGTCATGAGACGTCAGGTCCGTCAGTTGGGCAGACATACCCCTTCTTCCGGCCACTTCTACATTTGACCTGTCCACGTCAGGAGCAGTCACAGTCTTAATATCTGTTAGCCCAACAGTAGAAACGTCTCCAACCTCCTGCCATATATCAAACACAACAAAGTCCCAACCCTCTCCAAGGCATACACTAAAGGGGGTTTTACACTAAGCGATATCGCTAGCAATATCGCTAAAACGTCACTGGTTTTGTGACGTTATAGCGATATTGCTAGCGATATCGCTATGTGTGATACTTACCAACGACCGGCTCCCCCGCTGTCCATCGCTGATCGCGCGAGATTGTCCGGCTCCATTTCTCGTCGGGCGCTTCCTGCTGTGACGACGAGCGACGCGTGGAGGCGGGCGGGAGGACGTCAGGATCGCTGTGTGTGAAAGGTGAGTATCGTGCGCTGCGTCGCTGCTGCATCGCTGTGAGATCTTTCTGTATAAAAGCTCACTAGCGATCATTTAACGATGCACCAGCGATCCTGACCGGGTCATATCGCTGGTCGGATCGCTGGTGTATCGCTAAATGTAAAAGGGCCTTAAGACAGGTGGTATCCCGCCCCTTTGGCACTCACCACCTTTGGTCCCCTCAAACATTACTCTGTCTACTGCATAGTCCACCGTGACCCCATGTTTACAGTGAACCTAGACCATTATCTCGGCCAGACAGAAAGTGAGAGGAGTTCCTGTCAAGTCACCTGACTCTGAGTCCAGCCGACCCGAGACTCCTTGTCGGTGCAGCATTATGGTACACACCTGTCATACATGAACATTGCTGTTCCTCTTTTGAAACACCGGCCCCTCTCTGGACCACCCCGATTTGGGTCACCGCCCCTCACTGGGACTCCACCCCCTTTTGGGCTACCACCCCAATTTGGGTCACCGCCCCCCTTTGGGACTCCACCCCTTTTTTGGCTACCACCCCGATTTGGGCCACCACCCCCTTTCGGGATTTCCCCATGTCCGTTCTACAGGTCTCCTTAGACCACAGTTCACACACCAAAACAGTTTATGTCTTTTACGATACTGAAATAGCACAGAAAGAGGACTTAAAAATCCTCCAGTAATAAAAAACAGTAAAAGAGCAAAAAGGTTTACCCGTCCAGGCCTCCAGACAAATGCACTATCAGGATGCAGTGGATCCATATAATTAAGATGGCAACACAGGTGCAAGAATACGGGGGAAACAACCACTCACAGCCTACCAATACATGGAGGGGGCGGTTGCCTGGTATGTAAATGCACAATTAAAAACTTGTATGTGGCGCTGTTCACACCAGCCGCGCAGGTTCTCGGACCCCTCTACCACAGAGGTGTCCTATAAGTCTTTTCCACTGACCCCGGTCAGTATATCACATGGCTTTCAAAACCGTCAGCCCTCCTAGCTCAGCGTTGCCAGCACTGCACCATGTGCTTTTGGAAACCGTTGCCCTTAGCAACCGAATTTTGCAGTCCTC
Source organism: Dendrobates tinctorius (assembly GCF_039654945.1). NCBI lineage: Eukaryota > Metazoa > Chordata > Amphibia > Anura > Dendrobatidae > Dendrobates > Dendrobates tinctorius. Next base: position 16,097,403 of record NW_027361765.1, read on the forward strand.
TTCCATTGCTCCTAGCAGCAAGGCTACAACACTGCCCTTATTCTCCACCAATTGTAAGGTAGCGCTGTCATTCAAGGTTGGCGACACTCGCTTGGCAGCCAAATAATCATGTCCGGCAATAAAACAATAACAATCCATGCGGTTTATTCAGGCATCATAAACACAGCAGCAACATAAAGTTCATATAATCAGCATAGCGTTCATGACAGAGCTTCCCTCTGTTATCCCTGTGGTCACACAGGTTACGCAATGTCCAGTACTCAGGCTCTTCAGCCTCACAGATATCTCACCCTGTCAGGGTTACCTCATGGTTGCTTCAGACTCCAGATGTTCATTCCCTCCCCTGGGAACTCTCAGATACTGGCAGCCATTAGACACAGCCACTTCACGTGCTGTCAGGCAGGAAGCCCCATCTCCCAGCGGGACCTTCCACAACGGACCAACTGGGTCCAAGCATTCACTCCATGTGACCTACCCTGGCCACCTTATATGGTCGGTAGCCATGCCCACCGGGTCACATGGCTATGACCTCATCACAGGTTCTTCACACTCACATAGTCTTTTACTACCAGCGTTTTCAGACACACCCCTGGGTGGATTTGTAGGTAGCTGGTCCTGCCCGTCTCTCCAGCTACCTGAAGACTTCCCTAAGACATTGACACGGAACCTCAGCAGTATCACTGCTGATCAACACATACACAAGTCTTCATCTCAAGGCCACCCACCTTGAAATACATTACGATCATTCAGCATCCTACTCCTATCAGGACACTGGAAATGCTTATACGCCTGTCCTGGACTACCCACATAGCGCCCCCTAGTGGACACAGTGGTCACTACACCACAATATATATATATATGTGTGTGTGTGCAATGTGTGTGTATATAAATGAATTTATGACTTAAAAAGACCCGATGCTCCATCCCTTTTGGGCTCGATCGTTCAGTCAAGTCAAACTATACTAATGGGGTTACATTTGAGCAGAGGATGAATAGCTCTATAAATTTGGGGATCTATTTTCTCACCTTTCATTACTATGTGTTACAAATGTGTCCTAAATATTATGCATATGTGAAAAAAATACATTTTTTTCACACTCATCTTGAACTAACTGCTTTAACCCCTTCACCCTGAAGCCTGTTTTCACCTTCTTGACCAGGTCAATTTTTTCAGTGCTGACCAGTGTCACTTTATGTGGTATTAACTCTGGAATGCTTCAATGTATCCCACGTATTCTGCCATTTTCTCATGGCATATTGTACTTCATGATAGTGGTAAAATTTGTTTGATACGACTTATTTCTGAAAATATTGGAAATTTGGTGAAAAATTGAAAATTTAGCAATTTTCAATCCTTTAATTTTTATGCCCTTAAATCAAAGAGTCAGATCATATAAAATAGTTAATAAATAACATTTCCCACATGTCTACTTTACATCAACACAATTTTTGAATCATAATTTTTTTGTTAGGATGTTATAAGGGTTAAAAGTTGACCAGCAAGTTTTCATTTTTCCAACAAAATTTACAAAACCATTTTTGTTATGGACCACATCATGTTTGAAGTAACTTTGAGTGGCATATATGAAAGAAAGTACCCAAAAGTGACACCATTCTAAAAACTGCACCTCTCAATGTACTCAAAATCACATTCAAGAAGTTTATTAACTGAACTTATTGAACTGAAGCAACGTGGAAGGAAAAAATGAACATTTAACTTTTTTTCACAAAAATGTTCTTTTAGACCCATTTTTTATTTTCACAAGGGTAACAGGAGAAAATGCACCATAAAATGTATTGTACAATTTCTCTTGAGTACACCGATATCGAATATGTGGAGAAAAACTACTGTTTGGGTGCAAGGCAGTGTTTGAAAGAGATGGAGTGCAATTAGCCATTTTTAATGCAAAATTTGCAGGAATCATTAGCGGACGCCATGTCTCATTTGAAGAGCCTCTAATGTGCCTAAACAGTGGAAACCCTCCACAAGTGACCCCAATTTGGAAACTAGACATTTTTCCCACAAAATGTTCTTTTAGCCCAGCATTTTTACTTTCACAAGGCTAACAAGAGAAAATGAAGCTCGAAATGTGTTGTGAAAGTTCTCCCGAGTATGCAGATATCCCATATGTGGGAGAAATCTACTTTTTTGGCTCATGGCAGGGCTCATAAAGGATGGAGTGACATTTTAGGACTCATACTTTGATGAAATGTTCTGTGGTTGTCATGTCGCGTTTGGAAAGCCCCTGATGTGCCTAAACAGTGTAAACCCCCCACAAGTGACCCTATTTTGTAAACTAGACCCATCAAGGAATTTATCTAGATGTGTGGTGAGTACCTCGAACCCACAAATGCTTCACTTCATCACAGAATTTTACAATGTTGATGTGTGAAGATGAAAAAATCTATATATTTTTCCCACAAAAATGTTGTTTTAGCCTCCAATTTTTTCATTTTTAGATAGCAGGGGAAATTGGACCCCAAATTTTGTTGTGCAGTTACTCCTGAGTATGCTGGTACCTCATATGTGGTTGGAAACCACTTTTGAGGCACAGAGCAAAGCTCAGGAGGGAAAAATTGCCATATTGGAATTCAGATTTTGCTACACTAGTTTGAGTGTGTCATGTCATATTGGCCCCTGAGGTCCCTGAACAGCAGAACCCCCATAAGAGACCCTATTTTATCAATTACATGTGTTAATGAATTCATCTAGTGGTGCAGTGATCATATTGGCACCACAGGTGTCACAAAATTTTACACCATTGGACAGTGAAGAAAAAAATATGTTTATACCACCCAAAAAAGGAGAAATGGATAAAAATGGCACCAAAATGTGTCCCACAATTTCAGCTTAATATAGAAATACCCTATATGTGGCTGTACTGTACTGCTTAGCCACTCGGTGAGACTCAGAAGGGATGGAGCACTATTTGCCTCCTGGAACGCAGATTTTCCTAGAATGGTATGCAAACTCCATATACAGAGCCCCTAAGTGCTAGAAGAGCAGGATCCCTCCCTTAAAGTGACCCCATTTTGGAACTTACAATTCTTTGGGAATTTATCTACATGTATAGTAACAATTTTGATTCTGTGGGTGTTTTGCAGAAACAAGCAGTAGTGGATGTTGCTGAGTGAAAATTGCAAACTGCCAGTGTATTGCCCAGTAAGTTGTAGTGCCCAGTATGTGTAGTGCCCAGCTCATGCTTCTGGAGACATATACCTATAAGTTAGGCGGGCTCTCATACAGAAATGCCAAAAATGTTGACGCTAATTGTGGTATAGGCTCAGAAAGGAAGGCACATTTGGATCTGGGAGTGCAGAATTTGCAGAATTTTGTTTTGTGGGGAAAGGAGCCATAGCGCTTTTCCACAGCCTTTGTAATACCTGAAGCACCCTACTTTTCCATTAACAGATGACGGACCTGAGTGGGGACTTGCTTTTTTCATGGATTGAATTGAAGCTTTTATTGGGAATATTTTACATAACATTTGGGATCACATTTATCCTGCGCTCTACGCTGAGCACTTATCTCTAAATCTACAAATTACTCCCTATAATGAGGCAGCAGAGTTACTCTGGACTCCATCTGGCCTCTGTCCAGCGGTGTCCTTCTTTTTGGAAGTACACAAAACTGTGTTGGACTGCGCTTTTATGCACACCTAAAAAGACAGACGGCGAAGAATCACAGGCTAGACAGAGTCCACAGTGCCTTCATCTGTCTGATTATAGGGAATCTTCCACCGGAGGTTCCGTCTGAGTCACGTATTTCAGAGATTGACACTGAAACCCCATTGTAAGCCCTCATCGTAGAGCGCAGGATAAATGGGAGCCGAGCCTTGCTGCAATTTATGGGAGGCAGAATGAACAAATCATTAGCAGGTGAAGAATTTGTTTTATTAATTTTTTATGCTGCTCCTCATGTGGAATAAGGGATTAGACAACTTTTTTCTTTCGGTCAGTGCGATAAGAGCAATACCTGATTTATATCGGGTTTTTATGTTTGGCTGTTGTCACACACTAAAAGACACTTTTGCATCAGCATATTTTGATAGCTCTAATTTTTTCCATATTTTGAACAACAGTGTCATGTGAGGGCTTGTTTTTTACAGGACGAGTTAATGTACTATTTTCAGCCACATGACATTTTTTTTTCCGGCATTAGTACTTTTTTATTAGTTAAATACCAGGGATTGCCAACCTGGGACTCGGGAGCTACATGTGGCTCTCAGGACCCTGATATGTTTTTCAAATAATTTTTATTAATTTTTCATAAGGGAAGGAAAGGTGAACAAAAGGGAAAAGGGAATAATATAAAACTTAGAGAACTCTTCTTATAGAATAGATGCTTTGCAAAACATGCAATACAAATACTTCGTAAACAAACATTTTACTGTTGTATTTATCTTAATAGTATTAAACTAAAGACTAAACTAACCTAACACTACTACCAATCCAGACTTAAAGCTTAACCTTAGCCGCATTCCTGTAGGAAACGTAAGCAGCTTATTGTAACTACAAAAATGTTGAGTTCCACCGAGCCCCACTTTGTGTGGTATTTATTCAAAGAGTTGCTATTAAAAGCAAATCTTTCTTCTGTGGAGTTATGGACACATAATGTGTCTAGAAAATCTGAGAAGAAAGGGATATCTGATTTTTTCCAAAAAAATGCTAATGAATTTTTTATAGTTAGAAAGATGTGAATCATTATATATTTGATTGAAGGATTGATACTCTCCAGATCTAAAGAGAGAAGTATCATCTGCGGGGTTACAGTAATTTCACTATCATGTAAAGTATTAATATGGATTTTGACTTCCTTCCAGACCATTTTTAGTTTTCGACAGCTCCAAAAGATATGATATAAATTGCCAGGGTTTCCACATCCTCTCCAACATTGGGATGAGATCTCCTGATTAATATGGGATAGCCATATAGGCGTATAGTACCATCTATTCATGACTTTATAAAAGGACTCCTGTAAGGCCATAGAAATAGTAGACTTATAGGTATGCCTAATGGCATACTCCCATTATTCTGGTTGAACTATAATATTTAAATCAAGCTCCCATTTGTGCATATAATTGTTTTTTGAAAAAGACATATCTTTGTTAAAATGTGAGTAGATATTTTTAATACTCCATTTAAACTTATGATTAATATTAACTAGTAATGAAGAGACAATTTCCAGATTCTTAGCCCTGCTGCGTAACTGCTTTTTTATATTCTCTTTTACCGTGAAAAAAGAATATATTTCTGACGAGGGCAGATGATATTTGGATTTAAGCTCACTAAAAGTACTAAACTCTTTCCCATCCCATAAGTCTCCAACTTTTTTATGTGTACCACATCCCAGGTATCTGGTATTGAGAAATTGTAAATCTGGGCCAAGAAGGAAAGAGGGAGTCTTCTAATCATATCCTCCTTATTCTCTTTCCTATGTAGCTTAGCCAAAATGTTCCAGGCCGAGAATATGACCTGGAAGATTGGATGGTTGTGCTCCTTCTGCCGAGATTCCAATATGTAACTGAAAAGAAGTTTTGGAATGGAATTATAATTTATTTGGGCTCTTTCTATATCCAGCCATGCCGGATGCGAACTCTCTTTGAACCAATCTTGATTGAGTTTGATGAGTGTCGCTTGGTAGTATGACCAGATATTGGGCAAATCGAGTCCGCCATGTCTCTTTGTTTTGTATAAAATATCCGCTGCAATCCTTGCCTTTTTATTTTTCCATACAAAGAGCTGAATTAAATTCTGAATTTTTGTTATAAACGAGACTTGTATGTTTAAAGGGATAGTTCTAAATAAAGAATTTTTGGTAAGATGAAGACCTTTACCACTAAAATTTTTCCTAGTAGGGTCAGGTCGTGAGTTTTAAATCTATGGAAATCTTTGGAAATAGTTTTAATAAGGTTATCTATATCGGTGGGGATAATGGATTTAAGTTTAGTGGTAATAGTGATACCCAAATAAGTAATTCCCTTTTCTTCCCATACAAAATTGGATTGCTTTTTGATTTTTTTCAATTACCGTGTTATTTAGATTGAAGGGTAGAATTTTTGATTTCTCTGCATTGATCTTAAAGTAAGAAACTTTTGAGAATCGGTCTAGGACCTGGGTCAAAGCTTTTATTGAGTTTATTGGATCTGAGATTGAAATGATAAGGTGATGACCCAGAAACAAAAAATGTTATCTTATGCTGACATTGTTATGTTTTGATGCCAGATATAGAATTAGGACTCCTAATTTTTTCAGCCAGGGGCTCAACCACGAGGGCAAATAGTAAGGGTGATAAAGGACAGCCTTGCCTAGTGCCATTTGAGATGTGTAATTGCGTAGAGAGATGGTTGTAAATATAAATTCTTGCATTCGGTTGAGAATACAGGGAAAAGATTGAGGAGATAGATTTATTATCAAAGCCAAAATTAAATAAAGAAGTTTTTAGATACAGCCAATTCAATCTATCAAATGCTTTTTCTGCATCTAGACTTACGAGCATAGAGAGATGTTTGATGTCTTTATCAGTTTAAGCAAATTTATAATTCTTCGCGTCCCTCCCATCTGAGGCCTGCCTGCCCGAAATGAAGCCAATTTAGTCTTTTCTAACAAGGTAAGGCATGATATTTTTTAGATGCTCTGCAAGGACTTTGGCATATAACTTAATATCGCCATTTATTAGCGATATGGGTCTGAAATTTTGGACTTTTTCCATGTCTCCAGTTTCTTTTGGTATCTTTATTATAGATGCTTCCAACATGTCTGCAGGGAATGCTCCTAAATTCGAGGCATGGTCAAAAAGGGTTTTCAAATGAGGTGAAATAATATCTGAGAATATTTTAAAATATTCGCTTATAAACCCATCTGGGCCGGGAGACTTCAGTGATTTAAGTTTGTTTATAGTGCCTGCTATTTCTTTCACAGTGAAAGGTGGTGAATTTAATAGCTCTAAATCTGAGGGAGTTATCTGTGGAAGGTTTAGATCAGAGAAGAAAGAGTCTATGGCAGCTTGATCTGGGCTAGGCATTGCAGAGTCAGACTTTAGATTATAAAGCTTGCTAAAATATTCTGCAAATACATCTGCAATGTCCGAAGGATGGTGTTTAAGATCTTCTGAGGAAGATCTAATTTTCTCTATTCTCCTATGTATGCGTTCTTGCTTTAGTTTGTTAAGCATGTATCTAGTCGACTTATTCGTGGACGTATAAGCATTACATTTGGATGCCTGAATAATTGAGTGATACTCTGTTATGAGTTCCGCCCTAAGTTCCTGCCTTAGCTTCATCAGTTCCAAGTGAATGGCATGAGATGGATAGTCAGATTTATTTTGTTGATCCTCTTTTATTTTTATTTGGGATTGCAGGTTGGAAATTTTTTCCCTTCTTTTTTTTTTTTATGCCTAGCTGAGAGATGCATTAAGCAACCCCTAATGACCGCTTTGTGCGCTTTCCATAGTATAAATGGGTCATAGTTTTCATCCCTTATCTTTGTGGGCTAGTTCTTCTTGGAGGTAGTGCACAAAGTCTAAACCCTCTTCTATTGTAAAGAGAGGGATATTCTTTCCCTTGTGCCAAATCAGCAATTTAGCCGGGAATCCCCATCTATAGGGGGTTCCCAGATCTATAAGTTTGGACGTTACTTCTCCAAAAGCCTTTCTAGCCTCCATCGTGGCTTTTGAGAAATCCAAGTAAATTTCAAGGTTGTTATATGGAGGTGGGAAGGACCCCTTCTCTCTAATGGATTTCAAAATTAGTTCTTTCGTTTGGAAAAAATGTAAGCGCAAGATAGTATCTCGCGGTTTGTCAGCGGCAATGCCTCGTTGACGCGGCAGCCTGTGGATGCTGTCTATAGTGAGCTGTAGCTCAGATAGTGAAGAAGCTGTTTTTTTAAAAAGGGACTTGGCGTAATCTGCAAGGTTAATCTGCAAGACATTTTCAAGGATTCCCCTGATCTTAATATTGTTCCTTCTGCTCCTATCTTCTAAGCCAGTTATTTTTGATCTCAGCGATAGGAGCTCCAGTTTTCCAAATTTTCTTTTTCCAGGGATTCTGATTTATTTTCCACTTTTATTATTCTTGCCTCTGTAGGTAACAGCAGGTTCGCAGGATGCAGTGACGAGACGCGAGACTGGTTGAACTTTGAAAAGCAAACTTTTATAATTTGAAGCCGCTAGGGCTATACTAAGCAGCCAAAAAGGGGTAACAACAGTTGTCCTCGCAGGGACTCAGTACAACCAAACACTATTTGAAAAGACCACGACTAACCCGGCCGAGGCAGGTTACTATGGGGCCATGGTATGGCCGTCTACAGGTCCTTATACTCTATAATGTCACTTATCCATCCTGACATCCCTCGGCGTCTCTGTTGGAGCTGCGTTGCGGATGAAGCTGCTTTTACGTCTTTGATGAGGCTGCTGTGGCATCTTTGATGAGGCTGCCTTGGCGTCGCAGCCGCTGTGCTCAGCTGCTGAAGATTTGGAGTAGTCTTCGGGCGTTCCAGTGCCCAGGAGGAGTTGGGGCACAACAGGCCCTGATGGAGTCCTGAGATGAAGTAACCCCCTGTTGTAACAGCGGGGTTGCGCTTGTTAGCGAGTTCAATGGGACTCCTGTCCCCAAGCAGGGTTGTGTCGCAGTGCTCAAGAGTGGTTTACTGGCCACGTGCACAGCCCGTGGCTGTGTGCAGAGTGTCTCTGTTGACGAGGAACAGGCCCCAACTGCCAACTGCAGCGGGGTGAAGGTGGCTGTGAGCGGTGATAGACAGGCCGCAACCACGGGCTGAAGTGAAACGGCAGCGTCGGCGGGTAGCAGCGGGCAGGCCACAACCGAAGGCTGATAGGGGATGGCAGCAGCCTGGAGAGGGAGCGGACAGGCCACGGAGGGCTCGAGCTCAGCGGTAATGGCCGAGGATGACCAGGGGCTGATCGTAACCCGGGATTGGGGTGAAGAGGCAGTCCCCTGTCGGTAAGCTCGGCGCCTCTTTCCTGAGGGCCACTGCGTATCTACCCTCTGCTGCTTTTCTCTTCTCTCAACTGTCAGTGTCCTTCCCGTTCTCTCACGCCCCCTCCGTCTCCTGCTCCATGTCTGACGTATCACCAACTGACTCCTCTGCGTGCTCCCTATCCCTTTTATACTCGCCCCTCCCCTTGCTGTCCTGTCACTCTCAACAGTCCACTCTCCTCCTCTGTTCCCCGGGTACTGTTTCCTTAGGAACTCAGATGGCGGTCCCTTTGGTTCCGGCCCGGACACTCTGTGGGGGTCCTCTTCCCTACACTCCCCCATCCTGTAAGCTCACCAGTCCTTGGGCGAGGGCCTCAGTATACTTGGGCTGGTCTGCGGAGGTGTCAGTTTTCGTTGCCATATGAACTGGTCCTGTTCGTATCATTCGGGGGGGTTTGCTGGCTGTTGATCGCTCGGAGCGTCTTAGTTCGACGAGGGTGGTGTCTTCAAGGGTGGTGGCCGGTGGTGGGCTAGCTGGTTCGGGGGGGCTAATTGTGTCAGTTGGTTTGTCATTGAGTAGAGAGCCCCTGGTTATTGTGGGGAAGTCTTCTTCGTCGTCTGAGTCCCAGAACACAGGCAATGGTTCAGAGACCTGAGGAGCAGGTTCAGGTTGTTGCGGGTCGGTGGAAATACAGGGGTGTAGCATATTCTGATGCACTATGCAGGTAGGCAGCATTTCATCTTTCTCGGGTTGTATTTCGTACACAGGTCCTTCAGGGTTTATACGGCGTAGGACCCGATAGGGACCCTCTTCCCAGCGTGGCTCTAATTTGTTCTGGGGACATTGGTCTAGTACGAGTACTCAGTCTCCACTTTGGAGGTCAGGAGGTAGAGATGAACTCTTTCCTGGGTGTTCTAAGTCTTGAAGTTTGGTATGTACGATTCGATGAAGAGTTTGCAGCCTGTGCCGGTGATTTCGGACCCATGATGATACCCCAGTCCAGGGCTGAGGTTCCTCTGGGTCCACCTCTACCTCTGTGATCCCCTTGCCCTCGCGTCCGAACAACAGGGAGTAAGGGGTATAGCCGGTAACTCGATGTACTCGGTTGTTATAGGCCCATACTAGTTCAGGGACATATTCGGGCCAACGGGCCTTCTTGTCACTCTCCAGAGTACGCAACATTTGGATTAACGTCCGATTAAATCGCTCGCAGGCCCCGTTTCCCTGAGGGTGGTATGGCGTAGTCCGGGATTTGTTAATACCGTAGAGATGGTGTAGTTCCTCCATTATTTTTCCCAAAAAACATGTTTCTTGATAAGAATGTATCCGTTGAGGGCAGCCGTAAACTTGTATAAAGTTTCTACAAACTGCGGAGGCGGCCGACTCCGCGATCTGGTCTCGAGTGGGGGTGACCACAGCGAACTTGGTGAAATGGTCTACCATGACGAGGCAGTGTTCATACCCCTGGAATGCGGGACCAATGGTCAGGTAATCCACCTTCAGAAGCTCGAAGGGTGCTGAGGTCACGATTGTTTGTACTGGGGCTCGCTGTGCGGGCGGTTTAGCTAATTCGCATAGGCAACAGGTTCGGCAAGTCTCGTCCACAACAGTGTGCAAGCGTGGATGGTAAATTTTCTGTTGTAACCATTGCAAGGACTATTGAGCTCCGAAATGAGCCCCTTTTTCGTGGGCTTCTGAGCCAGTTCGTTAAGTTGGGCTCCGGAAGCAACTACCTGCCAACTCGTCAAAGATGTTGTTCATGATGTCATTTTACGATACAAGAGTCCCTTTCGGATAACCAGTCTCTCCCATTGTCATAACATCAGCGACATGTCCTGAGTCAAAGTCTGTCTTTGTGAGTCAGTGGGCAGTTTGCCAGCGGTTACCCATTTCCGGAGAAGCCCAATTTCTTCGTCTTCTTGATGCTGTTGGATCCACTTATCCCGGGATTGTTCCAGCATGCCCCTTAGGGTCTCTGTGGGAGGTACATCCTGGGTGGCAGCTGTAAGCACCGCAGAGGTGAGGGTGAACGGTATCTCTTCCCCTTCTAATTCGTCGTCTCGACTCTTCCCCGGGTTGTATGTCGAATCTCCTGGAGAGAGCATCAGCGTGTACATTATCGGCCCCTCTTTTATAGATAATTTTATAGTTGAATTTCGCCATCCGGGCCACCCATCTTTGTTCCAGAGCTCCCAGTTTGGCGTTTTCCAAATGGGCCAGCGGGTTATTGTCGGTCCGCACCACTACTTCGGAGCCCACCAGGTACTCTGCGAACCGCTCCGTCATGGCCCACACTACTGCCAGGAGCTCGAGCTTAAAGGAGCTGTAATTGTCAGGGTTGCACTCGGAATCATGGAGTGAGCGGCTTTCATACGCAATCACTCTCTCCCGGCCGTCTTGAACTTGTGACAACACAGCCCCCAGCCCGTGAAGACTCCAGTCAGTGTGCAGGATGAACGGTTGCGAGAAATCTACATAAGCTAACACCGGAGCATCCGAGAGCGCAGCCTTAAGGTCTTGGAAGGCTTCTTCTTGAAGTTGTCACCACTGGATTTTTCATCCATTTGCCCCAGCGGGAGCCCTCTTCAGCAGGTCGTGCAGGACTCGAGCCCGGCATGCAAAATTCTTTATGAAACGACGGTAGTATCCGGCCAACCCCAGGAAGGCCCACACGTCTTTTATCATCTCGGGGGTAGGCCATCACTGAATGACAGCAACCTTTTCCCGGGACGGCCTTACGCCCTCCGCTGAGACAACATGACCCAGATATTCAATCTGGGTGTGAAATAAATGGCATTTTTGGGGTTTTACCTTCAACCCGTACTTTTGCGGCCGTCCAAGTACCTGCCCCAACCGCTTCAGGTGGTCGTCAAAAGTGACAGCATAGATCATGATATCAACGTGGCCTCAAAATTGAGATCTCCCAGACACCGCTCCATCAACCTCTAAAAGGTCCCCGGGGCGTTGGCCAGTCCGAACGGCATTCGATTAAACTCAAATAGGAAGTATGAACTCCGTTTTTGCCCTGTTTTCTTCTGACATGGGTACCTGCCAGTACCCACTGGCCAGGTCCAAAGTAGAAAAGTACTTCACCTTCCCCAAGGCGGACAAGGATTCTTCTATTCGGGGTAGTGGGTGCGAGTCTTTGATAGTGCAAGCATTCAGCTTTCGATAGTCCACGCAGAATCGTAAGGTGCCATCCTTTTTGCGGACCAACACAATAGGAGCCGCCAAGGGGATTTGGCTTTCTCGAATCACTCCCTTTCGTAGCATTTGGGCCAGCAAAGTTTTCACCTCTTGGTAGACTTGTGGAGGAATCTGTCGATATCGTTCACGGATGGGGGCTGCTCCTGCCATGGAAATTCCATGGGTGATGGCGGTGGTACATCCAAAATCTTCCTCATGACTAGCAAATACCTCATGGTACTGTCCGAGCAGTGTTTTTATCTGAGAGAGCTGGGCTGCAGTTAGTCCGGAGTCTTCCGCCCCTGGAAGAAGCAAACCGCAAAATGCGCGTCGGGGTAGTGAGACGCCACCACTACATATTACCAGGTATAAATTCATCTCCTTTAGGAAACGTTTAATATACAATTTGGATCACTTGATATGTATAATTCATCTTATTGAGAATAAGCACATGACTATGGGGTTAATATAGCTGGGCTCCGTTTTATATAAGGATTGATTTCCTGGTATATATACTTTTTCAAATACAAATTGTATCAGTCTACCACAATAGTTTGGCATAATATGTTGTGTACTTTGAAATTGATGGTTATAACTTATGTACTTTTGTTTGCCAAAATTTATATTGATGGTGGTTAAATTAATTGGTGGTGACGTCTCATTTTTGGAGACATCTTGTTTCATTTTATTATGTATGTCTTTTTTAAAATATATTGAAATAAATCTCATTTTAATGGAACGCTTCTATCTGGAGTTCATTTACTCTGGTTTGTGATATATGAATTGGTTGAAGTGCCATTGATAATTTTTTGAAGTTTGTGGACAAATTGGATTAATTTACGGATATTTACTGCCAAGGGGTCCTCCGATTGCACTCTCAATTGAACTGCAGTGGCCGGTAGTACTTCTTCAAAAGGCCTTACTAGCTTGGCCAATTCTGTCCGGGGCTTCAGGGTGAGGTCTTGGTCTTCAAGGTTGACACAGCGCACCAGGACAGTCTCCTTCTGCACTGTGGTCAGGGAGCGAGTCACAAGTATGCCAGGGGGTAAGCGCTCCGAGTAGCATGGCTCCACCTTCATCTCCACGCCTTCCAATGTTATTGGGGCTCAGATGGGCATGGCCACCACTGTCTGTCCAGGGGGCAGTACAAGCAGGGGAGCCGCTGGCGCGATGAGTTTGCCCAGAGCCTCACCCTCCTGGCAGTCCTGGAGGACTCATGCTTCCCACACCAACTGCTGGAATACCTGTCCTTGGGCCGTGCGGGAACCCCACTGTTTCAAGGTCTCATGCTTGGGATCATTGAGAAGTAGGTTGCCGAACTCCCGCAGTATTTTCATGCCCAGAATGACTGGGTGCTGTTTATCAGTTTCTCCGTGGGTCAGAACCACTCCTCTGTGGCCGAGGAATTTACTGCACAGCATCACTTGTACCCACACCACCCCGGCAACAGGGACCGCTAGTTGATTGGCGGCTACCAGTCTGATCATGGACCCCACTGGGGTCTCGCTGCCTCAGGGGAATTCTGCCGGAAATAACTTGCAGGCATAGTTGTTACTTGTGACCCCGTATCCACCAGGCACCGGACGGCACGGCCCTCAACTTCTGCCCATACCATCGGACACTTTGCGACCAAATCTTCGGGACTTCCACCAGCCCTAATCGTGGTTTCTGGCTCCAAGCGGCGTCCCCCCAGCCCAGAGCCCTCTAGTTTAATGGCCGCCGGGGTGGGTATCTCCCATGCCGCGGACACTCTCGGGCGAAGTGGCCCGGCTCCCCGCACTCATAGCACTGGGTCTGCGAGGTCTGTCCGCCCCGGGTGGGGCGGGGTCCCCAGGGACCAGGGTTAAAACTAGGACGTCCAGTCACAGACTTAGTCCTTCTTTTCACTTCAGCCAACTCGTCCTGGATGTTCTTCAACTCCTGCTTCATTTCCTCTACCCATTGAGGCTCCACAGCTGTGTTCAGGGAAGCCTCCACACTCTGGACCTTCCCCACGGGGACCGTCATTCCCTGCTCCTGTTCTCGAGCGCATGCTTGACTTGCCACCTCAGAAAAGTCTATACGTGGATTCATTCTAATTTGCTCCCATAATGCCTGCTTTATTAACGGGTCCCACAGTCCAGTCACCAACAGGTCGAGTAGTGAAATGTCAACAGGTCCTACCCCTACGCCGTCTTCTCTTTCGATGGCTGTGTGTAACTCTTGGAGGACATTCATATACTGGGTGATGGTCTCCCCCTCCCCTGCACCCGACTGAACAACCGGGTTCTTAACTCTCCCACGTTGGTTGGGTCCCCATGGGTCTGTGCTAAAATCTGCAAAACCTTATCAAAGGTGTTGCGGTGTCCTGAGGGTTTTATCATAACTGAATTCCAAGCCTCCCCATCTAATGCCATGGGAGCTACTTCTGCTTCCAGGTCAGGAGTCATTGGGTGCATTCAAAAGAGCCCCAGCATTCACTCTGTCCAGCTCCATAGCATGGTATTGGAGCCGGAAAATCCAGGCAGGTTGCTCAGCATAGCCCCCAACGAAATGCTGGAACGAGGGCCCTCGTCAACTGTTGAGTTCACGGCCCTGCCCTGGTCTGGGGCGTCGTTGTCCACGCTCGGAGACTGCATCCTGCCGACTACGCCAAGTGTAGGTAACAGCAGGTTCGCAGGATGCAGTGACGAGACGCGAGACTGGTTGAACTTTGAAAAGCAAACTTTTATAATTTGAAGCCGCTAGGGCTATACTAAGAAACCAAAAAGGTGTAACAACAGTTGTCCACGCAGTGACTCAGTACAACCAAACACTATTTGAAAAGACCATGACTAACCCGGCCGAGGCCGGTTACTATGGGGCCACGGTATGGCCGTCTACTGGTCCTTATACTCTATAATGTCACTTATCTGTCCTGACATCCCTCGGCGTCTCTGTTGGAGCTGCGTTGCGGATGAAGCTGCTTTGACGTCTTTGATGAGGCTGCTTTGGCGTCTTTGATGAGGCTGCCTTGGCGTCGCAGCCGCTGTGCCCAGCTGCTGAAGATTTGGAGTAGTCTTTGGGCGTTCCAGCACCCAGGAGGAGTTGGGGCACAACTGGCCCTGATGGAGTCCTGAGATGAAGTAACCCTCTGTTGTAACAGTGGGGTTGCGCTTGTTAGTGAGTTCAATGGGACTCCTGTCCCCAAGCAGGGTTGGGTCACAGTGCTCAAGAGTGGCGGTTTACTGGCCACGCACACAGCCTGAGGCTGTGTGCAGAGTGTCTCTGTTGACGAGGAACAGGCCCCAACTGCCGACTGCAGCGGGGTGAAGGTGGCTGTGAGCGGTGATAGACAGGCTGCAACCATGGGCTGAAGTGAAACAGCAGCGTCCGTGGGTAGCAGCGGGCAGGCTGCAACCGCGGGCTGAAGGGGGATGGCAGCAGCCGGGAGAGGGAGCAGACAGGCCGCGGAGGGCTCGAGCTCAGTGGTAATGGCCGAGGATGACCGGGGCAGATCGTAACCCAGGATTGGGGTGAAGAGGCAGTCCCCTGTTGGTAAGCTCGGCGCCTCTTTCCTGAGGGCCACTGCGTATCTACCCTCTGCTGCTGGTCTCTTCTCTCAACTGTCAGTGTCCTTCCCGTTCTCTCACGCCCCCTCCGTCTCCTGCTCCGTGTCTGACGTATCACCAACTGACTCGTCTGCACGCTCCCTATCCCTTTTATACTCGCCCCTCCCCTTGCTGTCCTGTCACTCTCAACAGTCCACTCTCCTCCTCTGTTCCCCGGGTACTGTTTCCTGAGGAACTCAGATGGCGGTCCCCTTGGTTCCGGCCCGGACACTCTGTGGGGGTCCTCCTCCCTACACCTCTTTGCTTTCAAACCTCTGTGTGAAGCTCCTACATACGTCTTGTAGGGAGTCTTTGTTCGCCTCAAAGCCGAGTCTAATAGACTCGGTCAGGGCTTTGCAGAAATTAGCTATGAATCCCTCAGTAGCTACCTTGTTTGATGTCAAAAACTTTTCAAAATTGACCGGTAAAAATGAAGGATCTGCTAAGCCAGTAGACTCCGGGCACCCCCTTTTTGGTTGTGGTTTAGTAGGACTATGGTTGGGGGAGCAATTATGCGACGCACAGGTTGAACCCGTTGCTCGAGGGCTGCCTCCTAAAGCTCCCTCCTCTGGTTCCTTCCTTTTATATGACTTAGAGCTGTCCATCTCCTCCTCCAAAGATATCTGCCCCCCTAGATTAATATCTATAATGCTTGCGTTTTGTGGGTGACCTTGTGTCTCATTTTGAGATTTTGGGTCCAGAGGTCTTTGGTCCAGCCCTTCTTGTATCACTTTACTGTAAGATGAAATATATACTTTTTTTGAGGGAGTTCGAGGTCATATTTCCTTTTTTTATAGGAGATCTGGACCTAAAGGAGTTAATAGATTTTAAAGAATCTGATGTTGGACTTGTATTATTTGGACCCCTGAATTTTTAAGCCCTAGCAGTGGAGGAGTCTCCCTTTTTTATGGATTTAACTCTATTGGCCCCACTTTCCATTTACAGGGCTCCTGTCGCAGGTTCACAGAATGAGCTATTTTTTAGGGTCTTCCTTCTGAAAGCAATTTAGCAAGTCACAGTCCTAAAAATCTTATAGTTCAAACAGTAAATTTAAACCCACATATAATTCCTAGGAACTCAATGTTTTTCTTCAGAATAAATGTTTTGACCACAGCGGGAAGGGGGTTATTACTTATTTCACTTATTAGGAGAAAGCAATCCTACAATAAGTAAGTTAGTCACTGTATATGTAAAAAGGCACTATATAAGTACTATAATAACAGTTCAGTTCGAAAAAATTAGAAGGACTTCAATGTTATCCTTCTGAAACAGATGGCAGTGTTGTAAATAATATCTTTCTCTATTTCACGGCTTGATCTATTAACCCCTTAACCCCTAAGGGTGGTTTGCACGTTCATGACCGGGCCAATTTTTACAATTCTGACCACTGTCCCTTTATGAGGTAATAACTCTGAAACGCTTCCATGGAACCCGGTGATTCTGACATTGTTTTCTCGTGACATATTGTACTTCATGATAGTTGTAAAATTTCATTCATATAATTTGTGAAAAAAACTGAAATTTGGCGAAAATTTTGAAAAGTTCGCAATTTTCCAACTTTGAATTTTTATGTCCTTAAATCACAGAGATATGGCACACAAAAAACTTAATAAGCAACATTTCTCTCATGATTACTTTACATCAGCACAATTTTGGAACCAAAATTTTTTTTGTTAGGAAGTTATAAGGGTTAAAAGTTGACCAGCGATTTCTCATTTTTGCAACACCATTTTATTTTTACGGACCACATCACATTAGAAGCCACTTTGAGGGGTCTATATGATAGAAAATACCCAAAAGTGACACCATTCTAAAACTGCACCCCTTAAGGTGCTCAAAACCTCATTCAAGAAGTTTATTAACCCTTCAGGTGCTTCACAGGAATTTTTTGAATATTTAAAAAAAAATGAGCATATAAATTTTTTTCACAAAAAAAATACTTCAGGTTCAATTTTTTTTATTTTACCAAGGGTAAAAGGAGAAATTGGACTAGAAAATTATTGTGCAATTTGTCCTGAGTGCGCTGATACCTGATATGTGGGGGCAACCACTGTTTCGGCGCATGACAGAGCTCAGAAGGGAAGAAGCGCCGTTTGACTTTTTCAATGCAAAATTGGCTCTAATTCAGATCGGATGCCATGTCACGTTTGGAGAGCCCCTGATGTACCTAAACAGTGGAAACCCCCCACAAGTGACCCCATTTTGGAAACTATACCCCCCAAGGAACTTATCTAGCTATGTGGTGAGAACTTTGAACCCACAAGGGCTTCACAGAAGTTTATAACGTACAGCGGTACAATTAAAAAAATCATATTTTTTCCACAAAAATGATCTTTTCACCCCCAATTTTTATTTTCCCAAGGGTAACAGGACCCTAAAAGTTATTGTGCAATTTGTCTTGAGTACGCTGATACCCCATATGTGGGTGTAAACGACTATTTGAGCACATGGCAGAGCTCGGAAGGGAAGCAGCGCCATTTTTGATCACGGTGTGCAAGGGGTTAACGTGTCGGGGGCAATCCGTGACCGCCCCTGACACATTGTGCCGGGTGTCAGCTGTGATAATCAGCTGACACCCGGCCGCGATCAGCGGTGCTCACCACGTGGGCGCCGTTAATCGCTGTGACGAACTATCCCGTCCCTGGGAATTAAGTCCCAGGGCACATGGACGGGATAGTACGTCACATGGCAGTAAGGGGTTAAGCACATATAAGTAAATATGCCAGGGATGATGAGGAGTTTATAGAATATATGAATTCAACACAGTATGGCTGTGTTATACTAGTTATCTCAGTCCAGTTATATCGCTGACCTCTGGCTCACGCTGAATCAGGCTGATTTCTGCCTCCCAAATCAGTTCCTATGTATCTTCTACAGTACCTCAGGGTCACCAGTTTTAATTGTATGGTTTATTAATCACTGCCTGACCCTAGGTTTAAAAATAGAAGTGTACTCTGAAGCAGCCAAGCTGTATCCCCTTCTGTCATTTCTTTACAGGGGATTAATGTCAGTCTCTCAGTTAATCAATAGTATAATGTGGCACAGCTGTGTCGGTGCACAAAAGAAGGTTCCCACACCAGTATAGAATAATCAAAAAATTTTTGGCACTCAACTCGTTGCAAAGATGAAGAATTTTTATTTGCAGTCACAAATATAGACATTTCGGCTGTATCAACTAGCCTTCATCAGTAAACAAGACTGCTCCTATCTCTATAATTTTCTGGACATTTGTAGATTTCAAAGGGAAGGGGTAGTAGAGAAATATTCCAAACAAGATCATATACAGGATTATTAGATCTGTGACTTTGAAAAGCTCCAAAGGTTGCACCAACCAGAAGTTGGCATAAACATCCTATGGCTATGCCTGAAGGGAATTGTCCCAAAGGGGATTACTTGTGGGATTGTTAAATCCTGTGACTCATAGAAAACCCCAATTTCGTGCTGTAAGAACAGCAGCTGGCTGTAGTTTCAAATGTCTGTCATTGGTGGGTGGCAGCAGGACCTGTGTGATCACGGCATCACAGGATTTAACAATCCCACAAGTAATCCCCTTTGGGACAATTCCCTTCAGGCATAGCCATAGGATGTTTATGCCAACTTCTGGTTGGTGCAACCTTTGGAGCTTTTCAAAGTCACAGATCTAATAATCCTGTATATGATCTTGTTTGGAATATTTCTCTACTACCCCTTCTCTTTGAAATCTACAGATGTGCAGAAAATTATAGAGATAGGAGCAATCTTGTTTACTGATGAAGGCTAGTTGATACAGCCGAAACGTCTATATTTGTGACAGCAAATAAAAATTCTTCATCTTTGCAGCGAGTTGAGTGCCAAAAATTTTTTGATTAGTCTCTCAGTTATGCCTCTGCTGCTGCCACTCACCGCCTGTCTGGCCCTTCTTATTCAGCAGGTGTCACCGCCATTTTCCTGCCTTCTGTACGGTCTCTGGCTTCTCTTTTTTTCTTGCCACGCTCAGTGTCTCCAGAGCACTGCTTTCTTCCACAGGTCCCTTCGTCCTTTCTTTACCCAAGACCCGACTCACAGCCGCTTCCTGGATCTTGTTGCTTCATCGCCACTGCGTGTGAGGTAATTCTGCGTGTTAGGTAATTCCCAGTCAGCTGGTGTGCAGGCTTTTCCCGCCGCTTTTCTCTCACCACCGCCGACTTCAGGGGTCTGTAACTCTATAAATAGCTCCTCAAATTCTCTGGAAATGGAGATATACAGTCCTCAGGGGTATGTGGATATTTTTTCAGGTACTCTGGGGTAAAGGTCTTCTGCACCATGAGGGTCGCTTTATTGGGATGACTGTACAGGAGCCCAGTGCTCAAGCTGCCACCATCTTCCGCGCTCAAGCCACGCCCCCTCATGACATTTTTTGATCGCTTTTTATTACAATTTTTGGAGACAGAATAAACAAATATCAGTAATTCAGGAATTGTTATTTTTTTTATACTGTTCCATATGTGGTAAAATTGATAAGGCAGTTTTATTCTTCTCTTCAGTATGATTACAATGATATCACATTTATACTTTTTTTATGTTTTGGGGGTTCTAAACAATAAAAACTAGTTTATAGAAAAAAAAATATTTTTGCATGTCTTTGATCTAAGATCTATAACTTTTTTATTTTTCCTCTGACTGAGCTGTATGGTGGCTTATTTTCTATGGGACAAGATGATGTTTTCAGATATACCATTTTATTTACATTTTATCGCGCTTTTTGTTCGGTGGAATGATTTGAAAGCATAGTTTTTTGCCTCATTTTTTGTTTATTTTTTATGGTGTTCACTGAAGGGGTTAACTAGTGGCATATTTTTAGAAGTTGGGTCGTTCAAGATGCAGCGATACCAAATAAGTGTACTATTTTTGTTTTTACATAAATAAATGTATTTATTGGATTCATTTTTTTTCATTTTTTTTGTTCTTTATTTTGTAAAAAATATTTTTGCGATTTTTAGTCATTTCCTTTTAACTTTTTTACATTGTCCCAGGATGGCATATCAACTTTACCTGTCCTGATCACTGATATAATACTTTGCAATGCTTTTGCATTGTATTGCATTATAACAGTGCATCTTAGGCAGAGAGGAGGCATGTGAGCTCCTGCACTGAGCAGAAGCTTACAGGTCAACGTCCCAGGGTGACCACGTGGCCTTTTTTCTGCCGGAAATCACCTTGGAGACCATCGGCGCAACATGATTGCATTGGGAGCAGAGAGGGAGCTCCCACCCTCTGCGATGCCCATCGATGTTGCTGTCAATATTGAGAGCAGCATGAGAGAGGTTGAAAGCCCGTGATCATTGCTAGTATTGCTGCAGGGTATCAGCTGTCATATAGAGATGACACCTGCATTTGATCGCTGTGGCACTCATCATGATTGTCAGGCAGTGTATATAACGGTTTGCGGGAAAGCAGCTCCATATATATGGCACATGTCGTGAAGGGATTAATATCACAAAACAATCACTGACCTCAGGGAGACCAGTCAAAGAAAACACTGCGGCAGCCGGCAAAGGCGCTCAATCAGTGAAATCCTAGGTGCAATGCTCCCTGGGAAACAAGAATATGCAAATAAAGTCCGTGGAGCCTCATTTAAGAGTCTCAAACACGGGACTAGCCAGATCTTCCTCCAGGGAAGGACCCAGCCAAGGGGTGGCTCCTTTCGGAGACCACCATTACCACCATATTAAGTGGCCCTTTAAGTCAATATCCAGCTCTTTACGCGTTTTCAGATATGACAAGGGAAATACCAAGGCCAGGTATCCATCCACAGACAGCTGTTTCGGGGTGTTGCCCCTCATCAGTGTGGAGTAGGATTCTGGCTAGGTGGGAGCAATGCCTAGGTCAGTGATTGTTTCGTGATGTTGGTCTACTAGGCATTGCTCCCACCTAGCCAGAATTTGTTTGAAAAATTAGAACTTGAATAGATTCGCGCACAAACCTAATTAATAGAATTTATTACAAATAATGACACAATCATAAATAGAATAAAAAGCATAAACTCTCTGGATATGATGGACCATAATGGCAATGGCCTACAATAATAATGCTGTATTATTATTATTATTGTAGGCCATTGATTGTGTCATTATTTGTAATAAATTCTATTAATTAGGTTTGTGCGCAAATGTATTCATTTTTATTATCAGTTTTTCAATCTGACAAAATTGGTGTTTTTTTTGTCCAGTTTCGCTGCACTCACATTCCTCTATTCCAGCGCCTCTGAAAAATCAGTATATAAAAATTAGAACTTGCTGATTAACTTTTAACCCTCCTAACTTCCTAACAAAAAATAATGTTTCAAAAATGATGTAGATGCAAAGTAGATGGGAAATGTTATTTATTAACTATATTGTCTGATATAACTCTCTGGTGTAAGGGTATAAAACTTCAAAGTTTGAAAATTGTGAAATTTTCACCAAACTTTCAATATTTTAATAAACACAAATCTTATCTACCAATCGTAACCACTATCATAAAGTACAATTTGTCACGAAAAAACAGTCTCAGAATAACTGGGATTCGTTGAAGCTTTCCAGGGTCATTACCACATAAACTGATACTGGTCAGATTTCAAAAACTAGTCATTCACATACAAAGTGGCTTGGTTCTTTATGGGTTAAAACTTGATGAGGAACAGCCAAACTCTGCTACAAAGTTGAGCTGATGGGTTACAGTTTTATGACACAACACAGGTCATACACTATGGCAGGACTGAGCAAAGCAGCATACTGCATCAGCTACGTCACTTCTATGCAAATATTTAAAAGCCGACTAAGTTTTCAAGATGTTCTGTTCTAGCTCTTTTGAAGGAACACCAAGAAATGGGCAACTTTGAGGACCAAAGATGCAGTGGTCAATAAGGAATCTTAGTGTAGCATATGACTGATGCATTTTGCTTAGTGCCCTTCAAAAATGGAAGATGTTCATCAGTGACATGAGCTCATAAATAAAAGAAAAAGAGAGACAAATGCCCATAGGGTAGTACAGTAAGCAAGATGGTTTGTAGGGGTGAAATGTTGGTCAACCGATAGAGTTGTGATTGTCACAACTGCAATATGTGCTTTTTAACCTCTTTACCCCCAAGGGTGGTTTGCATGTTAATGACCAAGCCAACTTTTACAATTCTGACCACTGTCCCTTTATGAGGGAATAACTCTGGAACGCTTCCAAGGATCCTGGTGATTCTGACAATGTTTTCTCGTGACATATTGGGATTCATGTTAGTGGTAAAATTTCTTTGATATGACTTGCATTTATTTGTGAAAAAAAATGGAAATTTGGTGAAAATTTCGCAATTCTCCAACTTTGAATTTTCATGCCCTTAAATCACAGAGATATGTCACACAAAATACTTAATAAGTAACATTTCTCTCATGTTTACTTTACATCAGCACAATTTTAGAACCAAATAATTTTTTTGTTGGGAAGTTATAAGGGTTAAAAGTTGAACAGCGATTTCTCATTTTTACAACACTGTGACATCGGCGGCCGTGCCCGCCGATGCCCCTTCAGGGGCGGTGCCCGCCGCAGCGTTCCCTCACCTGCGCACTCCTGTCCACGCGCACTTCCGCTCTGCCCTCCGCCCTGCTGCGGGTACCCGCGCCGGCCTTAGGCCGCGCGCGCGTTCCCCCGCTCTCTTCCGCTAGTGGGGGGCGTCGCTGAGGGGCGGGCCTGTAGGACGTACTTCCTGGTTCAGGATATATCAGGCGTCCACCCTATTCTGAGGGCGCCTGGTGATTGTGTGACTTCCCTGCACTCACCGGCCGCATATCTGCTCTAGAGTACCCTGTCCTTCTGTCTAGGGCTATTTCCCCCTGTGTGCCTTGTGTCCTGCTCCGCTCCCGTCTGCCTGTCTCTGCCCTGTCCCCTCCGCTCCGACTCTCCCCCTGTGGACTTCTGCCCAGTGCCCTCTGCTATTCCGTCCTGGTACTCTTGTTCTGCCTGCCTGTCCTTCGAGCCGTCCCTCCTGGTACCGGCTGTCGCGGTTCTGCCCCCTGCGGTCCTGCCCCTAACGATCCCTGTACAGGGGTCGGTCTTCACCTGGTGAGCTCGGCCCAGGGGCTCCTGATCCACGACCCAGAGGGTCCACTCTCGGACGTATTTGGCCAGAATCGTCACAGTATCACCAGGCCATGGATCCCGCCGGTGCCGCGGCCGCTACACAGAAGGAACTGCTTTTCCTACGAGAAAATCAGACCCGGATAATGTCCTTCATGAAGTCAATGGACACCCGGCTATCCGCCTTGCAGACCTCAGACCCCGGGCACGCCCCCCTCCTGGCCAGCCTCCAGCAGGAGCTCGCGCAGCAGCGCGACGCTCAATCCCACATCTTAAGTTACATGGCATCCGTGGATGATCGATTGCTTGCTCTGCAATCCTCTGCGGCCGCTACAACTTCCCCCGGGACGTAGTCTCAGCTCCGTCTCCCCGTCTGGGTAAACCCCCCAGGTACAGCGGAGACCCTAAGTTATGCCGGGGTTTTCTGAATCAGTGCAGACTGCACTTTGAGCTGGCCCCCCTCCAGTATCCTACTGACCGCGCCAAGGTGGCGTTCATTGTGTCCCATCTCGAGGGTGAGGCTCTGTCCTGGGTGAATCCGTTGTGGGAGAGGGATGACCCCGTAGTGTCTAGCATTCAGAATTTCTTGGAAACCTTTCGCAAGGTATTCGATGAACCGGGTCGCTTAGCGTCCACTACGGAGGCCCTTTTTAACCTCCGCCAGGGTTCCCTTACTGTGGGGCAGTACGCCATCCGCTTTCGGACCCTGTCTTCAGAGTTGGGATGGAACAATGAGGCTCTTGTGGGAGCCTTTTGGAGAGGTCTCTCCAGTAAGATCAAGGATGAGCTTGCCGGGCGAGACACTCCCACCACCCTGGAGGACCTTATTTCTCTGGCCACTCGTATTGATCTACGCTTTCAGGAGCGCGCTCGAGAGGCGGTCGGGGAGAGAAGGTCCTTTAGGCTGTACCAGGCTCCTGTCCCTCGTTTCCCTGCATCTCCTGTTAGTACCGCTCCTGAGCCCATGCAGGTTGTTCGTGTCAGACTGTCCGAGCAGCGGCGCAGGGAGAGGATGACCAAGGGACTCTGCCTGTACTGCGGAGGGGCCAACCATTTTGTGCGCTCTTGTCCGGAGAAGCCAGAGAGGCCGGGAAATGCCTCCACCTAGGTCAGGTAAGAGAGGACCCCCTAGGTGATCAAAATTCCTCTCTCCCCCTTACCCTTTCAGCTTTGATAATTGCAGGTCGGGAGCGTGGATCTGTGGAGGCGTATGTGGACTCGGGTGCTGCTGGTAATTTCATCCGCCAGCAGGAGGTTGATAAACTCTGGATCCCGGTAAATGTATTGAGGAACCCTCGTGCTATTTCCTCCATCGATGGTAAACCTCTACCCGGACTCATCACCACGGTTACCGTCGAAGTAGATCTTCAAATCGGAGCACTCCACCTCGAGAGAATAGCCTTTTATGTCCTGCCGCAACTAGCCCATGCTGTTCTTCTTGGGTTACCCTGGCTCAGACGGCACGAACCGGTGATTGACTGGCGCTCTGGGGAAGTTCTCCGTTGGGGGCACTCCTGCCAGGAGCACTGCCTGCAGGCTCTCATTCGTCCCCGTCCGTGGTCGAAGCCAGCCGACCTTCCGGGCCTTCCCGCACCCTATCACGCGTATGCCGATGTATTCAGCAAGAGGGAGGCGGACTCTTTACCACCTCATCGCTCCTATGACTGCCCTATCGACCTGATCCCCGGAGCCACCCCTCCCAGAGGGAGAACTTATCCTCTATCCCCAGCAGAGACCACGGCTATGACGGAATACATACAGGAGAATCTGGCCAAGGGGTTCATCCGGAAATCCGCGTCCCCTGCGGGCGCGGGTTTCTTCTTCGTTCGGAAGAAAGATGGGTCCCTGCGACCCTGTATTGATTACCGGGGCCTGAACAACATCACTGTTAAAAACCGGTACCCGCTCCCGCTGATTCCAGAACTCTTCGACCGGCTGAGGGGGGCCAGGATCTTCACGAAGTTGGATCTGCGGGGAGCTTACAACTTAATCCGAATCCGAGCAGGGGACGAGTGGAAGACGGCCTTCAATACTCGGGACGGCCATTATGAATACTTGGTCATGCCGTTCGATCTCTGCAATGCTCCGGCGGTGTTTCAGGAATTCGTAAACGAGGTATTCCGGGACCTACTCTATTCCTGCGTGGTGGTATATTTGGATGATATCCTCGTTTTCTCGGCCGATCTGTCCTCCCATCGGAGAAGTGTACGCATGGTCCTGCAGCGCCTTCGAGAGAATCATCTTTACGCCAAGATTGAGAAGTGCCTCTTCGAGCAAACAGCGTTACCTTTCTTGGGATATATCACGGATTCCGGCCTAAAGATGGATCCGGAGAAGCTGTCCGCGGTACTCCAGTGGCCTCGTCCAGTTGGCATAAAGGCCATCCAGCGTTTCCTCGGCTTCGCTAACTATTACCGACAGTTTGTACCCCACTTTTCTACAGTTACCAAGCCCATCACGGTCCTGACCCGTAAGGGGACGAAGTCTAACGGCTGGTCTTCCGACGCCGAGGATGCCTTCCTTGCCCTGAAACGCTCTTTTGCCTCTGCTCCGATCCTACACCGCCCAGTGGCCAGTAGGCCCTTCATCCTAGAAGTGGATGCCTCCTCCACTGGAGCTGGGGCGGTCCTTTCCCAACAGGCTCCATCCGGACGTCTAGTCCCCTGCGGGTTCTTCTACAAATCCTTTTCCCCTGCGGAGTGCAACTACTCCATTGGGGACCGGGAATTGTTGGCCATTAAGATGGCGCTGGAGGAATGGCGATATCTGCTCGAAGGGGCAGTGCATCCCTTTACTATCTTCACGGACCACAAGAACTTGGCCTACCTGCAATCCGCCCAGAGACTCAACTCCAGACAAGCCAGGTGGGCCCTGTATTTTTCCCGTTTTGAGTTTAAGCTCCACTTCCGGCCCGGCAGTAAGAACATCAAGGCTGATGCACTTTCCAGGTCCTTGCAGTCACCTGAAAAGGAGGAGGATCCATCATATATTATCGAGCCGGCTAAAGTTATCTCCGTGGCTCCTGTGAGATTCTCTACTCTTCAGCCTGGCAAGACCTTCGTCCCTTTGAACAAGCGTCTGGAGGTGCTGCGCTGGGGGCATTCCTCCAAGGTTGCTGGGCACGTTGGGATTAAGAAGACCCTTTTGCTTCTCTCCCGGTATTACTGGTGGCCCTCTCTCCACCAAGACGCTAAGGACTTTGTAGCCTCCTGCAGGACCTGTGCTCAGAACAAGGTTCCGAGGACTCTGCCCTCCGGTCTCCTTCACCCGTTGCCTGTGCCAGAGGCCCCTTGGCAGCAAATCGCAATGGATTTCGTGACTGATCTGCCTCGCTCTGCTGGATGTACTACCATCTTAGTCGTCGCAGACCGCTTCTCCAAGATGGCCCACTTCATTCCCTTGTCCGGACTGCCATCTGCTCCGAAGTTGGCCGAGATCTTTATCCACCACTTTATCCGGCCGTGCCCGCCGATGCCCCTTCAGCGGCGGTGCCCGCCGCAGCGTTCCCTCACCTGCGCACTCCTGTCCACGCGCACTTCCGCTCTGCCCTCCGCCCTGCTGCGGGTACCCGCGCCGGCCTTAGGCCGCGCGCGCGCGTTCCCCCGCTCTCTTCCGCTAGTGGGGGGCGTCGCTGAGAGGCGGGCCTGTAGGACGTACTTCCTGGTTCAGGATATATCAGGCGTCCGCCCTATTCTGAGGGCGCCTGGTGATTGTGTGACTTCCCTGCACTCACCGGCCGCATATCTGCTCTAGAGTACCCTGCCTGTCCTTCTGTCTAGGGCTATTTCCCCCTGTGTGCCTTGTGTCCTGCTCCACTCCCGTCTGCCTGTCTCTGCCCTGTCCCCTCCGCTCCGACTCTCCCCCTGTGGACTTCTGTCCAGTGCCCTCCGCTATTCCGTCCTGGTACTCTTGTTCTGCCTGCCTGTCCTTCGAGCCGTCCCTCCTGGTACCGGCTGTCGCGGTTCTGCCCCCTGCGGTCCTGCCCCTAACGATCCCTGTACAGGGGTCGGTCTTCACCTGGTGAGCTCGGCCCAGGGGCTCCTGATCCACGACCCAGAGGGTCCACTCTCGGACGTATTTGGCCAGAATCGTCACAAACACCATTTTTTAAAGAACCACATCACATTTGAAGTCACTTTGTGGGGTCTACATGATAGAAAACACCCAAAAGTGACACCATTCTAAAAACTGCACCCCTGAAGGTGCTCAAAACCATATTCAAGAAGTTTATTAACCCTTCAGGTGCTTCACAGGAATTTTTGGAATGTTTTAAAAAACAAATTTACTTTAGATCCAATTTGTTTTATTTTACCAAGGGTAACAGGAGAAATTGGACCCCAAAAGTTGTTGTCCAGTTTGTGGATTGTGGTACAATTTTTCCTGAGTACGCTGATACCCCATATGCAGGTAAACCACTGTTTGAATGCATGGCAGAGCTCGGAAGGGAAGGAGCGCCGCTTGACTTTTCAATGCAAAATTGGCTGTAATTGAGATTGGGTGCCATGTCGCGTTTGGAGAGCCCCTGATATGCCTAAACAGTGGAAACCCCCCACAAGTGACACAATTTTGGAAACTAGACCCCCTAAGGAACTTATCTAGATGTGTGGTGAGCACTTTGAACCCCCAAGTGCTTCACAGAAGTTTATAATAAAGAGCCGTAAAAATAAAAAAATAATATTTTTTTCACAAAAATGAACTTTTCACCCCTAATTTTTATTTTTCCATGGGTAACAGGAAAAAGTGGACCTCAAAAGTTATTGTGCAATTTGTCCTGAGTATGCTGATACCCCATATGAGCTCAGAAAGGAAGGAGTGCCGTTTGACTTTTCAATGCAAAATTGGTTGGAATTGAGATCAGAAGCCATGTCGTGTTTGGAGATCCCCTGAAGTGCCTAAACAGTGGAAACCCACCAATTCTAAGTCCAACCCTAACCCCAACACACCCCTAACCCTAATCCCAACCCTAACACACCACTAACCCTAACCCCAACACTAACCCTAACAGACCACTAACCCTAATCCCAACCCTAACCCTAATCACAACCCTAACTGTAACCCTAACTTTAGCCCCAGCCCTAACCCTAACTTTAATGGGAAAATGGATATAAATACATTTTTATTATTTTATTTTTATTATTATTTTCCCTAACTATAGGGGTGATAAAAGGGGGTTTGATTTACTATTTAGAGAGGGTTTTTATAGCGGGTTTTTATGTTTTGCAGCTGTCATACACTAAAATACACTTTTTATTGCAAAAAATAGTTTTTGCATCACCACATTTTGAAACCTATAATTTTTCCATATTTTGGCCCACAGAATCATGTGAGGTCTTGTTTTTTGCGAGACAAGTTGACGTTTTTATAGGTACCATTTTTGGGCATATAACTTTTTTTTATCACTTTTTATTTCGATTTTTGGGAGGCAGAATGAGCAAAAACCAGCAATTCATGAATTTCTTTTGGTAGGGCGTTTATACCATTCCGTGTGTGGTGAAATTGATAAAGCAGTTTTATTCTTCAGGTCATTATGATGACAGTGATGCCTCATTTATATCTCTTATGTTTTGGCACTTTTATACAATAAAAACTATTTTATATAAAATACACTTATTTTTGCATCGCTTTATTCTGAGAGCTGTAACTTTTTTATTTTTCCGGTAATGGAGCTATATGGTGACTTGTTTTTTGTGGGACAAGATGACGTTTTCAGCGGTACCACGTTTATTTATACCCATCTTTTTGATCGCGTGTTATTCCACTTTTTGTTCGGCGGTATGATGATAAAGCACTGTTTTTTTGCCTTTTTTCTTTTAATGGTGTTCACTAAAGGGGTTAACTAGTGGGACAGTTTTATAGGTCTGGTCATTATGGACGCGGAAATACTAAATATGTGTACTTTTATTGTTTACTTTTTTATTCAAATATTTATTGATGGAATAAATGATTTTTTTATTATTTTTATTATTTTTTTAAATATTTTTATAATTATTTAATTCTATCATTTTCACTTTGTCCCACTATGGGGCACTCATTTTGTGCAAGCTGATCGCTTCTATAGCATGCAGATCTACCTGCTTTAGAAGCTGTCAGCGCTGCAGTTTCTATTACACTGACCTGAGAGACTTCCTGTTCATCACTGCGCATGACAGGAAGTCTCTCAGGTCTGGAGACCTGGATATCATCATGATGACATCGGGTGTCCATGGCAGCGAGTAGGACCCCACGTCGGCTCCAGAACACTGTGATCATGTTTGATCACAGTGTATTGAGGATTAAAGTGCCGGGAGCGGTCCCCCCGTGAGCGCGGCTGATCACCCATAACGTACTATCCTGTCCATGGGCAGTAAGTCCCAGGGCACATGGATGAGATAGTACGTCCCATGGCAGAAAGGGGTTAAATGAATTAATGTGCTTTTTAAATGAATTAGTCGATGCAGTCCACCAGCAGACAGAAGATCCTCTTCTTCTACAGAAAATGCACAAAGAAATGGAGGAAAGGCGTTAGAGTGACAAGTTTTTGGTTGTGTAGTTTATATTTGAAACAGGGCTAATTTTGAGCCTAAAATGCATAATAAAATATTGCAAAGCCTACATCCACAGATCTGCAGATAGTTTTTCAGGATATTCAGCCCAACCATCTTACTGAGTTCCTTCAAAAACTGCATACACGCATACCTAGAAGAAATGATACTGTTTTGAAGGTAAATGATGGTGACACTGAATATAGATTTTAGTTCGATTTCTGTTATGATCATTCACTTTGTATTTTTTAATTGATAAAAAATAAACTATTAACACTTCTATTTTTTTATCTTTCTTTGCAGAATTTTTACACACCTGCCTAAATCTTTTGCACAGTTCTGTACATTAGAGGCAACTTATTCACCATGACACTATTTTATGATATTTGGTTCTGACTTCCAACATCTAGAGATGTCCTAATATTGACAATGTACATCCATATTAGGATATGCTCAGATGTCAAATTTTATAATATAAATTGGACACAAATTACTCACCCTCACATCTGACTGCTGACATGGAACCGAACCACAGAAGGTGTCACTTGTAAGTGAGCTCTGTGAGCTAAAGTGATCAGTAGAACGAATGAAATAAGGGCAGATTTCATTTACAGGGATCTGCAATTACAATGGCATCTTTAATCAGTCTCTGGAAACGTATTTAAAGGTGAATATATTCTTTTCTTTGCTCAATATTACTTTTCTCTGTATTTCCATCTATCCAGGTTTTCTCTAATGCCAGGTTTTGAACTCTGGGTTCTGACCAGGGTTTTATTGACCCCCTGCCAAACTCCCCAAAAACTGCTAAGGCTTTAGCATCCGAGACAGCATAGACAGAGCTAGCAGCAGAAGTGTGGTCACCCAGATAGCATTGTATTTGTAGGGGTAATCATGAAAATGTAGGCCACAGTTTTGCGACTGAGGACTATGCTAAGGAATTTCATACTACACTGTGTGCAGAATTATTAGGCAAATGAGTATTTTGATCACATCATCCTTTTTATACATGTTGTCCTACTGCAAGCAGTATAGGCTTGAAAGCCAACTTCCAATTATGTAAATCAGGTGATTTGCAT
Source organism: Dendrobates tinctorius (assembly GCF_039654945.1). Taxonomy (NCBI): domain Eukaryota; kingdom Metazoa; phylum Chordata; class Amphibia; order Anura; family Dendrobatidae; genus Dendrobates; species Dendrobates tinctorius. The sequence goes on from NW_027361765.1 coordinate 16,128,750, forward strand.
CTCTGTAATGAGGAGGGTGTGGTCTAATGACATCAACACCCTATATAAGATGTGCTTAATTATTAGGCAACTTCCTTTCCTTTAGTAAAATGGGTCAGAAGAAAGATTTGACGGACTCTGAAAAGTCAAAAATTGTGAGATGTCTTGCAGAGGGATGTAGCAGTCTTGAAATCGCCAAACTTTTGAAGCGTGATCACCGAACAATCAAGCGTTTCATGGCAAATATCCAACAGGGTCACAAGAAACGTGTTAATAAAAAAAGGCGCAAAATAACTGCCCATGAATTGAGGAAAATCAAGCGTGAAGCTGCCAAGATGCCATTTGCCACCAGTTTTGCCATATTTCAGAGCTGCAACGTTACTGGAGTGTCAAAAAGCACAAGGTGTGCCATACTCCGGGACATGGCCAACGTAAGGAAGGCTGAAAAACCACCACCTTTGAACAAGAAACATAAGATAAAACATCAAGACTGGGCCAAGAAATATCTTAAGACTGATTTTTCTAAGGTTTTATGGACTGATGAAATGAGAGTGACTCTTGATGGGCCAGATGGATGGGCCCGAGGCTGGATCAGTAAAGGGCAGAGAGCTCCACTCCGACTCAGACGCCAGCAAGGTGGAGGTGGGGTACTGGTATGGGCTGGTATCATTAAAGATGAACTTGTGGGACCTTTTCGGGTTGAGGATGGAGTGAAGCTCAACTCCCAGACCTACTGCCAGTTCCTGGAAGTCACCTTCTTCAAGCAGTGGGCACAGGAAGAAGTCGGTATCGTTCAAGAAAAACATGATTTTCATGCAGGACAATGCTCCATCACATGCATCCAAATACTCCACAGCGTGGCTGGCCAGTAAAGGTCTAAAAGAAGAAAAAATATTGACACGGCCCCCTTGTTCACCTGATCTGAACCCCATAGAGAACCTTTGGTCCCTCATAAAATGTGAGATCTACAAGGAGGGAAAACAGTACACCTCTCAGAACATTGTCTGGGAGGCTGTGGTGGCTGCTGCACGCAATGTTGATCGTAAACAAATCAAGCAACTGACAATCTATGGATGGAAGGCTTTTGAGTGTCATCGTAAAGAAAGGTGGCTATATTGGTCACTGATTTTTCTTTGTTTTTGAATGTCAGAAATGTTTATTTCTAAATTTTGTGTTGTTATATTGGTTTACCTCGTGAAAATAAACAAGTGAGATGGGTATATATTTGGTTTTTATTAAGTTGCCTAATAATTCTGCACAGTAATAGCTACCTGAAAAAACAGATATCCTCCTAAGATAGCCAAATCTAAAAAAGAAACCACTCCAACTTCCAAAAATATTAATCTTTGATATTTATGAGTCTTTTGGGTTGATTGAGAACATAGTTGTTGTTCAATAATAAAAAAGAATCCTCTCAAATACAACTTGCCTAATAATTCTGCACGCAGTGTATTCCACAGTGACCATTTAATGGTAGATACCAGTTCTTCACTGGAGCCCTGGTTAAATCCAGTGGTACAAGACTTTTCTGACTTTAAATGTTCCCAGTTCCTTTCTTCTCATTTTGGCCCAGACAGCTATGATGACTTCTCCTGAAGACTTCATAGTTTGCTGAAATATTTTATCCTTCATTTTTCCAGCCCCTTTATCACAGAAAGAAATGTAGATCCCCCATCAGCTAGTAGGTGCACAGAACTTCTGCTAGTGCCCATCTTGTCTTGCATTGAACCCCCTGGTCTTGCCACACTGGGAGGAAACCCATCACTCAAGGGGAGCTGGCAGGTAGAAGCCACCAGGGACCCCCCTGTACAACTTGTCTTTCATGCGACTTGGTCCTAGCAGCTATTAACCCCTTTCCGACATCAGGTATAATAGTACACCAATGTCAGACTCCCTCACTTTGATGTGGGCTCCGGCTCTGAGCCCACATTCTTTCCGGCACATGTCAGCTGTTTTGAACAGCTGATATGTGCCCGGAACAGCCGCGGGTGGAATCGCAATCCAACTGCGGCAATTAACCAGTTAAATGCCACTGTCAAACTCTAACAAAGGCATTTAACATGCGATTCCAGCAATCACGCCAGAAATCCGCCCATCGGTGACCCCATCACATGATCGTGGGTCACCGATGGGCCGGCATGACAACCAGAGGTCTCCTGCAGACCTCTATGGTTGTCAATGTCGGATTGCTATGAGCGCTGCCTGGTGGTTGGCCAGGGGTGGATTAAGGGTAGCCAGGGCCCGGGGCAGTTCAGACTCTGTGGGCCCCCCTCGTCACGTGACGGGGGTCACGAATCGTAGAGCCACACTCTACATAGAGAATAATGGGGCCTCCACCACCGACCTCCACCCGCAGAGCCACACTCTACATAGAGAATAATGGAGCCTCCAGCACCGACCTCCACCCGCAGAGCCACACTCCACATAGAGAATAATGGGGCCTCCAGCACCGACCTCCACCCGCAGAGCCGCACTCCACATAGAGAATAATGGAGCCTCCAGCACCGACCTCCACCCGCAGAGCCGCACTCCACATAGAGAATAATGGGGCCTCCAGCACCGACCTCCACCCGCAGAGCCACACTCCACATAGAGAATAATGGAGCCTCCAGCACCTACCTCCACCCGCAGAGCCGCACTCCACATAGAGGATAATGGGGCCTCCAGCACCGACCTCCACCCGCAGAGCCGCACTCCACATAGAGAATAATGGAGCCTCCAGCACCGACCTCCACCCGCAGAGCCGCACTCCACATAGAGAATAATGGGGCCTCCAGTACCGACCTCCACCCGCAGAGCCGCACTCCACATAGAGGATAATGGGGCCTCCAGCACCGACCTCCACCCGCAGAGCCGCACTCCACATAGAGAATAATGGGGCCTCCGGCACCGACCTCCACCCGCAGAGCCGCACTCCACATAGAGAATAATGGAGCCTCCAGCACCGACCTCCACCCGCAGAGCCGCACTCCACATAGAGAATAATGGGACCTCCGGCACCGACCTCCACCCGCAGAGCCACACTCCACATAGAGAATAATGGGGCCTCCGGCACCGACCTCCACCCGCAGAGCCGCACTCCACATAGAGAATAATGGGGCCTCCAGCACCGACCTCCACCCGCAGAGCCGCACTCCACATAGAGGATAATGGGGCCTCCAGCACCGACCTCCACCCGCAGAGCCGCACTCCACATAGAGAATAATGGAGCCTCCAGCACCGACCTCCACCCGCAGAGCCGCACTCCACATAGAGGATAATGGGGCCTCCAGCACCGACCTCCACCCGCAGAGCCGCACTCCACATAGAGGATAATGGGGCCTCCAGCACCGACCTCCACCCGCAGAGCCGCACTCCACATAGAGAATAATGGAGCCTCCAGCACCGACCTCCACCCGCAGAGCCGCACTCCACATAGAGAATAATGGGGCCTCCAGCACCGACCTCCACCCGCAGAGCCGCACTCCACATAGAGGATAATGGGGCCTCCAGCACCGACCTCCACCCGCAGAGCCGCACTCCACATAGAGGATAATGGGGCCTCCAGCACCGACCTCCACCCGCAGAGCCGCACTCCACATAGAGAATAATGGAGCCTCCAGCACCGACCTCCACCCGCAGAGCCGCACTCCACATAGAGAATAATGGGGCCTCCAGCACCGACCTCCACCCGCAGAGCCGCACTCCACATAGAGGATAATGGGGCCTCCAGCACCGACCTCCACCCGCAGAGCCGCACTCCACATAGAGAATAATGGGGCCTCCGGCACCGACCTCCACCCGCAGAGCCGCACTCCACATAGAGAATAATGGAGCCTCCAGCACCGACCTCCACCCGCAGAGCCGCACTCCACATAGAGAATAATGGGGCCTCCGGCACCGACCTCCACCCGCAGAGCCACACTCCACATAGAGAATAATGGGGCCTCCGGCACCGACCTCCACCCGCAGAGCCGCACTCCACATAGAGAATAATGGGGCCTCCAGCACCGACCTCCACCCGCAGAGCCGCACTCCACATACATGGCTGCTCTCAGTGCTCTGTGCGCACAGGACCTGTGATGAGGTCACAGGAGGGGAGGAGACAGGGGTCACATGATCGGGGGCCCTGACACCTTCCCTCCTGTGATCTCATCACAAGCCTTTGCACGCTACCAGCAGCATCAGCGTTCAGGCTACTTGTAGATGCTGCTGGTAGCAGAGCACATAATGCCGCCCCCACGGTCACTCACTTTTAGGTGGGGAGAAGATGGAGTGCCATTGCAGCAGCCAGCAGGAATGTGGTGGGGGCCCCCTTAGAAGCTCTTGTGGTGGGGGCCCCGGGGCTGAAGCCCCGCCTGCCCTGCCTTTAATCTGGCCCTGCGCGGTGGCGGATTATAATGGGGCAATTTACTGGCCTGGGCTGTGGGCCCCTTAACCCCACTGGGCCCGGGGCAACTGCCCAAATTGACCTCATTATAATCCGCCACTGTGGTTGGCGTTCACAGCAAGTCAGCAATTCTGCTACATACAGGTGATCTGATCATCGCCTGTATGTAGCAGAGCCGATCAGGTTATGGCAGCTTCTAGTCTCCCATGGAGACTATTGAAGCATGCCAAAAGTTAAAAAAAGTTTCTAAAAATATTCAAAAATATATAAAAGTTCAAATTACATCACCCCCCCCCATTTCACCCCATTCAAAATAAAACAATAAAAAAGCAAACATATACATATTTGGTATCGCAGCATTCATAAAAAAGAATTAACCCGGTCGCTGAATGGCTTAACAAGAATAAAATTTAAAATGCAAGAATTACGTTTTTTTATTCGCCGCAACATTGCATGAAAATGCAATAACGGGCGATCAAAAGATTGCATCTGCACCAATATGGTATCCTTAAAAACGTCAGCTCGGCATGCAAAAAACAAGCCCTCACCCAACACAAGATCACAAAAAATAGAGAAGCTACGGGTATTGGCAAATGGCACCTTTTTTTTTTTTTTTTTTACACAAACTTTGGATTTTTTTTCACCACTTAAATAAAACGGAACCTAGACATGTTTGGTGTTTTTGAGCTCGTAATGACCTGGAGAATCATAACGGTAGGTCAGTTTTAGCATTTATACACATATACAAAATAAGGTTGCACATAGAGTGCAACCTTATTTTGTATATTGTATATGGAGGTAGCTCCTCCTGGCTTGCACCTATTCACACTAGTCTGGATGTGCCAGTCAGTTTTTTTTCTTTTGAGTTTTAGCATTTAGTGAACATGGTGGAAAAAAAAAAAAACAACTGTGGTATGCACTTTTTTTTTTACAATATCACAGCACTTGGAAATTTTTTCCTGTAGCAAGTTTACTTTTGATTGATTAGTATGTCAATTCTTGTTTGCTCATACTGTTTTTTTTTTTTAATAATTTAAACATCTATAAATATAAAAGGTTTCTTCCCTACAATAATGTACTGCACAGACAAAATGAGGACAATATTCGAGTGAGATGATACAAACTTCTGCCATCCATAGTTATAGCTTCAGAAGAAAATTTACAACATTACATTTTTGTTGGCATTACTGCTCCACAAGATATGGGTCTGATAGTTGACCCTCCGATCGCTGTCGGATTTCTTTATATTCTAGGTACGTTATCACATAATCCTGCTGCATACAATTATGTTGTTTTGAGCTGCGGATTGTTCTTTTCTTAACGATCCATAATTACAGCTAATATTTCAGTCCTCTTTTCCTGTCCCACACACCTCTCATATTCATAGCTCAGTTTTAATTAAATGACCAGAGAGATTTACCGGGATGGCAGCCGTAAAATTTATAAATCAAGCGGCAGCAAATGCAGTTTAATTGCTTGTTAGGAGACAGGTTTGTAGCAGTCACCTGCACACACTACAGGCCAATGTATCCATAATGTATAGAGCCATAATAGGTTTCCAGGTAATAAATCCCAGAGAGAAAGAGTGAAGACAATATTTAATAATGCACAAATGACAATACACAACCCGAGTTTCCTTTAGAGGTGGGGCGATCATTTTAGTAAAATTGGATATAGATGCAAAATATGTTCCTTTTCAGTACCCGATGTAAATGCTTGCTGTCTGCCCAGTAAGTAAGTGAATCCATTTGTTTTCTTGTTGCTGTGCATGCTCAGTGCAATGATTTCCTGAGATCATAGAATGCCGGTGTATGGGGCTGCAGTGTTCCAAGGTGCCACCTGCTGGCCATTAGTAGTAATACATACAACACATACGCATTATTTTAAATAGATATGTTACAAACGTGTAGAAAACACATCACACAGGAATCAAAACTGTTGGACAAATCATCAACCATCTTAAATACGCAGGTGATACAATATTGATAGTGTAGATGGAATGAAGGACTTGTTATGGAATGTCAAGTTGGAAAGCTCAAACATGAGACTGCTACTCACAGCAAAGAAGACAAATGTATTGACTACTGCCAGGTACAACTAGGACACATTTGAGACGAACAGCAACAAACTGGAAGTTGTAAAGGACTTCAGCCTACTTGGATGATCATTCAAGAGGCACCGAGTCACGAATGAGAATACCTATCAGCAAAGCAACAATGAAATCACTGGAAAAGGTCGACAAATCGAGGAATGTTTCACCGGCAACGAAGGCACGGCACGTACATAGTTTGGTCTTTTCTGTGGTAACATACTTGGATGATAAATAAACAACACAGAAGAAGAATCAACACCTTCGACATGTGGTGCTGGAGATAGATGTTATCAATAACACAGATGGCCAGGAGAACAAATATATCAATTTTGGAACAAGTTAATCCAGAAATGTCACTGGAAGCAGGGATCACCAAGCTACAACTTGCCTACTTTGGACACATCTTATAAAGACAGCAATCACTGAAGAAGGACATCATGGTTCGAAGAATAAGAGGAACAAGGCGAAGAGGAAGACCAGCAACCCTATGGATTGATGCTATCAAGATAATGGCAGAGAAGACCCTGGTGGACTTAGGCTATCACAACATCAATCCTCCTACTGATCGTTCATCCATCAAGTCGCCATGGTTCAAGATCGAGCCAAAATCCACTAAAAAAGAAAAAAAAACATCAAGTTTAACTCTGTACCAAATCTCGAAGACTGAAGCAGTAGGTAAGGCTTGAGAGAGGAAATTCACCAGCATTATAAACTGGATGTTGTTCTTCTGTGTCTTCCCTGGACTCAATGGAGTGCAGGCTATTATGCGAGGGGAGATAGACACCCACTGTACATTTTATCACAGTCACTTTTATGAGCGGCATGGGGGCCTGAAATTCCAATTACATTGATTTAACGTCAATTGTAACTTTCTTTGACAACAGATTTAAGACTGTGCTCTGTATTTAGATTGACTAAATGTACTGTGTTCCATTGCATGGGAACCCCTTATATATTCCTGTCTCCGGGCTCATTAACCACATTGCTTAGTTCCTGGCAGAGACTTCATTTGCAATCATTAGGCTTTATTCATTGTTTAACTTTCCTTTTCCTAATTTTACATGAGGCCATGAATGACCTTCTTTAGAGTGCGGGCAAGCGCTCATTTATTGCTGTCCGCCTTAGCAGCTACAATCACATTTTCTTCCTGTTGTACATTACAGTCCATACTCAAACTCCTCCATGCACAGGTGAAAAAAAAAAACCTTGTCGACCTGTGAATTACTTTCTGACTACTGCTTCATTTTGCTCAGATATTTTATTATACATTTTGGCTGCCAGAGCTTGCGGTCGATTGTGGCTGCTTGAAAAATTGTTTTCCATTTTAACAAGATAAAAATGTTCTGCATAGTGAATATATCACTGGATTTTTACCCCCAATCTCCAGTTTACTAAGGCCAGTGAAAAGCCTCCTAAAATTAAAACTCAGCACAATAAGTATTAGAATGAGCAAGTGGGAATATTCACCAGCATCAACCGCTCTCACTCCGTTTCCTGATTTCATTAAATTGAGGTTGCTGTCAATAAGTAACTGCTATGAGATCTTTCTATTGCGGTTTTCTAGACATTTCCTACTATATTGATGTCATCTTCCTCTCTGCAATTACTTTATCATATGATGTGAAAGAGATTGCCTTTTTGCTTATGGGGTTTTTTTTTTTGTTTTTTTAATATTCCACTAGACTTTTGAATCCCACTAATTTTTCAGGGTCCTTTGCTGAGGGATTCTGTCAGGAAATACAAGAATTCTTTTTTAAGACCCCCATTGTTTCTTTTAGTGATAAATGAAGCCTTAGGTACCTGGCATGAGAGTTATCCTATTATTAGTTGCCTTATAAATTCTATTTCCCAAATTGACATAGAGAGACATAGTTACTTTATTCTCTCTTTACACCAAGAGTGAAAGCATTTATTTTCTTGTGCTTAATAGGATTGACAGGTTTCAATTAGGACCAGCGCTGGCTATGTTTTACAGGGAATATGTCAGCAGGTTTGAGCTATGTAATCTGAGGACAGCATGAGGTAGGGGTTAAAACACTGAATTCAGCTATGTGTCACTTATTAGGCTGTGTGCTGTTGTTTACTTACAATTAAGGTTTTATCACCAGGACATTATCACTGCCCATCACTACTGACTTGTGCCATGGCATCCAACTACGTCCCCTCCTCTGATAAACAGCTCACTGTCAATAGACAATGTACATAAAAGCTGTGATATGGGCAGGGTCAGCATTCTGAGCTCGGCTACATGCTGTTTCTAAAAAAAACTGAGTAAAAACTGTCATGTTGCACACAGTAAACTAAGTGATACATCGCTGGAATCAGGGTCTCTTTTCCTACATTTTCCTGCTCTCAAATGAAGTAGCAAAAGCTTGGTGACAAAATAAGTATTACTTACCTGATAAAGCCACTGTTGCTCCAGCGCCACTTCTACGCTGCTGTCTTTGTGATGCATCGGAGATGTTCATCTAAAAAACACATAACTGCTGTAGTCACTAAGGCCGACAGCTATATCAAGGTAAATAGCATGAGACTGGTGAATCCAGAGATTGGCAGCATCTTTCAAGTATTGTTTGCTTACAAGGCTGCTGCAGTTATGTCTCATCTACAGCATGCTGCACTTGAGTGTCAGGGGCTTCAAAAGCAGTAAGTTTAACCCCTTAGTGACAGAGCCAAATTTTTGAAATCTGACCAGTGTCACTTTATGTGGTAATAACTCTGTAATTCTTCAACAAATCCCAGTGATTGAGACTTTTTTTCATGGCACATTATACTTTAAGATAATGGTAAGCTTAGGTCGATATGTTTTGTGTTTATTTATTAAAAAAAAAAAAAAAAAATTTGACAAAAATGTAAAAATGTGCAATTTTCAAACTTTGAATGGTTATCCCTTTAACCCCTTCATGACCCAGCCTATTTTGACCTTAATGACCTGGCCATTTTTTGCAATTCTGACCAGTGTCCCTTTATGAGGTAATAACTCTGGAACACTTCAACGCATCTTAGCGATTCTGAGATAGTTTTTTCGTGACATATTGGGCTTCATGTTAGTGGTAAACTTAGGTCGATAATTTTTGCGTTTATTTGTGAAAAAAACAGAAATTTGGTGAAAATTTTGAAAATTTCGCAATTTTCAAATTTTGAATTTTTATTCTGTTAAACCAGAGAGTGATGTGACACAAAATAGTTACTAAATAACATTTCCCACATGTCTACTTTACATCAGCACAATTTTGGAAACAATTTTTTTTTTTGTTAGGAAGTTATAAGGGTTAAAAGTTGACCAGCGATTTCTCATTTTTACAACAATATTTACAAAACCATTTTTTTTAGGGACCACCTCACATTTGAAGTCACTTTGAAGGGTCTATATGGCAGAAAATACCCAAAAGTGACACCATTCTAAAAACTGCACCCCTCAAGCTACTCAAAACTACATTCTAGGAGATTATTAACCCTTCAGGTGCTTCACAGGAACTAAAGCAACGTGGAAGGAAAAAATGGACATTTTATTTTTTGCACCACAAATTTTCTTTTATCATTAATTTTTTTCATTTTCACATGGGCTACAGGATAAAATGGATCCGAAAATTTGTTGGGCAATTTCTCCTGAGTACACTGATACCTCATATGTGGTCATAAACCACTGTTTGGGCGCACGGCAGGGCTCAGAAGGGAAGGAGCACATTTGACTTTTTGAATGGAAAATATGCTGGAATATTTAGCGCTTGCCATGTCGCGTTTGGAGAGTCGCTGTGCGCCTAAGCACTGGAGCTTCCCCACAAGTGACCCCATTTTGGAAACTAGACCCCCCAAGGAACTTATCTAGATGCATAGTGATCACTTTGAACCCCCCAGGTGCTTCACAAATTGATTGGTAAAAAAAAAAGTACTTTTTTTTCACAAAAATTTTCTTTTGGTCTCAGTTTTTTCATTTTCACATGGGCAACAGGATAAAATAGATCCTAAAATGTGTTGGGCAATTTCTCCTGAGTGCACAGATACCTTATATGTGGTCATAAACCACTCTTTGGATGCACGGCAGGGTCCGTAAGTGAAGGAGCGCTATTTGACTTTTTGAATGGAAAATTCGCTCCAATCGTTATCGGACACCATGTCGCGTTTGGAGAGCCCCTGTGTACCTAAACATTGGAGCTCCCCCACAAGTGACACCATTTTGGAAACTAGACCCCTTAAGGAACTTATCTAGATGTGTAGGGAGCACTTTGAACCCCCAAGTGCTTCACAAAAGTTTATAACGTAGAGCAGTGAAAATAAAAAATCATTTTTTTTCCTCAAAAAAGATTTTTTAGCACGCTATTTTTTATTTTCACAAGGGTAACAGGAGAAATTGGACCACAAAAGTTGTTGTCCAGTTTGTCCTGAGTACGCTGGTACCCCATATGTGGGGGGGAACCACTGTTTGGGCGCACGGCAGGGCTCAGAAGGGAAGGAGTGCCATTTGACTTTTTGAAATGAAAATTAGCTCCAATCGTTAGCGGACACCATGTCGTGTTTGGAGAGCCCCTGTGTGCCTAAACTTTGGAGCTCCCCCACAAATGACCCCAGTATGGAAACTAGACCCCCTAAGGAACTTATCTAGATGCATAGTGAGCACTTTGAACCTCCAGGTGCTTCACAGAAGTTTATAACGCAGAGCCGTGAAAATAAAAAATATTTTTTTTTCTTAAAAAAAATATTTTCAGTCCGCAATTTTTTATTTTCACAGGGGTACCAGGATAAATTGGACCCCAAAAGTTGTTGTACAGTTAGTCCTGAGTACACTGGTACCCCATATGTGGGGGGGGACAACTGTTTGGGCACACGTCGGGGCTCAGCAGGGAGGTAGTGACATTTTGAAATGCTGACTTTGATGGCATGGTCTGAGGGTGTCATGTTACATTTGCAGAGCCCCTGTGTGCCTAAACAGTAGAAACCCCCGGCATGTGACCTCATTTTGGAAACTAGACCCCCCAAGGAACTTATCTAGATGTGTGGTGAGCACCTTGAACCCCCAAGTGCTTCACAGAAGATTATAACGCAGAGCCATGAAAATAAAAAATAATTTTTTTTTCCTCAAAAAAAAAAGATTTTTAGCCCGCAATTTTTTTTCACAACAGTAACAGGATGAATTGGACCCCAAAAGTTGTTGTACAGTTTGTCCTGAGTACGCTGGTACCCCATATGTGGGGGGGAACCACTGTTTGGGCACACGTCAGGGCTCGGAAGGGATGTAGTGACATTTTGAAATGCTGACTTTGATGGCATGGTCTGCGGGCATCATGTTACATTTGCAGAGCCCTTGATGTACCTAAACTGTGGAAACCCCCCACAAGTGACCCAATTTTGGAAACTAGACCCCATAAGGAAGCTGCCTAAATGTGTGGTGAGCACACTGAACCCCCAAGTGCTTCACAGAAGATTATAACGCAGAGCCATGAAAATAAAAAATAATTTTTTTTTCCTCAAAAAATGATTTTTTAGCTCTCAATTTTTTATTTTCACAAGGGTAACAGGAGAAATTGGACCCCGAAAGTTGTTGTACAGTTTGTCCTGAGTACGCTGATACCCCATATGTGGGGGGAAAACCACTGTATGGGTACACGTCAGGGCTCGGAAGGGAAGTAGTGACATTTTGAAATGCTGACTTTGATGGCATGGTCTGCGGGCGTCATGTTACATTTGCAGAGCCCTTGATGTACCTAAACTGTTGAAACCCCCCACAAGTGACCCCATTTTGGAAACTATACCCCATAAGGAAGTTGCCTAGATGTGTAGTGAGCACACCGAACCCCCAAGTGCTTCACAGAAGATTATAACGCAGAGCCATGAAAATAAAAAATAATTTTTTTTTCCTCAAAAAATGATATTTTAGCTCTCAATTTTTTATTTTCACAAGGGTAACAGGAGAAATTGGACCCCAAAAGTTGTTGTCCAGTTTGTCCTGAGTACGCTGGTACCCCATATGTGGGGGGGAACCATTGTTTGGGCACACGTCAGGGCTCGGAATGGAAGTAGTGACGTTTTGAAATGCAGACTTTGATGGAATAGTCTGCGGTCGTAATTACGTTTGCAGAGCCCCTGATGTGCCTAAACAGTGGAAACCCCCCACAAGTGACCCCATTTTGGAAACTAGACCTTCCAAGGAACGTATGTAAGATGTGTTGTGAGCACTTTGAACCCCCAAGTGCTTCACAGAAGTTTATAATGCAGAGACGTGAAAATGAAAAAATCATTTTTTTCCATAAAAATCATTTTTTAGCCCCCAATTTTTTATTTTCCCAAGGGTAACATGGGAAATTAGTCCCCAAAAGTTGTTGTGCAATTTTTCCTGAGTACGCTGATACCCCATATGTTGGGGTACACCACTGTTTGGGCACATGTCAGGGCTTGGAAGGGAGGGTGCACCGTTTGACTTTTTGAACGCAAAATTGGCTGGAATCAATGGTTGCACCATGTCGCGTTTGGAGACCCCCTGATGTGCCTAAACAGTGGAAACCCCTCAATTCTAACTCCAACCCTAACCCCAACACACCCCTAACCACAGCCCTAACCCTAACACATCCCTAACCACAAGCCTAACCCCAATTCCAACGCTAACCCTAATTCCAACCTTAACCCTAATTCTAATCCTAATTCCAACCCTAACCCTAATTCCAACCCTAACCCTAATTCCAACCCTAACCCTAATTCCAACCCTAACCCTAATTCAACCCTAACCCTAATTCAACCCTAACCCTCTTTCCAATCCTAACCCTCTTTCCAACCCTAACCCTCTTTCCAACCCTAACCCTAACCCTCTTTCCAACCCTAACCCTCTTTCCAACCCTAACCCTCTTTCCAACCCTAACCCTCTTTTCAACCCTAACCCTCTTTTCAACCCTAACCCTAATGGAAAAATAAAAATAAAAATATTTTCTTTACTTTATTAGTTGTGCCTACCTATGGGGGTGATAATCGGGGGGTTTATTTACTTTTTCTTTCATTTTGATCACTGTGAGAGTGATCAAAATGAAAGAATGGAATCTGCAGCCGGCAGATTTGGGCGGGCGCACTGGGCATGCGCCCGCCATTTTCAAAATGGCGGCGCCCATGAACCGGACCCGCCGGACACCGGGAGCGACAGGGGGACTTAGAAGGTGCCGGGGAGGTGAGATGGGGTGAGGGGGTTATCGGAAGCTGGCGGGGAGCAGAGGGAATGGGAGGGGGGCAGATGATGACAGCGGCGGCAGATCACCGCTGTCATTGAGTTGCGGGGGGGCGATCGCCGGTGGGGGGGTGGAATCGGTGTCTCCAGCCATGTCCGATGCTACAGCAGCATCGGCCATGGCTGGATTGTAATATTTCATCAATTTTCATTGATGAAATATTACTATCGCTCTGATTGGCTGTTTCACTTTTAACAGCCAATCAGAGCGATCGTAGCCACGTGGGGGCGAAGCCACGCCCCCTGTGGCGAAGAACAAAGCCCCCTGTATCTGCGGGTCGGGTGACCTTTCAGTGACCTAGGTCACCCGACCCGCAGGGGGGCTTTAAAGTCATGATGCCACATAGGCGTCATGGGTCGTTCTGGCACGACTTTTCATGACGCCTACATGGCGTCAAAGGTTGTGAAGGGGTTAAGATTATCATCCCACAGAAAACCCCTAATAAATAACATTTCCCTCATGTCTGCTTTACATCAGCACCTGTTGTAAAATGCTATTTTATTTTGTTTGCATTTTAGGAGGTTTAAAAAGTAGCACTAATTTTTCATTTTTTCAAGGAAACCTATCCAGGTTTCCAAGTTTTATCAAGCCCGACTCCCATGGTCACACATCAGAGGAGAGAGAAATGGGGTCCTCCGATTTCGCCCCAGTTAGTTCCGGTGTCCCTGGACCTTCCTGCATCCCCCCGTGATATCCCCTGACCGGGAAGAAAATGGCAGGCGCATGCTCAGTGCCGAGATCTGCCGGCCGGCACCCAGCAGAAAATTTTTTTCTATTGGTTCATTTTGATCACTGTGATAGACCCTATCACAGTAATAAAAAAAAGTAACTCAAACCCCTCTTTATCACTCCCTAAGGCTATTTTCACACTAGCCCTCTTGGGCGCAGCGCAGGGCCGCCGCTAAGCCCCGCCCTCGGCCGCGATCCCTCCTCTGATCACTTGAGGCTGCATGCGATCAGAGTATCCTATATTTAGCGTTGGATACACTGATCGTGCGCTGACAACACAGCGTGTTTTTGTGCGCTCGGCGCAGCACCAGCAAAATCAGACCAGCGCACAGTCAGCGCACAATCAGCATATCCAACGCTAAATATAGAATACGCTGATCGCATGCAGCCTCATGCGATCAGAGGAGGAACTGACCAGAGGGGGTGTGGCCAGGGAAGGGCTTAGCGGCAGCGCTGCGCCCAAGAACACTAGTGTGAAACTAGCCTTAGTTAGGTAAAAATAATGAAAAAAATTTATTTCCATTTTTTCATTATGGTCAGGGTTGGGGCTATTGTTGGGGTTGGAGTTAGAGCTAGGGTTAGGGTTGGGGCTAGGGTTATGGTTAGGGCTAGAGCTAGGGTTAGGGCTGGGCTAGAGTTAGTGTTGGGCAAGGGTTAGGGTTAGGATTGGGGCTAGGGTTAGGGTTGGGGCTAGGGTTGTGTTGGGGTTAGGGTTTTCTTGGGGTTAAGGTTGTGATGTTGTTGTTAGGTTGGTGTTGGGGTAAGAGTTATGGTTGTGGTTAGGGTTATGGTTGTGGTTTTGACTGGGATTATGGTTAGGGTTGGAAATAGGGTTAGGGTTGGGTGTTATGACTGTATCCTGCAGTAATGCTCTCATAGCACAAACTGCCGACCACAGTGGTCCCATAACATAATCAGCCTGGCAACATTGCCCCATAACAGCTGAGGCTTTCAACAGCCTGTAATGCCACAACGGCGCCAGGTTGCCCCAGTGCCTGCACCTGTACCCCATCAGGTTGTCCATCACCATTCACCCTCCAGCTAGTGACTGTGCATTCCTATCTGATGAACCTCAGCAGAGCGTTTCCAGACTAATGGCCCCTCTAATATGATGCGTTCAGCTTTAGGCCCACAGCAGGTGACTGTGTAATTATTCTCCGCAGGACTGAAGCCTCAATCACTTCCTGTACACATTTTTTTCTACACAATTGACCCGAAAAGTTTAGGTGAATGATTAAGCCTTGTACAGGTAGGAGAATAATAACTCCCTGGACGGCAGCAGTGAGATCCAGTATTACAGGAACGAACGACATATGCACCACACCGGACCTTCTCTGCCACCGCGAGAAGTCAACGCCAAGACCCTAGAAAGCTCCAGAAAGATGGAAAATGTGTAACACTTCCTGGAAACAGTCATCTGCAACTCGCCATTAGGGTCTGTGACATGAAGGATTTCCAGACATGCTCCCTGATCTCAGGGCTGGTTTATGTGTCTGTTTCCCAGGTTTTGCTTGCTCTTGCTCATGGCATGACCTACACGGCATATCCGCTGGTGGGAAGCACCACCGGCGGCACATTAATTACCATCCTGTTTAATGATAGCATCATAGACAACCACCATTTTGGAAATGAAGCCCATCTTGAAGTTCACATGGCAAGTCCACAGAGGCCACCAGTCATTTGTGAGCTTCTTATGTCTTACTCTACTCCTATCCAATGTAAAACTAGGCCAGTGACACATCGAGAAGATTCATACAAGCTGCAGGTGTTTTATGATGGACAAGTCACACAGACATCAGTGATCAAATACAAGTTCTCAGCAGTGAAGACTCCATAGATTTGGGGCGTTGCTCCATCTTGTGGGGTTCCCGGGGGCATCATTGAGCTGACTGGCAGGATCATGACCAGCAACTACGAAGACTATGATTTTAGTGTTACTTCATTGATGGTCCTATAATTATAACATCTGACCGAGACGGGTGGAAGTCGGTGTGCTCGATGGCTGACAAGATCTCTAAAAGCATTTATTCCATACATGTGAATGGTGACACTGGAAGCCTCCGATGCAAAACAGCGGGCAGCTACATTGGTTCACAGAACATCACATTCTCCGTATTCAACAAAGGAAAGACCATAGTGAGAAAAGACGCCTGGAGCATCAGTGCAAAACAAGAATTGTTCCTACATCAGACATTCCCAGAAATCCACTCTGTGTATCCCGATATCGGCAGCGTAGGAGGAGGAACAGACATCGCCATCAGGGGAGACTTCTTTATGTATCCCGTTAAAGTCAACATTGCAGGAAACATCTGCAAGATCAAATCCCTGACACCACAAGTCATAATATGTACAACTGCCCCACCTGGCCAATACGAAAATGCGCCATATCCAGGTAACAGTGGACTTTTCTATGAGATATGGACTGGACCACGAGATTCGGATACCGATGAGCTGTCACTTCAACACCGTTCTGTGGTCCTCAACACAAGTTCTCCACCAGTTGTCTCATTAGTTCCAGGACAGCCTTTCAGAGCAAGAATAAGCGGATTCTTTGTATCGCCTGAAATGAACAATTATACATTTTGGATACAATCAGACACTAAAGCTCAACTCTTCATAAGCCAATCACATGAGGAAAAATCACCAGCAAGAAACTAAGGAGTCGGCTGTCTTAAATCCAATCAGAAACTCCTGATGTCCAATCGCAGTCCTCTTCCTCAGGTGGCCGGTCTCTGCCATTTAGATGAGCTTCATTACCTCCCTTCACCAACAGAGGGAGTCCAGATAGAGAACTCACTACTCCTCTGTCAGCACAGCCAGCTCCATAACCCTCACCAGAAGCCAGAGGCAAACCCGAAAATGAGCTCACAACAGGTGGGTTAGGGTTGGGGTTGCTATTAGGGTTAGGGGTGTGTTGGGGTTAGGGTTGTGGTTAGGGTTATGGTTGGGAGACTGTGGAGACCTGTGTGTCGTAACCAGTGCCTTCCCCCCTCCCTCCAATCCCATAATGAAACACAGACAATCCTAGGTGGGTTGAACAGGTCGGTCACAGTTTATTAATTACATAATCAGAGAAAGGCAATTACACTTCATAACGGGCGGCTTGCACCGAGATCCTGTCCACGATCGACAGGCGAGTTGGCCCAACGAGCAGTTACGAACTTTTGCCCTCCTCCGCTTCTACCGCTGTGACTTAGTAAAGGTAACAATAGTCAGCTATATATACATTTTTTTATATATACACTCACTGGCCACTTTATTAGGTACACCATGCTAGTAAGGGGTTGGACCCCCTTTTGCCTTCAGAACTGCCTCAATTCTTCGTGGCAGAGATTCAACAAGGTGCTGGAAGCATTCCTCAGAGATTTTGGACCATATTGACATGATGGCATCACACAGTTGGCGCAGATTTGTCGGCTGCACATCCCTGATGCGAATCTCCCGTTCCACCACATCCCAAAGATGCTCTATTGGATTGAGATCTGGTGACTGAGGAGGCCATTTGAGTACAGTAAACTCATTGTCATGTTCAAGAAACCAATCTGAGATGATTCGAGCTTTATGACATGGTGCATTATCCTGCTGAAAGTAGCCATCAGATGTTGGGTACATTGTGGTCATAAAGGGATGGACATGGTCAGCAACAATACTCAGGTAGGCTGTGGCGTTGCAACAATGCTCAATTGGTACCAAGGGGCCCAAAGAGTGCCCAGAAAAAATTCCCCACACCATGACACCACCACCACCAGCCTGAACCGTTGATACAAGGCAGGATGGATCCATGCTTTCATGTTGTTTACGCCAAATTCTGACCCTACCATCCGAATGTCGCAGCAGAAATCGAGACTCATCAGACCAGGCAGCGTTTTTCCAATCTTCTACTGTCCAATTTCGATGAGCTTGTGCAAATTGTAGCCTCAGTTTCCTGTTCTTAGCTGAGAGGAGTGGTACCCAGTGTGGTCTTCTGCTGCTGTAGCCCATCTGCCTCAAAGTTCGACGCACTGTGCGTTCAGAGATGCTCTTCTGCCTACCTTGGTTGTAACGGGTGGCAATTTGAGTCACTGTTGCCTTTCTATCAGCTCGAACCAGTCTGCCCATTCTCCTCTGACCTCTGGCATCAACATGGCATTTCCGGCCACAGAACTGCCGCTCACTGGATTTTTTTTCTTTTTCGGACCATTCTCTGTAAACCCTAGAGATGGTTGTGCGTGAAAATCCCAGTAGATCAGCAGTTTCTGAAATTCTCAGACCAGCCCTTCTGGCACCAACAATCATGCCACGTTCAAAGGCACTCAAATCACCTTTCTTCCCCATACTGATGCTCGGTTTGAACTGCAGGAGATTGTCTTGACCATGTCTACATGCCTAAATGCACTGAGTTGCCGCCATGTGATTGGCTGTTTAGAAATTAAGTCTTAACACACAGTTGGACAGGTGTACCTAATAAAGTGGCCAGTGAGTGTATAATTTACAAATTTAACATCTATCTGCCAGTTAGTATGGACATCCACTCTGCGGAGCGAGACGGCTGAGGGACCCCTAGCAGGAGCAAGCAACGGTGCTCAAGGAAATGGGGAGGTGCAATATTATTCCCTAATATCAGGAAAATATTTTCTTGGATGTCGTCCATGGATCACTCTGCCTGGACATGATAATTTCTATCATAGCCATCAAGAAAGAGTTGCCTAGCCACTTAAATAAAAAAAACAGATAAAAGTAATAAAAGAACCCTCGTCAGTGCAAAGTGTGAGATCTGGCTTGGCTGTGAGAGAGGCGTCTGACCGATATCCAAGAAGTATCTAACCCTTATAAGGGAGGGAGGTGGGACAATAGCACAATAGCTTCCAGGTGTCCGTCGGGAGGGAAAGAGGAAGTTAATGGCACGGACATCTGGCTTTAACCCCTGTAGGTGTGGCCGTAGGATCCTTTCCCTTTAAGAACCATTGGCCGGCAGGGGCATCCCAATTAGTGCATCACCAAGGGGATTGGTTTGAGGGGGGAAAGGGCACTAGCAGTATTTTATTGTTGTTTTATTACTTGAGCTTAACATTTAAAATACAGCATGCCAGGGATGAATATCTCTATTAATCCCCTGTATCATGTAATATGACTGTAAACATCTGCAAATAATGAGTCATTCCTATATCTAATTGTGAAATCACCACCCAACCCCCTGTTAAGTGCAGCACTTTGTTTTTTTTTATTTTGGTTGGTATTCTTTTAATTTTTTTTATTATCTTTTCATTTATTAAAATACATATCCCCAAAATGTTGAAATGGCTCCAGTGTTCTAAATTTAAAAAATGTATAAATTGAAATAGGTTAAATAAGGGTTAATACTATTTTATGAATGAGGTCATGATGTAGGGAATCACTTAGTTCTTGCATTCAATGCTAAGTCTGAGTCTTTAAGCATGACATTTAATGGATTTTAATAATAGAATCCACTTAATTAAAATAATAGAGAAAACGATTTCCAGCCCTCATTTTATTTATCATTGCAAAGTGCCCTAATTTACAGCTATTACTTTTAGCATTCAGGATGGCATATGTGCGTTACATCAAAGAGTGCAGGAGATGTGGCTTCAAACGTGCCCAAGTAAGAGGAAAAGTAAAGTAATGCCTCATGACAACTTCATGTGTTTAAAAGACATAAAATAAGGCAGGGTCACAAAGTGAAAGAAAACGTCATAACTAGTGTTGAGCATTCCGATACCGCAAGTATCGGGTATCGGCCGATACTTGCTGTATCGGAATTCCGATACCGACTTCCGATATTTTTTCAATATCGGAATTCGGCATCGGAATCGGAAGTTCAAAGTTGATTGACAGCCTGACGTCATCATGATGCGCGGTGTGTGCGCATCATGATGCGCCGTCATTTCGGGCCTTCCGGGGGTCTCTGCCGGCCTGCCGGGGGCTGTGTGGACTGCCCGGGGTCTGTACCAGCCTGCCGGGGGTCTGTGCACCCTGTGGGGGTCTGTACCGGCCTGCCGGGGGGCTGTGCCAGCCTGCCGGGGGGCTGTGCTGATGTCCGGGGGTCTGTGCAAGCATCGTCCGATGGGACTACAAGTCCCATCTGGCGATGCCTGCTACCATGACAGTGATTGACACATTAGCCAATGATGGGACAGTAGTAGTCCCATCATCCGGCTAATGTGTTAAATGTTAAAAAAAAAAAAAAAAATACTACATACATACTACATACATACTACATGCATGCTACATACATACTACATGCTACATACATACTACATACATACTACATGCATGCTACATACATACTACATGCTACATACATACTACATATATACTACATGCATGCTACATACATACTACATGCTACATACATACTACATGCTACATACATACTACATGCTACATACATACTACATACATGCTACATACATGCTACATACTGCATGCTACATACATACTACATACATACTACATGCATGCTACATACATACTACATACATGCTACATACATACTACATGCTACATACATACTACATGCTACATACATACTACATATATACTACATACATGCTACATGCTACATACATACTACATATATACTACATACATGCTACATGCTACATACATACTACATATATACTACATGCATGCTACATACATACTACATATATACTACATGCATGCTACATACTACATATATACTACATGCATGCTACATACATACTGCATGCTACATGCATACTACATAAATACTACATGCTACATACATACCACATATATACTACATACATGCTACATGCTACATACATACTACATACATGCTACATGCTACATACATACTACATATATACTACATGCATGCTACATACATACTACATATATACTACATGCATGCTACATACATACTACATATATACTACATGCATGCTACATACATACTACATATATACTACATGCATGCTACATACATACTGCATGCTACATGCATGCTACATACATACTACATGCTACATACATACCACATATATACTACATACATACAATACATTCATACAATACATACATAGACATACAGTACATATAACATAGAGTAACATACTTACCAATACTTGTCACATTGTTCCCCGAAGCCATTGTCTTTTACGGAATAAATATTAACATAACAAACCACAAAAATACTCACCCACGATCCGAAGCAGTCCACGAGTGTGTCCCACGACGATCTTGGGTAGAGAACTGCAGCATCAGATGATGCTGCCGTTCTCTACGGGCTGCAGGAATCCAATGACGGAAGGTAGGTATCCTTCCGCACTGTATTCCTCCGCCACTTAAAAAAAAAAAAGTCCCTAGTCTCACTTTATGCCATTGCTTCGTGGGAAATTCCCACACAGCAATGGCATAAAGTGAGACTAGGGACTTTTTTTTTTTTTTTTAAGTGGCGGAGGAATACAGTGCGGAAGGATACCTACCTTCCGTCATTGGATTCCTACAGCCCGTAGAGAACGGCAGCATCAGCTGATGCTGCAGTTCTCTACCCAAGATCGTCGTGGGACACACTCGTGGACTGCTTCGGATCGTGGGTGAGTATTTTTGTGGTTTGTTATGTTAATATTTATTCCGGAAAAGACAATGGCTTCGGGGAACAATGTGACAAGTATTGGTAAGTATGTTACTCTATGTTATATGTACTGTATGTCTATGTATGTATTGTATGAATGTATTGTATGTATGTAGTATATATGTGGTATGTATGTAGCATGTAGTATGTATGTAGTATGTATGTAGCATGCATGTAGCATGCAGTATGTATGTAGCATGCATGTAGTATATATGTAGTATGTATGTGGTATGTATGTAGCATGTAGTATGTATGTAGCATGCATGTAGTATGTATGTAGCATGCATGTAGCATGCATGTAGTATATATGTAGTATGTATGTAGCATGTAGTATGTAGCATGCATGTAGTATATATGTAGTATGTATGTAGCATGCATGTAGTATATATGTAGTATGTATGTAGCATGTAGTATGTATGTAGCATGCATGTAGTATATATGTAGTATGTATGTAGCATGTAGTATGTATGTAGCATGCATGTAGTATATATGTAGTATGTATGTAGCATGTAGTATGTATGTAGCATGCATGTAGTATATATGTAGTATGTATGTAGCATGTAGTATGTATGTAGCATGCATGTAGTATATATGTAGTATGTATGTAGCATGTAGTATGTATGTAGCATGCATGTAGTATATGTAGTATGTAGCATGTAGTATGTATGTAGCATGCATGTAGTATGTATGTAGCATGCATGTAGTATGTATGTGGCATGTATGTAGCATGTAGTATGTATGTAGCATGCATGTAGTATATCTGTTATGTATGTAGCATGTAGCATGCATGTAGTATGTATGTAGTATGTATGTGGTATGTATGTAGCATGCATGTAGTATGTATGTAGTATATATGTGGTATGTATGTAGCATGTAGTATGTATGTAGCATGCAGTATGTATGTAGCATGCATGTAGTATGTATGTAGTATATATGTAGTATGTATGTTGCATGTAGTATTTATGTAGTGTGAATGTAGCATGTATGTAGTATGTAGTATGAATGTAGCATGTATGTAGTATGCATGTTGTATGTATGTAGCATGTATGTAGCATGTAATTTTTATTTTATTTTTTTACATTCAACACATTAGCCGGATGATGGGACTACTACTGTCCCATCATTGGCTAATGTGTCAATCACTGTCATGGTAGCAGGCATCGCCCGATGGGACTTGTAGTCCCATCGGACGATGCCTGCACAGACCCCCGGCAGGCCGGCACAGCCCCTCGGCAGGCCGGCACAGCCCCCCGGAGCCTGCACAGCCCCCCGGCAGGCCAGCACAGCCCCCCGGCAGGCCGGCACAGACCACCGGAGCCTGCACAGACCCCCTGGCAGGCCGGCACAGCCCCCCGAAAGGCCCGTACAGACCCCAGAGAGGCTGTACAAGGCAAAAACAGGGTTTTTCTTATTCCGATACCGGAAGTCCCATAGACTTGAATGGGACTTCCGGTATCGGAATCGGCGATACCGATACTTTTTTTAAAGATCGGCCGATCCATTCCGATCCGATACTTTGAAGTATCGGACGGTATCGCTCAACTCTAGTCATAACTCCACAAAGACTGATATAAAATGAGAAACTCCTCTAAGCCTTACCTAAATATTGGCAACAGGAATATCTGAAAAGTGAGAGAGAGAATACTGTGCCAAGTATAGAAATCTAGGACTTTCACTGATCTCCAGAAATAGGACTCTAGAGAACACAGCCAAATCTGGTGCCACAATAAAATATTAATTTTTATACTCTCATCTAGTACCAAAGATCCAGCGCAAGTGTAATAGGATTTTTAAAATAAACAACTAAGCAGTTATACATGGCCTCACTTTAAACTGCTCCTTTTCCAAAATGGGTTGAGAGTGATTAAAAAACAAATATTATCCAAAAAGTATGTCAATGTGATTAAATAAAAAAATAACCAAATCTAATCTGTTTAATCCACCACTGGCTCAATGTTCTGCAGCAAGGAAATCACATGCATCCATGTGACCTCTGCAGACAATCACTGGCTTCATGACCTCATGCTCTACATGCAGGCATTACCAATGAGGCCAGTGATTGACTGCAGGGGTCACATAAATACATAACATGTCATCACTACAGCAGAGCAAACCAAGACCATTGTGATGGTGATGTTGGAATGGTAGGAGAATTTAACCCCTTAGCACTTTGGTAGGATCAGTATTTTAACTGATCTTATCCCCTACTATTCCAGTGACAATAGTGGCAGTGGCAAAAAAGGAATTTGAGAGAGGAGAGGTCCTCCATCAGTCAGCTAGTTAGCACCTCCACAGAGCGATCCAGAGATGTCAATAGGAACTATTGCAGCCGGAGGCCTAACAATGACCTGTGCGCCCAACTATTAGGCAATTTATATTTTTGATAATTAATCTTATTGTTGAACAACTACTGTTGGCCAATCCAAAAAGTTAATAAACCTAAATCCTGATATTTAAGTAAAAGTGAGGTTTTGTTTTCCTTAGGAGAATATCTCAGTTTGCAAAATTATTAGACAACTATTACTGTGCAGAATTATTATCTAAATGCCTAGTGTAAATTCTCCCATCTCAGTTGCTTATTTTCATCTGTTACAGGCTGAATATTAATCAGACATCTCAAAATGCACAAAAATAAATTTCTGTTATTTCCAAAAAAAATATCAGTGACCACTCTACTGTTCTATAACAGCCATAAGCCCTCTATCTGTGAAGTCTGTCAGTTTCTTAATCTATTAATGCTCAACTTTTGGGGCAGCACCAACCACAGTGCATTTATCTAACTTACCACCGGCTGGGCGGCGATAATATATCTTGTATTCAGCTCCGCCTTTTTGGCGTAGACGACGGGAAATCCTTATCTCCGTCACTATGAACCATTCTGGAATGCAGGTGGATCGCATGACATCTCTTCTGCTTCTGTGCACCATTTGGAGCGCAGGTGGAATGCATAACGTCACTTCCGCTTTTGCGCACCACCCTGGAACGCAAGCGGACCTTGGTCCCACATTAACATTGCATATGGGAACCTCTTCCCTGTGGTTTTGAGACGCATTTTTTGACACTCACCTCTATCAACACAGGGTATTTTCATTTTAGGAGACTATATAACATGCATTTGTTGCCACGCGGCTCAGGCAGCCCATCAAGAGGAGATTTCTCCTATGTGCTGAGGACGCTACCGCAAAACATTATGATTGACAACTAAGTGGTCCCTCTAACATTTATTTATACACTAATATTACTAGTGATGAATCTTTGTGAAGGGGAAACGAGTCGAGTTGACAGATTACATATATAGTGTTTTTTTCGTTTCGATTTGAATTTTTGGTATACTCCTTTCACTGTCTATGCATCTATTGAACGTGGTTGAAACTATGCCTTCTTGTGATACCTTGGACATATGGCTTTTGAGAAACACATGAACTGTATAGAGATTATAACTATCTCATAGTGTAGTTATCTTTGAACCACTTCTAAAGCCCCCTTTCTAGAAGATCTATAACATTATTATTACTGTGACAATTAAATAAGGTTTACCACATGAATAATAAGACTGTGTATATTTATCTCTTACATCAAATGTATTAGCCCTCAGGAGAAGAATACCTGCTATTATCACGTTACTCTCTCTTTTTGAAACTGTTGTGGTAGCATACTGTATGCCTGATATCTCAATCTTTGGTGTTGATACATAGTGAAGCACTCTATCACTTTATAAATAATACAGTTCCTGACATTAATCCCACATTAGGGCTACAAGGGATAGTTGTTGAGCGGGGGTGCCAATTTCGCTTTATAATAGAGTGCCAACCTCCGCTGGTAGGTAAGGGCACTATAGGAAGAGTTTATACTTATTTCACTCATGCCTCCCTTTAATATATCAACATATATTTTCCCTTCTCCCCAGCAGACTGACCAGCTCTCTTATACTAAAGGATCCTTGGAGCTGGATCAAAATCCTATGTCAGTCTTATAACTGTTATATATCAGTAAGTGTTTTCTATCCTGTTCCCAAGTAGGGATCAGCAGGGTTAGAAGGGAGAGCCATCGCTGAGCTGGGGCGCCAATGCACAGGAACAGAGTGCCAACCTCCGCTGGCAGGTAGGGCTATACAGCAATAGAGCAGGGGCAGCCTCCCCCAGCTCTTCCATCGCGTGTCTCCATTTCAAGTTGGTGATGATATTTTGTGTATTTCACATTTTGTGTTTAAAAACTTTTTAAGATTATTAAAATAAACGTTATATTTTATATCATACTATTTGGAGTTCTCTCTGTGTCCATGTTATCATTCTTTCATCTTCAAGTCCTTTTCTGGCTAGCCAATCATTAGAGACTTCGATGCAT
Source organism: Dendrobates tinctorius (assembly GCF_039654945.1). Lineage (NCBI taxonomy): Eukaryota > Metazoa > Chordata > Amphibia > Anura > Dendrobatidae > Dendrobates > Dendrobates tinctorius. The sequence continues at coordinate 16,155,068 of NW_027361765.1, forward strand.
GAGATGGAGTATTGTCCTGCATAAAAATCATGGTTTTCTTAAAAGATGCAGACTTTTTTCTGTACCACTGCTTGAAGAAAATGTCTTCTAAAAACTGGCAGTAGGTTTGGGAGTTGATTTTGAGTCCATCTTCAATCCGAAAAGGTTATCTTTAATAATACCAACCTATAGCAGTACCCCATCTCCACCTTGTTGGTGTCTGAATCGAACTGGCAGTCTGTGCATGTTACTGATCCAGCCACAAGCTCATCCAGCGCGTTCGTCGAGAGTTACTCTCATCTCATCAGCCTATAAAACCTTTGAAGGATGAGTCTTCAGATATATCTTCGCCCATTCTTGAGATTTTAAATAATTTAACTTAAATGTGTTGTTGATTGGTAGTCGAGTTTCAGCCTTCCTTACCTTGGTCATGTCTCTAAGCACTGAACACCTTGCCCTTCTGGACTCTCAAGGGTGGTTGCAGTTCTGGAATACGACAGCACTGGAGGATAACAGGTTCCTGGTCACTTCATGGTTGATCCTTCTCACATCTTTGGCAGTTAATGTATGCCTTTTTTTCTCAGCGTGTTTTTTGTGACTCTATTGACTATTTGCAAAAAAAACTTTTGATGGTTCTGTGATCACATTCCAATATCTTAACAATTTTAATAGTGCTGCATCCTTCTATAAGACTTAACAAGTTTTTGCATTTCAGAGTCAGCTAAATCTCTATTCTGGACCACTTTGCCAGAGGAAAATGAGCTGCCTAATAATTATGCACACCTTGATGAAGGGTGTTGACAATGGTGCAAAAAGAGTCTGATGGGCACCGATGCAAGATTTGGACCTTGGCTTCCCCATCCTGGTGTGTGTGTGTGTATGTACAGTATATAATATATTATACACTCCAATCTGGTATATATGTCCCTCATCCTAGAATCCTCCTGGTATATACAGCTCTGGCAAAAATTAAGAAATCACTGCACAGTTTTATAAAAATCAGCTTCTCTACATGTCTGACAGCCATTCCATTCCAGTGTCAGTTGAATCCCAACCAGAGTACATCTCAGTCTACTTCATGTGCTTCTGATTAGGTGATCACCTGAACAAAATCTTATTTAATGAAGGAAAGTATAAAAAAAACTCTGCTATGGTGTTCACAATCCTCTTGCAATAGGACAAGCTGGATGGCAAAACAAGTGCTAGTAATATCCCAAAAGTAATAGGAATGAAAAAATAACTTTTAACCATGCCGAAGGAGTTGAAAAGAAAAGTCTTGAGTGAGGAAAAGAAGGGCTCAATTCTGGCTGTCCTAGCAGAGGGATACAGTGAGCATCATGTTGCCTCCTTCCTTAAAATTTCTAAGACGGCAGTCCATTACAATCAGGTCAAGCAGCAGACATTGAGGACAACAAAATTACAGACCGGCAGAGGGCGGAAACGACTCTCCACTGACCGGGATGACCGTCATCTTATTCACATGGCACTCAGCAAGCGCAGGATGACATCAAGTGACCTACAAAAGGAATGGCAGCTGTGGTGAAGTGCACTGCAAGAACAGCTCGTAACAGGCTCCTAGAGGCAGGGTTCAAGTCATGTAAAGCTAGAAAAAAGCCTTTCATTACTGAGAAGCAAAGGAGAACCATGCTGAAGTTTGCCAAAGACCATAAGGATAGGACCATAGATGACTGGAGTAAGGTAATCTTCTCTGATGAGTCTAATTTTCAGCTTTGCCCAACACCTGGTCATCTAATGATTAGACAGAGACCTGGAGAGGCGTACAAGCCACAGCGTCTTGCTGTCATGATACCAGTGCTGGGTGACTGGCACTGTTGGGGTTAATGTTCTGACCTCAGTGCAGACTCTCACCTGCACACCTGGGACCTATTATGGTGGCCTCTCATTGGTTCTGGGGAGGCTTCTTATAGTCTCAGGAAGCTCCCATCCCCCGTCAGTTATACTTTCGCCCTTGGCATTGTGTGGTGACCCCTGAGTGTGTTAGTGCTGTGTTCTGGTTGCATGATTCTCTGTGTATGACTCGGTCTGTTCTCTGGATTCTGCTTTGGATTCTGCCTGGTACCTTCTACGTCTGTTTGGTTTTGATCTCTGCTTGGCTCTGACTATCCATTCTGTCTCATTCCTGGTACTTTACTGAGATCTTGTGTATGACCTTTGGCTTTGTCTGACCTCCCGTCTGTTTATCCCTCCTGTACCTCGCTTGCCTGTATTGTGCATGACCCCAGCTTTGCCTGACTTTGAGTTTTCTACCTTCTTTGAAAGCAGGACGCTAAGCCCCGCCCCCTTGCAGTCACATGACCGTAGGTCCTGTGCCTGCTTTCTAAACTTCTACATTCAGGTCCCGTGCATCTTTATTTTCCAGCTGTTGTTGTCCCCAGGAGTCTGTACGGTGCAGGTGAGTCCCTCCTTAGCGGAGGCTGTACGCCGGCGCTGTCAGGACCCTGACACTTGCACCCACTGTGAAATTTGGTGGAGGATCGGTGATGATCTGCTGATGCTTCAACAAGGCTGGAATTAGGCAGGTTAGTCTTTGTGAAGGACGTATGAATCAAGCCGCATACAAGGTTATCCTGGAAAAACAGTTGATTCATTCTGCTCAGCCAATGTCCCCCAACTCTGAGGACTGTTTTTTCCAGCAGGACAATGCGCTATGCCACACAGCTAGGTCAGTCAATGTGTGGATGAAGGACCACCACATCAAATCCCTGTCATGGCCAGCCCAATCTCCAGACCTGAACACCATTGAAAACCTCTGGAATGTAATCAAGAGGAAGATGAATAGTCACAAGCTATCAAACAAAGAAGAACTGCTTAAATTTTTGTACCAGGAGTGGCATAAGGTCACCCAAAATCAGTGTGAAAGACTGATGGAAAGCATGCCAAGACGTATGAAAGCTGTGATTAGAAATCATGGTTATTCCACAAAATATTGATTTCTGAACTCTTCCCGAGTTAAAACTTTAGTATTGTTGTTTCTAAATGATTAAAAACTTGTTTTCTTAGCATTATTTGAGGTCTGCAAGCACTGCATTTTTTTGTTATTTTGACCATTTCTCATTTTCTGAAAATAAATACAAAATTTAGTGTTTGGAAATTCGAAGACATGTCAGTAGTTTACAGAATAAAAGAGCAATTTACATTTTACTCAAAAATATACCTATAAAGAGAAAAATCAGACAAACTGAAAATTTTGCAGAGGTCTCTTAATTTTTGCCAGCGCTGTATATATATATACATCCCCCATTTTGGTATACTGTATATTTCCCTTATCCTGGGCTCCATCCTGGTATATATGTCCCTTATCCTGGGCCCCATCCTGGTATATATATCCTCCTCCTGGTATATATGTCCCTTATTCTGGGCCCCATCCTGGTATATATATCCCCCATCCTGCTATATATGTCCCTTATCCTGGGCCCCATCCTGGTATATAACCCCCATCCTGGTATGTATGTTCCCCATCTAGATATATATATCCATGATATATATCCTCCATCCCAGTATATATCCCGCATTATGCCACTGTTCTTTAATGCATAGAAAAAATAAACAATTATACTCATCTCCCATCCGCTCCCCACCACGCGGCGTCTTCTTCTGAAGCCAGCAGCTGACTACAGTGTCAAGCAATGGGAGTGAATGAAGTCACTGCCATGCGCTCCCAGTCATGTGCTCGCTGACATCAGCTGCTGGCCTCTGATTGGCCGGCAGCATGTATTGCCACGCATGGACCCGCCAAACACACTTTAGCTAAATGGCCGTCTGATGAAGCACATCCAGTTAAAGTTTGTGCAGGCGTCGACGGGCCCCTCACCCTCACGGACCCGATTGCTGGCACGACCACAGTCGTTATGCACTTGAGTGTTGATATCCTTAGGCCACATCCCCCCTCATAACACAAATACATAGCACCTGATTTGCTTCAATCAATAAGTTTATACAGCTTGGTTTGGAAACTACATAAAAATTATGATGTGGTCAAAATACTCACTTGCCTAATAATTGTGCACACAGTGTACCTCTGTCTCTCAGATCCTTCCAAAAGCATCATCTGTTAAGCTACCTAAATAAACATCCTTTGAAAACAGCACATATTTGGTACTCCATAAAAAATGTATTATAACACTATATCATTATTTATCCCACACAGTAAATGCCACCCACCCCCTCAAAAAGAAAGAAAAAACAAAACCAGAAGTGATGTTTTTGCTCATCCTACCGCACTAAGAAAAATTAAATATAAAGTGATTAAAAAGTTGAGTGTATCCAAAAATGATACCAATAAAAGCTATGGCTCATTAAGTAAGATATCAGCCCTTTAAGAGCTTTGTAAATGAAAAATGAAAGAGGTATGATTATCAGAACATATTGCAAAAGTGAAAAAAAAATGTTAAAAATTTATTTTCACATGCTAAAGTACAAAAAAAGTAGTAGAAAAAAGCATGAGAAAAAATACCAGAAATGCTGGCTTTTGATTATCCACCCTGTGATGCAGTGACCCCTGTGACAGCTAGGGGGAGCTGTATGGGCTTCCCAGGACATGCATGCAGGCGTTTCCTTTATTGTGATGGGGAAATGGTGAGCGGCAGGATTGTAAATGGCCGATATGTATCACAAGGGTGGGTGCCTTGTGGTGGAAGCTTGAACGTGTGTTGATCAGCAGATAATACTGCTGAGGGTTTGTTGCTGTGTATTGGGAAAACTTCTAGGTGACTTGGTGAGTGGGTGGGACCAGTCGCCTACAAATCCACCCAGGGGCATGTGTCTGAATGCCCAATGTGTGTATGTGCCTGTATGTGTGTTGCTGTGTGGAGAATAGGACCTGTAGTGAGGTCATGACCATTTGATCCATACCTCACCTGTGGGTGTGATTAGGCACCATATAATGTGCCTGAGGTCTGGTCACATGGAGAGAGAGTGTGTACCTGAGTGGTTCAGGGTGCAAGGTCCTGGAGGGTGTTGGGAGATTCTGCTATAAGGATTGGAGCCCTGGAGCACGTGCTGCGACCTTGGAAATGGTGAGGCCTGAGTGTTGGACGGTCTCAGGAGGAGACGGACGTCCTGAATAGCACCCGCTGAGGCCCTGGACCTGGTGGCCGGTGTGTTGGGAGACCTGGAGAGTAGGGTCGGATCCCTGAATAGCACCCGGTGAGGCTTGTGTGTTTGCAGAGTCAGTGACGGCACTGCATTGGTGGAGCTACTGTCCGTCTGTGGATCTGGACTGTCAGGTGGCCTGGTTATCAAGACGTTATCCGGGACGGTGATCCCAGTTCGGCAGCTCCCCTTGGAAAGAGAGGACTGACAAAGAGTCTGCATCTGGAGCTCCTGAGAGGTAAATCCAAACATGGGGATATGACTGTTGGTGCCTGTTGTTCTCTATGGACATTAATGAACTGTTCTGCGTGCGGTCAACCACGGTAACTGGACAAAGAGGTCCAGCGTGTTTAGTGACAGCGTGTTAAAGCCTTGTACTAAGAAATGTGATGGACTATGTGTAAGCCTGTGAAGTGTAACAGGGCTTACGGTGCGGTTTATGATGGCATATTAAACCACATGGACTGTTTAAGTGGAAAGTGTTCCTGTGTGCATCAATATCGCAGCCAAGTGAGTGTCCCCCAACACACTCAGTGAGCGCTACCTTACAACCATCACAAAAAGATTAGATAAAAAGAGATCAAAAAGTGATATGCAAATTGCCTCTTCAGAGAAAAAGAGGACTTGAACTCTATAGCGCCACCTGTTGGTAGTAGGGATCCTGCAAGTCACAATCAACCCTTTAACGAGTCTTGTAATATGACTTAAGGTACTGTCACACTAAGCGATATCGCTAGCAATATCGCTATAACTTGTCGTTATAGCGATATTGCTAGTGATATCGCTGTGTGTGATACTTACCTCCGACCCGCTCCCCCCGCTGGTTATCGCTGATCGCGCGAGAACGTCCTGGACTGTTTCTCATCGTCAGCTTCCTGCGGCGCTTCCTGTGGAGAGACGAGCGTGGAGCCGGGCGGGAGGACGCAGGATCGCCTAGTGTGACAGGTAAGTAGCGACCCCCGTCCCCAGCGATGTCGCTGGTGAGATCTGCCTGTGTGGCAGCTCACTAGTGACCACTTAGCGATGCACCAGAGATCCTGACCGCGACATATCGCTGGTCGGGATCGCTGGTACATCGCTAAGTGTGACAGTACCTTTAGGATTAAAGCCAAATCAGAATCTCAATTTGAAGACACGGTGTTTCGAGCTATTGGCTCTCATCAGTGCAAAGTATGAGAATTGATTTGGCTAGTTGAGCGGCTCTGGACTGAGGTCTAAGGGGTAAGGTCTCCTTGTGGAGAGTGACATGCCAGCTATGGCTTGTCAAGGGGTAAGGAGGCTTAAGGCCCCGTGATTTTGTGACACATCAGCGATCTCACCAGCGAGATCGCTGTGTGTGACGGGGATCAGCGACCGGCCCCCCTACCGGTTATTGCTGATCATGTATCACTGGTCTTCCGCTGGCCAGCACGCATCGTTGCGTGTGACAGCGAGAGACCAGCGATCAGAGACGCTGGTTTCTAATGTAAACATCGGGTATCCAGGAGCCGCGGTTCCTGGATACCCGACATTTACATTAGAAACCAGCGTCCAGCGTCGCTGGTCCTGATCGCTGGGGCTGTCTATGTGACAGCTCACCAGCAATCAGCCTAACGATGTTCCAGCGATCCCATCATGTCGGATCGTTGGTGGGATCGCTGGGACATTATGTGTAACGGGGGGCTTTATTCGCCATGCAATGCTCCTCTGGGAAAATCATATGCAAATTGCCTCTTCAGAGAAAAAGAGGACTATAGGCAATTTGCATATTATTTTCAAAGAGGAGCAGTGCACGGCAAATAAGCCTCCTTACATTGACAAGCCAGAGCTGGCATGTCACTCTCCACAAGTAGAAACCTTACCCCAAAAAGCGATATACGCTGTAACCCTATTAACGCTGTAATGACAACACAATCAAACCCCAGAATTGTGTTTTTTGGTCATCACTACACAGAAAGTGTAGTCAATAAAAACATCAGCTCAGTCCACAAAACATAAGCCATCAATGACACGGCTCCATCGCCCAAAAACTGAAAATGTTACACATCTCAGAATCTGGTGAGACAAGAGATTTTTTTTTTAACGTATTTCTTTTCATTGTTTAAAAAAACAAACAAACAAACAAAAAGCATGTTTGGTACCCCTGCTATCGTACTGACCTGGAGAATAAAACTGCCAGGTAATTTTTCCCATATTTGAATATATGAACACTGTATCTAAAAAAATAAAAAATCAGTTGTTGAATTGCACTTTTTTTTTGCAATTTCACCTCACTTTTTTCTATTTTCCAGTACATCACATGATAAAATAAATGGATATGTCAATAGAACAATAGAAAAGTTATGTCTCTTGGAAAAGGGAGAGGTAGAAAAGAAAACATGATTGTAAAATATCCATGACACCAAGGGGGTAATAATAGTTACTTTTGCTAGTTACAGCGGGACATTTATTAACTTATGTACAATCAGTGCTGTACATCTTTAAGGGCTGCACCATGCTTCATGGTGGTAAAGAGATGTAAACTTTTGGGATGGTTTTATGCTATATAAAGAGCCTATAGATACGTTTCTGGTTTACCTGTAGCTCCTTTGTTATATTTTCCGTGCATATTAGTAGAAGAAAGTAGCATCATGTTGGTATGTGGGCACCTTATTAACTGATATCTTAGTATTCAGCTAGGGTCACACAACCAGATTTTCTATCCTCCTAAAGAATGGGGTCAATTATGCAAATCACACTCTGATAAAACTCTGATCAGAGTTTAATCAGAGTGTGAGCATCTGAGTGCAGTCTGATGTTTTCCATTGACTCACTGAATTGCATGACCAAGTGCGATCCGAATATTGGATCAAACTCAGACATGCTGTGATTTTTTTCCCCTGGACTGACTCTGACCAAGAAAAAAATTGGACATGTGCAAGACCACATTGGATGACATTGGTCCGAGTGCGATCCAATGTTTTGTAAGATCGCACTCGGACCTAAAATATGGCCATGTGCATGAGCCCTTAGTGCGAGGTGTTATACATTCATGGTCATCCAAGCTAGCATTGTCTCTGCTTAAGCTTTTTTCTGTGAAGCTATGTAGATCTCTCTGAACTTTTCAACTAGCTATGATCCTTGGAGTAATGGTCAGATAAGACAAATCAGCTAGGTCAAGCAGTCTCTAATTCCTTGATGTTGCTTTCCAGGATAAGCTGAATTTGCAACAATCACTTCTCAGAGTCAACTGGTAAATCTGTCTTTGGACTCGTTCACACAACTGTATTTTCATTGCAAGTGCTGCCCGTGAAAAAAAACGTACATTACTTGGATCAATATTATTTCCTCTGTAAGTCATACAGTAGTTTAGATAGATGTTGGACAAACGCTACCTCTTTCGGCATTCCTATATACAAAGCATACTTTTAAAAACTACACGGTAAACTGTAATGGTGCAACTATTCATCCACAAGTGCAGTGTATTAGAACACATTCATCCACTACAATGCATAGATTAAGAAGACATATCTATAAAAAATACTATTAGCACATATGAGACAAGGTAGAATTATACAGAGATGTTAAAACGTTGAGTATTATAAATGAACGCAAACACCACTAGAGAATGTAAGTCCTGATACATTTAATGATGCTATGAAGTTCACTTTACACAAGTACATGGATGCGACACCAACAACATCATACCTCTTCAGCCTTGGCTCCTAGATGTCCAGTGCACTGTGTGACTATGAGGTAGGATGAATATTGTTGATGGACCAGAACCGCCTCAAGAAAACCCTGTAAAAGTCCTGTGAAATGCTGCAGCTTTTCACAGCAAAAAATACACTGCTGTGTACAACTCACCAAACGTCACATACATGCAGCCTGTGATCCAGCTAATCTGTTTTCAGGTCACATGGGCTAGAATAGGATCAGAACGGCACTAAAAACGGGGAAATATTGTAATCAGACCTTTGACAGATTTTAGACAATAACTGAATGATAAATGAATCCCCTCCAAGTTGTGGCTGATCAAATGCAAGGCCAGGACCAATGTGTCCAGGAACTTGCAAAACAACACTAATGTCATGAAGCTATTAATGCCCAAGCCAGTGTGCCAGGTCAAGTGATCAAATCTAAAGTGAACCTTTCTGACCAAGTAAAAGGTGACTAGAAAGACTTTATCACGTTTAGGCTGTTTATAACCTACAAGCTGTTGCCTGTAATTCAAACTCCACCTTCAATGATTTGGTTCTGAGAGTCAGGCGGGTGCAACATATCTCTGCAGTAGGGTGAGCCCAAGACTTAAGGTCCCGTTACATTTAGCGATGCACCAGCGATCCCGACAAGGATACGACCCAGTCAGTATCGCTGGTGCATTGCTAAATGGTCGCTAGTGAGCTGTCAAACAGGCAGATCTCACCAGCGACGCAGCAGAGATCGACGGTCATTACTTACCTGTCACACGCAGCGATGACGACGACTTCCGCCTGCGTCCACACGTCGCTCGTCGGCACCAGCAGGAAGCAGACGATGAAAAATGGACCAGGACGATATCACGCGATCAGCGATATCCAGCGGGGGGGCCGGTCGGAGGTAAGTATCACATGTAGCGAGATCGCTAGCGATATCGCTGTTGCGTCACAAAATCGGCGACGCTTTAGCGATATCGCTATGTGTAAAAGGCCCTTTAGGCCTTCTGCATAACCCCTTATGCTAAAGAACTATCCATAGTTTATTGCTCCCTTTAAGGCCTTATATCCAACCCCAGCTATTTCTTTGACTGCAGTTCTACTATCTGATTGTGTTTTTGACTATGTCCCTTCTGAAACTGACTCAGCTTTGATTGATCATTCTTGCTTCAGGGATGCTCCTCTGGCCAACATTTACTCCGTGGATGTAACCCCGGGTCTTCAGTAAGTCCAGTGTTATGGGGTCACCTATTGAGGTGGACTCGCCAAGCAACCTGTTACCTTTAATCAAGAATCCAGTTAGCCACAGGAACAACAGAATTGGGAGCAATAGCACCAGGATAGCATAAAGTAATTGCTAAATGGGTACCTTGATTACAGAAACAAGTTTGTGACTTGTAAATTGACTCAGCAGAACATAGAGCAATAGCAACAGGATCTCAGGAACTGAGCTAGGAAGTAATAGATGGTTGCAGGAAAACAGACATGAGTGGCAGGGAAGATATTTAACCACTTTGTTGAAGCAGAGTCAAGCTGAACTTGAGACAAACACCTGTAAAAGCAAAAAGCTATATGGTGCTTTCTGAATACTCAATCAATGCATGGCCGCCTGAGTCAGCTTTAAGGGTATTTGCACACGATGCAGATTTGTATGTGGATTTTTCAGAGCAGATTTGGCCGAATCCGCAGGTAAAATGACCTGTGTTTTACCTGCAGATTTAATGCAGATTTAGGCTACTTGCACACTTGCGTTATGAGGCGCAGCGATCGTCCGCCGTTAAGCTCCGCCCCGGTCGCGCCTCCTCCAGTCAGCTCCTCCTATGGGAGCATGATGCTGCATGCGACCGGCGCACCCTATATTTAGCGTTGGGTATGCTGGCCATGCGCTGTTATGATTTTGCCGGCGGATGCGCCCTTTTGGAGCTGCGTTTGGCACACGTCGGCGCAGCGCCAAAAGGGCGCATGCGTTGGCAGAATCATACCAGTGCGCGGCCAGCATACCCAATGCTAAATATAGGGTATGCCGGTCGCATGCAGCATCATGCGCCCATAAGAGGAGCTGACCGAAGGAGGCGAAGTCAGGGGCGGAGCTTAGCGGCGGCCGAGCACTGAGCCTCATAACGCAAGTGTGCAAGTAGCCTTACTGCGGATTTTCTGCAGATTTAGTGCGGATTCCACCTGTGTTTTTACACCTGCGGATTCCTATAATGGAAGAGGTGTAAAAACACTGTGGATTCTGCACAAAGAATTGACATGCTGCGGAAAATAAACCGTAGCAAATCTGCACAGAATTATCCGCAGCATGTGCACAGCGGATTTGGTTTTCCATAGGGTTACATGGTACTGTACACCTGATGTAAAACTGCTGCAGATGCACAGGGCCAAATCTGCAACGTGTGCACTGTGCACAAACCCTAAAAGTCCTAAAATTCTTGTACTCTAACAGTAAAGCAAGCAAATTGTTTACAGATCCTGCTATACTCCTAAAGCATATGCTTTATTCCTGGCATTTCTGTGATGTTACCCCTCACCCCCCCCTCCAAAAAAATAAAAGAGGGGAAAATGGATTTATTTTTTTGCAGTATTTTGCTGAAATCTTGTCATTAGAAAATATAACTTACTTATTGCAACCACATAAGTTCTTTGAGCTGACTCCATCTCTTTTATTCTTTGTGAGCCTTTAGTTTGTACAATGTAGCTATTACTAATATATTACTTGCAAATGGAATGCGCCCAAATGATGTGAATGTTATCATACACACATAATTGTACATGTTTTCTATCAACTTCATCATTTCCTGTTAAATATATGAATGAAATCATTTTTCATTTCAAAGGCATGAGATAATGAAAACTAGGAATGTATGCACAATAACTCTCAAACGGGCAAGTCAAGCAATAGTTGTACAATTTCTGAATAGTAGCATAAATGTATTTTCCAGACAATGCATTCAATAAATTGATAAATGTCATTCTTATGCAAGTACATGGAACTTGAAATTGTACAATTTAAATACTTTGTCGCAGGCTAGTGCAGACAGAAAAAAATGTCATTATTGTGAAAGGAACATAATATGTATGAACAAATACAATATTTAAATTAAATACGTCCTATCTTGAAATCTTCAAGAAACTAACCAGTGCTAATGTATATTAATATCTATGATGTGAAAATATGCTTCTTTCATAACTTCTGTCTACAGACATGTTACGGCTTCATAGACACAATCATATGGGGAATCCGTAACTCAACACCTTAGATACTACGGCATACTTGTGACTAACACAAGTATTACATAGAGGCACATGAAGTTTTCTTTGACTAATTAGTATAAATTTTGTAAGAATATCCAGTATTGTGCAAACGTTTAGGCAGGTGGTGAAAATATGCTACAAATTTATCCACACATGCTGCATAGAGGGCACCATGAATCTTGACCAAATTTCCTACTCCATTTGCTGAAATGCATCCCGAAATTTGCAAGGGAACATCCACCGTGTCTCACTGTAATTGCTCTATTCTACAGCTCTTTGATGGCAAACTGCCTAATGGTACAGCCAAATATTTTTTATTTTGACTCATCAGCCCATAGAACCTGCTGCCATTTTCTGCACCCCAATTCCTATGTTTTCATGCATAGTTGAGTTATTTGGCGTTGTTTCCATGTCGAAGGTATGGCTTTTGCCAAAATTCTTCCACGAAGACCACTTCTGGTCAGACTTCTGGAGCATGAAAACAATCCAAAACATACAGCGAATATCATTAAGAGCTATCTTCGGCATAACGAAAAGCAAGCACGTGGGCAGCACAATGGCTCAATGGTTAAGGGCATGTCACACTAAGAGATATCGCTTGTGACGTTATAGCGATATTGCTAGCGACATCGCTGTGTCTGATACTTACCTATGACCCGCTCCCCCGCTGCTTATCGCGCGAGAACGTCCTGGACCGTTTCTCATCGTCTGCTTCCTGCGGCGCTTCCTGCTGTGACGACGAGCAACGTGTGGAGCCGGGCGGGAGGATGCAGGATCGCCTGGTGTGACAGGTAAGTAGCGACCCCCGTCCCCAGCGATGTTGCTGGTGAGATCTGCCTGTGTGGCAGCTCACTAGCGACCACTTAGCGATGTACCAGCGATCCTGACCGCGTCATATCGCTGGTCGGGATCGCTGGTACATCGCTAAGTGTGACAGTACCCTTAGTACTGTAGCCTTGCAGCCCTAGGGTCCTGGAATCAAATCACATCAAGGACTACAACTCTGAGTACTCCGGTTTCCTCCCACACTCCAAACACTTATTGATAAGGAATATAGATTGTGAGCCCCATTGGGGACAATGGTGCTAATCTCTGTAAAGCATTGCTAAAGTTATGGTGCTATACAGTAAAATAAATAAAAGATAAATGAAAAAGGAGTCCTGGAAATTCTGAAATGGCCCCTACAGAGCCCTCATCTAAACATCAATGAGTCTGTGTGTGGGATTACCTGAAAGACAAATGGATTTGTGCAAGCCTGCATCCACAGAAGAGCTATGGATAGTTCCCCAATATTTTTGGAACACCCTCACAGCAGAGTTCTTTCAAAACCGGTCAAAAACTTTATGCAATGGCAAAGTTCGTCACACCAAATACTGGTTTTGACTTACATTTCTCTTTTGCTCAGTCGCTTTGCATGTAGTAATAAAAAAAAAAACCTATTTATATTTCTATGTTTGAAAGCATTCTTACTCTGCAGCATGTTTTCCACACCTGCCTAAAAGTTTTTCACAGTACTGGAACTACGGCATGCCAACTAGCCATGTCACTGAAACAAACGGGCGATACATAAATAGTTCCATAATGTCTAGTTTGCTGACATAAATGTTTAAGTGCCAATATTTTCTTGCAGAAGCTAATCAAATGGTATCATAGTAAATAAGCCTTATAATGTAAGTCCCAAAACAATGTGACAGAATTAAAACATGAGGACACAGCTTTAAACACGTCTACTACAATATTCTAAGACACTGGAGAAGTGTTCACTATTTAGATGCCTCTTCCCAAAAAGAAAATGTTGGAATCTCTGATTGATGAGAAGATATATGTTTGGTTGCTAATAACCTTCATGTGCACTGTTTCTAAAGACGATTTATTTTTCTCATGTGACTTCTTAGAACTGTGTCATTTTGTACGGCATGTGAATTATAAAATATTACAGATTTGTTTAACACTTATTGAAATTAATATAAATCTTGACTTTGGAAAAATCAATGTTCTTGTCTTATATATTATTAAATCAATAAAAGTCACTTATCTTTTCTTCTTGCATGATACAATTTAGTCCAACATGATACACGTGCGACACCCGATAGATCAGGAATCCTTCATACTTAAAAGCAATAAAGCCCTGTGATTTAGCTATTATGGCACATTTTCTTCCAATTTTTAAATGTATAATCTAAAAGTTTCAATAAAAAAAACTCTGAAATGCAATGCCAATGACTGAGTTTTTCAACTTTAAAAATCAAAGAGGTTTTCTCCTCAATGTTTGGTTCATTAAAGAGGCCCTGAAAGACTGGCACCTATGGTCAAATTATGAAGTTTCCTATTGCCTATCGAAACCCTTTCCCCTTTGGAAAGATCTCTCATTTGAGTTCGGAACTCCTAGGAGATTTGTATCTTGTGATCCAAAAAGGCATCCTCATTAGTGATGGGCGAGTAGCATCGTTGCTTGAGTCTCCCCGAGCATGCTCAGGTGATCTCCGAGTATTTTGACGTGCTCGGGGATTTAGTTTTCGTCATCTCAGCTGCATGATTTGCGACTTGTACACAGGCTGAAAACATGTGGGAATTCCCTAACAAACAGGCATTCCACATATGTAGTCAAGCTTGTCTAGCAGTCGCAAATCATGCAGCTGAGGCGACGAAAACTAAATCTCTGAGCACGCCAAAATACTCGGAGACCACCCAAGCATGCTCAGGGAGACTCGAGCAACGAGTATCCTCGCTCATCACTAATCCTTATCACAATTTTACAGAATTTTCCTGTTAAAAAAGTTGTAAAAGCGTTTGGGTTCGCATCTCCACAGAAGTGCCTTATTGTTAGACAAGGGTTTTGACAGATGATGTACAGTGGGGCAAAAAAGTATTTAGTCAGTCAGCAATAGTGCAAGTTCCACCACTTAAAAAGATGAGAGGCGTCTGTAATTTACATCATAGGTAGACCTCAACTATGGGAGACAAACTGAGAAAAAAAATCCAGAAAATCACATTGTCTGTTTTTTTTTCATTTTATTTGCATATTATGGTGGAAAATAAGTATTTGGTCAGAAACAAAATTTCATCTCAATACTTTGTGATATATCCTTTGTTGGGAATGACAGAGGTCAAACGTTTTCTGTAAGTCTTCACAAGGTTGCCACACACTGTTGTTGGTATGTTGGCCCATTCCTCCATGCAGATCTCCTCTAGAGCAGTGATGTTTTTGGCTTTTCGCTTGGCAACACGGACTTTCAACTCCCTCCAAAGGTTTTCTATAGGGTTGAGATCTGGAGACTGGCTAGGCCACTCCAGGACCTTGAAATGCTTCTTACGAAGCCACTCCTTCGTTGCCCTGGTGGTGTGCTTTGGATCATTGTCATGTTGAAAGACCCAGCCACGTTTCATATTCAATGCCCTTGCTGATGGAAGGAGGTTTGCACTCAAAATCTCACGATACATGGCCCCATTCATTCTTTCATGTACCCGGATCAGTCGTCCTGGCCCCTTTGCAGAGAAACAGCCCCAAAGCATGATGTTTCCACCACCATGCTTTACAGTAGGTATGGTGTTTGATGGATGCAACTCAGTATTCTTTTTCCTCCAAACACGACAAGTTGTGTTTCTACCAAACAGTTCCAGTTTGGTTTCATCAGACCATAGGACATTCTCCCAAAACTCCTCTGGATCATCCAAATGCTCTCTAGCAAACTTCAGACGGGCCCGGACATGTACAGGCTTAAGCAGTGGGACACGTCTGGCACTGCAGGATCTGAGTCCATGGTGGCGTAGTGTGTTACTTATGGTAGGCCTTGTTACATTGGTCCCAGCTCTCTGCAGTTCATTCACTAGGTCCCCCCGCGTGGTTCTGGGATTTTTGCTCACCGTTCTTGTGATCATTCTGACCCCACGGGGTGGGATTTTGCGTGGAGCACCAGATCGAGGGAGATTATCAGTGGTCTTGTATGTCTTCCATTTTCTAATTATTGCTCCCACAGTTGATTTCTTCACTCCAAGCTGGTTGGCAATTGCAGATTCAGTCTTCCCAGCCTGGTGCAGGGCTACAATTTTGTTTCTGGTGTGCTTTGACAGCTCTTTGGTCTTCACCATAGTGGAGTTTGGAGTCAGACTGTTTGAGGGTGTGCACAGGTGTCTTTTTATACTGATAACAAGTTTAAACAGGTGCCATTACTACAGGTAATGAGTGGAGGAAAGAGGAGACTCTTAAAGAAGAAGTTACAGGTCTGTGAGAGCCAGAAATCTTGATTGCTTGTTTCTGACCAAATACTTATTTTCCACCATAATATGCAAATAAAATGAAAAAAAAACAATGTGATTTTCTGGATTTTTTTTTTCTCAGTTTGTCTCCCATAGTTGAGGTCTACCTATGATGTAAATTACAGACGCCTCTCATCTTTTTAAGTGGTGGAACTTGCACTATTGCTGACTGACTAAATACTTTTTTGCCCCACTGTATATAAAATAGTTAAATAGTAATAATAAATTTTATTTCTATAGCGCCAACATATTCCGCAGCACTTTACATTTCAGAGGGGACTTGTACAGACGATAGACATTACAGCATAACAATAATCACATAGATCATAACAGATACCAAGAGGAATGAGGGCCCTGCTTGCAAGCTTACAATCTATGAGGAAAAAAGGTAGACACGAAAGGTGGGTGGTAATAATTGCCCTGATTGTTTGGATCAGCCATAATGTTAAGTGTGTAACAGTACAGACACAGAGGGCTAATGGATGCATAAAGCATGTGGGAACATGATGCGGGGAAACTGGTTATGGTAAAACTTTTGACTGTGCCACACAGGGATAGTTAGGTTAATGTGTTGAGGTGGTAGGCCAATCTGAATAAATGCATTTTCAGGGCACGCTTAAAATTGTAGGGATTGGGGACTAATCGTTTTGACCTGGGAAGTGCATTGCAAAGAATTGGCGCAGCATGTGTAAAGTCTTGGAGACGGGAGTGGGAAGTTCTGATTATTGAGAATGCTAACCTCAGGTCATCAGCAGAACGGAGGGAGCGGGTAGGGTGGTAGACTGAAACAAGGGAGGAGATGTAGGGTGGTGCTGAGCCATGGAGGGCTTTGTGGGTGAAGGTAATAAGTTTGTACAGGATTCTGGAGTGGATGGGTAGCCAGTGTAATGACTTGCACAAGGTAGAGGCATCGGTGTAACGATTGCCGAGGAATATGATCCTGGCTGCAGCATTCAAGAAAGATTGGAGGGGGGAGAGTTTGGTAAGAGGGAGACCGATTAGAAGACAGTTACAATAGTCCAGATGAGAATGAATAAGAGAAACAGTAAGAGTTTTTGCAGAGTCAAAGGTAAGAAAAGGTCGAATTCTAGAAATGTTTTGCAGATGCAGATAACAAGAGCGAGCCAGTGATCGGATGAGGGGGGCAAAGGAAAGCTCGGAGTCAAAAATGACCCCAAGACAGCGGGCATGTTGCTGGGGAGTAATAGTGGAACCACACACTGAAATGGCAATGTCGGGTATAGGTACATTAGTAGAGGGAGGAAACAGAAGATGTTCAGTCTTTGACAGGTTCAGTTTCAGATATAGTGAAATCTCATAGCACATGAATGTATGCCACTAAAAAAGTAATGAGCAATAAGGAAAGGTGAGGGAAGGATTAGTTATGTGAATAAAATCTAACCTTTAGTGATATATACATGACCAAAAGTGTTGGCTCCTTTGAAATTGTTCCAGAAAATGAAGTATTTCTCCCAGAAAATTATTGCAATTACACATGTTTTGTTATACACATACTTATTTTGTTATACACATGCTTATTTCCTTTGTATGTATTGGAACAACACAAAAAACAGAGAAAGAAAAGCAAACTGGACATCATTCACACAAAACCCCAATAATGGGACTAACAAAATTGTTGGCATTTAGATCTAGACTCATTGCTGGTCACTTCAGAACTCTCCAGCACTTTGTTTCCATCCATTTCTGGGTGCTTCTTGAAGTATGTTTGGGGTAATGGTTCTTCTGGAAGACCCATGGCGTAGGGCGCAAACCCTAACACTGGGCACTACATTGCGTCCCAAATCCATTGGTAATCTTCAGATTTCATAATGCCTTGCACACAGTCAAGTATCAGTTGGTTGGCATGCATTCGTTCGTATTAGCGAGGTGCTGGTGGAATGGCGTGTTTAACCCCTTTGTCACTGTTAGGCATCATGAAATCTGAAGATTACAAATGGATTTTGGGTCGCAATGTAGTGCCCAGTGTCAGAAAGCTGGGTTTGCGTCCTATGCCATGGGTCTTCTAGCAGAACAATGACACCAAACATACTTCAAGAAGCACCCAGAAATGAATGGAAACAAATTGCAGAAGAGTTCTGAAGTGGCCAGCAATGAGTCTGGAACTAAATCCCAACAATTTTTCCTGTCCATTTTTGGGGATGTGTGTGAAATTTGCCTTTTTTTCCTCTGAGTCTGAATTTAAATTCCATTGAACATCTGTAGAGAGATCTTAAAATTGCTGCTGGGAGAAGGCGCCCTTCAAATATGAGACACCTGGGCCAGATTGCAAAAGAAGAGTGGTCCATAATTCCAGATGAGAGGTGTAAGAAGATTGTTGATGGTTATAGGAAGCAATTGATTGCAGTTATTTATTCCAAAGGGTGTGCAACCAAATATTAACCCCTTAACGTCCATTGACTGACGACGGACTGTGTCTTTCACGCATTTAAACTATCGCTGCGTGTAAACAGGCAGTAGTAGTTCAGTGCCGACAGCTGTCTGTGACAGCTGAGAGGCACTGCAATGGGTGCATAGACCCATGCCACCAGTCCCCGCACACAGATCGCTGTGATCGGTCAGTCAATGTGACTGACCATTAACAACATGATTGCGCAGGAGATGCTGAAATATCAGCACCTCCCGCCCAAACAGTGCAGGAGCTCATCGCTGCCAATGACTGAGATTCTGCACTAACAGCCAGGAGCGGTGTCCACGCTGCCCCTGGCTATTAACCCCCTAATTGCTGCGATCGCAGAGAGGCGGGAGCTCCTTCTGTCTTCAGAGCAGTGTCTGCGACGTCATCGCGGGGCCCGATCGTTGCCATGGTGACCCTGGGCCATCAAGCTACGGAAAGCCTCTGAGACCATGCTGTCAGAAGCTTTCAGCATAGCTATAAAGCACTCCAATGCTAGTGCATTGCAATGCATTATACCTGCAATCAAAGTGAAAAAAGTGTATGTCCCATAAAGGGACTAGGTAACAAAGAAAACATTTTTTAAAAAATATGTAAAAAAAAAAAATTACAAAATAAAAATAATTTTAAAAAATCCACTAATAAATACACATTTTTTTGTAAAAAAAAAAAATTATATAAACAAAAAAGTACAATGCCTTGCAAAAGTATTTGGCCCCCTGGAACTTTTCAACCTTTTCCCACATATCATGCTCCAAACATAAAGATATCAAATGTAAATATTTGGTGAAGAATCATCAACAAGTGGGACACAATTTTGAAGCTGATTGAAATTTATTGCCTATTTTAAATTTTTGGTTAAATTCAAAAACTGAAAAGTGGGGCGTGCAATATTAATCGGCCCCTTTACTTTCAGTGCAGCAAACTCACACCAGAAGTTCATTGTGGATCTCTGAATGATCCAATGTTGTCCTAAATGACTAATGATGATAAATATAATCCACCCGTGTGCAGTGGCGTAGCAACTGTTTGTGGCGCCGGGGCGGTCGAAAAATTTGCCGCCCCTTTGGTCGTTGATAATCCGGAAGCATCCGAAGAGCCCACACTACACTCAAAGATCTAATTTTTAGTCTGCTACTAACTCTGCTGTTATTATTTCTAGACTTTCATCTTCTTGCAGTTCTCTATATATATGTATGTATTAGGTTGATGATGCTGGATGAAGACCTAATGGCTTTTTTAATAATAATTTTTAATAATGTGACAGACCTTACATATTGGATTATATAGAGCCCTGTTTTTTATTACATACCGTCCTGTCTTGTTAGCTGTATAATGCAATGATGGCTGATGGAGCATGGGAAAGCTTCCTTTCTAATGGAGGAGCTGATGGACTGGTAGTTTGGTCACCGGCTCCTCGATCAGCAGTCATTTTATATCTAAAAAGAGAGGGGACTATGTAATAAAAGAGGGCACTGTAAATCACAAAATTAACAAGAATACACTATGTAAGAGACAGCACTATACATAACAGCAGAGGAAGCAATATAATAAAGGACGACATCATATATAACTAGAGAGGATGGTACGTAATAAGGGATGGTGTTATACATAATAAAAGAGGAAACTATGTAACTAAGGATGGTGTTATACAGAATTAGTGAGTACACTATATACTAAGGGACTGTGTTAGACATAATAAACGATAATGTCTTCCTCCACCTCCCCCTGTTCCTAAGGCCATTATAAGTCCCCCTTCCTCCCATCCCAATCCCCCACACCCCCCTCATTGTCCTCCTCCCCTCGCATCCCATTATTGTCCTCTCCCCCACCTCCATCATTTTCTTCTCCCCACCACTATCTTTGCTTTCTCCCCCACCACTCCCATCATTGCCTATTCCACCACCTCCATCATTTCCTCCTCCACCACCACCCCCATTTATTGCCCTTTCCACCACCACCGTCATTGCATTCTCCTCCACCACCCCATCATCATTTATTTTTCCCCCACCACCCCATCATTGCCCTCTCCATCACCCCCACCCTTGCCTTCTCCCCATCATTGCCTTCTCCTTCACCCTATCACTGCCTTCTCCCCATCATTGCCTGCTCCATCACCCCATCATTGTCTTCTCCCCATCACTCCCATCATTGCCTTCTCCATCACCCCATCACTCCCATCATTGCCTGCTCCATCACCCCATCATTGTCTGCTCCATCACCCCCATCATTGCCTGCTCCATCACTCCCATCATTGCCTTCTCCTTCACCCCATCACTGCCTTCTCCCCATCACTCCCATCATTGCCTGCTCCATCACCCCATCATTGTCTTCTCCCCATCATTGCCTTCTCCATCACAACATCATTGCCTTCTCCCCATGACTCCCATCATTGCCTGCTCCATCACCCCATCACTCCCATCATTGTCTGCTCCATCACCCCCATCATTGCCTGCTCCATCACTCCCACCATTGCCTTCTCCTTCACCCCATCACTGCCTTCTCCCCATCACTCCCATCATTGTCTTCTCCCCATCATTGCCTTCTCCATCACCGCCTTCTCCCCATCACTCCCATCATTGCCTGCTCCATCACCCCCATCACTCCCATCATTGTCTGCTCCATCACCCCCATCATTGCCTGCTCCATCACTCCCATCATTGCCTTCTCCTTCACCCCATCACTGCCTTCTCCCCATCACTCCCATCATTGCCTGCTCCATCACCCCATCACTCCCATCATTGTCTGCTCCATCACCCCCATCATTGCCTGCTCCATCACTCCCACCATTGCCTTCTCCTTCACCCCATCACTGCCTTCTCCCCATCACTCCCATCATTGCCTTCTCCATCACCGCCTTCTCCCCATCACTCCCATCATTGCCTGCTCCATCACCCCATCACTCCCATCATTGTCTGCTCCATCACTCCCATCATTGCCTTCACTGCATCACCCCCATCATGGCCTTCTCCCATTACCCCAGGCATTATGGCCTTCTCTCCCCATCACAGTCTTCTCATGTCCCCATCTCCTCCAGGGCCAGGTTAACCTACACACACACACACAGAGACAGACATACATACACACAGACACCACCTCTCTCCTGTCCGCAGCATCGCCCGCGCTTCCTCGGTCACACAGCAGCGGCCGCTGAATGATGACGTCATTCAGTGGCGCTTCTCTGTGTCAAACAGGAAGCGCAGCCTCTGGGCAGGAAGCAGGACGGACCCTTGCAGCTCCGCTCCTGCTATTCCCGCTTGCAGGCAGCGGAGCTGCTGTGATTGCTCCCTGCCCGACGCTGCACTGCACTGTGCCTCACTGCCTCCGCACTTCTCCCACAGAGAGAAATTGCTGCTGCTGCCGCGCCGCCCCCACACATGTGCCGCCTGGGGCGGACCACCCCCCCGCTACGCCACTGCCCGTGTGTAGTCAAGTCTCCGTATAAATGCACCTGCTCTGTGATCGTCTCAGGGTTCTGTTTGAAGCACAGAGAGCATCATGAAGACCAAGGAACACAACAGGCAGGTCCGTGATACTGTTGTGGAGAAGTTTAAAGCTGGATTTGGATACAAAATGATTTCCAAAACTTTAAACATCCCAAGGAGCACTGTGCAAGCGATCATATTGAAATGGAAGGAGTATCATACCACTGCAAATCTACCAAGACCCGGCCATCCCTCTAAACTTTCATCTCAAACAAGGAGAAGACTGATCAGAGATGCAGCCAAGAGGCCCATGATCACTCTGGATGACCTGCAGAGATCTACAGCTGAGGTGAGACAGTCTGTCCATAGGACAACAATCTGTCGTACACTGCACAAATCTGGGCTTTATGGAAGAGTGGCAAGAAGAAAGCCATTTCTCAAAGATATCCATAAAAAGTGTTGTTTAAAGTTTGCAACAAGCCACCTGGGAGACACAC
Organism: Dendrobates tinctorius; assembly: GCF_039654945.1. Classification (NCBI taxonomy): domain Eukaryota; kingdom Metazoa; phylum Chordata; class Amphibia; order Anura; family Dendrobatidae; genus Dendrobates; species Dendrobates tinctorius. The sequence goes on from NW_027361765.1 coordinate 16,177,659, forward strand.
CAAACATGTGGAAGAAGGTGCTCTAGTCAGATGAAACCAAAATCGAACTTTTTGGCAACAATGCCAAACGATATGTTTGGCGTAAAGACAACACAACTCATCACCCTGAACACACCATCCCCACTTTCAAACATGGTGGTGGCATCATCATGGTTTGGGCCTGCTTTTGCTTCAGCAGGGACAGGGAAGATGGAAGATGGATGGAGCCAAATACAGGACCATTCTTGAAGAAAACCTGTTGGGAGTCTGCAAAATACCCGGGACTGGGATGGAGATTTGTCTTCCAACAAGACAATGATCTCAAGCATAAAGCAAAATCTACAATGGAATGGTTCACAAATAAACGTATCCAGTTGTTAGAATGGCCAAGTCAAAGTCCAGACTTGAATCCAATTGGGAATCTGTGGAAAGAGCTGAAAACTGCTGTTCACAAACGATCTCCATCCGACCTCACTGAGCTCGAGCTGTTTGTCAAGGAAGAATGGGCAAGAATTTCAGTCTCTTGATGTAAAAAACTGATAGAGACATACCCCAAGTGACTTTCAGCTATAATCGCAGCAAGATGTGGCGCAACAAAGTATTAAGTTAAAGGGGCCGAATAATATTGCACGTCCTACTTTTCAGTTTTTGAATTTACCCAAAAATTTAAAATAAACAAAAAATTTTGTTCAACTTCACAATTGTGTCCCACTTGTTGTTGATTCTTCACCAAAAATTTACATTTGGCATCTTTATGTTTGAAGCATGACATGTAGGAAAAGGTTGAAAAGTTCCAGGGGGCCGAATACTTTCGCAAGGCACTGTACATGTTTTGTATTGCCGCGTCCGTAAAAATCCGATCTATAAAATTGTCACACTAGTTAACCCCTTCAGTGAACAGTAAAAAAAAAAAAAAAATAGTAGCAAATTATGGTTTATCATCATACCATTTGGAAAACGCAGAATAAAACGTGATCAAAAAGAAAAATGTAAATAAAAATAGTATCACTGAAAACGCCATCTTGTCCCGCAAAAAACAAGCCACCATACAGCTCCATCAGCAGAAAATTAAAAAAGTTATAGCTCTTGGAATAAAGCAATGCTAAAATAATTATTTTTTTCTATAAAAGTTTTTATTATGTAAAAGCACCAAAACATTAAAAAAAAAATAGATGCGGCATCGCTGTAATCATAGTGACCCGAAGAATAAAAAACTGCCTTATCAATTTTACCACATGCAGAATGGAGAAAAAAAAAGCAGCAATTCCTGAATTTCTGGTTTTTGTTCATTCTGCCTCCACAAAAATCGTAACATAGGGATGTGGAGACCACAAAAAATACGACCAATAGATCCAAATAGCAAAAAACATTTATACTTTATTGAGAAAATATTCACAGAACGGGAGAAATGGGGAACATGTGCAAAAGAGAGCAAAGTGCAGCAGTGCTAGAGGACACGTGACCTAACCCTGACCATATTTGCATATGTATGAATAAAGGTAAGTACCACCTTCACTGAGGAACTACATAGCCTATCAACTCTCGGGTATGCAAAGGGCACAAGTAAATCACATGCTGCCAGTACATATGAGTGCCATTAACAATTAGTCACAATGTGACTGGATCACAAATATAATTAAATATAAATGCTCTTAAAAGAAATCAACTTGCAGTACCATGCCCCGAAAAGCCAAGGCACAATGTCCACCCCTAACCATGGCACCTAATCAGCCCACCCTCAATGGAGTGAACGGTACCGGAGAAGGACATTACCTCAGGAAAGGAATTTGCAGATGGCCGGGTGGTCAGCGTGTCACCCTGACGCGCGTTTCAGAGAAATACTCCTTAGTCAGGGAGCGTGTAATGTATAAAATAAGTGAGTTTAAATAATGCCGGACCGGAAGTGCCCGTGATGCCAACCGGAAGTGACACGGGTGTAGTCATGGAGACCGGGAGCGCAGGATGGGCGCAGCATCATGCGGCGGGAGGGACCCAGTGAGGGCCAGACACTCCCCCACCGCATGGAGACACCGAGACCAACCCACGCACTGGGATATGGCTCACACGCGTGCAGGGCCAGCGCCACGTCAGATCCACCATCCCTGAAAGATGGAGAATATCTATGGGTCATAATATAGCTGTCTGTACCATTAACCAAGTTTACCAGGATACATGGATGCTAATAGTGTCCCTGCACCACACTAAATCCACATAATATGCAATATAAAGACACAGTGTCAAAATACAGAAATCATTAATGCATGAGGCAATAGTGGATCCTGGTAAACTTGGTTAATGGTACAGACAGCTATATTATGCCCCATGGATATTCTTCTCCATCTTTCAGGGATGGTGGATCTGACGTGGCGCTGGACCTGCACGCGTGTGAGCCATGTCCCGGTGCGTGGGCTGGTCTCGGTGTCTCCATGCGATGGGGGAGTGTCTGGCCCTCACTGGGTCCCTCCCACCGCATAACGCTGCGCCCATCCTGCGATTCCGGTCTCCATGACTACACCTGCGTCACTTCCGGTCCACGTCACGGGCACTTCCGGTCCAGCGTTATTTAAACTCACTTATTTTATACATTACACGCCCCCTGATGGAGTATTTCTCCAAAATGCGCGTCGGGGTGACGCACTGACCGCCCGGCCATCTGCAAATTCCTTTCCTGAGGTAATGTCCTTCTCCGCTACCGTTCACTCCAGTGAGGGTGGGCGGATTAGGTGCCATGGTTAGTGCCTTGGCTTTTCGGGGCATGGTACTACAAGTTGATTTCTTTTAAGTGCATTTATATTTAATTATATTTGTGATTCGGTCACATTGTGACTAATTGTTAGTGGCACTCATATGTACTGGCAGCATGTGATTTACTTGTCCCCTTTGCATACCCGAGAGTTGATAGGCTATGTAGTTCCTCAGTGAAGGTGGTACTTACCTTTAATCATTCATATGCAAATATGGTCAGGGTTAGGTCACGTGTCCTCTAGCAAGGCTGCACTTTGCTCACTTTTGCACATGTTCCCCATTTGTCCCGTTCTGTGAATATTTTGTCAATAAAGTATAAATTTTTTTTGCTATTTGGATCTATTGGTCGTATTTTTTGTGGTCTCCACCTCCCTATGTTATGTGTTATGAGCAACCGATCCTCTAATTATCCATTATTATCAGCATCCAATATTGATTATAACATACAGGATGCTGTTTTACACCTTTGCTTGTTTGTTATACTCCACGAAAATCGGAATAGAAAGCAATCAAAAAACGTCATGTGCCCGAAAATGGTACCAATAAAAACGTCAGCTTGTCCTGCAAAAAACAAGCTCTCACATGACTCTGTTGGCCGAAATATGTTAAAATTATATCTCAAAATATGGCGATGCAAAAAATTCTTCTTGCAAAAAAGCATCTTTTAGTGTATGACAGAAGCTAAACATAAGAAAAAGGAGATAAATCTGGTATCGCTGTAATCGCAGCAATCCGAAGAATAAAGTCGCCTAATCACATACTGCACGAGGAACGATGTAAAAAATAAAACCAATTCTTCACCTGCTGTGGATTTGTTCATTTGCCTCCCAAAGATTGCAGTAAGGCTCGGCGCACATTTATCCTGTGCTCTACACTGAGAGCTTGCATTCGGGTTTCCATGTAAATCTCCAAAATTCGTGATTCAGACAGAACTACTGGTGTAAGATTCCTTATAATGAGGAGGATGGAGGCACTGTGACCTGTAATCCTGCTGCCTCATTAAAGTGAATGTATCCCTCAGGGGGTTTCATCTGTCATGTAGCTCAAAGATTTTGATGGAAACCCCGAAGTATGTGTTCAGCGTAGAGCGCCAGATAAATGTGATCACAAACATTATGAAAAATGTTCCCAATAAAAGCTTAAACTCGATCCACAAAAAAGTCCTCACTCCGGTCTGTCATCGGTTAACAAAAATATAGGGGGCTTCCACGTTACTGGTAGTACAAAGGCTCTGGAAAAGCCAAAAGAAATTCAGCAAATTCTGCACTCCCAAATCCAAATGCTCCCCTCTCTTGAGCCCCAGTGTCCATAAACCACCTTTAGCATTCACATTTTTGCATAATTTCCAAAATGGGATCACTTGGGGGGATTCTACTCTCTATCTGCGCTCCAGGAGGCAACTAGCGTGCCATCCCTACTGAGACTCTCCATATGGCTAAGCAGTACTGTACAACCACATATGGTGTATTACTATATTTAGCAGAAACTGTGGGACACATTCTGGTGCCAATTTTACCCACATCTTGTGTGAAAATGTTAAATCTGGGGCTAAGGCTACTTTCACACTTGCATTAGGAGGCGCAGCGTACACTCGGCGTGAAGCTCCACCCCCTGCCGTGCCTCTTCCAGTCAGCTCCGCCTATGGGCGCATGACGCTGCACGCGACCTACGTACCCTACCTTTAGCATTGGGTACGCAGGTATGCTTTTGCCGGCACATGCGTCCTTTTGACGTTGCACCGGCCGCACCAAAGTGCAATGAACTGTGATGTAATTTCCTTGTTCAACCACTTCTTTTTCATTCTCCATTGAAGACCATTGAAGGTATCATTACATACCATGTACAAATATAATGTTTACACACACAAAACAACTATAAGTGAAATATATATATATATATATATATATAAAAATGAAAAAGCAGCACAAAAGAAAACGGGTGCAAGCTTTCCAGGCATATACCAAACCTCAAAAATATGGAAAAGGGAATGTTTTTCAACACCCAGACAACACACAAAAGCTGTATAAACTTAATTATTTTTTAACATGTTCTTCTGAGTGTGTAATTTATCTTCCGAGATGCCCTTGCAATTTATATTATGTAGGTGAAACAACATGTGAATTGAAGGTTAGATTGAATCAGCATAGATACACAATTAGAAAAAAGAGACAAGACCTGCAGGTAGCTAAGCATTTTTTGGATTTGAAACACACGGAAAAAGATTTGACATTCAGAATCATAGATCATATCCCCCCTTGAGGAGAGGAGGAGATAGAGTGAAACTTTTAAAAATTAGGGCGTTACAATGGATAAAAAAGCTCAATACACTAAAACCTTTTGGCTTAAATGCCGATTATAAATGCATATTACTTTAGAATAATCTTGTCGTATATTGCCTGTAATATTGTTAAAAGAATTTTCTTTATTTTTCATTGATATAATTTTTTAGGTATTTAAAAAAATTTTTTCTTTTTTCTCTGTCTTTCAGATCGTATGGCGGCAGCTAATGTGAAAACATGACTCCGCCATTTATCTTTTATTATTAAGCATCATGTTTTTCTCAATAACACCTTAATGCGCAATTTTTATTTTTGTTATTTTTTTCTTGATGCTGTAATTATTGTTGTGAATTGGGACTTGAACTTATGGTATTCCAGAGGGATTGTCCAAACATAGGAGGGGTTGAGTGTTGTGCCTTTAACTGGGTTCACCACTCCCCCTGCTACCTGGTTACGGGTTACCTATCCCAGCTCATGGGAGGTGTTCTTGTAGCCTATGGACTTATCCCTATACCAAATAGGTCCCGTTTGCTATAAGCAATTTACAAGGCTTATTTCATTCACCTATAACTTTCATTGGAATTTTGTTACTACGGAATAATTATATTCAGAATTTATGCGCATATATGTCTTTTTATTCACAATAAAGCTGTGAATTGCGCATGTCGGCTTTAGTTTTCCCTCTTCCAAGATGGTGCTGACTTGCATGATGCGCCACAGCGCATGAGTGGAAGTCAACACATGATGATGCTGTGAACTGCGCATGTCGGCGTTGGTTTTCCCTTTTCCAAGACGGTGCCGACTTGCACGATGCGCCACAGCGCATGAGCAGTAGTTAACCGGATGTTACTTGTAAAACTTCCGGTCCTGCGCATTGCACCGCTTGGAACGCTGGTGTTTGGCGTGTTTTTTGTAATGTTATTGGGGTGAGTCATGCTTATTTATATATGACTTTACAGCTGTCGCTAATGAACAATTACTGTCCATTAACTATATATATGCATATACGTATATCGCTCTATTGTGATTTGCACTGTTGAACTTTGTATTATTTATGCACTTTATGATCATGTATCACGATCTTGGCAATCATGTTTTATATGATCTGTACTGTATAATTGTTATAAAGTGCCTATGTAATTTATGTGCTTTAAAAAAGTCACTCACTTCATAAATTGCACTGCTTGAGAAAGGTCCGCACCCCCCTTTTTTGGACCGAAACGTTGCTGTATGGGCACATAGCCGGATGGGTTAATAAACATCACTCTAATTGAAGTCTCCATGGTGTGCTGCTTTAATCTTTGATGGAATATATATATATATATATATATATATATATATATATATATATATATATATATATATATATATATATACACACATTCATACAATACCATTTAAAAGTTTAGGGTCACTTAGAAATTAACTTATTTTTGAAAGAAAAGCACAGTTTTTTCCAATGAAGCTAACATTAAATGATTCATAAATACACTCTATACATGTGGTAAATGACTATTCTAGCTGCAAACGTTTAGTTTGTAATGCAATATCTTCATAGGTGTATAGAGGCCCATTTCCAACAACCATTACTCCAGTGTTCTTATGGTACTTTGTGCTTGCTAACTGTGTAAGAAGGCTAATGGATGGTTAGAATACCCTTGAAAACCCTTGTGCAAGTATGTTAGCACAGCTAAAAACAGTTTGGCTGATTAGAGAAGCTATAAACCTGACCTTCCTTTGAGCTAGTTGAGTTGAGAATCTAGTGCATTACATTTGTTGGTTCCATTAAACTCTCAAAATGGCCAGAAAAAAAAAGAACTTTCATGTGAAACTCAACAGTCTATTCTTGTTCTTATAAATGAAGGCTATTCCATGCGAGAAATTGCCAAGAAACTGAATATTTCCTACAACGGTGTGTACTACTCCCTCCAGAGTAGAGCACAAACAGGCTCTAACCAGAGTAGAAAGAGAAGTGGGAGGCCCCGCTGCACAACTGAGCAACAAGACAAGTATATTAGAGTCTGTAGTTTGAGAAATCGACGTTTCACAGGTCCTCAACTGGCAGCTTCATTAAATAGTACACGCAAAACGCCAGTGTTAGATTGTTCTTTTTATAGGTATATTTTTGAGTAAAAAGTAAATTGCTCTTTTATTCTATAAACTACTAACAACGTCTTCAAATTTCCAAGCACTAAATTTTGTATTTACTTTCAGAAAATGAGAAATGTTCCAAATAAAAGAAATCAGTGCTTAAAGACCTCAAATAATGCTAAGAAAGCAAGTTTATAATCATATAGAACCAACAATACTAATGCTTTAACTCAAGAAGAGTTCTGAAATCAATATTTTGTGGAATAACCATGATTTTTATCACAGCTTTCATGCGTATTGGCATGCTTTCCAACAGTCTTTCACACTGCTTTTGGGTGACCTTATGCCACTCCTGGTACAAAAATTTAAGTAGTTCTTCTTTGTTTGATGGCTTGTGACTATCCATCTTCCTCTTGATTACATTCCAGAGGTTTACAATGGGGTTCAGGTCTGGAGATTGGGCTGACCATGACAGGGATTTGATGTGGTGGTCTTTCATCCACACATTGATTAACCTTGCTGTGTGGCATGGTGCATTGTCCTGCTGGAAAAAACAGTCCTCAGAGTTGGGGAACATTGCCTGAGCAGAAGGAATCAACTGTTCTTTCAGAATATTCTTGTATGCAGATTGATTCATACATCCTTCGCAAGGATTAACCTACCCAATTCCAGCCTTGCTGAAGCATCCCCAGATCATCACTGATCCTCCACCAAATTTCACAGTGGGTGCAAGATACTGTGGCTTGTATGCCTCTCCAGGTCTCTGTCTAAGCATTAGATGACCAGGTGTTGGACAAAGCTGAAAATTAGACTTATCAGAGAAGATTACCTAACTCCAGTTCTCTATGGTCCAATCCTTATGGTCTTTGGCAAACTTGAGCCTGGCTCTCCTTTGCTTCTCATTGACGAAAGGCTTTTTTTTCTATGTTTACATGACTTGAGTCCTGCCTCTAGGAGCCTTTTACGAGCTGTTCTTTCCGTGCACTTGATCCCAGCTGCTATTCTTGATGTCATCCTGCGGTTGCTGAGTGACATTTGAATAAGATGACGGTCATCAGCGGAGTCAGATGGGGCCACAGAAGCAGAGCGTCATGGGTGGCCGTTTCGTGCCCAGACCGCCATAGTGTGTACTTCTGTATATTTCAATAAAAGCATCTAGGTATGATATGCAGTACTGAGTGTTTTAAGAGAACTGGGTAAAACGCTGTGTCACTGTATAACTGATAATTTGGAATGGATTATCATTGTGCAATATCCTTTGTTTAGTCTGCTGCAATATTAAGAATAATAGGCCTATATGGGAAGATGCAATATTTGTAATGATGAATCGGATATTATCCATAGGTCTATGTGGACAGTTGCAATAGAATTTACCTTTGTGGGCACCTTGCTATATAAGAGCACCAATAAAAAGGATGGTGAGATGCTGTGTCTGAAGGGCATCTCTTGGTGCATTATTAATTCTGGCTGAGAAGATGCAATACTGGTATTAGGGAGTTTACGATATTGCGCCTATTTTCTAATACCTTAATAATTTTTGGTGCATTAAGATACCTGTTGTTTTGGCCGAGAAGATGCAATATTTGATGTTGGGACGTATATGATATTGCGCCTATTTTATATCTCATCAACAGGTGTTTCTCATTTAAGGAGATTATTTAGGATTTGTTATATACCTTGTTGGTATTGGATTTGCACATTAGCACACCAGTCCTTTGTATGTGTTGTTTGTTTTGAGCACCTTACACTTTGAATCCTAATTGTCTATTAAAAGTTAGCCCTTACTGGGTAGTTTACAGGGGAACCCCAGAAAAAATTGCCATAGGGTCCCCCTATAAAATCAAACCAGCAAAGGCTAGGCAGACAGCTGCGGACTGATATTAATAACATGGGAAGGGGCCATGTATGTTGGCACCCTCCAGGCTAAAAACATCAGCTCTCAGCTGCCCCAGAAATTGTGCATCTTACAGATGCACCAATTCTGGCACCCTCGCTCTTCCCACTTGCCTTGTTGCAGTGGCAAGTGGAGCTCAAATTTGTGGGGTTGATGTCACCTTTGTATTGTCAGGTGACATCAAGCCCGCAGGTTAGTAATGGAGAAGCATCTATAAGACACCTATCCTTTACTAATCCTACAGTTATATGGTAAATAAGCACACAGCCAGAATAAAGTCCTTTGTTTGAAATACTCACGCAGACTCTTTATTGAACCTTACTTTACCATACTTACTGAATGTCTAATCCCCGACACCCTCGTGTCCTGCAAACAATCAAAAAAAATAAACCAACATATAATACTATCCTGTCCGACGTAGTCCATTTAATACCGAGTGTCCCACGGTGATCTCACATGTAGAACAGTCACATCGGGAGATGTGACCGCTCTACCCAGCCTCAGGCGATACACTGCGGGAGCGATTACCTCCTGTCAGTGTATCACTGCGCTGCCATGAAAGTTCACCGGAGTTCATGAGCTCCGGTGCTCTCATGGCACTACCGCTGTGAGAACTTTCTGATGCAGCGGTGCCATAAGTGAGAGCACAGGAGCTGATCAGCTGACGTACTCCGGGGAACTCTCACAGCAGCTCAGTGATACACTGCGAGAGCGATTACCTCCTGTCAGTGTATCACCGATGGCCGGGTGACATCGACGTGGGACACTCGGTATTAAATGGACTATGGTGGACAGGGAGTATACGTTGGTTTATTATTTTTGATTGCTTGCAGGAGATGCGGGCATTGGGGATTAGGTGTTCGGTGAGAATGTATATTGTACAGTATGTGAATATGTATGTCATTATGTCAATGTTTTAATTTTTTTTTTTTTTTTTTACAATTGAACTCAGGCGCCGGATGATAAGACTATTCTCCAATTATCGGCTCATGCTGTCTTTTTTATATGTGAGAGCAGACATAGTCGGATGGGAGTAGTAGTCCCATCAGACGACACCCAAGTGCCATCACTATGGGTTCTTCGTCGCATGGGTACACACACACAGACACCCGAAGACAGATGCAGACACCCTCAGACAGACACCCGCAGACACAGACACACACATTCTCCGCTCAAAAATATTCTCCGCTCACACATTCTCTGCCCACACATTCTCTGCCCACACGCTCTTCCTCCTTCTGACATTTCCTTTGACAATTCTGCAGCGTTTTTGACAGCAAATAGGCAAACTTTTTCACGTGCGTTTTTGCACTTTTTTTGCAATTTCTTCGCACTTGGAATTTGTTTTCCCATTTTCAGTACATGATATGTTAAAACAAATGGTGTTGTTCAAAAGTACAACTTGTCCCGCAAAAAACGGTTTAGCGGTTTCGTTTTTTGCTCCCCTTCTCAAAGCCATAACTTTTATATTTTTCCATCAATATGGCCGTGTGCAGGCTTGTTTTTTGTGGGATGAGTTATACTTTTAAACAACACCATTGTTTTTAGCATGTCCTGTACTAGAAAACAGAAAAAAAAATCCACGTGCGGTGAAATTGCAAAATAAGTGCAATCCCGCTTTTTTACTATGTTCACTAAATGCTAAAGCTGACCTGCCATTATGATTCTCCATATCATTATGTGTTCATAGACAACAAACATGTCTAGGTTCTTTTTTATCTAAGTGGTGAAAAGAAATTCCAAAATTTGTTTTGAAAAAAAAGCGCCATTTTCCCGATACCCGTAGCGTCTGCATTTTTCGTGATCTCGGGTTGGGTGAGGGCTTATTTTTTGCATGTTGAGCTGATGTTTTTATTGATACCATTATGGTGCAGATACGATCTTTTGATCGCCTGTTATTGCACTTTAATGCAATGTCACGTCGGCCAAAAAATCTAATTCTGGCGTTTTAACTTTTTTCTTGCTACACCGTTTATTGATAGATCGGGCGATTCTGAACACGGCGATACCAAATATGTGTAAGTTTGATTTTTTTTATTGTTTTATTTTGAATGGGGCGAAAGGGAGTGATTTCAACTTGTATAGTTAGGTCCGTATATATTTGGACAGAGACAACATTTTTCTAATTTTGGTTCTAGACATTACCACAATGAATTTTAAACAAAACAATTCAGATGCAGTTGAAGTTCAGACGTTCAGCTTTCATTTGAGGGTATCCACATTAAAATTGGATAAAGGGTTTAGGAGTTTCAGCTCCTTAAAATGTGCCACCCTGTTTTTAAAGGGACCAAAAGTAATTGGACAATTGACTCCAAGGCTATTTCATGGACAGGTGTGGGCAATCCCTTCATTATGTCATTCTCAATTAAGCAGATAAAAGGCCTGGAGTTGATTTGAGGTGTGGTACTTGCATTTGGAAGGTTTTGCTGTGAAGGAAACATACGGTCAAAGGAGCTTTCCATGCAGGTGAAACAAGCCATCCTTAAGCTGCAAAAAAACAGAAAAAACCCATCTGAGAAATTGCTACAACATTAGGAGTGGCAAAATCTACAGTTTGGTACAAAGAAAGAAAGAAAGAAAGAACGAACGAACGAACTGGTGAACTCATCAATGCAAAAATACCTGGGCGCCAATGGAAGACAACAGTGGTGGATGATCACAGAATAATCTCCATGGTGAAGAGAAACCCCTTCACAACAGCCAACCAAATGAACAACACTCTCCAGGAGGTAGGCGTATCAATATCCAAGTATACCATAAAGAGAAGACTGCATGAAAGTAAATACAGAGGGTTCACTGCACGGTGCAAGCCACTCATAAGCATCAAGAATCAAAAGGCTAGACTGGACTTAGCTAAAAAAAAATCTAAAAAAAGCCAGCACAGTTCTGGAAGAACATTCTTTGGACAGATGAAACCAAGATCAACCTCTACCAGAATGATGGGAAGAGAAAAGTATGGTGAAGGCGTGGTACAGCTCATGATCTAAAGCATACCACATCATCTGTAAAACACGGCGGAGGCAGTGTGATGGCTTGGGCATGCATGGCTGCCAGTGGCACTGGTTCACTAGTGTTTATTGATGATGTGACACAGGACAGAAGCGGCCAAATGATTTCTGAGGTATTGAGGGCCATACTGTATGCTCAGATCCAGCCAAATGCAGCCAAACTGATTGGTCGTCGTTTCATACTACAGATGGACAATGACCCAAAACAAAGCCAAAGCAACCCAAGAGTTTATTAAAGCAAAGAAGTGGAATATTCTTGAATGGCCAAGTCAGTCACCTGATCTCAACCCAATTGAGCATGAATTTCACTTGTTAAAGACTAAACTTCAGACAGAAAGGCCCACAAACAAACAGCAACTGAATACCACTGCAGTGAAGGCCTGGCAGAGCATCAAAAAAGAAGAAACACAGCGTCTGGTGATGTCCATGAGTTCAAGACTTCAGACAGTCATTGCCAACAAAGGGTTTTCAGCCAAGTACTAGAAATGAACATTTTATTTACCATTATTTAATCTGTCCAATTACTTTTGGTCCCTTTAAAAACAGGGTGTCACATGTTAAGGAGCTGAAACTCATAAACCCTTCATCCAATTTTAATGTGGATACCCTCAAATGAAAGGTGAAAGTCTGAACTTCAACTGCATCTGAATTGTTTTGTTTAAAATTCATTGTGGTAATGTCTAGAACCAAATTAGAAAAATGTTGTCTCTGTCCAAATATATATATATATGAACCTAACTTTTTTTTTTTTTACTTTTGGCATGCTTCAATAGTCTCCATGGGAGACTAGAAGCTACCACTACCCGATCGGTTCTGTTACATAGAGGCGATGATCAGATCGCCTCTATATAGCAGAATTTCTCACTTGCTATGAGCGCCGACCACTGGGTAGCTCTCAAAGCAAACCGGCACTGACAACCATAGAGGTCTCTCTCCAGGAGACCTCTGGCTGTCATGCCAACAAATCGGTGACCCGCGATCACGTGACGCGGGTCAACGGTGGGCGGGTTTCCGCTGTCAGAGTTTGACAGCGGCATTTAACTAGTTAATAGCCATGGGTGGATCACGATTCCACCCGTGGCTATTGCGGGCACATGTCAGCTGTTCAAAACAGCTGACATGTCCCGGGAAAGATGTGGGCTCACCGCTGGAGCCCACATCAAAGGGAGGGAGTCCGACATCGGCATAAATATACGCCTGATGTCGGAAAGGGGTTAAACATACATATTTTACTAGAATCTATGAACTTTATAAGCTATATTTAAAACAAAATCTTTCAATCTCCATATCCCAAACCCAAATCTGAAAACCAACAGAAATATAAAGTGTGTTTTTCTTAAGAGGACAGCCACTAAGACATAGGAGAGACCATATTTATATTTAATGGAAAGATTTAAAGAAATGTGAAATGATGAAAATGACATTTTCCCTACTCATTAACTTTAGCTATTTCGAGTATGGCCAAGGGTATAAAACACATTTTCTTGTCTTTGCTATTATTACAGTTCCTATTACAAATGATTTTGATAGAGGTACAATCGGCAAATGTGCACCTATTTCTGGTGTTATTTCAACATGCAATATATACAGTCTCTTCAGTGTATCAGATTTATTTCACCTTTTATAGAAAATTCTGATTTTTATCACTAAAAGCTGTCTCATTTCTTTTGTAGTTTTGGCCATTCATTTGGTTTATATTTGAATGTTTTAATGAAGAAAAAGGCCAAATCTACATTTTGTGTAAATTAATCTGCCTGGTGCTATTTTGTCTCTTTTATAGAGATAAACTAATCAAATATTGCTTAAATTAAAAATGTAGCATTTGGGATCAAAAGCTAATTACAAGAAAAATTCAAAGAAATAAATTAAGATTAAAATAGCTTGCTTGACAAAAAACTTCTAAATGCTAGCCATGAAAAGGTGAATTTTCTTCTTTATTTATTATGCTTTATTAAAAGCATACATACTTGAACCTCAAGAAGCAAATGAGAAACTCTAACCCAAAATCAATTTGCCAATGGTATGGTGCTCGGTCTAGGATCACTATGCTTGAGAAGCTTGGCACTCGAACAAGCATATGGGTACTTGTTCACCATGCTCGATGACCAATCCCGCACATTTGGCGCCGGATTTTCAGCCAGTAAATATGTGTGGTTTGCCTGCCAACCAGGATAATGCTGTAGCCATGTTGGCTACTGGCATTACTGTGATTGGCCAGGCCGCATACAGTAGCTTCAACAGGTCTATATAAGACGCCGAGATGCCATCTTGGGCGCATTGTATCCGGACATAGTGTAAGAAGAGTTGCTGCTGTGGAACAGTGTGTTCTATAGCATTTATTTAGCTGCTTTTGTCAGGTTAAAGCAACACCCTTTTAAGGGCTAATTCCAATAGATTCTATTCGCTAATATTTGTCTTAGCTGCAGTTTGGGTAGGATTAGCTGCTGTAGTAGGAAGACTGTATTGGAAGGAAGCCATTGGTAGGAAGCCAGAACAGTGTGAGCAGGTTGTGGGTTGAATGGCAGATAATGCTTCCAGTCTGTTTCCCAGCACCAACCTGTCTTCCACGAGTTCCAGTCTCACTAGACAAGAGTATGGACCACATAATCCTCACCTTGATTCTCCTTCTCCTATCATGCCAAGTCACAGGATGCAAGTAACCCCATAATTGGACACTCCTAGTAGCTCTTTAACTATTTATGGCTTCTTCTGTCCTGTCACCGTACAAGTTTTAAGAGCGACATGAGATTGTGTGCGGTGATTCCCAAATATTTGAGCAGCCACGGACAGAAGAAGCAGACGGTGGTGAAGGACAATAACTGTCTCAAAAGATGGATGATGATGAGAGGAAGTTGCCAACAAGTTAAATTAAGAGAACAAGTCAGTAGGAGGACCAAAGTGAAGAAGTGGAAGAAGAGATGGTGGACGATAAAGTTACTGACCCAACATGACAAGGTACCATGCAGAGCGAGCACAGCAGCACAGAAGGGGAAGCATCCGCAGAGCAGCAATAGGCAGGAAGAGGCAGTGGGGCAGACAGAGAAAGTGGTCAACTGTTCCCCAGAGCACCTAAAGGCAAAGGATTAGGTGTTCTCCAGTCTGGTGCTTTTATGAAAAAAAAAAAAAGTGTGGAAGACCAGAGAACAGCCATTTGCAACTTGTGCTGTACCAAGTTCAGTAGGAGCCAGACCACTACCAACCTGACCACCAGCAGCATACTCAGGCACATGTCATCTAAGCACCCAATAAGGTGGGCTGAACACCTGGGTCCACAATCAGTGTCTGTGGGTGACAACACTGCCTATTCCCGAGCTATGTGTTTGCTAATCCCTTTCAGGACACAGATCGCGGTGCCTCCAGCCCTGCACCTGTCATTGCACTTATGCAACCACCATCAGCAATTAAGTCCACTTCCTTGTCAGAGCACAGAGTTCATCTGTCCCCACCACAGGCCTTGGAATGCAAGTGAAAATAAACTGCCACCCATCCACAGACCCAAACATTAAACAGCCACATTTTGAAACTCCTTGCCCTGGAATTTATGCCATTTAGGCTCGTGGACCTTGAGGTTTTCCGCAATCTGATGGCGGTTGGAGTCCCTCTGTAGTCGCCCCCTCAGCCGAAACTATTTCTTCCGGAAAACCATTCCTGTCTTACACCAGCACGTGTCTCTTAACATAATCTGTGCCCTGACCAATACAGTTAGTGGGAAGTTCCACTAAACAACCAACAAATGGACAAGTGCTTTTGACCATCTACGCTACATTTCCCTGACAGCACACTGGGTGAACCTTGTTCAGGCTGGCACCTTGGGACCTTACACATGCCATTGACACCTAGAATTTTGGACCCAAGTTTCCCCCTTCTCCTACGCCAGTTACTACACCTCCCTCATCTCAGAATTATTGTCCACATTAGTGACAAGTTGGAAGCACTTACCATGGTCTGACGTGAGCGGTGGTCACTAAGGCTGCGCAGAGTCCACGGCTGACCTGAGGTAAACTCAGGAGCGTGGGAAAAAGTTCAGAAACTTTCCCACGCCTATTAGTTCATCCCCGGTCAGCCGGGGCGCCTGCGCAAACTGGTTTCCATTCATTCTGCAGTGGTTTATAGCTGGGCCGGTAGCATTAGCACGGTTTCCAGTTGTAAACTAGTTAACCCCTTGTGATGGACTGCAGCAGAGACCTGACTGAACAGCAGAGGTATGAATCTTGTTGTTTTTTTGTTTTTTTTGGTTATAAGAGAACAAGGGATTCTGTTGGATTGGCAGCATAATAAATTTGGTCAAAAACTGTGTGTAATTATTTCATTAAATTAATTTTTAATTAATGTGTGTGTGTACTTTTTAACCCTTTAGTACTATTGGATTAATAATGGATAGGTGTCTTCATTATTAACCTGGCTTAATGTCACCTTTCAATTGCAAGGTGACATTAACCCCTTATTAACCCACATGCCACCACTAAAGGCAATGGGAAGAGGGGCTACGTGCCAGGAAAGGTGCATCTTACAGGTGCCTTTTCTGGGGTGGCTGAGGGCAGATGTTTGTAGCCAGGGGGAGCCAATAACCATGGTCCCTCCCTAGGCTATTAATATCTGTCCGTACTCACTGGCTTTCCCTCTGTGGCGGAGAAATTTGCGAGGGAGCCCACGCAATTTTTTTCCACGATTATAGCCTTAAATTTAACCCCTAGAGTTCCAAATTTTTACTAACACAAACTAATAAATTTATTAAACACTGACATATATAAATTGTTTTTATATGCCATGGTTTACTATACGTAAACCATGTGTCATATGTCGGGTTCTGTAATGATTTTACAGAAGCCGGCAATTGATTTAACGGCTACTATGCTATGTAGAACTCTATGAAGTATATATATATGTACAGTATATATATATATATATATATATATACACATATATACACACACACATATACACTGCTCAAAAAAATAAAGGGAAATCTTGACACTCTTACTGAGCAGACACATGGATGTTAGTGACCTTCCTATCATTTCTACCTATTGTTTATTCCATTGGCACAACAGCAGGAGAAATTGAATCACAATCAGTATTGATTTCACAGAAGTGTGGCTGACTTGGAGTTACATTTTGTTGTTTAAGTGTTCCCTTTGTTTTGTTTTTGAGCAGTATATATATTCTGTGTGTATATATCTATTCTTTATTAAACCTGTCAGTGTGATTTTACAGCATAGCGCACTGAATTGACAGCTTTTCTAAAGAACACCGGTGCGTATTTCTCGCAAGTCACACATATGGTCCATGTGTAATCCATTTTTTTCTCGCACCCATAGACTTGCATTGGCAAGTCTCAGGCATAATACGTGCAAATCGCAGCATGCTGTGATTTCCTCCACACGTATAATACGGACAAGAAAAAAAAAAAAATAAAAAAAATTGGATTATGGGAGCTGCAGCATAAATTTAGATTGGGGCGAGTGCTATGCGATTTTTTTCTCGCATAGCACTCGTCCGTATTTCTCGCTATTGTGACTCTGGCTTTAAAGTAAGAAAACCCCACAATGGCTATTGAAGTAACCTGAAACTGACAATTTTCAATTTAAATGTACTGAATATTAACTGATGAAAATTAGACATTGCTTTTAAATTGTGGTTAAAAATCTAATGAAAATGACCTGAACAAGAATAATGCTATCCTTACCTTAATATTTTGCTGCACAACCTTTTGAAGCAATAACTGCAAACAAATGATTTCTGTAACTTTCAACGAGACTTCTGCACCTGTACACAGGTATTTTGGCCCACTCCTTTTGAGCAAACTGTTCCAGCTGTTTCAGGTTTGAAGGGTGCACATTTCAGCTTCTTCCACAGATGTTCAATACGATTTAGATCAGGGCTTATAGAAGACCACAGAATAGTCCAATGCTTTGCTCTTAAAGGGAACCTGTCACCCCCGAAGGCATTTTTATGTAAAAGAGCCACCTTGTGCAGCACTAATGCTGCATTCTGTCAAGGTGGCTCTTTTATTTTGGGTACCTTGCACCGCCGAAATAAGTTTTTAAAATTGGTCAGACATACCTGATATTTGTCAAGGGGGCAGGTCTTTCCCCATCTGACAGACGCCTCACATACATCAGTCATGTATTCCTGCATTGTGTCTCTGCCTCAAAATCTTTATTTTCAAATCCTGGCGCCTGCTATACTATGTATTCTTGGTTACCGTCACCCGTCCTCTGTCATGATGTCGGCGGCCAGAGATCCGGCCCCGCAGTCACTTAGGGTTTATTCACACTGTGGGGCAGGAATCTCGGGCATGCACAGTAGTTATCTGCGCCTGAGATTCCCAGCCCCGGAGTGTGAATAAACCATAAGCGACTGTGGGGCCGGATCTCTGGCCGCCGAAGTCATGACAGAGGACGGGCAACGGTAACCAAGAATACATAGCACAGCCGGCGCAGGCGCCAGGATTTGAAAATAAAGATTTGGAGGCGGAGACACAATGCAGGAATACATGACTGACGTAAGTGAAGCGTCTCTGTCAGATGGGGAAAGACCTGCCACCCTGACAAATCTCATGTATGTATGACCAATTTTAAAAACAATTATTTCGGCGGTGGAAGGTACCCTAAATAAAAGAGCCACCTTGACAGAATGCAGCATTAGTGCTGCACAAGGTGGCTCTTTTACTTAAAAACGCCTGCGGGGGGTGACAGGTTCCCTTTAACCATTCTTGAATATTTTTAGCTGTGTGTTGTGGGTCTTTATCCTGTTGGAGGTGCCCTGATTAACGATACCGACCAAGCTTTCTGACACTGGGCAGAACATTTTACTCCAGAATGCCTTGATAGTCTTGAGATTTCATTTTACCCTGCACAGATTCAAGACACCCTGTCAGATGTAGTAAAGCAACCTTAAAATATAATTGTGCCTCCTCCATGTTTCACAGTAGGTATAATCTTCACTTTGCATGCTTAGTTTTTATGCTAGTGAACATACGGTTAATGTATCATTCCAAAATTCTCCAGTTTTGTCTCATCTATCCAAGGACTTTCTCCCAGCAGCTTTGTTGCTTTTCAATATGCATTTTAACAAATTCCAGCCTCCTTTTTTATGATTTGCTATCAATAGTGATTTTTTCCTCGGTTGTCTTACATAAAGTTCACATTGACCAAGACAACAACGGATAGTGCTATCTAATGTACCTTGACCTTACAATTCAACTACAATCATTTTAGTTCTGTGCTTTTTTGCCAACATGAGTAGTAAGGGGGCTGTATTACTCGTCAAAAAGAAATCTGACAGGTACCACGCCCCTATCAAAGTGTATCAAACACGCCCCTTTTATACAATTTGATATCAAATTGTTATAAAAGGGATGTGTTTGATACACTTTTATACAATTTGATATCAAATTGTATATAAAAAGGTATTATAGGACAAAATATTTATATGTCCAATTATTTTCTCTTTTATAGGACTTTTAATAAAGTAGAATAAAAGGATCGTGATTGAATCACTTTTATATCAATCGCTATTGTTTGATATAAAAGATTGTGTTTGATACGCTTTTATATGACCAATAAAGGATCCTTTTATATCCTTTTCATACTTTAATTAGTATCGGTTCATTGGGTATTTTATTTATTTGACCATTATTTTAATAAAGGAAACATTTGATTCGAATTGTAAATAAAAATGAGAGACGCTACTTTTATAAAAAATATAATAGTGTTTATTGAACAACAATCAAATACGTTTTTATAAAGCAATACATTTGACATTTACACTGTCATTTTAGAAGTACATTCAATTACATTTTATCACACAGTGCTACAGTTAATCAAATCAATATATATATATATATATATATATATATATATATATATATATATATATACACATACATAGTACAGGGCAATATAAAGCCTGTGTGTATTTTCTGTGGGCTTGCATTTCATGTGTCCTGGCACCTTTCCCTGTAGGGAATCAGGAATGCGGAAAATCGAATACAGACAGGATGTACCACTGCAATACAATAGGAGCTATGTATTTTAATTGAACAGACCATAAAGGTCAAAGATGAAAAGAGATACAGATGTAAAGATGACAATATGATAAGTTGTTAATGTATGGACTAACAATAGGCTCTATATATTTTAACTGATCAGTCCAGAAAGGTCAAAGTTGAAATGACATACAGATGTAAACATGACAAGATAAGTTGTTATGGTGTGGGCTTACAATAGGGTCACGATATTTTAATTGAACAGAGCAGAAAGGTCACTATTTACGCCTAACTCAACAAAAAAAACAAAAAAACAAAAAAAAACAACTGATAAGCAGATGTCACTACATCCTAGACACTGAGAGAATCATACACTCATTGTAAATTGTGTAATGGCCTACATATTGCACAGTGATAAGCAACACTGCTTAAATATAAAAGAATGTTTGCAGGGGGAATAGTTTGATTCAAGTAAATCTTGCTTTACAGATTTATATACTAAATTATCATTATGATTTAAGTCATCAGTAAAATGTTGCAAAATCTCATGGAATGAAAGGCCCCTTGCAAGTTTCTTTAGGATATACACGCAATAATGGCCGCACACCGTGCTATAATTATTTTGAATTTGCCTGTCTTGATAGCAGAATAATTCGCTATTTCTCTTTAGGAAGATTATAAATTCATCCGGAAAAAGTATGCTGTCTGGTGAGAGTCCATAACTGTCAAAGAATATCGCATTCTTTTCATTGCAAAGTAAAATTAATATCCAATGTTTGCCGCTCTGATTGGACCGGTCTGTATTTACGATGTACGCCGCAGGCCTCTGAGTTACTCTATTTGACGGTAGCAAGTCACACGGATACACCCCATAAAATATGGACTCTGTATAGTGATCGGCTTTCAATATCGTAGTGAGCTGCATGGAATCCATCATCAGTAGAAATCATACAATACTTCACGGCGGTTATTAATTTCTAGAATAGATGAATTCACACCGTATACCACCATATTTATCGTATGAGGGGTGGCTAGCGCAAATCGGACTTCAGAACGCAGGTTCCCAGTTTTTATGAGAGAGAAGTGACCTCCAGGTTCTTGGTCGGCTGATAAATCAAATGCAAAAAATGTATAGCCGTCCATAAATTCTTCTCGGTCAATTGCCAGTGCACAATCGGCCTTCTGCTTTCCAGAAATATGGGCAAGAGCCATATACTTTCTTACAGCTAATTCAATATTGAAATTAGGTTGGAATGGCTGGGAGGGTATCTGCTGACCATCCAAATATAAAGCCGCATGGTTTACATTATAATGATGAAAGTACAGTGGATTTTTATTATACGTCCCGCTAAAGGCCTCATTATCTACAAAGCCCAAAATAATTACTCGCGGAATAGCTCCTAAAAATAGATTTTCTATATTAGAAATTCGGGTGCCCCCAGGTATGCTGTACACTTTCATACAGGCCCTATCAATAGCATATTTTGCTGTAGCAGATAGTAAGGCCTGAGAGTGACCAATCCTCACAGCGGGAGCCACCTGGACTCTTTTTACATAGAGACATGCGTTCAGAATCTGTACTTTGAGCGGGTCTGGGTCAGCAGAAACTAAACAGAATGCATCTTTATTTCGCGTCAGCTTGATTTTAAGGTCAAGTCCATTCAATATAAGCTTCGGCTGATTAAAAATGTCGCTAAAAATTGGACAGAGCAAATCGACGGGCTTCGAGTGAGCTACTGCATGAGCCCGCTTGTTGAAGCCCACATTGGCTCCATCCAGGATTCGTACATCATGATGTCCAGCGGTATCTTTATAGAATAATCCTGATGTGAATTGCGAGGCTAAAGTCTGTGCGCTGTAATTTAGCAGTTTCAATGTAGGCCCTATAGCTGTATAGATTGTCTGATTGTGAGATGAGGCGATCACCCAGGGTGACATCAACTTGATTAAAAAGAGTCGCTAATGGATAGTTAATGAGAGCTACACGGGCTCCATCCGCGATGGCAGAATTATCTTGTTTTACGACCCGGCAACTTATGTAAAGTAGGGTATTATTTAAATCATAATAATATTCACCACTTCCCGATATGAAAAATTCAAGTGGTGCATTGTCCGCCAGAGCTGCAATAGGCTGAACTTCAATGAATATCGATTTCTCGACAGAAACCTGCGTAGGAGGTATTTGAAAAATATCCAGTTCTGATTTCATGCACTCCACCGAAGCATCATGTATGAAGGCCATGTTATATATAATATATTTATTTTATATATTTTTCCTAAAAGATGTCTTCAACACTGCGTCTTACTCTTTTCTGGCGTTTGCGTCTTGCGGGTGTGATTTTATTCATGAGCATTTGTGGTGGCGAATAGCGAACACGCCTTTTTCTTTTTTTCTGTTTTTTAGCAACATAAACAATACCGGAGCCTTCCTGAGGTGTGTTTAGCCTATTCATAGCGGCTGCTGAGAAAGAGGCAATGGCGTCCTTAGCAATATTTGAAACAGCTGTCTTTACATGGGGTTTTACTAATTCGAGTCCTTTTCTCAATAGAGGAACCGCTTTTCTAAATAAGCCTCTAAATATTCCTGCAAGCCCAGCCCCATACATGTACTCATCACCCCGAAATCCCTCTAATTCGTGACCTGTCTGAGCAATATAGTAGCGGGCATAAATGGACGGATCTTCGTAAACACGTTGCGACACCATTTTGACGTGTCAATCACGACGCGGTCTGAAATGTAATCGCAAAATAGTTTTTCCGTACTTGAATTTAACAGGCGTACCCTGATCAGTCAAGATAGAGATGCTTACAGAATCAAAGTGCTGTTTGCATAGAGGTACATAATCAGGTCTTGTGTATTGAGGTGTGATGATCTCCCCACTTTTACCAGTCACCTGAGCAGTTCTCAGAAGCTGGACGTAAGAATCTCCGACTAGCTGATGGTTAATAATGTCTGAGTAAACAAATAAGGTATAAAATCCGTTCATGATATCTGCGTAGCTCTTCTTGGGGCTAATCACACTATTATCATAGGCCTCAATATAAGGTGGTAGTCCTAAAATATGAGACAATTTTGGGCCTGGAGCAAAATGTATCGTGGGGGAATCCGATAGAGTAACACTTCTCTTCACTTCGTCATAGCGAAGTTTAAAAGGTTCCATTTTCAAGCTGTCAATCCGTTCATTAATAGCCCTTATAAGGTCCGAAATATTTAAATAATAGCCTGCTTTTACGAAATATTCTCTTAGAACATCCCCTCGTTTTCCAAGAAAAAAATGTGCCTTCGCTATTTTCGAAAGTAAACCAGGTGTGGGGATACTGAAATCCTGTGAGGGCTACTTCATACGGGCCTACAAGATGTACAGGCTTTGCCAGTTTAGTGGTAAAATTCGAAATCGTGTTGTCTGGGAATAGCTTACTTGACGCATTACACGCTAGGGTAATATAAAATGATCCAGAATCCATGATTAGAGGTCCGTCAGCTGGTTTTCTTTAATCCAAGTATTAAATTTTTCCGGATATCCCTTCCATTTAACGAGATACAGGGTGGACCCTCTGACGCGCTTTTTTCTTAACACTTTTTCTATTTTGTAGATGCGATTCTCATCCGATGTGACTTTTTGTAGTTCCTCCTTATAAAATGACCCAATCACAGGTTCTCCGTACAAATCCACGATTTTGTAGAGGGGGAATTGGAATTTTGTGTTAATTTCGGATATGATAAATATTTCATCGGTATATGATTGTTCATATGCTTTCATAAATGTACGTTTATATTGGACCAAACGTACATTGTCGCCAATTTTAAAAGAAGGATTAAGGCTGGTTTCACATTAGCGCATTTTCAGCGCGCGCACGGCCGGGGGTAGCTCCGCCCCCGAGCCGGCTCTCTGCCCGGCGTGCCCGCCCCTTGCTTGTAGCGCCGCCTACTAGCGGACAGCGGCGCCTGCGATCGGCGCACCCTATCTTTAGCATAGGGTGCGCAGGCCGTGCGCTAGTTGCGCTTTGACCTGCGCTGCGCACTTTTGACGGTGCGCCGTGCGCGCCAAAATCCGAAAAGTTTGATTTTGGCGCGCACGGCGCACCGTCAAAAGTGCGCAGCGCAGGTCAAAGCGCAACTAGCGCACGACCTGCGCACGATCTGCGCACCCTATGCTAAAGATAGGGTGCGCCGATCGCAGGCGCCGCTGTCCGCTAGTAGGCGGCGCTACAAGCAAGGGGCGGGCACGCCGGGCAGAGAGCCGGCTCAGAGGCGGAGCTACCCCCGGCCGTGCGCGCGCTGAAAATGCGCTAATGTGAAACCAGCCTAATACGTTTATTTTTCATGCTCGAGCCATAAATATTTTTCCATATTTGTAGTGAATTTTTGCTTGTAACATCAATTGGTCTACATCGAATGGTAGAATGATAGGTTCGATTGTAGCTATCAACCAAATCTGGTAAAATATCAATATACCTATTAGTGTTATTTTTTGTAAAATACCGCCACATTCGAGTTTTTAATGTACGATTAAACCGCTCCACAATAGAGGCCTTAACTGCATTATTCGTAAGATAATGTAGAATATCATACGTTTTACAAAGGCGCTTCATCGACGAATTAATAAATTCTTTGCCCCGGATCCGTCTGTAATTTCTTCGGTATGCGCTTATCATTTTGAAATATCAGCTCGAATGAACAGGCTACAGCGGCCCCAGTCTTGTTTGATAAGGCTACGCACCACGCAAATTTTGATAGGCAATCAATCACGGTAAGGATTTATTTAACATTATCATTTTCATTCGAATAGTCAATTAAACTCACTAAATCTCCTTGCCACAATGCATCCATGTTTGAGACAATGATCTTATTTGTCAGAAATCTTTTTCTCACAGGTTTGTGCAACAAATAGCTATCCTGGTTATTTAAACAATCACGCACAATTGATTTTTTAATTCCGTAATATCTAGTTTCTCTATATAATTTATCAATTCCGCCATAGGAGCCGGAGGCATTAGGAGTAAAATACTGGTTCTCTAATATTTTTTCATCGTGTCTAGAAGACATCGTCTCATGAACCAATGCCGTCTTTATCAGAAAATCAAAATGTATAAAATGAAATAAAATGTGGAATGTAATACAAATATATCATGCTTGATATCATTATGAGTATACCATGATTGTTTGGGCCAGCATGATGGGCTGTAACTGGGAGGCTCTTGTGGGTGTTAACTGGAGGTGTAGACTTTCTGCTGATTGCTTGAGACCTTTTGGTGAGGCGTAACTGGGCTGTGAATCTAGGTGGAGCGATCCTGCTGCCTGGCTTTAAAACAGGCCATTAGGTGATGCCCTTACACACATTCAGCGGCTGAGACACCATTCCTGTTATACTGGACAGCAACTTCTACTCTTTAAAATAGTAAGTATTAACACATTTTTAATTAATATTGTGGTCAATTGCTGTATAGTAATATTTATTATATAGGATATAATTGTATTTTCCTTAGAATAGATTTACTCATTTAGAAGAAATTTAGATATTTAATACAATATTTATTTGATGTATAATTATTTAATTGATGTTCACCTATAATTTTATTTGCCTTTTGTATCAATTATCATATAGTATATAAAATGTATTTCTTCGGCATAGACTTAGATTATAATTTATTTTATAGTACTTCCCACCGCATAGTTATAGTTAATAATTTTAAAAGTATAATAGTATTCACAATTTAAATCATTTTAGTTAAGATGGAAGACTACGATTTTGAACAAGCCGAGCCTCTTCTTACGAGCACACAATGCGACCAACTAGGTAGGTCTTATATTGAATATAATGAACGGAGTGTTAGACAATCTGATTAAAGTTTTGTTTTGTATATTAATTATATAATATTTTGCTCTTTTTCAGAAGAGTCACTAAACAGCGCCTTTCCTCAGTTACTTCAGACTTTGGATTCCATAGATGCATACCCTTTAGCACCTTTTAATGCTGGCGGAGAATCAAGTACTGCAACTTCACATTATGCTATCACTGGTAAGCTGTATATTTGTATAATAACTGCTTTAATCATATGTAGACGTGAAACTAAATACAATTTCTCATACAGATGCTGAGATGCTGCAAGCGGACGATAAGCAAGAAAACGTCCATGTTACTGAAGAGCCTTTAAATCTGGTGAATCCGCTGCGGAGGCAACAAACATATCAAAAAGGTAAGAACATATGGAAAAAGTAACATCTCTTTGAAAAAAGAGTCCGTATGTATGCAGGGATGAAATTTCCCCTAATTTCTTATACAGGCGACCAACACTTGAAAGAATGCTATAATGTTGATGGGCCCATGGTTTCTAACAATCCTAAAAAGCCGCGGAAACCACGAAACACATCGCTCAAGATTAGGGCACCCAGGGTTTCTATCAGGCCTAGCGGGAAACCAAAAAATATGGCGCTGCTGTTTCGAAAAGGTACTGTGAGCTTGAAAACAATAGATAATCAGTATTGTGAAGAAAATCATTTCAGGCATGTCTAATAGTTTTATTTTATTTACGGCAGATAAACGAGCGGCAAGAAAAAGGCTATATTCAAATGAAAATGCAGCCATCCCACTGACGGTGAATAGTGAGACGACTATTAACCCAGAGCGTGCAGAAGACCAATACCCAGAACAATCTTGTAAGTATATATTTCGTTTTTCTGTAATAATGATAATAAGCTTTATTTATTTAGAGCTTACATATTCTGCAGAGATTTATAATTCAGCTATTCCTAGACATCCAGGCATAAGTAACAGTTATCAAAACAATAATTAAAGCAAAATTAGTGAGGCCCCTGCTCATAAGGGGTACAACCTAAAATACTATCTTTATACAAACACTTATATGTGTTTCTTCACTATCTGGTACATGTAACATTTCCATTGTTACTCAAGCTTCATGGACATCTGACACATGTAACTTTTTCTTTTAGATACAAAGAATATGCTAAAAAAAGATGCACAGCCGTTGCTGCAGCCTCAAGTACTGCAGGAGCATACTTACGGGCCAACGCAGATCCCCCAACAAAGAGTTAATCCGGCAGTGAGATCAACTCCGCTTTCACCAATCATTGTTCTGTCGGATGAAGAAATTCCTGTGAAACGCAAGCAACCTAGGAAGGCGGTACCGAAGTCTTCGACCCGAAAATATAACGCCGCCTCAGCTGCACCCAATAATACACATTCAATCATTTCCGTGGACGGTGTGGCACAAGCTGAACGTGAAGCCATCAACAGAGAAATTGATCAGCTTGCTGAGGGTAAGAAGACCTCTAATCTGGACAATATACGTGTGTGTCATACTATACACCCTGCAGATATTACTTTTGCAGGAACGTCTAATGAATTTGCAATTGTACATCCTTTAAAGAGACGAACAGTATCAACCCAGACCCAGGGGGCAAGTAAATAACAAAAAGTACATAATACCCCAATTACCCCTGGGTGGCCTGAAGAACAGTATAAGGTGTTTCATGATATGGCGCCTCAGTACCTAAATTACAAAAACGTTATTACTCATCTTAAATATTTCTGTGACACTTATGAAAGGTTACAAACTGTAGCCCCAACACCTGACATTGTTGATGAGCTATATGCATTCCAAAGAGACTGTGCAGATGGTCCATCAGTCTTTGTGAAATCAAATAAACATAATTCAATGTGACTAGGCTTGGTTGGTTATGGTCTGCAGAAACTGTCTAAAATATCTCCACAAAGGGGTTATAGATCGAGAACAATTAAACGCGCTCAAAGGTTGTTGATTAGCGCAAGACGTTCACTAGCAGCTAGAAGCCTGCGAGAGCCAACTCACAGACCGATAACTACACAAAACCCTCAGCTGTTGATACATGCACAGAGTCCCTCGTTTCACAGCCATGATCCCCCCCTAGGGGTGTTAGCCCCAATGTGTCTCCAATCGCTCAAAGCTTTGAGCCTCTTGAAACACAGGCTGAAAATGTACATGATGTTGCAGCTGACGGTCATGTTGATGAAAATGTACGGGACATAGATGAAAATGGACATGATGATGCATCTGATGGTTATGTTGATGATAATGTACAGGACGTAGATCATTCAGTATTTTTACAACATTTTTATCACCATCAAAGAGATGTCCGCAATTTCAATGCTCGCATGTATATTGATCATTTCAGATTTGTAAATTTAGACCGCATTCAATCATTCGTAGAGGCCCTAAACATTGTGCATGGAGCCATTCAGTCTTTACTGGACAGAGTTATCAGAGACATTGACCCTGGAGACTTTGTTCAGTTAAGGCTTGAAGGCGGTGACACGTTAGATCCCATTTTCACTACAAAACAGACAAGGGAGGATTTTAGTTCTGAAGCATTCTTAAATGCCGTAGCTCGCACATTGCAAAGCAATGCTGAATGCTTAGCAAACAGCTCCCTGAAATTAGTCATAACAATTATTAAAAACAGACGCGGCGGCATAAAAAGACGTCTGAAATCTATAGCGAGTAGTCAAATCATTAAGCAAAAGAAACGATGGCTTTACGACTATAATAATTACATCACGAATCTGTGCTTTGCCGCTAGCGTGTGCGCCCTGATCACCGACACTGATGTTGGTGATACAGTTTTACTGAATTGTGCTAAATCCATACACGCGGCCCTGGCCATCCCTGAGGACCAGCTTATAAGTTTTAGTGATATTGAAGCTTTTGAGAAACATCTGGGTATCAACATTAAAGTATTATACTACAGTCAGGGCGACTGGCGATATTTTCAAACAGGTAATACCCCTAGTGCTAGAACTATTTTCATATTGCATCATGATAATCACTACTACGGTATCAAAAATATGAAGGGTTTTATCGGCGCGGATTACTTTTGTGAAAGATGCAATTCGTTGTTTCATCACAAATTTAATCATTCGTGTCAATATTTTTGCAAGGCTTGTCAAAGAGAGTTGTGTGGAGAGAACCGACACGGATCAGCCGCCTCGCTGTCCAATTTGTCGTGTGTTTTGTCGGTCCAGTGAGTGCTTAGACCACCACACTCATTTATCTGCAGATAATCCAACATTCTGCAGACTTAAAATATTTTGTGATAAATGTCATCATTTTGTCCCCAGAGAAAGTGATTCCGAACATAAATGTAAAGGGTTGAGCTGTCCTGTCTGTCACAGACGTTTAAATAAATTTGATGAGCACCTTTGTTACATGCGCCGGTATGTACCAAAGGAGGCGACAAATCAATATATATTTTATGACTTTGAATGTATGCAGGAGACAGGTACTCACATCCCAAATTATATTTATGCTACGACGCTGTATGGTAGCCCCTCCTGGGAGTTTGAAGGTAAATCAGCAACTCATGATTTTGTGCAATTCTTTACATCCGGTAAATTTTCTGGATATACGTTTATAGCCCACAATGCTGGAAGATACGATGCATACTTTATTGTTAAGGAACTGATTTCTGAAAAACTCTGTGTGAAATTAATATCCCGAGGTGGCCGTCTCTTGTGTGTAACACTGCCTGATTTGGAACTGAGGTTTATTGACTCCCTAAATTTCATACCGATGAAACTTAGTAAGATGCCACAGGCTATGGGGTTCTCAGGCTCAAAAGGCCATTTCCCCCACTTTTTTAACACCGAAGAAAATCAAAACTATGTGGGTCCCCTACCAGCTGTAAAATATTATGGGGTAGAGTACATGTCACCTAGTGAGAAAGGGGAATTCATGGAGTGGTATGAGACGCAGGAAAATACAACTTTTGACTTTAATTCTGAACTAAAGTCTTACTGTAAACAAGATGTTGAGATTCTGAGACACTCATGTGAACTTTACAGGGAGCGTGTCATGGAAATGACGCAGAAAAATGTTAAAATATACTGTAAGCAAGAAAAGAAAAAAATTGAAGTGTCCAGATGTGTTGATCCTTTTCAACTCGTAACCCTTGCATCTGTATGTATGTCAATGTACAGGTTTAAATTTCTTCCAAAAAAGACCATTGCCATTTTACCGGGTGATAATTATCACAAGACACAAAAACGGTTTTCATCACCCGCTATACAGTGGCTCATGTATGTATCCCACACAGAGAACATAGCAATCCAACATGCTTTAAGAGGTGGTGAAAAACGAGTTGGGAAATATTTTTTAGACGGTTATGCCTATGTTAATGAGAGACATATCGCATTCGAATTTCAGGGGTGTTTTTATCATGGGTGTCCAATCTGCTATAATGAATACGATTCAAATAAGGTCACAAACACCTCCTATGGACAATTATATTATGCCTTTTTAGCTAAAAAACGTTTTCTGCAGTGGTGTGGCTACACAGTGAGAGTCCTGTGGGAACATGAATGGAATGAAATGATTCAAAAAGATTCTAATCTTCAATCATTTCTTCTCCAAATGGAATTCCCAGTCCCTTTAGACCCCCGCGATGCTCTTTATGGGGGTCGTACTAATGCCATTAAACTTTATCACCAACTGAAGCCTGGGGAGACGCTACATTACTATGATTTCACCAGCCTGTATCCTTTTGTAAACAAAACTAAAACATATCCCGTTGGTCATCCACACATTATCTATGAGGATTTTGGGTTCATTAAAAAATACTTTGAAATTGCCAAAGTCAAGGTCTACCCTCCGAGGGATTTATTTTTTCCTGTTCTACCGGTAAAACTCAACAAAAAATTATTGTTTCCTCTATGCTACACATGCTCTGTAAATTCGCAGACAGAGGAATGTACACATAGTGATGAAGAGCGGGCTCTGACAGGTACATGGTGCACTATAGAGCTTGAGATGGCCATAGAGAAAGGCTATAGGATAGCCCACATCTATGAAATTTGGGATTTTCCTAAAACCAGTGACCGCCTGTTTTCTCGGTACATTAAATTACATCTTAGGGATAAGCAGGAGGCCTCAGGCTATCCCAGCTGGTGCACTGATGACAGTAAGAAACAACAGTACATTGATTCCTTTCTTGAAAAAGAAGGGATTCAATTGCGCTCTGAAAATATAGGAGAGAACCCTGCTAAGAGACAGATCTCCAAACTTTTCTTAAATTCTTTATGGGGAAAGTTTGCCCAGAAATCTAATTTACCATGTACC
This sequence comes from Dendrobates tinctorius, assembly GCF_039654945.1. Classification (NCBI taxonomy): domain Eukaryota; kingdom Metazoa; phylum Chordata; class Amphibia; order Anura; family Dendrobatidae; genus Dendrobates; species Dendrobates tinctorius. The sequence continues at coordinate 16,208,757 of NW_027361765.1, forward strand.
AGCATTATTAGCGATCCTGATGAACTGTTTCAACATGTTTTTCTACCGTATTACGATGTTTCGATGTTGCATTTTATTGATGATGAAATCGCAACAATAGATTGGAAATATACAGAAGGGCACCACACCATCAACAAGAACACAAACATTTTTATAGCCTGTTTTACAACAGCGTATGCTAGACTAGAGCTTTACTCTCTGCTGGACAGGCTGCAGGAAAGGTGCCTTTATCACGATACTGATTCTGTTATCTTTGTGCAGAGAGAAGGTGAGTGGAGTCCTCCTTTAGGTGATTACCTGGGGGAATTGACCAGTGAGATACCTGATGACACTTACATCACTGAGTTTGTATCTGCAGGCCCAAAGAGCTACGGATACAAACTCAACACCGGTAAAACCGTCTTAAAAGTGAAGGGAATAACATTAAAGGTTGGTAATGCTCAATCTATTAATTTCAGCAGTCTAAAAGATCTTGTTCTGGACTACCCGCGTAATTCTGATTCTGAAACGCAAAAACGTATTGTCGTAGAGCAGCCCGGGATTGTGAAAAATAAAAAGTTCTGGTCCGTTGAAATAAGACTTCTTCGAAAAACCCAAAAGTGTGTTTACACAAAGCGCAGACTATTAGACGATTTTACCACCGTGCCATTTGGATATTAATTGTGACTCATGATGGACCCACGTTTGCAGCATCCATTCTCGTGTATTCTAGCAGGCCCGTCTAATTCTGGAAAAAGTTACTTTGTAAAACAATTGTTACATAATATTGACACTCATTTTTCTCATAAGCCTGATAATATTGTTTGGTTTTATTCCTGCTGGCAGAAACTATATGATGAAATCTGTTTCTTTTCCCTTCATCAGATTTGTGGAGGGTCTGCCGCATACATTCGTAGATGATGAATTATTCCCTCCTGAAAAGGTAAATTTGACTATTGTTGACGATCTCATGGAGAGTGCTAGTGATAACTGCGAAATAGAAAAAGCATTTACCAAGTATGTCCACCACAGAAATCTCAGAATTTTCTACCTGGTACAAAACATTTTGTCAAGGAAAGAAAAGCCGCACGATAAATTTAAACACAAAGTACATGGTCCTTTTTAATAACCCTCGGGATAAATTGCAAATTGTAACACTAGCGCGACAAATGTATACAGGAAAAACACGCTATTTCTTAGAAGCTTTTGAGGATGCCACGCGGGTGCCTTATGGGTATTTGTTGCTAGACTTAAGAGCGGATACCCCTGAGGACCTTCGCTTGAGGACGGACCTGTTTCCTCCAGCGTTACCAGCTGTGTATGTTCAAAAGAAAAATACTTCTAAAAAGTGAATTTTAAACAAAATCAGACATTCTACACTGCGACCATAGTGTTGTAAAGATGTCGGAGAGAATACGGCGTAACTGGAAACTCTTAAAAACACTGGTGAAGGCCCCACCTTCTATCAGAAAATCTATTTTGTGCAATGCGAGTCATGATTTAATTACAGCTATAGGGGAGATTGCATTAAACATCTTAAAAGGTCGAATCCCTCTGAAAGAGCGACAAAAAAATATACTAAAAAAGTGGCGAAAAGCTATAAAATCCATGAGTAATAAATCTCACAGCATAAAGAAAAAGAAGCAGCTACTGAAGCAGACTGGTGGCTTTATAGGTCCTCTTTTAGGCTTTGCAATCCCAATAATAACAAGCCTGCTTGCCGGCAAATAATGGAACATACCGAGAAAATGTATCTTGTTCCCAAGCAGGAGCTAATCAAACTTCGGCCCCCTATCACAGACATTCGCCAAAGCGTTATCCAACGTCTTGATGGTGAAATTAGTGAGATTTTACAGCGTTGTGACATGCCGGATGATGTGAAAATTAAAAAATATAGTGATGTACTGCAAAGATACTTGGTACATGCTAAACAAGATGCTAAGGAGCTATCAACTTTAAAGATCATTAACACTCCAGAATCTGATCACCAACAATTGTCAAATTCACCCGTTGATAAAAGCCCCGCTGTCAATGAAATTGTAAGTCATGTAAATCCACGATATAAAAAGAATGCAGAACTTCTACTAAACAAGATGTTGCAAAACACAAATATTACATCGTGGAATGATAAAAGTGAGTTTATTTTCAAAGGAACTGTAATACCCGGCTCTAATATGCTGGATTTGGTGCGTAACACAACTCAGAGCCATGCCCTAACTGGCAGGAATTTACCAAGGGGCTGGAATACATTTATGCACGCTATGGCCGAGTTAAATATGCCATCCACAGTTGTGGGCAATTCCGCAACTAGAGTCCATTTAGATAAATTAAAAATGCCCATGAATGAAACTGATGGCGTGTATAATCCTCGAGCCCTATCCACCCCCAGTCGGGCGATCCGTCCTTTACACTTCTCACCATTAGGTATCACACAAGGGCCACTGATGCCTAAAAAAAGTACTGTTCCATTACTACAGTCCATGTGGCTCACTATGTAACATTGGTTCTGTTCAATTGTAATGCATTAAATTATTATATAAGAAATGTGATGTATATATTTATAATATTAAATAATGTGATGTATATATTTATAATATTAAATATACAAATTGTTATATATGAATGTAACGCTTTTTGTAACACTTTATACTGTCCTGTATTATATATATTTTGATTTGATTAACTGCAGTGCAGTGTGATAAATAAAATGTAATTGAATGTACTTCTAAAATGAGTGTAAATGTCAAATGTATTGCTTTATAAAATGTATTTGATTGTTGTTCAATAAACACTATTATATTTTTCATAAAAATGGCGTCTCTCATTTTTTATTTACAATTCGAATAAAATGTTTCCTTTATTAAAATATTCACCATATAAATAATACACCCATTGAATCGATACTAATTAAAGTATAAAATGTCTATAAAAGGCAAACATTTGATTCCTTTATTAAAATATTGGCCATATACATAATATGCCCAATGAACCGATACTAATTAAAGTATAAAAAGGATAGAAAAGGATCCTTTATTGGTCATATAAAAGCGTATCAAACACAATCTTTTATATCAAACAATAGCGATTGATATAAAAGTGATTCAATCACGATCCTTTTATTCTACTTTTATTCTACTTTATTAAAAGTCCTATAAAAGAGAAAATAATTGGACATATAAATATTTTGTCCTATAATACCTTTTTATATACAATTTGATATCAAATTGTATAAAAGTGTATCAAACACATCCCTTTAATAACAATTTGATATCAAATTGTATAAAAGGGGCGTGTTTGATACACTTTGATAGGGGCGTGGTACCTGTCAGATTTCTTTTTGACGAGTAATACAGCCCCCTTACTACTAACATGTGTTCTATTTGTCTCTTCAATGTATAAATTCTCCTCTTGAGGCCACACCCATGGAGATTGGCTAATGTCCCATAGACCTTAAACTTCTCAAAAATATGTGCAACTGTAGCAACAGGAATGCGTTATTTTTCAGGAAACTCCACTCTGGGCCCATGCCCCTGAATGAACTGTAAGACGAGAGCAGAAACATATAATGTGTGAAGGATGACATTATTAAAATCATCAGCGACTTCTACACTGACCTGTACTCCCACAAGACTACCGACCCCCAAAGGCACCAATAAGTTCCTGTCAGGTAGCGCTAACCATGTAGATCCTGAAGGTGTGGCAGCCACGAATGTCACTGACGGTGGGCGAATTGCACTCTGCTACTAAGTCCTTTAGGACCGGCAGGACCTTGGTCTTCCATTCCAGCGGAGCGCTGGGAGACCTTCTCTGTATGATCTGTTGGAACTTTACACAAAGACATGGAAGAGGGCTGAATGCCTCTGTCTCTAGGGGATGGAATGGTCACGATCCTGTACAAGTTCAAGGGAGAGAGAAAAACTGGCATCCCATCACTCTTCCGAACAAGGAGTACAAGATTCTGGCCAAAATGATGGCAACCAGACTGAAGACGGTCATATGATGGATCATCCAACTGGACCAGACCTGCAGCATCTCCAGACGTTGCATCACAGACAGCCTCACTCATGCAGGACTTGGGAGAGTACATCGAGGCTGACCGTACATATATGCAGCCCTGGTCAATTTTGGTCAGGAAAAGGCCTTTGACCAGGTTTCCCATGAGTTCATAGGCAAGGTGCTGCACAGTTTAGGTTCAAGTAACATGTTTTGTTCTTATGTCAGATTCATAAACAGTATATTTGATATCCACACAACAGTGTTGGTGAATAGCTGATGACCTTTCTGGTCATCTCTGGGGTCAGACAAGGCAGCCCTCTGTCAATTTTTGTTCTGTGCTGTAGAACTCTTTGCAGAGGCTATCTTGCAGAATGGAGTGATCAGAGGGATCACTGCACCAGCACCAGAACAGCACGAGGTCAAGTGCTCGCTCTTTATGGATGATGTGACCATTTTCTGCACTGACTGGAGCTCACTTGACGCCCCCGTCCAGATGTGAAAGACCAGACGGACAAGCTTCAGGGGCTAAAGTTAACTGCAGGATGTTGAAAACCATGCTCTTCGGTAACTGGCAACTGGCCTCCTCCATACCCTTCTACTACTACTAGTGTCTGCCAATCACCAGGGTCTCACTCTCTAAAGCTATGGATTCTTTTAGAGCATACAAGGTTCAAACTTATTAAAGTTTTAAGCTTTATTAAGAGAAAATGTACCGTGCTTACAATAAAAGGATATAAAAATATGGAAGTAAAAATAGATATACAAATATGCAAAACTGTTAGAAAATAAAAAGGAGAAACTTACAGAAATATCTAAACTTTGCAGTCAGGTATTCTGTTCCCTAAGGGGGAATATGAAATAGATCCCATAAGCTTGGCTGCCCTTAATCTGTGAACAACTTTCTTTGTGTAGGGCCCAAGTTATAGACTCAGCCTGGAGATCAGATTTCTAGACCAGCCTCTCAGGTAAATATTCTAATTCCTGGTATGTGACTGGACCATGGCTACTTTCTCAATGAATATATTATTTTTCTAAAGGTTCTTGTCTTAGCTCTTCTCTCCCATAGTAAATAGAAATTGTCAGGCTGCAAATAGGTCCCATTTGGAGTCTTCCTTCAAGGTATCAGAGGTGTGAAATGTTTCCAGTTCTGTATGTTCTCAGGAAGGCACCCTGGGGTCTGAGGCCAGGAAAGCTACCTTTGCAATAGATAACATAGGCTATGACCTTTGTGAAGCGCTGCAGCCTAAGAACAGATGCCAATTTACTGCCTGTCCTACATCGCCTGCAAATACATATTTCCACTACAAGCTGGATTTCATCAACGATCTTGGAGTCATGTTAAGAAATTATGAAGCTGCCATCAAGTCTTGGAAAGAACACTTTGAAAAAGTAAATCAGAGGTTTGGACTGTGGAGCCACAGATGCCCCACTTGTGAGGACAAAGTGCTTGGCCTGCGTAACGAGATACTGCCCATGCTGCAGTACATGGCCCAGGCCTGCTCCTCATGCCATTGTGTGCAAGGCCATTACCAGGACAGTGTTTTGCTTTGTCTGGGGTTCCAAGGTGGACAGAGTTAAGCGGACAATCATGTACAAGTAGTCACGGAAGGGTGGGAAGGGCCTCCAGGATATCCCCAACATCTGCGGCCTTCCTTCACATGTGACTGCGTTCGCCGGACTGTGCGAGTGAAGAGATGCTCTAAGAGCAGGTTCATTATTCACTTCTTCATGCTTTCTCTTTGGAGGAGACTCAGATGGGACAAATAGGATAGATCCTTCCCTTACAATGACGCCCCAGTTCTACAGAGAAGTATTTTGGTTTGTGGGGGAACACCAATTGGAAGAACTCAAGCATGATTTGTGGAAGCCAACAACTATCCACAAACTGATCAGAGCCAAGGACAGAGAGAACATTACAGATCTCCGTACAGAAATAAAAGGGCTAGGAACATGAGAACACCAATGTGGCTAAATAAGGATGTAAAAAGGGCAATAAATAACAAGAACAAGACATTTAAGAAGCTAAAACAAGAAGGCAATGAAGAAGCATTAAAAAGTTATAGAGAAAAAAATAAAATGTGTAAAAAACAAATGCATTTAGCAAAAGTGGAAACTGAGAGACTCATTGCTAAGGAAAGTAAAACAAACCCCAAACTATTCTTTAATTATATAAACAGTAAAATGATTAGAATTGATGGTGTTGGCCCTTTAAAGAACAATGAGGGTGAAATCATAGAGAGCGATGTGGGAAAAGCAAATGTTTTAAATACTTTTTTCTCAACAGTGTTCACACAGGAAAAGGATTTGCCAGGGGAAATGCAGAGTGATAATGTAAACTCCCCATTAAGTATTACCTGCCTAACCCAGGAAGAAGTGCAGAACCGCCTTAGTAAGATTAAAATTGACAAATCACCAGGCCCTGATGGCATTCACCCTCGGGTATTAAGGGAGTTAAGTAGTGTGATAGACAGGCCTCTATTCCTTATATTTAGACTCTATAGAAACAGGGTGTGTTCCTTTTGATTGGCGGCAAGCAAATGAGGTACCAATATTCAAAAAGGGGTGTAAAAGGGAACCTGGAAACTATAGGCCGGTAAGCTTAACATCTGTTGTGGGTTAAATTTTTGAAGTGTTTCTAAGGGATATCATTATGGAATATCTCAATGTTAACGAGATTTGTATTTCCTGAAGGAAATGCAGGGGCAGCAGGCAAGTGTCTCTTAAAAGGGGCAGCCCTGGCACCATTTCAAAGCACTATCTGTACTTCCTTCAGGAAATACACATCTAGTTCTTCTGCTTCTTATTATTCAGTTGATTTTCCGCAATTAATGCAGCCCGAAGGTGTCGCTTCGAAGCCAACGTCCACGAGTGGTATGCCAAGTAATTTTCGTGTCGATCGCATTTGTAGTTTTTGCGCAATTTGCGTTTGAAAAAACATTTTCCTCAATGCATTTCAATGGGAAAATGTTGCCACATAGAAAACATGCCCTGAGGCGATTCAAATGACAGTTAAGCTCATTGATATGCGCAGGCACACCCAGTTACTATGCCAACACCTACAAACTATACATGACCTCTCCAGGACAAAGTTTCTGGCAGATAATATCAGCTCTTACAGCGAAACCCACAGCACAAATGCAAATCTAGCTTCATCACATGACGCATGCCCATGAGAGAGAATGTGCGCCAAAGTGGATTTAGAAGCCTAGTGCGCCAAACTGGCTCTTAAAGGGCCGACGCGCCAAAGTGATTCTTAAAGGGCCGGAGCACCGAAATGAGTCTTAAAGGGCTGGCACGCCAAATTGAAAGCTGAGTGACCCCAGGCTCCAAATCGGAGGCTGATCGACCCCGGCCTCCAAATGGGACCCAGAGGGGCCCCGCCCACCAAATGGGACCAAGAGGGGCCCGCCCACCAAATGGGACCCTGAGGGGCCCCGCCCACCAAATCGGACCCAGTGGCCCCGCCCACCAAATCGGACCCTGAGGGGCCCCGCCCACCAAATCGGACCCTGAGGGGCCCCGCCCACCAAATCGAACCCAGAGGAGCCCAGGCTGCCGAATTGGATCCTGAATGCCCCACCCACCAAATCAGACCCAGGGGGCCCCACAGGCCAAAGTGGCCCCTGAGAGGCACCCACAGTTAAAACGGATCCTGAGTTGAAAGTCTTGCAGGGGCAGCAGGCAAGTCTCTTAAAGGGGCAGCCCGGGCACCATTTCAAAGCACTATCTGTACTTCCTTCAGGAAATACAAATCTAGTTATGGTTACTCCTGCTGTCTCATATATAATGATTGGTCATGGTATATAAAGAAATTCTTAATGAATTTGCCATTGTATTTTTTTCATGATGAATTACCTTTTTCCAGGAAGTAGATTTATATTATCTTGAGAGCTCATGTGTATTTCGCACTTTAACCATTGTCCTCTGTGATCTGGTCTAGCCCTTTTATGGAATAATAGAGATTTTTTTGTATATTACTATTATCTGGAGGAAAAAGGAAAAATTGTATTTTTGGGGGCTGAATATTTTTGTCCTGCTCAATGTTTGCATTTTTATTTTTTCTATGTATGTGTATTTCCCTTTTTTAACTTTTGACATTGTTCAATATAATAAAATTGTTTTTTATGAATTTTTTGGAGGACTCTTTTCTCTTTGTTTTGACAATTTCTCACGGTTCTCCGTGTTTCAACCTCTGGGCAGCTTTTTTCTGTATTCCATATCAACATGGATTTATGAAGGATCGATCCTGTCAAACTAACCTGATCAGCTTCGATGAGGATGTAAGCTCTCAAACGGACCAAGGAGAATCATTGGATTTCATTTATCTCGACTTCTCTAAAGCATTTGACACTGTCCTACATAAAAGATTGGTAAGGTGAGAAAGCTTGGGCTAGGGGAAAATGTGTGTAGATGGGAGGGTAGCTGGCTTAGTGATAGAAAACAAAGAGTGGTTATTAATGGTGCATACTCAGATTGGGCCAGGGTTACTAGCGGGGTACCACAGGGTTCTGTATTGGGCCCCCTACTATTTAATATATTTATTAATGATCTCGTGGATGGCTTACACAGTAAAATATCAGTATTTGCAGATGATACAAAAACTATGTAAGGTAGTTAACACAAAAGGAGGACAGTTTGCAACTACAGACAGATTTGAGTAAATTGGAGAATTGGGCTGAAAATGGAAAATGAGGTTTAACACAGATAAGTGTAAGGTTATGCACATGGGAAGGAGAAACAGATGCTACAATTACTTACTAAATGGGAAACTGCTGGGGAAATCAGACATGGCAAATCAGCAAAAAGAGAAAAACTAAAACATAACTTTTAATGTTATATAAAAGCTACCAGACGATAAAGTGCAATTAAAATAAACCACTAGATCGATTGCCACAGACTATACCATAGAGTGTCTGTCTATATTAACATCTCAGACTACCCAAAGGTACATACATGTGGCTAATTCCATGTCCAAAAAGTAATATACCTGGACAGACCAATACAAGACAATGTGAATAACAACCACAGTCTTATCGTGAATGGTTATTTAAGGGAAGGCATATATAGCCCCTATCATATTCAATTGAAATTAATTAACTCATTCATGCCAATACAAGACAATGTGAATAACAACCAGTGTCTTATCATGAATGGTTATTTAAGGGAAAGCATATATAGCCCCTATCGTATTCAAATGAAATAAATAACTCATTCATATATAGAGGAGGGGCATCAGAAAATCAGAACAGTGGTCCAAAAGAGTGCTCAATAAAAGAAGGATCTCACCCAAATGTCTAGAAGATGCCAATAGTCAGATGTCCATCGGAGTTGAGGCGAGTCAGGAAAAGGGAATAACCCTAATCAAACCCTGTAAGGGCTAACAAACCTGACACCCATAGCTCCCGCCCTGACAAGGGCAGTCCACATCTGACCCTCACAAAAATAGCCCTGCAATGTCCCTATGCATCCCAACGCGTTTCGTCATTTACTGACTCTTCAGGGGATAACTGCAAATGCTGGACTTAGTACATAGTGACTAGGCTCACTCCTAGGTGACAGTGGAAATCAGACATGGAAAAAGACTTAGGCATCTTAGTCAATAAGAAGCTAAATTGGAGTGCCCAGTGTCAGGCAGCTGCCACCAAAGCAAATAGGGTCATGGGATGCATTAGAAGAGGTCTGGGGACACGAGATGAAAACATAATTCTCCCTCTGCACAAATCACTCGTCAGACCACACTTGGAGTAGTGTGTGCAATTTTGGACGCCGGTGCTCAAGAAAGACACTACTGAACTTGAAAGGGTTCAAAGGCGGGCTACTAAAATGATAAATGGAGTTGGCTCACTACAATACCCAGAAAGGTTATCAAAATTAGGTCTATTTACTCTAGAAAAGAGAAGACTTAGGGGAGTCCTAATATATATGTACAAGTATATCAGAGGGCAATACAGAGATCTCTCCAATGAACTGTTTGTACCAAGGACTATGACAAGAACAAGGGGGCATTCTCTTCGTTTTGAGGAAAGACAATTTCTGCACCAGCATAGAAGAGGGTTCTTCACGGTAAGAGCAGTGAGGCTCTGGAATTCTCTTCCTGAGGAAGTGGTGATGGCCAACTCACTGAATGAATATAAGAAAGGAATGGATGCTTTTCTTGTAACAGAATAGAAGGTTACGAATAACATATTATAGGTAGATTGTTGACCCAGCTTAGGGGAAGGAATTTTTTTCCCTATGGAGAAAATTGGCTTCTACTCTGTGGGTTTTTTGCCTTCCCCAGGATCAACAATGCAGAATAGCGGCACTAAAAATAGGCTGAACTTGATGGACATAAGGTCTTCCTTCAGCCTTCAAAACTATGTTATGTTGAATGCCGACACATTGAAACCAGTGTGACACAGTTCTGCCCAGAAAAGAAACATCTTTGCACATCTTTTGAGATTGAAGTTTTACCTAGCACCTTTTGGTTGCCATGGAAGATGACTTGAGAAACTCTGTCCCCAGAGCAAGCCTATCATACCATTTGGTACTTTGTGGACTTTTCCCTTGAAGTTCATACCGTCATAGTCATTCACGAGGCTAGGCCCCTTATGAACGGTTTTTAAGACACTATTTAGGTAGCCAGAAACTGGCTCATTTTGAGGAGGGATATCATGTCCACCCGAGACCGCAGCAGGCTAATCCACAGCCTGCTCAGAGACTAATCCATCTTGGATGGTCTGAACAACAATGAGGACTAATCCCCTTTTCTTCTCCCCTCCCTGTGTGTTCTTTCAATAAAGCTTCAGCCCTGTGATTTCCCTATCCCTTCTTCCCCATTACTCTTCTAACACGGATCATCTTAATTGATTGACGTTTTTCTATTTCGGCTTGCGTGCTTGCATAGCATAGTCATTTGATGTATATTATTTTGCTTCTTACTCTTATGCTATGTAAGAATGATGTAGAATTGTGTGTGTACAGGTCCCCAACAGTACATTGTTTATCATTCATTCATCAAAAGGGATAAAGATTAAATACAATAAAAAACAAACATCAAGCTGTTTGGAAATGGTCTTTAACATGTTTGACTATCATTTTCTTTCTAATCTCCTTTTTATACTACTCTCTCCATCGTTTTATTTGGTCCATGTTCAGTGTGGTACACACCATGATACCAAATACCACAGTGACTACTTCTTCAGCCTTTAAATAGGCAGACTGCTTAACTACACATTTGTAGACACCTGCGATTCTAATTACATGATACCCTTCATTTTATCATTTCCCTATTGTCAAATTATTTTCAATCTTTTCTAGAGGTACTGACATTATTGTCCAGATCATTTTCATTAACTTTTTTTTTTTTTTATTTATCTACTGAACACCAATTTAAAAGCACCATCTGGTTTTCATTAGTTCCGTAATTCATTCAGCAAATTTAAAATCAAAATTTCTATTGTTCGTTTCAAGTTGTTTCAACCGTTTTGTCCATGTGTGTAAGTGGTTAATATATTGTAGTTTATCTGGATGACAGGTTGATTTATTAACCTAAAATGAAGTATCACATACAACATCTACCTACATTACTCCAAAGAGCCCAAAACTATACTTTTTTGGGGGGGTAAACTTGAAAAATGTGTTTTTGTCACAGGAAGTAAATTTTTTGAGATATTCGTAATTATTAATTTTTACATTACCAACTGGGGGCTGCCATTTTCATTTGGGGATGAGTAAGTATCTGAGCACGACACTTACACACCTCACATATGGCAGCCAATGGGCATAAGAGACTGCGGTCAGACAATGATCTGATCTCTTGCATTAAGCAGGTCCTCCAGCCTCTAGTTGTGACCTGGATAAGCCCCATGGGCTGTCCAGGTCACGGATGTGGGAGATCGCAGCCATCTTTGTGTAGCCTGTAGTGAACGCTGGGGTCTCTACTTTCACCTTGTAGTTGAACACACTGCTCAGTCAGGGTGTGCAAGGATAGGAGCCTGCGGGGGAGTAGGTGCTGTGGAATGGCTTTCGGGGTGAGGTATGTGCAGCAGGGAGCAGTGATCGCAGCCTGTCAGTATTACAGTACAGGCTGCAAACACAGCTCAACACTGACATGTTCAGAACATACAGATTAAGACACAGCACTGTGTGGGAGCACAAGGAAGGAGAGTGGAAGCATTTAATGTTTTTTTTTCCTATGAATTGAACTTATGTGGGCTATATACTAGTATGGAGGGCCATATAAACGGATGGGGCCATGTACACAGGATGGGGAGACATATAAACGGATGGAAGGCCATATACCTGGAATCGGGCTATATACCTGAAATGAGGCCATTGATCAGGATGTAGGGGTATATACCAGGAAGGTGATAATATAGACAGGATGGGGCCATATACAGTGATAGAGCAACATATACCAGGATGGGGTCATATACCGTGATGGAGGAACATATACCAGGATGGGGCCATATACCAAGGCACAGCCATATACAAAGGATGGGGGCCATAAAACAGGACGGAGGGCCATATACATAGTTACATACAGTTGTGCTCAAAACTTTACATAACCCGGCAGAATTTTTGCTTTCTTGGCCTTTTTTCAAAGAATATGAATGATAGCACCAAAATGTTTTCTCCACTCCATAGTTAATTCTATGGAGACATATTCTACTCTCTACCTGTATTCAATAATGTTTCTTTGGAGACATGTAAATTGTGGCCTGACTATAGTCATTTTATCCTTTCTATCCATTCTAATTTGAGTTAAATACAGTTGTACTCAAAAGTTTACATACCCTGGCAGAATTTTTGCTTTCTTGGCTTTTTTTCAGAGAATATGAATAACACCAAACCTTTTCTCCACTCATCGTTAGTGGTTGGGTGAAGCCATTTACTGTCAAACTACTGTTTTCTCTTTTTAAATCATAATGACAACCCAAAACATCCAAATGACCCTAATCAAAAGTTTACATACCCTTGTGATACAGTGACACTTCACCCAGATATGTTCTTTCTCTAAGTCCTTTGGACTGCTGTCCTGCAGCAGCTGATATATGCGTTTGTTAAATGTTGTTTTGTTGCAACATCACTAGGTGAGCAGATCTGTGTTGGTTTATGCGTTGTTTTAACATTTAAAACTCTATTGTGCGCTCTTCCTTTTCCCAGTTTGCCTACTATAGTAGTTTGACAATAAATGGCTTCACCCAACCACTAACAATGAGTGGAGAAAAAGTTTTGGTGTTATCATTCATATTCGCTGAAAAAAGGCCTAGAAAGCAAAAGTTATGCTGGGGTATGTAAATTGAGCACAACTGTAGGTTGAAAAAAAGGCCTACAGTGGGGAAAGTAAGTATTTCATACACTACCGATTTTGCAAGTTTTCCCACCTACAAATAATGGAGAGGTCTGTAACTTTTATTGTTGGTACACTTCAACCGTAAGAAACAGAATTAAAAAAAAAAATAAAATAAAATAAAATCATTGTATGATTTTTAAATAATTCATTTGCATTTTATTGCATGAAATAAGTATTTGATACAATAGAAAAACTGAACTTAATATCTGGTACCGAAAACTTTGTTCGCAATTACAGAGGTCAAATGTTTTATGTAGTTTTTGACCAAGTTTAGACACACTGCAGTAGGGATTTTGGCTCACTTCTCCATACAGATCTTTCAGGTTTCAGGGCTGTTGATGGGCAACATTGAGTTTCAGCTCACTCCAAAAATTTTCTATTGGTTTCAGGTCTGGAGCCTGGCTAGGCATCTCCAGAACCTTGAAACGCTTCTTAAGGAGCCACTCCTTAGTTGCCCTGGCTGTGTGTTGCGGGTCATTGTCATGCTTGAAGACCCTGCCACGACACCCATCTTCAATGCTTTTACTGAGGGAAGGAGGTTGTTGGCCAAAATCTTGCGATACATGACCCCATCCATCCTCCCTTCAATACAGTGCAGTCATCCTGTCCCCTTTGCAGACAAAAAAAAGTATGAGGCTTTCCTCACCATGCTTCACAGTTGGGATAGTGTTTTGGGGGCTGTACTTGTACTCATCCTTCTTTTTCCTCTACCACGGCGAGTGGAGTTGATACCAAAAAGTTCTATTTTAGTCTCATCTGACCACATGACATTCTCACATGCCTCCTCTGGATCATCCAGATGGTCATTGGTGAATTTCAAATGGGCCATGCATGCCCTGCAGGATTCTAATCCATGAAAGTGTAGTGCGTTACTAACGATATTGCCTGAGACTGTGGTTCCAGCTATCTTCAGATCATTGACTTCGCCCTCCAATGTATTTCTGGGCTGATTCCTAACCTTTCTCAGAATCATCCTTAACCCACGAGGTGAGCTCTTGCATGGAGTCACAGATCGGGGAAGATTGACAGCCATCTTATGTTTTTTCCATTTTCTAATAATTGTGCCAACAGTTGTTGCCTTCTCACCAAGCTTCTTGCCTATTGTCCCGTAACTCATACCAGCCTTGTGCAGGTCTACAATTTTGTCCATGGTGTCCTTAGACAGCTCTTTGGTCTTGGCCATGGTGGAGCAGTTGGAGTATCATTGATTGTGTAGACAGGTGTCTTTTATACAGGTAACGAGTTCAAACAGGTGCAATTAATACAGGTAACGAGTGCAGAGTAGAAGGGCTTCTTAAAGAAAAACTAACAGGTCTGAGAGCGCCAGAATTCTTGCTGGTTGGTAAGTGATCAAATACTTTTTTCATGCAATCAAATGCCATTTAATTATTTAAAAATCATTCAATGTGTTTTTCTTTTTAGATTCTGTCTCTCACAGTTAGTGTGCCTATGATAAAAATTACAGCCCTCTCCATTCTTTATAGATGTGAAAGCTTGCAAAATTGGCTGTATATCAAATACTTTTCCCCACTGTAGGTCCACCAAGTTCACCCTTTCCACACCAATTATACATTGTCACTAAATTAACTGTAACTCATAATGTTATGTGTACTGAAGAAATCATTCATCCCTTTTTTAAAAGCGGTTATAGTTTCTGCCATTACTACCTTTTGTGGTAGGGCTTTCCACAGTCTGACTGCTCTAAATGTTAAGATCCCTTTCCTATTTAGTTGCCGGAATTGCCTTTCTCCCACCCATAATGAGTGCCCCTGGGTCCTAAGTATGGTCTTTGGATGGAATAAGTCATGTACCAGTCCTTTGTATTCACCACAAATATGTTTATGCATTAAAATTAAATCTCTGATGCAACTTTCTTCTAAGATAAACAAGCTCAACTTTTCATATGAGAGGCCTACCATCTCTTGTAATAATCTAGTTGCATGTCTTTGATCTGGCTATAACTTCTAAATATCCTTTTTAGAATTTGAAGCCAAAAATTTGATCCCATATTGTGGCCTCATAAGTGCTTTAGATAAAGGGTGTGGTAGATTGATTCACTTGGCTGCTCATAAAGGTAGACACAGGAACACTGTCTCTTTAAATTTTCCACAGGTTTATTTAGGTACAGCATAAACAATGGCAGGATTAAGAACAAAACACAGCTTTTCTGGCCTAACGGAAAATAAAACAAAACAAATGACACAGTCCATGTTTCTTGAAAGTATCTGCTTGCTTGGGAAGCAAACATAGGGGGAAAAAAGATACAACTTTCCTTTATGTTCACACACATCTCCAGACTCACAGCCCACAAATGAACCAGAAGGCTGTGCATTTATAATCTGTACTCCACCCTGGGTTAGAGGTATGAACAGCCTCCCACCCACTCTACGGCTATTCAATTAACCAAGCCCAAAACATGGCCGATCAACCCATCTCAGCACAGACTGTGCTAGAGCATTTTTCATGGCTCACATCACTGAAGCTAATAACCTCAGTGATACATATCTCTCCTCTAGTACTTTGTCAGTGACTTTGTAACAACGTGTCAATACGTTGGGATTGCGGGATTTTCTTTTTTATACACCCTAAAATCTTGCGGTGTAATTACTGTCATCCCCACTCAAAACAAATTGGTGAACCAAGGAATGTGCTGGGGAGTGTTTTTTTTTTTTTTTTTTTTAAATGCAATTTATTTTTCTGCCTGTGTGGTTTTCTTTATTGGGTTAATAATGACAGTGTCTGTCAGACACCTCTGCACTACTAAGCCCAGGGCTTGCTGCCAGCTGTGATTTTGGATAAATGTATTCAAAATCACAGCTGACATCAACCCCAACTACAATTATCCAGATTGCCACTGCAACAGGGCAATAGGGAAGAGCAAAGGCAAAGTGCCAGAATTGGCACATCTAATGTGCAGCTGTCTGGGCTGCAACCCTCAACTGTCAGTTTTACCTGTGTAGTTGTCAAAAATACAGTCAAACAGTTGTGTTCCCCAGTCTAGGACTTAAAAAAGAGTTCGGAGACAAACAAAATGGCCATTTACAACCTCTACCATCATCAGTCAATTACAAATACTTGTGTCCCAGCACAGCATTCAGCTGTCCCTACCCCAGGACTTTGACCGTAGAGTTTCTCTTTCATTCCACCACCCACAGGCTCAAAGGCTAAATGGACACATATCCAGGCTGCTTGCCGTGGAAACGTTGCTGTTTCAGCTTTTTGACACAGGATTTCCACCGACTCATGGCGCAAGCCGTCCCTTGGTACTCAGTCCCCCAGTCGCCACTTTTTTTTCCTATTGTAGCATCCCCATCTTGTACCAGAACGTGTCCAGGAACATCACATGTGCACTTACCAATGCTGTTACTGGGATTGTCCACTTAATGACATGTGGACATGCACTTGTAGCAAGGGACGCTACATTTCCCTGATGGCACACTGGGTAAACACTGTGGAGGCTGAGGCACACCCTGGCATGGTACGTGCTTTCGACGCCGAGGATTACTGGCCCTACTTCAATCAGGGCCTTCCTCCACCTTCTACACCAGTTTCTACACCAGTTCCTCCACCCCCTACTGCTCCTCCTTATCCTCCATCTCTGATGCGCTCTCTCAAAGCACGTCACCCACATAAGCCGGAAGCCATGCAGCTCTGCCTCAGCATAGCATCAGCCTCTGCTGAAGCCAAGTTGTCTAGGAGACAAATTGCACACCGTTGCAGAATTACTTAAAAGGTAACCAAGTTTTGTTTTTTTTTTATTAAGCACATTGTAAATCAAAAAGGGATTCCTACAAATATTTTTCAAGTTCAACTAAATTTATTTTCAAATTCTGTAGGGCATTTTGTGACCAAATAAAAATAGAACCGTCCTTTGCATTTGCCCATTACTCAGCGACCAATGTTCTAATCAGACATTCGAGCAATTTCTTCTGTGATGTATCTCTGACCATCATCTTGATTGGGTGGAATATCTGCCTTTAGCCATTTTTTTTTTAAAACAATCATTATCAAGAATCTATTATAGCTCCCTGCTCTTCTGCAATCTCTGATATCACCCTCACGATGGTTTCTTTTCAGCTTTTAAATGGCACACCCCTGAGGTCAGAAAATCCATAGACAAACTAATGGCATAAGATCAGATAAAACCTGAAGAGGGATAGGGTAGGCAGACCTTTACTGCAAATAGAAGATGCACACATGGACTATGTTTTGGGGTTGGAGACAAGGTTTGATTATCCCCCAGAAATATTTAACTAAAAGGGGTGTTCTCAAATTCTTAACTTGTTTAATAGTTAAGACAGCATGAAAATAAGCAAGTCTGCAATCAACTTGCTTTTCTCTACATGCTGTTCTCACAATAATAGCTTTTATCTTTTATAGTGTAGAGTGGGTTTCCATGGAGATTGCCCTCCAGACCCTGAGAGTATGCAGTAGTTATATTCTAGGAGACAAGTTAACTCTTAAAATCCCAGTCAGCTCTCTTCAGTCTAATGATCTCTATAAATCAGTCAGTTGCTCATTTCCCTTCCTCTCATCTTCTGAAGAGATGTAGTTAGATGTTAGAAATCAGCAGCCCACACCTTTCAGAACAAGTCTGCTAATCTCTGCTCTGGAGGGATCCTATCCACAGCTGTGTGACTGTTCACGTTTTCCTGTTATCTCTATATGTAAATATAGTGAGAGTAGTGCAGACACCAGAAAAAGCAACTGATGTGCTATAGCAAAACTTGTGCTAAGCTTTAAAGTTCTATAAATACTACTGTTCTGTTATTTACCAGCGCCATAACTAATGGAGGGGTGCTCCTCTGCTAAAAAGCAGACTGTAAGGATACTGCAAAACTGAGTTCTTCAAAAGCAACTTGAAAATGCCCCTTTAAGGTTCCCTCCAGAAAGCTACATTGCAAATTTATTGGTCAATATGAAACTGTTAATATCATCAACCCTGTAACCTTTTAACACTTCCCTCTTATTTCCACATATCCAACAGATTCCAAATGTACCATACACCTGTCCACCCTGTTAGTAATCATGTTTTGTCACGTGGCTTACATGGGGATGCAAGCTACTAAGCTCATGAAATACTGATGGCCACTGCCGGTTACAATTTGACTAGCTTCAGTGAACTGCATGACTAGCTTCAGTGAACTGCATGCCTTGCTTGCAATACCTTTGGACATTCCCAATTTTGATCTTAGATCATTTATTGCCTTACTATTTTATCCCTACACATACCTCCTCTTTCTGACCAAGCTACAAGGCCACTCTGCCATCCTGCACCACAGGCCAGGAGCTGACTCTATGCCCAAACTCAAAGACCCATGTTGAAGTCCAAATCCCATTACAGTGGGTTAAAGGATGCAGGCTAGGACAACCATTGGGATCTGTTAAAGTGGCTTTCACCAAAATTTTTCACTTGTAGCCATTTTTGTTTTTGCTAGGCAACCACTGAGACCCACGTAACACTCAGTGCAGATTTCAACAATGTTCTAAAGCTGGAGTCACACATAGCGACTCACCAGCGATCCCGACGATATTAACGTGTCAGAATCGCTGGTAAGTCGCTATGTGATCGCTGGTGAGCTGTCAAACAGACAGCTTCACCAGCGATCAGCACAGTGACGCCGAGCACCCGGCGTCGCTGTTTATGTTAGTTACCAGCGCACCGATGCAGGGAGCTAGTAACTAAGGTACACATCGGTTATCTAAGGGACGTGCATCCCTTAGATACCCAATGTGTACGTTAGTTACCAGCTCCCTGCATCAGCGCGCTGGTAACTAACGTACACATCGGGTATCTAAGGGACGCACGTCCCTTAGATACCCGATGTGTGCACTAGTTACCAGCTGATCGCTGGTCTCCCGCCTGTCACACGCAGCGATGCGTGCTGGCCAGCGGGAGACGAGCGACCAAAACAATGTCCAGGGCTTTCCTACAGCGATCCCGGCAGGAGGGCCGGTCGCTGATCGCTGTCACACACAGGAAGGATGGGAAATCTTGAAAAATAAAATTCTCAAAGCACAAGTTTTAACAATTCTGAAAAGAGGGAAGAATAGGAAGCATTTAAGGAAACCAGGATGGATGAACACAGAACTTAAGCACATGCTAAAAAGGAAGAAATAAATGTTTATAAAATGGAAAGAGGGAGGCATATCTAAAGAAGAATATAATGCTGTCTGCAGAACTTGCAGGGCACAAATCAGATAACTAAAGCGGACAATGAATTGAGGCTTGCAAGAGACGTCAAAACCAATAATAAAGGATCGGGGGTGGCGACGCATTGCCTGGACAACCAGAGGTCTCAGAGACCTCTATGGTTGTTCCAGGTAGATCTTTGAGCGCCGCCTGTTGGACGGCGCTCAAAGTACAGCAGTAAATCTGCTACATATGGGCGATCTGCTCATCGCCCATATGTAGCAGAGCCGATCGAGTTGTGCATGCTTCATTGAAGCATGCCAAAAGTTAAAAAAGTTTAAAAATAAAAAAAAACCTAAAAGTTCAAATCACCCCCCTTTCGCTCCAATCAAAATAAAATAAAAATTTTTTAAAAAAAAAAAAATCACACATTAGGTATCGCCGCATTCAGAATCGCCCGATCAAAAAAAAGCATTAACCTGATCGCTAAACTGCGTAGCGAGAAAAAAATTCAAAACGCCAGAATTACGTTTCTTTGGTCGCCGCAACATTGCATTAAAATGCAATAATGGGCAATCAAAAGAACATATCTGCACAAAAGTGGTATCATTAAAAATGCCACCTCGGCCTGCAAAAAATAAGCCCTCACCCGACCCCAGATCACGAAAAATGGAGATGCTACGAGTCTCTGAAAATTGCGCACTTTTTTTTTTTTTTTGGGAAACTTTGGAATTTTTTCACCACTTAGATAAAAGATAACATAGACATGTTTGGTGTCTATGAACTCGTAATGACCTGGAGAATCATAATGGCAGGTTAGTGTTTGCATTTATTGAACCTAGCAAAAAAGCCAAGCAAAAAACAAATGTGGGGTTGCACTTTTTTTTTTCCAATTTCACCGCACTTGGAATTTTTTTACCGTTTTCGAGTACACGACATGCTAAAACCAATTATGTCGTTCAAAAGTACAAGACGTCCCGCAAAAAATAAGCCCTCACACGGCCATATTGACGGAAAAATAAAAAAAAGTTATGTCTCTGGGAAGGAGGGGAGCGAAAAACGAAAAATCGAAAACAGCTCCGGTCATGAAGGGGTTAAATTAACAGTCTAGCTCCAAGTTTATTCTGCCGTAAGACTATGACCCAAAACAGACAGCCAATGTCCTTAAAGGGGTCCTCCGAGAAATGTAATAAAAATTAATTAAAATAAAGTACATTTCAATATTTCAAATTTTAATGGATACTTTTATTATTACATTTCTTGGAGTACCCCTTTAAGAACTAATTTCAGTATAAAGAACAAGGAATCACTGATATGAGAGCCCTATAATAATTTTATTTATATAGCGCCAACATATACCGCAACACTTTGCAATTAAGGATCTCAATGAGTCTGTCTGATATTATTTGAAGAGACAGAAGAATTTGTGCAAGTCAATATCCACAGAAAATTGTTTGTTCTCCAAGATATTTGGAACAACCTTACTGTAGAGTTCCTTCAAAAATTGTGTATAAGTGTACGTAGAAGAACTGATGTTCTTAAGGAAAAGGATAATCATAGCAAAACATTGATTTAAATTTCTCATTTCTTCATGCACTTTTTTCCTTAATTGATAAAAAAATAGACTATTAAAGCTTCTATTTATGAACGTATTCTTACTTTGCATCATTTTTCCACTCCTAACTTTTGCAGACTACTGCAATTTGGCTGTTGTCTTAAGTCTTAATTTAGCATGTTTTAGATAACAGAAATACATCTAAAATTCCAACTGAAATAGTACTAAGATGTTCCAAAAGCAATTCAAAATGTCACTGATAGGCAGTCTTGAAGACCAGCAGTTAAAACTAATCTAGGGTTATTTACAATCTGCTGCTAGGGAATGTGCCACTTTAAAGCATTGCCTGCACTTTGGACAGTAGCAAACAATTACGTAGTTGTCTGCAGTTTTCTAGTCCAATAACCCACACAAGCATAAAAAGTCTTTATTTAAAATTATCTTAAAAAAAAAAAAAAGGCTAGCGTTTTAGATGGCATCATGGGTGCATGTCAAATTGAAAAAGGACAGATTTATAGAATAAGGCATATGATGAAGGGATACATTTACAAAGGTTTGTGTATTTATATATATATTCACAAACATCCGGTTAATTTCTAATAATGCACCACCTAATTATACTCCATCAGAACGAAGGCACCAAAAAAAGAAAATTGGTCAGATTTTCTAATTTAAAGGGTACCGGTCACCAGAAAAAAAAAAACGCTATTAACCTGTACATATGGGGTTTTCTGCAGGCTAATAGCATTATATTGCTGGCGCCTGCATGTAGCGTAACACTGTGGAGGGAAAACTGCATTATTCTCCCCCGCAGCGTTCCCGTTTCAGTCACGGGGGTAGCGCCAGTTCAGTCATGGCACTGTTTAAAGAGCGTGGCTGTAACCGTATACTCGGCCCTGACTAACAGCTAAGTCCCAATGCAGAGGGAGTGTGACGCCCCCGTTACACACAACGATGTCCCACCAATGATCCGATATGATGGGATCGCTGGGACATCGTTAGGCTGATCGCTGGTGAGCTGTCTCAGACAGCCCCAGCGACGCTGGTTTCTAATGTAAACATCTAGTATCCAGGAGCTGCGGCTCCTGGATACCCGCTGTTTATCTTGGAATCCGGCGTACACGCTGGCTTGCAAGGTAAACATCGGGTATCTAGGAGCCGCGCGACTCCTGGATACCCGTTTACCTTGGAAACCAGCGTGTATGCCGGTTTCCAAGGTAAACAGCGGGTATCCAGGAGCCGCAGCTCCTGGATACCCAACGTTTACAATAGAAACCAGCGTCGCTGATCTCTCGCTGCCACACGCAGCGATGCGCACTGGCCAGCGAGACCAGCGATCGAAAAGTATTAAGTTACGTACCGGTAACGGTATTTTTCGGAAGCCCATGACAGCACCACGAGAGAGGATCCGCCCTATAGGAACAGGAAACCTACAGATACAAAAGGGTGGCACCTCTCCCACGCATCAGTTGGATTACAGAGCTTGAGAGGCTACCATGGTTAGTACACAACATATAATATATACAACCTATCTACCCTATTTACCAGAATTATTTTACACCATCTCCCACATAAGGTAATTTTATGAACAATCTTCTAAAGGAGTGCACCGTTATACGTGAACAAGGGAGGGAACTAAGGGTGCTGTCATGGGCTTCCGAAAAATACCGTTACCGGTACGTAACTTAATACTTTATTCGGACTCCCATGACAGCACCACGAGAGAATTACAGAGATGTAAACTAACTTAGGGAGGGACTACAGCCTGCAGCACCCTTAGCCCGAAGGTGAGATCTGAGGAGGCACCCATGTCTAACCGATAGTGGTTAAAAAAGGTGGAAGGAGATGACCAGGTGGCCGCCTTACATATCTGATCAATAGATACTCCAGATCTTTCTGCCCAGGATGATGCCATGGCCCGAGTGGAATGCGCCCTCAGATTCTGTGGAGCCGGGCCGCCACCTGCTGTGTAGGCAAGAGAGATAACCTCCCTAATCCACCTTGCTAACGTGCGTTTTGATACTCTGTATCCTTTCCTGGGACCTTGGAAGGATAGGAATAATGCGTTCTCCTTCTTCCAAGGATCCGTGGCTGCTAAATATGTAAGTAAGCATCTCCTAATATCTAATGCCTGAAGTTTTTGCTCTTTAGGGTTGGTTGGATTAGGGAGGAAGGAAGGAAGAACTATCTCTTGTGTCCTGTGGAATTGTGTTGCTACCTTGGGAAGGTATGCTGGATCTGGCCTTAGGATTACTCTATCTTGCAAGAACTCTGTGTAAGGGGGCAATCTGGAAAGTGCCTGTATGTCGCTCACCCTACGTGCGGATGTTATCGCTACCAGAAATGCTGTCTTAAGAGATATAACCTTTAGTGAGGCAGAAACTAAAGGTTCAAACGGACTTTCCGTCATGGCTGTAAGGACTAAGTTTAAGTCCCACGGCACACATCTGTCTTTGTGTATAGGTCTCGATCTGGCCGCTGCTCTGATGAACCTTGCTACCCAATAATTTTTTGCAATATCACCTGCAAACAGGGCTCCTAAGGCTGAAACCTGTATTTTTAACGTACTTGTGGAGAGACCCAATTCGAAACCTTTCTGGAGAAATTCCAGAATATGTTTCGTGGGAATTCCGTCTCTGACGTCAAAGTGAAAGGTGGACAGGAATCGTTTCCAGGTCCTAGCATAGATGTTAGTGGTAGTTAATTTTCTGCTCTTTAGGAGGGTGTCAATTAAGTTCTTGGAGAACCCTCTATCCCTTAACAGTGACCTTTCAAACACCACGCCGTCAAATGAGGTCCTGCTACTTGTGGGTGGCTGATTGGCCCCTGGTAGAGGAGATCCGGAAGGTTCGGCAGTACCCAGGGATCGCATACCGACATGGTCCTCAACCATGCGAACCAGGTCCTCCTGGGCCAAAAGGGGGCAATTAGTATGACTTTTGCCCGATCCTCTCTGATCTTCCTGACTACCAGAGGAAGAAGATTCAATGGCGGGAAGGCGTATGCCAGAGAAGAGTCCCATCTTATCAGGAGGGCATCCACCGCCAGGGGATTTTCCCTTGGGTTCAGAGAGCAGAACGATTTTTCTTTTCTGTTTTCTCTGGTGGCAAAGAGGTCTACCTCTGGCTGACCCCATCTGCGGACAATCTGGTGGTAAATATCTTTGTTCAAAGCCCATTCTCCTTGCCTTAGAGCCTTGCGGCTTAGAAAGTCTGCTCTTACGTTGTCCTTTCCGCTGATGTGGAGTGCGGTTAAAGATAGAAAATTTCTCACTGCTATCTGAAGGAGCCGTTCTGTTATCTGCATCAGAGCGCTGGAGCGGGTTCCACCTTGGTGGTTGACATATGCTACCGCTACCTGGTTGTCCGAGTGTATCCTCACGTGATGGCCCTGTAGGTACATAATGAGTTTCTTGACTGCCCGTTCTATCGCCAATAGCTCTCTCTGGTTGGATGAGATTTCAGAATCAGACCCCCAATGTCCCTGTACCACTATGTCCCCCATATGGGCTCCCCAACCGAAGGAACTAGCGTCTGTGGTTATAATGCGGGTTATCTGTGTTATCCAGGGCACCCCTGATGCTAGGTTCTCGCTATCGAGCCACCATCTAAGCGATGTAACAGCTGAGGGGCTTAGCAACACTCGACCTTGTAAGGAGCCTTCTAAGGCCCTGCTATTAACCAGGACGTCGTTCTGAAGGGCTCTAGTATGGAATTGTGCCCACCTGACTGCTGGGATGCATGAAGTTAGAGAGCCTAACAGGGACATGGCCTGTCTGAGGGTCATAGACGGATTATCAATTGCCCGAAGAACCTGCTCCTGTATCTTTTGCAATTTATCTAGTGGCAGCAGGCACTGCTGAGTTTCTGAATTTAGTAATAAGCCTAGAAACTTCTGTATTTTTAAGGGCTGGAGTCGGGATTTCTCGTAGTTTAAAATCCATCCGAGGTTTTCTAATCTGGTTTTAGCTTTTTCTATCTGGGATCTACAATGACCCACCGATTTTCCCACAATCAAGAAATCATCTAAATATGGGATGATTAAGACGTCAACCTCCCGTAAATGAGCCATAACCTCGGCCACTATCTTTGTAAATACCCTAGGTGCTGCTGAGAGACCAAAGGGAAGGGCTCTATACTGATAATGACGCACTGTGCCACCTACTGAAACCGCCACTCTCAGGAACTGCTGGAAGTCTGTATGGATAGGTACATGATAGTACGCATCTTTCAGATCTATGACTGCCATAAAACAACCTTTAAACAATATTTTTATTGTTGTATTAATGGACTCCATCTTAAATGTACGATTAATCAAAAACCTGTTAAGGAAACGAAGGTTTATAATCGTTCTGAATGTCTTATCAGGTTTCTGGACTAGAAACAGGGGAGAGAAGAACCCTCTTCCTTTTTCAGCTTCTGGAACCTCTACCAGGACATTTTTCTGGCATAGGCTCAAGACTTCCGCTTCTAAAGCCACCTGTTCGAGAGAAGATCTTAAAGGGGTTAGTTTAAAGGTGTCCCGCGGGACCTGGGTAAACTCCAATCTAAGCCCAGTGGATATTACCTTGCGCACCCAGTCACTATTTGTAATCTGTGACCATGCCGGGAAGAAGGATGACAGTCTACCCCCCACGGGAATTGCTAGTCATTGATTTGGTCTCTTTTGATCTCTCGACGAGCGTGTGAACATATAGCCCGTACCTCTTTTCCTTCAGTCTTCCCATCTGGGGCGATCTCTAATAGGCGAAGAGTTGCGCCTTCTCCCCTGGCCAAAACTCCTACCAAATGGACGACGGTAGGACGCAGACGAAGGGTTTGGGAATTTTTTCCTGTCGTCCCCCGCCTTCTCAAGCAGCTCGTCTAGGACAGCGCCGAACAAATATTCGCCCTCACATGGAATCGCACAGAGCTTTGCCCTGGACTGAATGTCTCCCTGCCAACACTTTAGCCACAGGGCTCTACGAGCTGCATTAGAGAGACCTGCTGCTCTGGCGGCCATTCTCACTGCATCTGCTGAGGCATCTGCTAGGAAGGCTGCTCCCTCTTGGATGGTTGGTAGGGCCCCAAAAATTGTCTGTCTTGATGTACCCTGTTTTAATTGTGACTCCAACTGATCCCACCAGACCATCATGGACCTGGCCGTGCACGTCGATGCCACTGCTGGTCTTAAGGACCCGGCCGCCATTTCCCAGGTGTTTTTAAGGAAAGTATCTGCCTTTCTGTCTAGGGGATCTTTAAGGGATCCCATGTCCTCAAAGGGTAGCGAGGACCTTTTCGATGCCTTTGCAATGGCTGCGTCTAATTTGGGGGCTCTGTCCCAAGTATTCACTTCCGGATCGTCGAAGGGGTATCTGCGTTTGAGGGCTGGTGGTAGCGACCCTCTTTTATCCGTTTTTTTCCACTCTCTGTGGATCAGATCCTGGATCTTTTGATTTAATGGGAAGACTCTCCGCTTCCTGTTCCAGCCCACAGAACATGACATCCTGCATGGATAATTGGGGCTTAGGCTCCTCTACCTCCATTGTCCCTCTGACTGCTTTGACCAGCTTGTCTACCCGGTCAAGAGGCAGACAAAATCGCCCCGAGTCCTCTTCTCCTGAGGAGGACGAGGGAGATAAAGCCTGGGAGTCTCTGCTTTTTCTCCATTCTACCGAGGAATCGGACTCCACCGGGACCTCGCCCCTTTGACTTCCCGGCTGGGACAAGGACTTTAGGGTTTCCCTCATTTCTGCCCTGACAATGTCCCTTAAACTCGCCGCTACCGCGGGCGACTCTTCTGCCGTCTGCTGAATACAGGGGGGGCAATCTTTTGAGGCATGCGTCCGGTAATAGGCATGCACAGAGTGCGCATTCCCTATGTTTAGTCTTACTTGTAGCCTTTTTCCCCTAGAAAAAAAACACAGAAAGGGGGTCCCGTCACTGAGTGAACTTTCACGAAGATCACTTACCAGTGCCACAATCAAGTACCGGAGAATGAGGGGGATTTCTCTCAGTCGATGCTCCTGTCTGCCTGGAGGAGCTCTTACGAGTGGACTGGTCACTTCGTCCCGCCCGCTCATTACTGTCACGGGACACCTTCTTTTTCTGTTTGACCTGCCGAAGGTCATCCAGGGGCGGCAGTGATGCTTGCCGCTGCTGTCGCCCTTGCTTCTGCTGCTGCTGGTGTTGCTCTCGATCACTCTCCATTACCACTGCTGCTGCTGTACGCTGCTGCTTGTGATAATGTGGCCAAGGCAAGGTACCCTGCCAGGGTCCTGCCTAAATACCCCTCCTCCGGTCAGCAGTATCCACGCCGCGCCCCTCCCCCCTAACAGGGCTCCCTACCCCAGCTGGCGCTGCACCCGGCCCAAAAGCCGACACCATCGGTGTTTCCGATGGGCGCCGCCATCTTGGATTCTTCGGGCATGCGCAGTGGCGCGCCGACCCGGAAGCGCATCCTCCGCCCCCCCGACGTCACCGCTACCCCGGGAAGGACCGGAAGTCACGCGGGACGCCCGGGAGCCCTGGAAGCAGCGCCACCCGGTCACTGCCCCCTGCTGCCGCCGTACCTGCGCCGCCGGAGCCGGGAACCCCCGGGGAAGCATACTCACCGGCGGCGGCCTAACCCCGGGGACGGCCATCTTCCGGACGCAGCTCCCTGCCGAACACGCCACCGCCGTGCCACCCATCCTGGGCCACCGTGGCGTCCTCCAGAAGATCCGCACCAGGCCGAGGTAGGAGACCCCCCTCTCTACCTGTATTGGCTGGCCGGTCTGGGATCCGGTCTTCTGTAGGATCCCGTCCCCTCAGGAACAGGAAACCAACTGATGCGTGGGAGAGGTGCCGCCCTTTTGTATCTGTAGGTTTCCTGTTCCTATAGGGCGGATCCTCTCTCGTGGTGCTGTCATGGGAGTCCGAATAAAATGGCCCAGGCCGCTGGAGCACGATCAGCGATAACTGGCGGGGGGCCGGTCGCTGATCCCCGTCACACACAGCGATGTCGCTGGCGAGATCGCTGATGTGTCACAAAATCAACGATCTCGTTAGCGAGATCGCGGTGTGTGACGGGGCCTTAAGTCAAGGCCGGGGGTGGTTAGAGGTGCTGCTCTGCATTCTCAGAGCAGTGACTGAAACAGCACTGGCAACGCCCCATAACTGAAACCATGCCCCCGGTACTCACTGACGCTAGCTCTGCATTATGGCGCAGCTTTCAGTCATGGGGATAGAGACGGTTCAGTCACGACACTGAGTATATAAAGCGGCGGCTGTAACCGGGCATCTGGCCCTGACTGACAGCTGAGTCCCAATGCAGAGGGCATAATCAGACACTTATCTAACTTTATACAAACAATTGGTTAGCTTTTGTTACACCAATATTTTGTGCATTTTGTGACTCTCAACTGATTCCCAATGCAGAGGGCATTTCAGTCAGGGCCGGGGGGGGGGGCACAGTTAGAGGCGCCACTCTGTATTCTCAGAGCAGTGACAGAACTAGCGCCGGCACAGCCCCATGACTGAAACCGTGCCCCAGTACTCACCGACACTAGCTCTGCATTAGGGCTCAGCTTTCAGTCATGGGAGCGGAGCCGGTTCAGTCAAGGCACTGAGTACACAGAACGGCAGCTGTAAGCGCGCATCTGGCCCTGACTGACAGCTGAGTCCCAATGCAGAGGGCATAATCAGACACTTATCTAACTATATACAAACAATTGGTTAGCTTTCGTTACACCAATATTTTGTGCATTTTAAGCCATATCCCTTTAATGCTGCCTCTTCTCTAAACAGCTGGCCCTACCTTTTTGTGCAATTTGTTGTGCCATGAGGCTGAAGTGAATATTGTTTGATCTAATACAGACTTTTATAAGCCATTGTTAGAACATTATAGGTATGATTAGAAGAAACCACTGCAGCTTTTTTTTCTTTTAATTTATTCTTTATTGCAGTACAAGAGTGGTGCTACTAATCTAACTACCTTGACTCTAGTATTATATTTTCCATCCGCCATCTAAATCTTATATACATGCCACTCCGGTCGATTTCCAGCAGTCTGTGACCGGCTGGATCACTCCAGTGTTTGTTGGAGCAATTCGAAAAGTCATAATTCAATGTAAGTCTATGAGAGCTAGAATAAGGCCAGGACAAGGCACGCAGACTTGCACTGAGAGCTCCAACTTCTCGACAGTCAGAAGGTGCAGTCACAAGTCGACAGTGTAAGTTCCCTGACCCTAGTCTTATATTAACAGCACTACTCCAGAGCCGAAATTAAGAACAAAAACAGAGTGGTGCTTTAAATGAATCTTCTGCCATTTACATCTTGAATTCTTTATAGATATTTATCGCCAACACTGGTTTCATATATTCATGTGTCATATCAAATCTGTTCACTTACGAGTCATATGCATGATATTTTGCAAGCACCATTGATTAGTACACTGTCAAAGTTTTGTGATATTTCAATTAACCAGTGTGATGCCAAAAAGGAGAGGCCATCTCCTAACAGCAATTCTCTGACGCAGGGGTGCCACACGGCTGTATGTGAATTTCATAGCCATAAGCAGTAATGGCCTGGGGTACATTTTGATTACAGCAAAAAATAAAACTGAAAATACCAATTTGTGAAAAAGTCTTAGTTACTCACCGGTTAACGGTATTTTTCGGAGTCCATGACAGCACCACCTGAGAGAGGGGATCCACCCCTTAGGAACAGGAAACCTACAGATACAAAAGGGTGGCACCTCTCCCACGCATCAGTTGGATTACAGAGCACAAGAGGACTTCCAAGGTTAATGCATGATTTATGTACAGTATTCTTTACAATTATAAACTTTTACCACCAGTGAGCATATACAAGAAATAGACGTGCACACCCCAATCAAACTATAAGGGAGGGAATATACGGGTGCTGTCATGGACTCCGAAAAATACCGTTAACCGGTGAGTAACTAAGACTTTATTCGGTCGTCCATGACAGCACCACCTGAGAGATTTACAGAGAGTAATATCAGCTTTAGGGAGGGACTACAGCCTGCAGCACCCTTATACCAAAAGAGAGGTCTGTGGAAGCACCCAGGTCTAGCCTATAATGACTATAAAAGGTGCTCGGAGAGGACCAAGTAGCCGCCTTACAAATCTGGTCAATGGAGACTTCTGATCTTTCGGCCCATGAGGTTGCCATGGCTCTGGTGGAATGAGCCCTCAGCTTCCCGGGTGGCGACCTGCCCTTTGAGGTGTATGCTATTGAAATCGCCTCTCTAATCCATCTGGCTAGTGTATTTTTTGATGCTCTACAACCTTTCCTGGGGCCTTGATGAGAGATAAATAGGGCATTATCTTTCTTCCAGGGATCGGTGACTGTCAGATATTCTATGAGGCCTCTCCTGACATCCAGGGTGTGTAGTTTCTTTTCCTTCTCGTTAGTTGGATTAGGGAGGAAGGATGGAAGAACTATTTCCTGTGTCCTATGGAAACTAGACACTACCTTCGGCAAGTACGCTGGGTCAGGTCTAAGTATTACCCTATCCTCTTTGAACTGTAAATAAGGAGGACACCTAGATAAAGCCTGGATATCGCTTATTCTGCGGGCTGATGTTAGAGCTACCAGGAAGGCTACCTTGAGGGACAGGTTTTTTAGGGAAGCCGACGAGATAGGTTCGAATGGGGTCTCTGTCATAGCATTGAGGACTAGGTTCAAGTCCCACGGCATGAATCTATCCTTCACTATTGGTCTGGATCTACCTGCGGCCTTAATGAATCTGCTTACCCAATAATTACCAGCGATGTTACAGCTAAACAGAGCCCCCAAGGCTGACACTTGTACTTTAAGGGTACTGGTAGAGAGCCCCATGTCCAGACCTTTTTGTAGGAACTCTAATATCTGCATTATAGGCGCTGAATCCCCAGCGACTACTCCTGAGTTTTGAAGGAATTTCTTCCAAATTCTGACAAATTTTTGTGGTAATGATTTTTCTACTCTTAAGTAGGGTGTTAATTAGGTCTGCGGAGAAGCCCTTCTCTTCTAATAATGACCGTTCAAACTCCACGCCGTCAGATGAAGGCCAGCCACCTGAGGATGGAAGACTGGGCCCTGGGACAGGAGATCTGGGATGTCCGGCAGAACCCAAGGATCGGACACCGACATGGTCCTGAGGCATGAGAACCATGCTCTCCTGGGCCAAAATGGAGCGATGACTATAACCCTCGCTCTGTCTTTCCTGATTTTCCTCATCACCAGGGGTAGAAGAGATAGGGGAGGGAAGGCGTAGGCTAGTTTGAAGTCCCACTTTATCAGGAAGGCATCTACCGCCAGAGGATTCTCTCTGGGATTTAGGGAGCAGAATTGTTTCAATTGCCTGTTGTCTCTGGTGGCGAAGAGGTCTACCTCTGGATATCCCCACTTTTGAACAATCAGATTGAATATGGAGGAGTTTAGGGACCATTCCCCTTGCTTTAGCTGATTGCGGCTTAAAAAGTCTGCCGTGATGTTGTCTCTTCCTTTTATATGCAACGCTGTTAAAGATAGAAAGTATTGTTCTGCTAGATGGAACAACCGCTCTGCTACAATCATCAGGGGTCTGGAACGGGTCCCGCCTTGGTGATTGATATATGCCACGGCGACCTGATTGTCGGAGAACACCCGCACGTGATGGCCCTGTAGATACACAAGGAGCTTTTTAGCCGCCTGTTCTACTGCTGTCAATTCTTTTAGGTTAGATGACATTCCTAACTGATCATGTTGCCATTGGTCCTGGACTAATATTTCACCCATATGAGCTCCCCAACCGTAAGGACTAGCATCCGTGGTGACTATGCGGGTTACGTTATACTCCCAGGGCACCCCTTTAGACAAGTTATCCTTGTCTAACCACCACTCTAGGGACTCCCTTGTGTTACGGGACAAGGTTAGCTGACCCTCCAAGTAACCCCCAAGGTCTTTTTGATGTAATAAGACCTCGCTCTGTAGTTTCCTTGCATGAAACTGGGCCCACTGGACTGCCGGGATACAGGCCGAAAGAGAGCCTAGAAGGGACATGGCTTTCCTGAGGGACATGGTGGGGTTATTGGAGGCGTTCAGGATCTGATAATGGAGGCGAACAAGCTTCTCCGGAGGCAGACGGCATTCCTGTTTTTCAGAATCCAGGGTTAGGCCCAAGAATTGTTGGACTTTCATTGGTTGCAACCGAGACTTTTTGACGTTCAGCAACCATCCTAACCGTTCTAGGGCGGACATTGCCTTTTGTAGCTGTTGTAAACAATGATTCGCCGTTTTACCTACAATAAGAAAATCGTCCAGGTAGGGGATCACCAGAATGTTCGATTCACGTAGATGGGCCATGACCTCCGCTATTACTTTAGTAAACACTCGGGGAGCGACTGCCACTCCAAAAGGGAGGGCCGCATATTGGAAATGTCGAATTGACCCATCCAACTGAACCGCCACTCTGAGAAACCGCTGATGGCCTGCATGGATGGGTATATGGTAGTATGCGTCTTTCAGATCTAACACCACCATAAAGCAGTTTTGGAACAGCAATTTTATTGCAGATTTAATTGTTTCCATTTTAAAAGGACGCATGACCAAAAACTTGTTGAGGGCCTTAAGGTTTATTATTGTCCTAAAGGAGCTGTCTGGTTTGCGTACCAGGAACAGAGGGGAGTAGAATCCCTTCCCCCATTCTCCCTCTGGAACCTCTACCAGGACTTTCTTGGCGCACAGGTCATGAACCTCGGCCTCCAGGGCAGCTTGTTCTGAAGCAGACGACCTGAGTGGGGTGATTTTAAATTGATCAAGGGGAACCCTAGAAAACTCTAGTCGTAGTCCCACGGCTATTATCCCCAATATCCAGCTGCTATTAGAGATCAGAGACCAGGATGGGTAGAAGGCAGCTAGTCTCCCTCCTACCGGGGTAACTAGTCATTGGGGCGGCTTTTTCGTATCTCGAGCTGGACCTTCCTGGTGCCCCCCTCCAAACATTAATCCTGTACCTTTCCTTTTTTTCTCCTCCCATCTGCCCTGATCTCTGGATGGCCTTCTCCGGAAAAAACCTTTTCTGGTAAAAGGACGTCTGTACGAGGGGTTCGGGAGACTGGGAAATTTCTTTTTGTCATCTCCAGCTTTCTCTAACAATTCGTCCAAGACAGGGCCGAATAGGTACTCCCCCTCGCAGGTAATGGAACAGAGACGGGACGGGGCTTGAATATCTCCTGGCCAACATTTTAACCAGAGCGCTCTTCGCGCTGCATTAGATAGACCCGCGGCTTTAGCCGCCATTCTTGCAGAGTCTGCAGAAGCATCGGCTAAAAACGCCGCGGCATTCTGAATGATCGGCAAACTTTTACGAATAGATGATCTTGAAGCTCCGTCTTTTAGCTCTGAATCCAGCTGATCTAGCTAGACCATCATCGATCTGGCTGTACAGGTGGCAGCTCCCGCTGGTATTAACGCGCCTGCTGACATCTCCCATGTCCCTTTAAGAAAAGAATCCGCTTTTTTATCTAGCGGATCTTTCAAGGAGGCCATATCGTCAAATGGTATGGCAGATTTTTTAGATGCTTTGGCTACTGCTGCGTCTAGTTTCGGGGCTTTATCCCATCTGTTTACTACCGGGTTATCAAAGGGGTATCTCCGCTTAAAGGCTGGTGGCATGGAGCCCCTTTTTTCCGGTCTCTTCCATTCTCTGTCAATTAGGTTCTGAACCTTATCGTTTAATGGAAAAGCTCTGCGTTTTTTGGGGTCTAGACCCCCGAACATTATGTCCTGTGCTGAGAGTTCCCGTTTTTTGTCTGCTACCCCCATGGTGGACCGTATTGCTTTCACTAATCTGTCCATCTGGTCTAAGGGGAAGCAGAACCGGCTAGAGTCTTCATCCGAGGAAGACGACGAGGAGGCCGAGGAGTCCGAGGAATTATCGCCTTTCCCAGGGGCGACTGAGGTCTCCGAGCCTGAACCACTAGCCTCTCTTCTCCTAGAAGGTTCTCTTTGAGGTAAGACTTTCATTTCTGCCCTGATCATCTCTCTCAGGTTCGAAGTGAAGTCAGGTGTCTCTTCCGCTACCTGCATAAACGGGGGAGAGTATAAGGGCCTGACAATCTACCCCTGGACTCCCTGTCTTTAATAACCCCTACCGTTTGCCGAATGCATGGTTGGCATAATTTTTTAGGGTGGCCATCTGGTAGGGGGGAACTACAGAGGGAACATTCCCTGTGCTTCTGTTTTCCCGTAGCCTTCTTCCCCTGAAAAAAAACATAAGGGAACACTGCATCAGGGTACATTCACGGAGATCTCTTACCCATGCAGATGAAGCAGGTACCGGATCACGGAGGCAGGGGGGTCCTTTCTGGAGGAACTTTCGCGGCTCTGGTCGCTAGTTCGTCTGTTTTTTCTGCTGGCCACTCGCATGCGGTTTTGTCGTGGCCTGTTTTTGCGGGCGCTCCTGCGCCTCGTCCTGCTGGTCCAAGGGGGCTTCCGTTGTATCCATTGCTGGGGCCTTCAGAAGCACCCCAGCGGCATCCCCATCTGCCTTATATGGCCTCCTGGTGTCCGGGTCAGCAGGTATCCTGCCATAGCACCACCCACCCGGCTATCCGCACTCCCTCCCCCATGCTCCGGCCCCCCTCGCCTTACCCGGGTCGCCGCGCGACCCCCGGACGGGCATGCACCCGCGGCGCGCGCCGGAGGCCGGCCGGCACCCAACTTCCGGTATCGGCGCTATCGCTCCGCCCCTTCCGCCGCGTCACTTCCGCCGCTCATCAGAGCCCTGTGGGAGCGCGCGCGAAGGAGCCGCGCAGCGCCTCCTGCCCGGAATGCCCCACTGCCCCTCTGCGCACGCTGCCATGAGCCCGCCAGGGGCCAGCACTGACCGGGAGGACCTGGCCTGGGGAAGCGCAGCGGAACCGGGGCATACATACCAGGTGCTGGCGTTTTTGGAGACGGCATCCACCGGACCCCTGCTCCACCTGCTCCGTCCACTGCCGTGGTGACCTACCCAGCCCCACTGTGGCGCCTCCAGGGACCCCGCACTGACCGAGGTAGGAGACCCCCTCGCTACCTGAGTCGGTCAGCCGGCCTGGGTACTCAACGACGACTCCATGACGGACGATCTGTAGAGAGTCCTGTCCTCTAGGAACAGGAAACCAACTGATGCGTGGGAGAGGTGCCACCCTTTTGTATCTGTAGGTTTCCTGTTCCTAAGGGGTGGATCCCCTCTCTCAGGTGGTGCTGTCATGGACGACCGAATAAAAGGTGGTCACTATTTCAGTCACGAAAACTTCCTGTATTATGAAATTGCATGAATTGTGCGCATATTCTACATTAGGTGGGGTAGATTACACAGCTAAAAATCACAATTGGGCTACATTCACATATCCAACGTCTGTGGAGAAAATCCAATCTACACAAAGATTTCATCCATTTTAAGTTTATGCTTAGAACATACAACACTGCCCTTCACCTCTCAAAGCAAACCTATTTCAACACCCTCACTGTCCAATAACCGAAAACGTCTCTGACACTTTTCATTCTCTACTCAATCTAAGAGTACAGGCCCCAAACACGGAGCTCCGAGCTGACGATCTGGCCAATTACTTCAAAGAAAAAATTGACCAGACTCGACAGGAAATTATCTCCCAATCACCTCATACCATGCACTGTCCTCCCTCCTCCACTGTATCTAGCTCACTCTCTGATTTTGAGCCAGTCACAGAAGAAGTAAGCAGGCTCCTTGCATCTTCTCGCCCAACCACTTGCACCAGTGACCTATTTCCGTCACATCTCCTCCAGTCCCTTTCCCCTACTGTCACCCCTCACCTAACTAAAATATTTAACCTCTCTCTCTCTTCTGGTATTTTTCCCTCCTCATTTAAGCATGCCATCATACATCCACTACTTAAAAAACCATCCCTCGACCAAAACTGTGCCGCTAACTATAGACCTGTCTCTAATCTTCACTTCATCTCTAAAATCCTGGAACGCCTGGTCCACTCCCGTCTTATCCGCTATCTCTCAGAAAACGCTGTTCTCGACCCTCACTAAAGTCTCTAATGATCTGCTAACAGCTAAATCAAATGGTCATTACTCCATGCTAATTCTCTTGGATCTCTCTGAAGCATTAGACACTGTGGATCATCAGCTCCTCCTCACTATGCTCCGTTCCATTGGCCTCAAGGACACCGTTCTCTCATGGTTCTCCTCCCATCTCTCCGACCGCTCCTTTACTGTATCTTTTGCCGGTTCCTCCTCCTCTCACCTTCCCCTTACTGTTGGGGTCCCTCAAGGATCGGTTCTAGGCCCCCTCCTCTTCTCCTTGTACACTGCCCATATTGGTCAAACAATCAGCAGATTTGGTTTCCAGTACCATCTCTATGCTGATGACACCCAATTATACGCTGCTTCTTCTGACATCACGCCAGCCTTTCTAGAAAACACCGGCGATTGTCTAAACGCTGTGTCTAATATCATGTCCTCACTATATCTGAAACTGAACCTGTCAAAGACTGATCTCCTGGTGTTTCCTCCCTCTACTAATGTACCTATACCCGACATTGCCATTTTTGTGTGTGGTTCCACTATTAATCCCCAGCAACAGGCCCGCTGTCTTGGGGTCATACTTGATTCCGAGCTTTCCTTTGCCCCTCACATTCGATCACTGGCTCGCTCTTGTCATCTGCACCTCAAAAACATTTCTAGAATTCGACCTTTTCTTACTTTTGACTCTGCAAAAACTCTTACTGTTTCTCTTATTCATTCTCGTCTCGACTATTGTAACTCTTCTATTCGGTCTCCCTCTTACCAAATTCTCCCCTCTCCAATCTGTCTTGAATGCTGCAGCCAGGATCATATTAGTCACCAATCGTTACACCGATGCCTCTACCTTGTGCCAGTC
Organism: Dendrobates tinctorius; assembly: GCF_039654945.1. Lineage (NCBI taxonomy): Eukaryota > Metazoa > Chordata > Amphibia > Anura > Dendrobatidae > Dendrobates > Dendrobates tinctorius. The sequence goes on from NW_027361765.1 coordinate 16,245,616, forward strand.
ATTACACTGTCTACCCATCCACTCCAGAATTCAGTATAAACTTATTACCCTCACCCACAAAGCCCTCCATAGCACAGCACCACCTTACATCTTCTCCCTTGTTTCAGTATACCACCCTACCCGCGCCCTCCGTTCTGCTGATGACCTCAGGTTAGCATCCTCAATAGTCAGAACCTCCCACTCCCGTCTCCAAGACTTTACACATGCCGCGCCAATTCTTTGGAATGCACTTCCCAGGTCAATATGATTAGTCCCCAATCCCCACAATTTTAAGCGTGCCCTGAAAACGCATTTATTCAGACTGGCCTATCGCCTCAACACATTAACCTAATCTATCCCTGTGTGGCACAGCCAAAAGTTTTACCATAACCAGATTTCCTGCATCATGTTCCCACATGCTTTAGGCATCCATTAGCCCTCTGTGTTTGTACTGTTACACACTTAACATTATGGCTGGTCCATACAATCTGGGCAACTGTTACCACCCACCTTTTGTGTCTACCTCTTTCCTCAGACTGTAAGCTTGCGAGCAGGGCCCTCATTCCTCTTGGTATTTGTTATAATCTACTGTATGTGCTTATTGTTATGCTGTAATGTCTATTGTCTGTACAAATCCCCTCTGAAATGTAAAGTGCTGCGGAATATGTCGGCGCTATAAAAATAAAATTTATTATTATATCCATGTGACACATCCTAATGCAGAGTGTGAGTACTAATGATAAAGCTGAGAATGAATGAAAATGTATATATATTATACAAATCTTCCTTAACCCCTTTACGACTTTAGACTTATCCATACGTCCAGATTGTTAGGCACTTACCGACCTTGGATGTATGGATACGTCAAGGCAATTTTGCATATACAGGGGCTGGGCACGCACGATTGCCGCCGGGTGTCAGCTCCCGGCACTTTAACCCTCCAAATACTGCGATTCATATCAATTGCAGCATTTAGAGGCCAGGCAGAGGGATGGAGCCCCCTCTTTTTATTTCTATGCATTGGGAACACTGCACACTGTTTTCTAATTCAATACATAGAGAAATGTATATAATTTTTTGACTACTTTACAGAAAATAAACTGATTATTGGGCTAATAAATAGAAGTCTGTATTTATCTTTACAGACTGAATATGTACTTTGTTTTGGCTTTAGCGTTCCTGTGAATCAGTAACCTAATATTTAAGGTTATAACGTTTTTTGTTTTTTTTTAGAACTGTTTCACATGTTGCATAGAGTCAACCAACTTCTGAGACCTGTCAACTATTATTCCAGTCAGGATGCTTCGACTACATCCCACATTTTTTTTTGGCATCTGTTGGCTTTGCCTCAGAAATAGCATTTTTATTGTCACCCCACAAGTGTTCTATCGGATTAAGGTCCAGGGATTGGGCTGGCCACTCCATAACCTCAATTTGTTCAAGTGGAACCAAGAATTTGCAAGTTTACTGGTGTGTTTAGGGTCATGGTCTTGTTGAAACACCCATTTCAAGGGCATATCCTCTTCAGTAGTGATGAGCGAGTATACTTGTTACTCAAGATTCCTGAGCATGCTCAGGTGTTCTTTAAGTATTTTGGGAGTGCTCGGAGATTTAGTTTGTGTTGATGTAGATGCATGATTTGTGGCTGCTAGACAGCCTGAATACATGTGGGGAATGCCTGTTTGTTAGGAAATCCCCACAAGTATTCATGCTGTCTAGCAGCCGCAAATCATGCAGCTGCGGAGACAAACTAAATCTCCGCGCACGCCCAAAATACTCAAAGAACACCGGAGCATGCTCGGAAATCTCGAGTAACAAGTATACTCACTCATCACTACTCTTCAGCGTAAAGCAACATGACCTCTTCAAGTATTTTAATAAATGCAAAGCAAATGATCCCAGGCATGTGGTAAATACACTGCTCAAAAAAAATAAAGGGAACACTTAAACAGAACAGGACTCCAAGAAAATCAAACTTCTGTGAAATCATACTGTCCACTTAGGAAGCAACACTGAATCAATTTCACATGCTGTTGTGCAAATGGAATAGACAACAGATGGAAATTATTGGCAATTATCAAGACACCCTCAAAGGAGTGGTTCTGCAGGTGGGGACCACAGACCACATTTCAGTACCAATGCTTTCTGGCTGTTTTGAGAGTCAGTGATAAGCAGTAATAAAGGAGCGCTTACGAAGCAACCCAGAGGCAGACAAGGATGTCGGGTCTCCACCGCAACTCCAGCTGAAAAACCTCCATTAGAGGATAGGAGCAATTAGAAAAAGGAAACCGGTCTTCGGAGCGCAGGAAAGAGACTCAGACAAGAGATGGGTTTAAACCACAACGCGTTTCGACGGAGGATCCGTCTTCATCAGGTGGAAGTTTTCAAAGACAGTTTTCCATTTTCTCACTTCTGGCTGTTTTGGTCACTTTCGAATGTTGGTTGTGCTTTCACACTCGTAGTAGCATGAAGCGGACTCTACAACCCACACAAGTAGCTCAGGTAGTGCAGCTCATCCAGGATGGCACATCAATGCGAGCTGTGGCAAGGTTTGCTGTGTCTGTCAGCGTAGTGTCCAGAGGCTGGAGGCGCTACCAGGAGACAGGCCAGTACACCGGGAGACATGGAGGGGGCCGTAGGAGGGCAACAACCCAGCAGCAGGAGTGCTACCTCCATGTTTGTGCAAGGAGAAACAGGAGGAGCACTGCCAGAGCCCTGCAAAATGACCTCCAGCAGGCCACAAATGTGCATGTGTCTGCACAAACGGTTAGAAACGAACTCCATAATGGTCTGAGGGCCAGACATCCACAGATGGGGTTGTGCTCCCCTCCGCTCCCCCCCATCATCCGATTCCACCCTCTCCCCGTGGTGCTGCTCCGATGTCTCTCCAGGCCTACCCCATGGGCACCGCCATCATCTTCGGTAAAAAAAAAAAAAAAATGGTGGACGTATGCGCAGTGGGCCCGCCGAGATCTGCTGGCCAGCACCCGGCAACAATATGAAGATTTTTCCTATTGGTTAATTTTGGTCACTGTGATAGGGTCTATCACAGTGATCAAAATAATAAAAAAAGTAAATAAACCCGCCCTTTATCTCTCCCTTAGGGAAAAATGATAAAAAAAATGCATTTATTTTCATTTTTCCATTAGGGTTGGAATTAAGATAAGGGTTGGCATTAGGGTTAGGCTTGTGGTTAGGGTTATTGTAACGAACGGAAATGGAGACATAGGTGATGTAGTGCACATTCGTCTTTTATTTTTAGAGTGGAACCTCGGGACCACGGTGTGAATAAATCAGGACACTGCGGGGCGGGATCTCAGGCTGCGCATCCACGCAGGAGCGAGAAGGAAGACATCATGTAATGTCAGTGGACGGGCAGCGCTAACTGCGTATGCCCAGGAAACAAGATTACAGCGCAGGTGCCGGGTAAATAACTCAATGCTGAGGAGGCGGCGCCCAGAAGAATGGAGGAAATGACTGATGACTGAGGCATCTGTGTCCGGGGGGAAAGACCTGCCCCCTGGACAAACTAGAGGTATGAGTGACAAATTATAAAAACTATTCTTTCAGCGATGGAAGGGACCCCAACTAAAAGCCACCTTGACAGAATGCAGCATTAGTGCTGCACAAAGTGGCTCTTTTAGTTAAAAACGCCTGGGGGGGTGACAGGTTCCCTTTAACCATTTTGTGTCACATAACTGGTTTAACAGAACAAAAATTCAAAATTTGAAAACTGCAACATTTTCAACAAATTTCAGGTTTTTTCAAATAAACGCAAAAATTATTTACCTAAATTTACCACTAACACGAAACCCAATGTCAGAATCGCTAGGATCCGTTGAAGCGTTCCTGAGTTATTACCTTATAAAGGGACACTGGTCAGAATTGCCAGGTCATTAAGGTCAAAATAGGCTGTGTCATGAAGGGGTTAACCTTATAATTCACATATGGTCTGACATGCACTGTGCGCTGTGAGGTCTTATATAGACAGGTGTGCCCCTTTAAAAATCAAGTCCTATCAGTTTAATTTAACACAGCTAGACTCCAATGAAGGAGCACCATCTAAAGGAACACAAGGAAATGGACAGCATGTGACTTAAATGAGTGTCTGAGCAAAGGGTTTGAATACTTATGACCATGTGATTTTTTTTTTTTTTTTTAATAAATTTGCAAAAATTTCTACATTTTTTTTTTTTTTCAGTCAAGATAGGGTGCAGAGTGTACATTGAGAAAAAAAAAAAAAAGAAACTTAATTTACCAAATGGCTGCAATGAAACAAAGTGAAAAATTTAAAGGAGTCTGAATACTTTCCATACCCATTAAACATCGATCGGGATACAGCGTTGACATTTAATAAAGATGCCGAGGTTTCCCATGATTTTCTCAGTAGCCCATCCATCTTGTGTTCCAGAGGGTCCTTCCACAGTGAGGCAACCTCAAATGGTAGTGTAGTTTTTTTTTTTTTAGCTACCAGCGCAATTTGGGCGTCGTACTTTGGGATCTCAGCCCAGCATTATGCCACTTCGTCATCCACAAGTAACATGTCTCATCTCCGCTAGAATGGTTACCCCCTTTTCTGAGGATTCCCACTCATATAACACCAGGTCGCTGATGTTTTTATGAATGGAAAAAACATGCTTCTTCCTAGAATGGAGACCCCTGAACATTTCGTCCTGCACCATCTGGGCAGTCGTCTTCTCCTCCTCAATCCCCATGGTCCTCCTTACTGCCATGAGGTGTTCCTCTATATTACCTTAAGGAGAAATAATATCTCTTACTAGAACCGGGAGGGTGCTGGGATCTGCAGACGCAGAGCGAGAAGAACATAACATCTCCATGCTGCTACCACACAGTGGTCCTACCTTGGATGTCATCTTCCTCATCCAGGGCTCTTATATGGGCTACCAGACTTCCAGCACCTGTACTCTGATTAAAGGACCTCCTCCCTCTGATGTCCAGGTGTGGGGGGTGTGAGGGGGCCGCCGACACCATCTGCACTGTATTGCTATGCGCTTAAGGGTAGAAAGCAAGAATCCTGCCTCTGGAATGTTGAAGCAACCAAGTGCGTGAGGTCACCTCCTGCCACAGGCTTCAGACCCGGAAGTTCTTGCATGTGCACGGCCTGCTGCCTGGATCCGCAACGCTGGAGGAGAGGAGGCTGGAGAGCTCAGAGAGTCCTCCAGCCAAAGAATCCCCCCCAGACCTTGCCCGAAGGTCCGGACTGAAGTGGGGGGGTCAAGAGACCTGGAGCAGCATTCAGGAAGGATAGAAAACTCTGCTTGGTCCCCTGCTGCCCTGCCTGTATCTATCCCCCTCCCGATGACTGTTGCCGGCACTGCAAATCATGGATGACCTCTTCATCCCTAGTAGTGACAGAAAAGAACACTGAGGAGGGAGGATGTGAGAGGGGTTATTTTACCTCTGATATTTCCTGTCCCTATTAGGAAAGGGGTAACATCTTCCGGTGGAAAGTCATCACCTATAGAAAAACTATACAGAAAAACTATTTTGCCTGTTCTATAACAATGTATCTATATACAACTGATGCATAATTTTATTTTCTTCGTATGTTAATTTTGCTAATTTTGAAATATGGTCGGTTTTCATTTCATATCTCAAGTCTGATGAAGGTCAAAGTTACGTGACCGAAACATTACAATAATTGTGGGATTGCTTCACTTGAATAAACAAATTATTTGCATCTAAAAGAGTACCAGATTTTTGTTCCTAATTGAGTATCACAGAAATCATCAAATCAGAGAATTATCAAGATATTTTAGAGCGAAATGTCTTACCTAGTGTTAATAAACTTGGTTTCAGTCGAAGATCATGGGTCCTCCAGAAAAACAAGGAAACAAAGCACACATCCAAAAGTAGACCGGAATGGTTGAAAAAGAAAAAATGGACCGTTTTAAAATGGCCAGCAATGAGTCCTGGCCTCAATCCCATTAAAAATCTTTGGGGTGAGCTGAAATCTGCCATTGGGAAAAAGAACCCTGCTAACATTCAAGAGCTTGAACAAACTGCAAAGGAAGAGTAAAAAAAAAAAATTTTTTTCCCAGTTTTCTCCTCAAAATTTGGGGTGCATCTTTTAATTCAAAAAAGACGGAAAATCCTTATAATTGTACTTGAATGACAATAGAAACATCTGACTAGAAAATCTAAAACCACTGAACCAAAAATGGTATCAAAAAATTTGTTTCAAAACTTTTGGCCACAACTGTACATAATGTAGACCCTTTGCAGACAAAAGGGATACTAATCCAATATAAACAATAGTCCAAAATATGAAAGCACTAATGAGAGGTTGAGACTCATTTCCCTTTAATACAGAGATCCGATATGATAAAAAAAATAAACAGCAAGGTCAAGAAACTTATGAACCAGTTGTGCATAATTATAAGTATAAGGAGTAAAAGATGCAATAGGTAGTTCTACGATGCTATACGTGTTATATAAAAGGGAAGAAATTGTGTTATTCTTTATGTATACACAAAATGACTATTCTCAGGAGGAATTGTATACTTACCCTTTACATGTAAACAATAAAAGGGGTTTTGCAGATATATTGATAAAATATCCTTAGCAAACCAGCTGATCAGTTCTTATTACCTCCATAAAATAAAACTTATACTCGCCTCACGTGCTGGCGCCGTTCCTGCGGTATCGGAACTCAGAACTAAGAAATTGAGGTGTGTGGACCAATAAAAGCATGAATTTATACATATCAAACTGAATATAAAAAGTTAACATTTATAAGCTTTATTAAAAGAAAATCTGTACGTGTTTTTTTATTAAAAATATTTAATAAAATATTAAAGCCCATTTGTCTGCCTTTTCTATAAATAAATCCTAAAATGTACTTGTCATTTCAGGTGGCTTATTCAGAAAATTTATTGTGCACAACTGGAGTGACATTAGTTTTGGCTATTACAAAACTTGCAACCTGCATATAGGACGCCGCATCAGCAGATTCCATCTTTAATGGTCAGTCTCTCAAAACAGTGGAGGAGGGTGAAGGCTAGCTGCTACAATATGTCTCATACATAGCACAGTCGCAAGAGGACATCCTGCTCACCTAGCTCTGGAGCACACCTGCAGAAACACAGACCATTACACAGCAGAACTGTGCAGTGTAGCTGTGAACCCATCAGTAGGGCACGACAGTAGTAGACAGTATAACACGCGGCAGTGGCAGCATCTGGGTCTCTAAATCTCCTCTTCCACTCTCCACAGGTTTCATATGCAGTGTGGTGATCTGCTTTTCTTCTCTCAAAATTGATTGCAGCAGTTAACGGAGAATGAATAATCAGTATAGGAGGTAACTAGAGGAAAAGTAGATTCGTAAAAAACAAAAAGAAAAAACTAAGGAATAAAATGCAAAAATGTGGTTTGAACTGAGCCTTTATGGGGTTTGTCAGATATTTGTTCAGGGCATTTTATGTATTTTAACCCCTTAATGACCGCCAATACATCTTTTTACTGACCTGAGATACTGTATAAGAGCATAACATCCCCATACAGGTGACAATCCAGTAGCTGTCGGCTGCATTCTATAACTGACAACTTGTTGCATCAGCCATAATCAGTTTTGGCACCGTCCATATCTGTTTAACCCCTTAGATGCTGCTGTGAAAAATGACTATCATATAAATGGTTAACAGAGTGTGGGGGCTTCCTCTTTGTCCCCATTGGCACCGAGATCATGATTGTGTGGTCCTGATGTTTGCCGTGGCAATTCACATCCAAATAACGGCCTTAGAGTCTGCCAGCTAGAGTGGCCTGTTCAAGAAGTCAGTGACATTTAAGTGGTAAAAATACACATTTTCATTCCTGTCATGCTACTTTGTATTAATTCCGGAAATGCACCTGAAGGGTTAATAAGCTACCTGACAGCAGTTTCCAATATGTCAGGCTGTTTTTAAAGTGGTATAATTTTGTTTTGGTTTTTTCAACAGATAGGACCCCTAAAGTCACTTCAAACCTGGATAGGTCCCTAAAAGAATTAATTTTGCAAATTTCCATGAAAAAATGACAAATTACAGCTACATAAAAAATATTCAGAATTGAGAGTCCTCAGTGGTTGATACCTTTTAACGGGTAACTGAACAGATGGTAACAAATTGCAAGCTTTCGAGACAACGCAGGTCTCTTCATCAGGCATTGACTAATACAAAATCTGAATAATCTCATTTATGCACAACACAGCACAGAAAAAATGCAATAGATAAGACAAGTGACGTGAAGCAGAACTATCATTATGGGAGAGTGACAGACAGTTATGGCCAGTTATGTTCAATACCGGTAATTTCAAGGTAACTTCACATCTCAGAGAGACAGACGAGTCTGAGTACAAACTCATGACGACCTTCGACACACAATGCTGGAATGAATGTGTTGCATAGATTTATGTCTTTTTACATCAATTAAGGAATTTGCTCCCAAGACCTTGTGGGGGCATCACAACACAGATCCAGACCCCAATCAGAGGGCAATAAAACTTTCACTCCTTATCTATAAACTGGTCCAATATTTATGGTCATAACTGTCTGTCATTCCCTCATAATGATAGTTCTGCTTCACGTCACTTTATCTATTGCATTTTTTCTGTGCTGTGTTGTGCATAAATATGTGATTCTTGAGATGTTGTATTAGTCAATGCCTGATGAAGAGACCTGAGTAGTCTCGAAAGCTTGCAATGTGTTACCATCTTTTCAGTTAGCCATTAAAAGGCATCAACCACTGAGGACTCTCAATTCTGAACATTTTTCTATCTACTGGCTAACACGGTACAAAGATATATATCTTTCCTGTAGCTACATTTTTAAACATCCTAAAAAATGCTAATAAAATAAAACTAGCTTGGCCCGCGCGAAATTTTCGCACATTGGTCGTCAGGGGCGCAGGCAATTTCAGAAAAAGCAAGCTGGTCAAATGTAATTGCATTTCATGAGCTGATGAGCACAGTACCTGTCTGTGCTCATCATTTATATATGTAGATTGGTAATACAATAAATTGTTTTGATAAGTAGAGGCCAAAAAATGTTTTCCGGTTGAGGTGCCACCTGCAGGTCATTGTGTCTTTCTGCTGGTTTATGAAAATTAATATTTAAACCGTATTTAGTGATAAAATCATGAATGTGTGGTTTGTTTGACTGTTTTCTTGCTGAAGGAAGCAAGTTTTCCTTTCAAATGGTGTATCGCGTGTGTGTGGGGCGAAGTAATCAGCGAAAAAGCAGTGCATGTTTACAAATGTGTTGGTAGTGTGCTTTGGGGTATTGTGGTGACACCTGCAGGTCATTTCTCATTATTGCAGTTTATGAAAATTAATGTTTAAACTGTATTTTGTGATCAAATCGTGGATGTGTGGTTTGTTTGGCTATTTTCTTGCTGAAGGGGGAAAGTTTACCTTTCAAATGGTGTATCATTTATGTGTGTGGGTGCAGTATGGACAGGGATACAAAGGAATCACTGAAAAACAGTGTTTAGAAATAATAGGATAACATTTTACAAATGGTGCTGATTTAAAGAAAGCAATAGGGAAAGTCTTAGTTACTCACCGGTTAACGGTATTTTTCGGAGTCCATGACAGCACCACCTGAGAGAGGGGATCCGCCCTTCAGGAACAGGAAACCTACAGATACCAAAGGGCGGCACCTCTTCCACGCATCAGTTGGATTACAGAGCACAAGAGGACCTCCAAGTTTAATGCATGATTTATGTACAGTACTATTATTATCTAATTTGTCACCAGTGGACATATATGAGGAAGACGTGCACACCCAAATTAAACTAGGGAAGGGAATGTACGGGTGCTGTCATGGACTCTGAAAAATACAGTTAACCGGTGAGTAACTAAGACTTTATTCGGTCGTCCATGACAGCACCACCTGAGAGAATTACAGAGAGTAATAACTTTAGGGATGGACTACAGCCTGCAGTACCCTTATACCCAAAGAGAGGTCTGCGGAAGCACCCAGGTCTAGCCTATAATGACTATAAAAGGTGCTCGGAGAGGACCAAGTAGCCGCCTTACATATCTGGTCAATGGAGACTTCAGATCTCTCAGCCCACGAGGTCGCCATGGCTCTGGTGGAATGCGCCCTCAGCTTTCCGGGTGGCGACCTGCCCTTTGAGGTGTATGCTATTGAAATCGCCTCTCTAATCCACCAGGCTAGTGTATTTTTTGATGCTCTACAACCTTTCCTAGGGCCTTGATGGGAGACAAATAGGGCATTATCTTTCTTCCAGGGATCAGTAACTGCCAGATATTCTATGAGGCATCTCCTAACATCCAGGGTATGTAGTTTCTCTTCTTTCTCATTAGCTGAATTAGGGAGGAAGGACTATTTCTTGTGTCCTATGAAAGCTAGAAACAACCTTAGGCAAGTGTGCTGGATCAGGCCCAAGTATTACCCTATCGTCTTTAAACTGTAAATAAGGAGGGCGTCTAGATAATGACTGGATGTCGCTTACTCTGCGGGCTGACGTCAGAGCTACCAGGAAGGCTATTTTGAAGGACAGGTTTTTTATGGAAGCTGATGAGATAGGTTCGAATGGAGCTTCCGTCATAGCCATGAGCACTAGATTCAGGTCCCATGGCATGAATCTATCCTTCACTATTGGTCTGGATCTACCTGCGGCCTTAATGAATCTACTGACCCAGTAAATACCCGCGATGTTGCAGCTAAAGAGGGCCCCCAAGACTGATACTTGTACTTTAAGGGTACTGGTAGAAAGCCCCATGTCCAGACCTTTCTGTAGAAACTCTAAGATCTGAATTATAGGCGCTGAATCCCCAGCGACTATTCCTGAGTCCTGAAGGAATTTTTTCCAAATTCTGACGTAAATCTTTGTAGTAATAATTTTTTAACTTCTAAGAAGGGTGTTAATCAGGTCTGGGGAGAAGCCTTTATCTATTAGCAGTGATCGTTCAAACTCCACGCCGTCAGATGTAGGCCAGCCACCTGAGGATGGAAGACTGGGCCCTGGGATAGGAGATCCGGGATGTCCGGAAGAACCCAAGGATCGGACACCGACTTGGTCCTGAGGCACGAGAACAATGCTCTCCTGGGCCAAAATGGAGCAATAACTATCACCCTTGCTCTGTCCTTTCTGACTTTCCTCATCACTAGGGGTAGTAGAGATAGGGGAGGAAAGGCTAGCCTGAAGTTCCACTTTATCAGAAAGGCATCTACCGCCAGAGGATTCTCTCTGGGATTTAGGGAGCAGAAATGTCTTAATTTCCTGTTTTCCTTGGTGGCGAAGAGATCTACCTCTGGTTGTCCCCACTTTTGTACAATCAGGTTGAAGATGGAGGTGTTTAGGGACCATTCTCCTTGCTTTAGCGGATTGCGGTTTAAGAAGTCTGCCGTGATTTTTTTTTTTCCCTTTTATATGTAGAGCTGTTAAAAGATAGAAAATGCTGCTCTGCTAGTTGGAACTGCTCTGCTACATTCATCAGGGGTTTGGAACGAGTCCCGTCTTGGTGGTTGATATAAGCCACGGTGACCTGATTGTCGGAGAAAACCCGTACGTGATGGCCCTGTAGATACACAAGGAGCTTTTTAGCTGCCTGCTCCACTGCTGTCAATTCTTTCAGGTTAGACGACATTTCTATCTGATGGTGCTCCCATAGGCCCTGGACTAGTATCTCACCCATATGGGCCCCCCAACCGGAAGGGCTAGCATCCGTGGTGACTATGCGGGTTGTTATACTCCCAGGGTACCCCTCTGGATAAATTATCCTTGTCTAGCCACCACTGTAGGGACTCCCTTGTGTTTCGGGACAAGGTTAGCTGGCCTTCCAAGTAACCCCCAAGGACTTTTTGATTTAGTAAAACCTCACCCTGTAGTTTTCTAGCATGAAACTGGGCCCACTGGACTGCGGGGATACAGGACGAGAGCCCAGAAGGGACATGGCTTTCCTGAGGGACATGGTAGGGTTATTGGAAGCGCTCAGGACCTGGTAGTGTAGGCGAACAAGATTCTCAGGAGGCAGACGGCATTCCTGTTTCTCAGAATCTAGGATTAGGCCTAAAAATTTTTGGACTCTCATCAGTTGTAACCAAGATTTTTTTGATGTTCAGCAACCATCCTAACCGCTCTAGGGCAGACATTGCCCTTTGTAGCTGTTCCAAACAATGATCTGCCGTTTTGCCTACAATAAGTCATCCAGGTAGGGGACCACTAGAATGTCAGATTCACGCAGATGGGCCATGACTTCCGCTACCACTTAGTAAATACTTGGGGAGCGACAGCCACCCCAAAGGGGAGGGCCGCATATTGGAAGTGTCGAACTGACCCATCTAACTGAACCGCCACTCTGAGGAAACGCTGATGAGCTGCATGAATGGGTATATGGTAGTAGGCGTCCTTTAAACCTAACAGCACCATAAAGCAGTTTTGAAACAGCATTTTTATTGTGGATTTGTCTCCATTTTGAACGGACGTATGACCAGAAACTCGTTGAGGGCCTTAAGGTTTATTATAGTTCTAAAGGAGCTGTCTGGCTTGCGGACCAGGAACAGAGGGGAGTAGAAACCCTTCTCCCATTCTTCCTCTGGAACCTCTGTTAGGACCTTCTTGCCGCATAGATCGTGAACCTCGGCCTCCAGGGCAGCTTGCTCTGATGTGGAAGATCTGAGAGGGGTGACTTTAAATCGATCTTGGGGAACCAAGGAGAATTCTAGTCGCAGTCCCGCAGCTATCACCCCCAGTATCCAGTTGCGATTGGAAATCAGCGACCAGGCTGGGTAGAAGGCAGCTAGTCTCCCTCCTACCGGGGCAACAAGTTATTGGGGCGGCTTTTTAGTGTCGCGAGCTGGACCTTCCTGGCTTCCCCCTCCTCCAGACATAAATCCTGTACCTTTCCTTCTTTTCTCATCCCATCTGCCCTGATCTCTGGACGACCTTCTACGGAAATATCCTTTCCTGGAAAAGGGTCGTCTATAAGAAGGGTTCGGAAGACTGGGGAATCTTTTTATCATCCCCAGCTTTTTCTAATAGTTCGTCCAGGACGGGGCCGAATAGATATTCCCCCTCACAAGGAATGGAGCAGAGTCGGGACCTGGCCTGAATATCTCCCGCCCTTCGCGCTGCATTAGACAGTCCTGCAGTTCTAGCCGCCATCCTTGCAGAGTCTGCTGAGGCATCGGCTAAAAATGCAGCGGCATTCTGGATGATCGGCAGATTTTTTCGAATGGAAGCTCTCGAGGTTCCGTCTTTTAGCTGGGAATCCAGTTGATCTAGCCAGACCATCATGGATCTGGCTGTGCATGTGGCAGCAATCGCTGGTCTTAGTGCGCCTGCTGACATCTCCCATGTTCCCTTTAGAAACAAATCTGATTTTTTTATCCAGCGGATCTTTCAAGGAGGCCATATCGTCAAAGGGTATGGAGGATTTTTTGGACACTTTGGCTACTGCCGCGTCCAACTTAGGGGCCTTATCCCATCTGCTTACTACTGGGTCATCAAAGGGGTACCTCCGCGTGAAGGCTGGTGGCATGTGCCCCTTTTTTCAGGCCTCTTTCATTCTCTATCAGGCTGTGGACTTTATCATTTAATGGAAAAGCCCTGCGTTTTCTGGGGTCTAGACCCCCGAACATTATGTCCTGTGCAGAGATCCGGTTTCGTGTCTGCAACCCCCATGGTGGACCTTACTGCTTTAACTAGTCTATCCATTTGGTCTAAGGGGGAAACAGAACCATCTAGAATCTTCATCCGAGGAAGACGAAGAGGAGGCCGGGGAGTCTGAGGAGTTATCGTCTTTCCTAGGGGCGACCGAGGACTCCAAGCCTGAGAAACTAGCTTCTCTTCTTCTAGAAGATTCCCCTTGAGATAGGGCCTTCATCTCTGTCCTGATTATCTCCGTCAGGCCTCTCTTCTGCTACCTGCATAAACGGGGGAGAGTGTAAGGGCCTGACAATCTAACCATGGACTCTCATTCCCTATCAACCCCTACCGTCTGTCGCACGCATGGCTGACATAACTTTTTAGGGTGGCCATCTGGTAAGGGGCAACTACAGAGGGCACATTCCCTGTGCTTCTGTTTTCCCGTAGCTTCCCTCCCCTGCGAAAAAACATAAGGGAACACTGCATCAGGGTACATTCACGGAGGTCTCTTACCCATGCATATGAGGCAGGTACCGGATCACGGAGGGAGGCAGGGGGATCCTTTAGCCTGGAGGAACTTCCGCAGCTCTGTCCACTCGTTCATCTGTTTCTTTTGCTGGCCACTCGTATGGTGTTTTGTTGAGGCCTGTTTCTGCGGGCGCTCCTGCGCCTCATCCTGCTCTGGTCTATGGGGGCTTCCGTTGTATCCATTGCTGGGCCTTCGGAAGCACCCCAGCAGCGTCCCCGCCTGCCATATATGGCCTCCTGGTGTCTGGGTCAGCAGGGTTCTGGCCGTGGCACCTCCCACCCGGGACCCTCCCGCGACCTCCAAGTGCCGCGCCCCGGCCCCCCCACCCGCCGACCCAGGACAGGCGCGCACCCGCGGCGCACACCAGAAGCCAGCCGGCACCCGACTTCCGGTTTCGGCGTTCCCGGCCCCGCCCCTTCCGCCGTGTCACCTCCACCGCTCACCAGAGAGCCTCCAGCCCCCCCGTGCGCCGCCGCATACTCGCCAACCCGGATAGGAAGAGGACCGGACCCCGGGGGAAACGCACCAGGAGGGGCCCGGGGCATACATACCTGGTGCTGGCACTCTGGAGGCGGTTGTCCACCGGACCCTATGCTCCACCTGCTCCATCCACTGCCGTGGCGACCTACCCGGCCCCACCGAGGCGCTTCCAGGGACCCCGTGCTGACCGAGGTAGATCCCCCTGCTACCTGGATCGGACAGCCGGCCTGGGAATATCCTTGACGACTCCATGACGGACGATCTGTAGGAAGTTCTGTCCTCTAGGAACAGGAAACCAACTGATACGTGGGAGAGGTGCCGCCCTTTTGTATCTGTAGGTTTCCTGTTCCTGAAGGGCGGATCCCCTCTCTCAGGTGGTGCTGTCATGGACAACCGAATAAATGTTATTTATTGATGTTTTTATGTGTTGTGTATCTGGATTAAAAGGAGAATCATTCAAAGTTTGGAAATCGCTAATCAATTTTACATTTGTCAAATTTGTTATTTTTTGTTATAAACAAAATATATCGACTTAAATTTACCATTATCCTAAAGTATATTGTGTCACGAAAAAACAATCTGAAAATCACTGGGGTTTGTTGAAGCGTTCCAGAGTTATTACTACATAAAGTGACACTGGTCAGATTTAAAAAATTTGGCTCCGTCACTAAGGGGTTAAAATAGATCAATGTATTTAAAAAAAAAAAAAACACATGAAGTCAGAGGGAAGGGTAGGGAAATTTGAATTTACGTATACAAGAAAAGTGGTTATATTAAATTAGTTTAGCATTCATATGAATTCGCTATCTTTTAGACAAAAAAAAAAAAAAATTCCAATCCATTTGACCTGACCCACAAATATTCAAGATCTCTTATTTTAACTTGTCAACAATGTTACCGTCCAAGCAGGAAATCATTTGCTTACACATCAGCAATTCTACCATTAACTAAAACGGATGACAGGAAGTCCAGCTATACCGGCTATCACTTTTGCTTCTGAGAAAATGCCAATTACAAAAGTGACACTTCACCACTGACTGCAGAGACGCCAATTAAACAAGTATGGCTACCCTTGTCAATCTTGTAACAACGGCTCAAACAAATGAACAGAAAATGTATAAACTTTGCAAGGTAACATCAATGTTATCATAAATAATGATATTGCAGCTCATCCCTGTTCAAGTGCATGGGACTAGCGATGTTCCATAGCTGTAAAACAAGGTAGTTAGACATGGTTATAAAATGTCGATGCCCGTTTTATATTAATACAGAATAAACATTCTTAAAATCAACACTTTATTTTACAAATAAAAACACATGAAGGTTTTAATTTTATTTTAAAACCAGTTTTATTTTGTATATTTAGAAATGTGTAATTTTAATAACTGCAAAGGAAAGAAATAATAATAATAAAAAAAATGAAATCAGCCACACGTGAAGACTAATAATTGATTAGGAGAATGCAGTGCTGTATCTTCTACTGAAACCGTGCGAATGTGCCGTAATAAATCGTCTATTAGTAAAAAAATACATTTTAGGGCACATTATATACAGCATCCTTTTCACAAATTGCAGCAGGGATACTTTAAAGATAAGAATCAAACGAGAATTCTGAGGATTTAGGCTCAGCATTTATAAAGATAGCAATTTTTGTGCATTTCGCTTCAAAATGTTTTTGTGGTGAGTACTGTAGAAATGCGCTTTATTGCTGCAGATGTTACAAAGTTCAAGGCTCAAAAAAGGTATGAGTACAAAGGTATCCTTAAGAAACGTTCAGGTTTTCTTTTTTTTTATACAAAAAGTAAAGCTTAAAAAAGTTAAATTTACAAACATAAACAGAAAAGAAAAAGGAAAAGAAAAAAAAAGGAAAAACAAAAACAAAAGTGGTATGCACGCATTTTATATACAGGTATTGTAACATCTTTGAGAATTTTTTTTTAAATGCATAGCAGAAACATACAACTTCCTTCAATATTTTCTGAGTCAACAGGAGTAAATTTAACCCCACTAGCTCAGCTCGTAGAAAAATTCATAATATTTCATATTTTCTTAGATCTTTCTTCATTATACAATATTCTAAATAAGCGCAAAAAAGCCATATGAACTTCATAGTACAGAGAACTAGGAGAGAAAAAAAAAAAAAAAAGACCGTAACATGAGGGTAAGGCATCCCTGCTAGTTAAATATGTGTAGTAAATGGTTAATTTACAGGTCCACTGAAGCACCAGAACCACTGTCAATTACATTAAACCCTATGCCGGGATTGATATACACACCTTTTTGATCGTTTTAATTTAAAGGGGAATAGAGACCATCAATTATATTGTGATATTGGATGTCACAAGTCACTTTATGTGCCTAACTTTTTCATTAAGTAGTAACATTCAAACCTGTGAGGTGCTGGAAAATACCTTACATTAGTGTGGGTGGCCGATCTCGACAGCAAGGTTATGAAGAGACAGATCTTCCTTCCCTAAACAAAGCAGTCTGTTCTGGTGCAAACATTTGTCGATCAAGACAAGATAAAAAAAAAATACATATATATATATAGAAGTGCTAGTTTGAGTGTTTAAACTGGAAAAACCAAAACAAGTAGTATTCATTAGTGTGTTCGGACGATAATTCTGGAAAATGACATTTTAGTGTTATCAGCATTGGTCCATTGGAGACAAACTAATGCGAGTAAAAGGCGTTTTGTTATAAAGACATGGAAGGTGCGACAGTGGCCTACCTCCAACATGCCAAATCTGAGGCCGAAACTTTGACCATGGCTTTAAAGTCTACTCCAAAAAAAATGCAAGTTCCGGCAAATTTCCAAGCACTATTGAGACCCATTGTAATTTAAAAGGTTAAATAATACTCAATAGGAGGTGTAAAGATAAATAGGTCCATAGTAGATTTTCGCATCATTTCTTATCTTTACACTGTAGGCCTAGAAGTGGTCTATCAATACAGATACGCAATTTGCTCCGACAAGATAGTTGGGGTCACCAGGAAGAGATTTGTTCTGCCAATGTTTGGGGTCACCTGTGGATGTATAGGGGAGAGACAGAGCAATGTTAGTTAAGGATGAAAACTTAACAGCATTTTTAACATACCAACAAAGCTAAAATAAAATTTAAAAAAGCCACATAGGTAGCTCAGTGATTTGTTTTTACACATGTACGGCTCTTTACATTCAGTTTTGTGTGTATCTTAATGCGGACTAAAAACACAGATCTTAGGCTGGTTTCACATTTGCGTTTTTTTTCGCGGTAATTTAGCGCTAAATAGCGCATGCGTTTTTTTTTCCTATACTTTGCATGGGATGCGCTTATGTGCGCATACACATGCGTTTGTACGCGTTTTACCGCGCATGCGTTTTTTAGCGGTATGCGCTCGGGCGCACAAAATGCAACTTGTTGCATTTTTTGTGCGTCCGATTTGCCTCAAAAAAACGCATGCGCGCGCAATGCGTTTTTTTTTACAGCAAGACACCCATTATAAGTCTATGGTGAGCATATGTGCGCATTGGCATGCTTATGTATGCGTTTTTTTGCACATGCGTTTTTTTTTTTTTACCATTAGTTTAGACAATGGAATTTAGGGGTTTGGGTAAAGTTAGGGTTAGTTAAGGGGGTTTAGGGTTAGGGTCAGGGTTAGGGTTAAGTATGGTTTGGTTAAGGGTTAGGGTCAGGGTTAAGTATGGTTTGGTTAAGGGTTAGGGTCAGGGTTAGGGTCAGGGTTAGGGTTAAGTATGGTTTGGTTAAGGGTTAGGGTCAGGGTTAGGGTTAAGGTTAAGTATGGTTTGGTTAAGGGTTAGGGTCAGGGTTAGGGTTAAGTATGGTTTGGTTAAGGGTTAGGGTCAGGGTTAGGGTCAGGGTTAGGGTTAAGTATGGTTTGGTTAAGGGTTAGGGTCAGTGTTAGGGTTAGGGTCAGGGTTAGGGTCAAGTATGGTTTGGTTAAGGGTTAGGGTCAGGGTTAGGGTTAAGTATGGTTTGGTTAAGGGTTAGGGTTAGGGTCAGGGTTAAGTATGGTTTGGTTAAGGGTTAGGGTCAGGGTCAGGGTTAGGTATGGTTTGGTTAAGGGTTAGGGTTAAGGTTAGTTAGGGTTTGGGTTAGGGTTAAGTATGGTTTGGTTAAGGGTTAGGGTCAGGGTTAAGTATGGTTTGGTTAAGGGTTAGGGTCAGGGTTAGGGTTAGTAAAGTCATGGTTTGGGTTAGTGTGAGGGGCCACCTAATGTTGGAAAAAAACGCAAACGCGGTAAAAACGCATACAAAAGCATAAAAACGCTGCGTTTTTTTTCATGCATGCTCATAAAAATGCTTGAAAAAAACGCAGCAGTTGTATGCTTTTGTATGCGTTTTTCAATGCTTTTTTTGCGGGAAAAACGCGCTGCAAAAAAAAAGCAAGTGTGAAACAGGCCTTAAGATAATTAAAACACGAAAATAAAAAAAATACACAAAAGTTATAGCAAATACCCAACACTGCCCTCCGCAGGTCATAAAGACTAGCAGTCTGACTCTGCAAGTCTTAAAAATACAGCAGTGTTGAGTTTATTTTGGAAGGAAACCACTAGTTAACATCTTAAAACCTTTATTGAAGTATTTTTGTGTCATTTGTTTTAGCACTAAAACAGTGACCATGTGGAAAAAATTGGAAATACAAAGTACAATCAAGTTTCAGTACACAATGCTTTCAGGAAATGAGCTGTATGGGCGCAATTCTGCTCACATCATCAGGAAACTCCGGAGAAGTCCCATTGTGAAATGCACGTGGCAGAAGAAAACCTGCAATCCAGCGCAGCACTTACACGCATTGCGACAGCCCCAATATTCCAGTCATCTACTGGTCAGTGCTTAATTAGCCCTGACCAAGTCATAACCTAGGTTCACAATCCTCACCCCACACTGGCAAGCCGAGGTATCCTCAAGATTGTGAGGACGCATGCACAATGACTCGTCAATATTCTTGAAGGGAATGGATCAGAAAATGATTTTTTCCCCCCATATCACAATCTTTTTTTTATTTAATAAAAATAAACTATTAGTCAAATCTGCTATAGTTACACTGGTCACTGGGCCACGTTAGACTACTAAAAATATATACAATGGACTGGTGCGCACCAAGTGCTGGGGTATTGAAGCTGCTGGTAGTGCAGCAGGCTCCGCGCGCTAACCAGTTGAGGTGAATAAGAAGTGATAACTGTATTCACTACTGCGCTACTAGAGGCAAACTAACCACAATAAAAATGGATACTAGATAAGATACAAGTGTACTGTATGTACATAGCGCAACAATGTATAGGTTGGTATAGCTCAAAAAAGTGGCTACAAGTACTTCCACCAGAAAAAGGTAACGTTTGCCCAAAATAAATGAAGTTCAGGGGGGTCAATTTCCAGAAGGTGTCACCCTCTGTTTAGCGGCAGGGGGAAATGTTTTAAGTACAATGTTCCTGATAAACTATAGCAACCAGTGACTGATGTAAGTGAGGTACTATTAGTCGTACAGATAACAATTTAGTGTTTGTGAATGAAGCAAAGTCATGTTCCAAAGGTAGGTCTGTAGCGGGACTGTCCTCCCATGTATGCCCCCCCTCTGATGCCTTTCAGACGTTTAAGACGGCGGCGCGCTCCGGACGGATGTGCTAATGCTGAACTGCGACAGGAGGGGGTGTTCATGTTGCCATTCTGGTGGAGGTTCTTGTAGCCAATTTGTTGAGCTACACCACCCTATGCATTTTCACTTTATAGTCTGCATATTGTGTCAATGCACAGAAGCTGCAGCGCTGACAGCTGCATGCAGATTTGCATGCTATAGAAGCGAGCAGGCTGCACAAAATGAGTGTCCCATAGTGGGACAAGGTGTAAAAGTAAGAACTAATTAAAAAAATTTAAAATTGTAAAAATATTTAAAAAAAAAAAAAAACAAACAAAACACAACAAGGCAAAAAACAATGCTTTATCATACCGCCGAACAAAAAGTGTAATAGCATGCAATCAAAAAGACTCGTATAAATAAACGTGGTACCGCTCAAAACCTCGTCCCACACAAAAAAAAGCCGCCATATAGCTCCATCACAAGAAAAATAAAAACGTTATAGCCATCAATAAAGTGATGCAAAAATAACTTATATAAAATAGTTTTTATTATATAAAGGCGCCAAAACATAAAAAAAAATTATATAAAAAATGAGGTATTGCTGTAATCGTACTAACCCGAAGAATAAAACTGCTTCATCAATTTTACCACACGCGGAACGAAAAAAGAAATTCATGAAACGCTGGTTTTTGCTCAATCTGCCTCCCAAAAATCGGAATAAAAAGCGATTAAAAAATGTCATGTTCCCGAAAATGGTACCAATAAAGACGTCAACTCGTCCCACAAAAAAACAAGACCTCACATGGCTCTGTGGGCCAACATATGGAAAAATTATAGCTCTCAAAATGTGGTGATCCAAAAAATATTTTTTGCAATAAAATGTGTCTTAGTGTGTGACAGCTGCCAAACATAAGAACCCGCTATAAATAGTAAATCCAACCCCCCCTTACCACTCCCATACCCTTAGGGAAAAATAATAAAATTAAAAAAATGTATTTATTTCCATTTTCTCATTAGGGTTAGTGTTAGGTTTGGGGCTAAAGTTAGGGTTGGGATTAGGGCTAGGGGTTTGTTAGGGTTATGGTTGGGACTAGGGTTAGGGGTGTGTTGGGGTTAGGGTTGGAGTTAGAATTGGGGGATTTCCACTGTTTAGGCACACCAGGGGACTCCAAACATGACATGGCGTCTGATCTCAATTCCAGCCAATTCAGCATTAAAAAGTCAAATGGCGTTCGAGCTCTGCCATGCGCCCAAACAGTGGTGTACCTGCATATATGGGGTATCGGCGTGCTCAGGAAAAATTGTACAATAACGTTTGGGGTTCTATTTCTCCTGTTACCCTTGGTAAATTAAAACAAATTGAATAGGAGGTAAATTTTTTGTGAAAAAAAGTTTGTTCTTTTTTTAACATTCCAAAACATGGATTTTTGTGAGTACTCACCGTAAAATCCTTTTCTCCGAGACGCTCATTGGGGGACACAGAGACTGTGGGGACACAGAGACTGTGGGTGTGTGCTTCTGCCGTCTGGAGGCTGACACTAAGTATACAAAAAAAGAGTTAGCTCCTCCTCCGCCGCATACACCCTCGCCCCCAGACCGGGCGTAACTCAGTTTAGTGCATAAGCAGTAGGAGAACGCGCCTTAAATTCAGGCAAGAAATTATACGTCTGGAAAAGGGACCACCCTGATCCTTACATAAGGATTTGTATAACTAAAAATAAGCAAAAGCCAACTGGCTAGTAGGGTGGGTGCTGTGTCCCCCAATGAGCGTCTCGGAGAAAAGGATTTTACGGTGAGTACTCACAAAAATCCATGTTTCTCCTTCGACTCATTGGGGGACACAGAGACTGTGGGACGTTCTAAAGCAGTCCCTGGGCGGGATCTTAGTTCACCCAATCCATGCTATTTTGCGCCCCTGATTAGAGGTGCGCAACTGCTGCCTGGAGAATCTTTCTTCCCAGGCTTGCATCCGAGGATGCCTGGGTATGTACGTTATGTTTGACAAACGTATGCAAGCTGGACCAGGTAGCTGCTTTGCACACCTGTTCCGCTGAAGCTTGGTGTCGCAGTGCCCATGAGGCACCCACTGCTCGAGCCGAGTGTGCCTTGATCCCTGCCGGAACCGGCGTGCCACTGATTTCATAAGATTCTTGGATCGTCAGGCGAACCCATCTGGCCAAAGTCGCTTTGGACGCAGCGAGCCCCTTCCGCCGCCCTTCTGGGATCACGAATAGAGAGTCTGTCTGGCGGAAAGGTGCTGTCCTTGTCACATACCTCCTAAGAGCTCTTACCAGATCCAAGGTGTGCAATGCCTTTTCTACCCTGTGCACCGGTGCCGGGCAAAATGAGGGTAAAACAATGTCTTCGTTGATATGGAATGCAGAGACAACCTTCGGCAAGAAGGGAGGAGCTGGCCTTAAAACTACCTTATCCTTATAAAAAGTCAGGAACGGCGGCTTACAAGATAAAGCCGCCAATTCCGAAACCCGCCTAATAGACGTAATAGCTACCAGAAAAATGACCTTCCTGGACAGGTAAGGTAAGGAGACTTCTTGTAACGGTTCGAAAGGAGGCTCCTGAAGGGCCCTGAGCACCAAGTTCAGGTCCCATGATTCCGTCGGCGCCTTATAGGGGGGGTACTAAATGTGCGACCCCCTGCATAAACGTCCTAACCTGCCAGACCGAAGCGACCTTTCGTTGGAAAAGCACCGACAGGGCCGAGATTTGCGTTCTGAGCGAACTCGGAGCCAATCCTGCGTCCAGCCCTGCCTGCAGAAAAGCCAGTACGTTGGGGATCGAAAAAACCAGAGGAGCCACTCCGCGATCCCTACACCAACGGAAAAAAACTTC
The DNA here is from genome assembly GCF_039654945.1 of Dendrobates tinctorius. Taxonomy (NCBI): domain Eukaryota; kingdom Metazoa; phylum Chordata; class Amphibia; order Anura; family Dendrobatidae; genus Dendrobates; species Dendrobates tinctorius. Next base: position 16,268,647 of record NW_027361765.1, read on the forward strand.
CCAAGTCCGATGATATACTCTCGCCGAGGAAGGCTTTCGGGCACTCACCATCGTGGCCACCACATCGCGCCTGAATCCTGCCTGTGTTAACAGCCAAGATTCAATGGCCACGCCGTCAAACACAGGGCCCCTAAGTTCGGATGGTAGATCGGCCCCTGGGACAGCAAGTCCGGCCGATCTGGGAGACGCCAGGGTACGTCCACCACTAGCTGAACCAGATCTGCATACCAGGCCCGCCGAGGCCAGTCTGGGGCCAGCAAAATTGCTGGAACCTTCTCTCTCCTTAACTTTCTGATGACTCTTGGAAGCAGAGGTAGCGGGGGGAACAAGTACGAGAGACGAAACTGGCTGCGATTGCCTGCGGGTCGAGGGATCGAGCGACGAACCCTTGTACTTTGGCGTTCTCTCTGGATGCCATAAGGTCCACGTCTGGTGTCCCCCACCGTTGGCAGATCTGTTGAAAAACCTCGGGGTGCAGGGACCATTCCCCTGCCGCGACCCCCTGTCGGCTGAGAAAATCTGCCGCCCAGTTTTCGACTCCCGGAATGTGCACCGCTGAAATTACCACGTGGTTCTTCTCGGCCCAACGCAGTACCAGCCCAACCTCGCGCATGGCTGCTTGGCTGCACGTGCCCCCTTGATGGTTTACATACGCTACTGCTGTAGCATTGTCCGACTGAATGCGCACCGGCCGGTGTCTCAGCAAACACTGAAACTGTTGCAGGGCCAATCGTATTGCCCGTATCTCCAGAATGTTGATCGGGAGAATTACCTCCTGAATGGACCACCGCCCCTGGGCTGTGTGACTCTGGAAAACTGCTCCCCAACCCTGCAGGCTTGCATCGGTCGTCACCACCAACCACTGTTCCGGGGGAAAGGGTTTCCCCTGGACCAGAGACGAGTCGCGAGTCCACCATCGGAGTGATCGTCGGACCAGCGGAGACAAATTGCACCGATGACTGAGGGATAGCAGCCTTCGGTCCCATGCTGACAAGAGCGCATGCTGAAGCGGACGGAGATGGAACTGGGCAAACGGGATTGCCTCCATCGCCGCCACCATTCTGCCCAACACACTCTCATGCCGTACCGGATGGATCTGGAGCCCGGCTGTAGAAGGTTCCGTACCCCCTGTTTGATCCTTCGCGCCTTGTCCTGAGGGAGGATCACCAGCCCCTGGGAGGTGTTGAAAACCATGCCTAGGAACACGATTCTCTGGGCTGGAACCAAGGACGACTTGTTCCGATTGATCAACCAGCCTAGACGGGCCAGGGTATCCAGCGTGATACTGACATTCTCCTGGCACGCCTGAAACGACGGCCCCTTTACCAAAAGGTCGTCCAGGTAAGGTAGTACCGTTATGCCCCGAGCATGCAGGATGGCCATAACCACCGCCATTATCTTCGTAAAGACTCTGGGGGCAGTGGCCAGACCGAAGGGCAGAGCAACAAATTGAAAATGTCGCCCTCCGATCGCAAAAGGCTGGAACCTCTGGTGTGGAGGAAAAATCGGAATGTGCAGATATGCATCCTGCACATCGATCGAGGCCAGGAACTCCCCTGGATCCATGGCTGCAATGACCGAACGGAGGGATTCCATCCGGAACCGCCTGACTCTGATGAATTTGTTCAGGATTTTTAGATCCAGTACTGGCCTTACTGTCCCGTCTTTTTTGGGGACCGAAAACAGGTTGGAGTAAAAACCTTGTGTCTCTTCGCTTTTCGGCACTGGGACAATGACCCCGTTGCGCTGTAGCGTCATTATGGCCTGTAACAAACCCTCCGCCTGCGATTCTGTTCCGGAAAGCCGGGAACGGAAGAATCGCCGTGGCGGGAGTCCAACAAACTCTATCTTGTACCCGGACAATATCAATTCTGCCACCCAAGCGTCGCGTGCCACTGCGACCCAAACGTGGCTGAACCTTAGTAGGCGTCCGCCCACTCTGTCGTCCGTAGGTACGAAGCGCCTCGAGTCATTTTGCTGGAGGCTTTTGGGATCTGGCCCCCCTCGTTCTGGGCAAACGGCCTCGGCCTCTACCCAGCGGATTGGCTCTGTAAGAGGTTTGCCTTTCCCTAATCTGACCATCATTTGCGGAGGTGGATGCTCTGGCCGAAGTCCCCCTCCAGGGGTTACGAAAGGGCCGAAAACGCCTCTGTGTCTGCCTGAATGCTGGCCTAGTCCTCTGCTGCGGGAGGAAACTACTCCTCCCCCCTGTGGCTTCTGAGATAAGCTTATCAAGCTTCTCACCGAACAACCGATTGCACTGAAAAGGCAATGAGGTCAAGGATTTTTTAGAGATAGAATCCGCTTTCCACAATCTCAGCCATAATGCTCACCTAACGGCGATCGCATTTGCTGCTGCCACAGCAGAACACTCGGCCGCGTCCAGAGAGGCGCTGACGAGAAAATCACTTGCCCTTGAAATCTGATTTGTCACCTCCAAGACCTCCACAGGCAGATCTCTGTCTTGGAGGGCCTTATGCAGAGCGTCCGCCCATGAAACCATGGCCTTAGCCACCCAAGTAGCCGCAAAGGAGGGGGCCAGGGCCGACCCCGCTGCCTCATACACCGAGCGGGCAAGCCCCTCTATAAGGCGATCAGTTGGGTCCTTGATAGAAGAACCGCTGGGTATCGACAATAGCGATCTTGATGCTAAACGTGATATCGGTGGGTCCACTACTGGCGACTCCACCCATCCTTTATGGAGTTCAGGAGGAAACGGATCCTTTGCTTGCAGCGCTTTTTGCATTGCAAAACGCTTATCCGGGTGTTCCCTATGTTTCTGGACTAGCTCCTCGAACTCCGGATGCGTGGCAAACCTTCTATGCGGTCGCCTGGTCTTCTTGAAGGAGACCTTGTGACCTGAGGCCGTGGACACATCGTCCTCGATCTCTAATGTCTGGTTGACTGCCTCAATGAGGCTGTCCACCGAGTCTTGGTATCCTAGGCTTTCTGGATTCCAGGCCTCCTCCTCCTCCTCGCCCTCATCCTGCTCGCTTCCTGAGCTCGGCGACGGGGAACGAGATGCCCTAATACCCGCCGCCGAAGCCCCGGAGGGCCCGGCCGACGGGGAACGAGCTCTCTTGCCATGAGCTTGTCTGGTGCTGGAGCGGCCTCTAACGGTCGGAGGGTCCTGAGACGTGGACGAGCTGTCTTCCGCTGGCAGACCACCATCCTTGTCCCTGCCCGGGCCTCGAAGAGACTCAATTGCCCTTGTAAGGGACATCATAGAGTGTGATAAAGACACCGCCCATTCTGGGGGGTCCTGACCTCTGGGCTCTGCAACAATGGGGGGCTCCTGGGCTCGCTCCGACTCGCAGGCTTCACAAAATTTACCCGGCTGCGCCTTAGGCAGCCTGACCCCACAGGAAACGCAAACAGCGTATAGGAAAGAGTGACCTTTCCCTTTGCCAGACATATTGCAAGGTAGGGTAGGAGGAGGAGGATAACCCCTTCCTTGACTACTAGTGCGGTACTCGAAACGGGGTTGCACTCACCCACCGGTAATGTCCCACCTTGCGTCTCTTCCACGGGGCGTGCGGCGTTACTCGCCGGGGCACTTGCGGCGCACTCCGGGAGATAGGCGGCGGCTTCCGGCCGCACTTCGGCGAGGAAATGCGAGGAGGGGGAGGGGGGCGGGAGCTCCCCGGTAACTGTGCGCGCCCGCCGCTCTCCTCCCCCGGAAGTTAGTGGGCGGGGCTTCCGGCTACCCCGGAAGTCGGCGGGTGGGCGCGCGGAACCTCGGACCTCCCCATACAGCGGGGCCCGCGGCCGCCGACGGGGCTCTGGCCGCACTCCGCGCCCATCAACAAAGGTGAGCCGGGCCGCCGTGGGGGCTCTCTTGTGGTGCTCTCAACCCCATCCCTGGGCAGGGAAGGGGAGGCTACTGCACCGGGACGCTTCGATCCCTTGGCTCACCTGCGCCTCCAACTCCACCCCTGGTCTCACTACCTAGGGGTGGTAGGGGCATTAATGAATTCCCACGTTGCAGGAGAGGAACAACGTGGAGGATCACTCACACGTGCTCGCCCGTTGGGGTTCATGGGGAAACCGAATCCTCTTATCAGGATGCGTTGCCGCCTCTTTAAAAAATAACAAAGAAAAATGGTTGTCTGGGGAAAAGTCCCAGATGTGTCCCTCGGTGCGGGAGAGGAAACACGTGGAGGGCTACTCACACGTGGTCGCCCGTTGATGATTTGGGGAGATCGGACCCTCTCTATAGGATCCGTCGCCCCTATCTTATCTTCATAGAAAGGGAAAAAAAAAAAAAAAAAAAAACTAGTCTGGAGCTCCAGACTGCGTGTGCCTCCATCAGACACTAAGCAAAAAACTGAGTTACGCCCGGTCTGGGGGCAAGGGGGTATGCGGCGGAGGAGGAGCCAACTCTTTTTTTGTATACTTAGTGTCAGCCTCCAGACGGCAGAAGCACACACCCACAGTCTCTGTGTCCCCCAATGAGTCGAATGAGAAAATTCCTGTGAAGCACCTGAAGGGTTAATAAACTTCTTGAATGTGGTTTTGAGCACCTTGAGGGGTGCAGTTTTTAGAATGGTGTCGCTTCTGTGTATTTTCTATCATATAGACCCGTCAAAGTGACTTCAAATGTGAGGTGGTCCCTAAAAAAAGTGGTTTTGTAAATTTTGCTGTAAAAATGAGAAATCGCTGGTCAACTTTTAACCCTTATAACTTCCCAACAAACAAGTTTTGGTTCCAAAATTGTGCTGATGTAAAGTAGACATGTGGGAAATGTTACTTATTAAGTATTTTGCGTGAAATATCTCTGATTTAAGGGCTTGAAAATTCAAAGTTGAAAAATTGCGAAATTTTCATTTTTCACAAATAAATGCAAATCATTTCAAAGAAATTTTACCCCTATCATGCAGTACAATATGTCACGCGAAAACAATGTCAGAATCACCAGGAACCATGGAAGTGTTCCAGAGTTATTATCTTATAAAGGGACAGTGGTCAGAATTGTAAAAATTGGCCTGGTCATTAACATGCAAACCACTCTTGGGGGTAATGGGGTTAATAGGGAATTTGGGAAAAGGAATACATTTTCATCCACGTCTTCAAAGAGCCATAACTTAATTTTTCCATCCCCATAGCCGTATGAGGCCTTGATTTTTGTGGGACGACGTGTATTAGTGAGTAAGGCTGGTTTCACACTAGCGTTTGATCGCACAGCACATCGTGCGCTATCGGGCGCACGCGCAATGTTCCCCTATCTTTAACATGGTGATGGCAGGGTCTTGCGAATGTACGTGCTCATCAGCGTTTAGCGTGCGCTGCGCATTTTACAGGTGTGCGCCCAGACGCGCCGAACTCTACATGTTGCATTTTTTGTTCCGCCTACATACTTAAAAAAAAAAAGAAGGTGTCTTCAGGGTCAGACAATTACTCTACAGACAGCCTTGCAGAGAGCAGACAAAAGCCCAGAAGAGCCTTCCAAGTGTGGATTCAAGCTTCAGGAGCCAAAATGTGAGTATTCTTCAACATAATGTCTGTGTCCTGTACAATTTTATAATGTACTAATGCTTATTTGGTTTTCATTTCAGCATATCTTCTTCTGGATCGGTCTATTCGCCATCTCGGCAAAAACTGGCCCAAGCTGATCGTGAGGTGAGAATCTTGCTGCCTTTGGGTAAGTATAGCTGCCTCTTTGTGTTTTAATTTTTTCTTTCTTTACAGACATCGGACACGGGCAGTGAAGATGGAGAGCGGGAGCGGTCTGAGCGGGAGCAGCGTAGTCAAGTCGTGGCGAGGAGACGCAATGTGAGTATATAATGTGGGTTTTTTTTCTGTCTTTATTATCTTTTATCTTGCTTCTTCTCTGTTTCTTTTTCTATCTTTTTCATTCTCCAAAATTACAAACATTCTAATATATTTCTTTTTTTCTAGGTTCCACAACGGGATGACGAAGACGTCTACATCGACAACGAGCACCTGATCCGCCTCGTTGAGGAGCGTATCCCGTTATGGGACAGCCGTGACCAGCAGTACAAAGACACAGTGGTGACCGGGCAGCTCTGGAACGAGGTGGCTGGGACAGTGCCTCTGCAGCTTCCAAAAGGGCGTTCAGTAAGTATAAAGATGGTCTGTGATACTGCATTGATTTATGATCCTGATGGTGCTGGTGTTTTTTGGGCAAGATATATTCTTGCATTAAAAACACCAATGCCATGTGGCACACTGTGATTGATTTTGGTCTTCAACTGCTGCATTGATTTTTGGTCCTGATGGTGCTGGTGCTTTTTTGGCAAGATATATTGTAGTGAAAAGTTCAATCTGTTGTGTGTGCTGATAACCAAGTTGCCTTAAGGCTATGTGCCCACGTTGCGTTTTAAAACGCACACTGAAAACCGGACTCCTTCCCAGAAATCGCGCGTTTTTTTCCGCGCGATTTCACAGCGATTCTGTTCGCGATTTTGCCACGATTTTCTCAAGCACTTTCCAAGCGATTTGAAGCATCGCTTGGAAAGTGATTGACAGGTTGGTCACACTCGTCAAACATAGTGTTTGACAAGTGTGACCAGCTTTTTACTATTGAGGCCGCCTATGCGGCCTCAATAGTAAAAGATAGAATGTGAAAAATGCTATAAAAAAAAAAAAAAAAAAAAGAAAAAAAATCGGGGTATATTTACCTTCCGACGTCCCGCGCTGCCATCCCGGGCATCAGTGTTCCCAGTAATGCCTTGCGAGACCTGTGATGACGTTGGTCTCGCGTTCCTATAGCGATCTCACAAGATCACAGGACCTTGCCGCAAGGCATTACTGGGAAAGCTTAGGCCGGGAATGCAGAGCGGGACGTCAGAAGGTAAATATACCCCGATTTTTTATTTTTAATTCTTTTTTTTACAGGGGTATGGTACCCAGGGCCTGAGGACAGTCTCCTCTCCTTCACACCGTGAGTACCAACCGCACATGAGACGCTTAACTTCCCGCATGGTGGGCATAGCCACATGCGGGAAGTAAGTGGTTCTCATGCATTCCTATGGGTCCGGAATCACGGCATTTCTTTTGCGATTCCGCACAAAAGAATGAGCATGCTGCGTTTTTTTCCACGATGCGGTTCCGCCGCGGAAAAAAGCGCAGCATTAGCACAGCATGTGCGGAATGCCATAGGAATGCATGGGGGCGTTCTGTACACGATTTTTAAACGTTTCCACGCCGAAAATCGCGACAAAAACGCTTAAAAATCGCATCGTGGGCACACAGCCTAAGTGCATTTTATAATTCCCCCCCACAACAGTGAACAAAATACGCACACGTTGGCGCTTGAAGGACCGCTTCAACACTGATGTTCGTGCTGAGGGACAGGTTCGGAGTGGTTCAGCGGCAAGGCGCAGTAGAAAGTACCGCTACTATCGAGAGTTGGCTTTCCTGAGACCAGTCCTTGCCAGCAGAGCGTAAGTATTTTTTTTTTTTTATTATTACTATGTGCTTTTCAATTCAACAGGTGATGCTTCTTGTAAATATATGATACTAATGTTTTTCCCTTTCTTTCCACAGCACTTGGAGCAGCACCCTGCAACCTGACCTTGTCCCGGGAGCAGTTCTTCATCGATCGACCTCGGACCCGTCCCAGCCATCAGACAGCCAGGAAGCATCTTGCAGGTCAGCAACACAGACAGCTGGTGACCAGGAAGCTGGTCCATCAGGTGTTCCCGTCCCAGGTCTCTGTCACTGGTTATGCGGGCACTACCCGCCAGTGGCAGAGGACCTCGGACAGGGCTGTCACGCCCGAGTTCATGCACTTGAGTGAGGCCTTTCAGGCCAGCCTCAAGGCGCTGTCCGCCAGAACGGAAAGCGGTTTTTCCCTGATGGAACGTGGTTTTAACCACATGGAACACCGCTTCCACTCTGTTGACCAGCGCCTTGACCATCTGGAGGCCAACCTCAACAGACCGGCGCACCATTTTTTCAGTAAAATTGAACTGGGCATGGCGGAACACCTTAGTCCTGAGCAACAGCTGAGTGTGTTACAGGCCTGCAACACTGCTTTCTTGCAGGCTATGCAGCAGAATCGGTATGTTCAGAAGTCAGTGGTGTCATTTCCAACAGTTCCACCGCTGACTCGCTTTACCACACTACCGAATTCTGCTGCATACCACTGCATGGCCACCTACATTCCCAGCGGACACCACCCCAAGTCTGAGTGCTGCTGGACACTCCTTCGCCACCACCACTATGTCAAGCGTTGCTCCTGTATGGAGCACCACCAGCTTGGAGCCAAACCACCACAGAACCTGCTTGGGTCACTGGCACCAGCAGCGCTCCTCAGCAACAGAGCACCGGCAGCGCTCATCAGCAACAGAGCACCGGCAGCGCTCATCAGCAACAGAGCACCGGCAGCGCTCATCAGCAACAGAGCACCGGCAGCACTCCGCATCAAAGGAGCACTACCACCACTCCTCATCGAAAGATAACCACCACCATTCTCCTCCTCGGAGTCCCCAAAGAACTTTGGCTGAGATCCCTGACAGGCAGCCTCATGCTCGGAGCACCGACCCAACTTTCTCCCCTTCTAGGAGCACCGCCACTTCCAGCAGCACCGCCACCGCAGAGCAGCAAAGTGGGGATCCGCATTCCCTTTTTTACAGTCCACCGTCACCAGGCGGTCAACAAAAGTAAGGCGTTCACAGGCTGCCAGTCGGTCCGGGCAGGATATTCCTGCGTCAAAGAAAAAAAAAAAAAAAAAAACTTTGTTCGTCCATCCACCTTCTCCTCCTAATGTCTCTCAACATACCTTCTTGTCCATTCCAGAGCTCCCTTCCCCAAGTACTTTCATCGCCCCTTCTCCTAGAACCCCTTTCTCAACCTCCAGTCGTTCCTCGTCTCTCCACACACCCAAAGTATCCCAAACTTCCCCCAAACTTCATTCCTAATAAAAAATGTATTTTTTTTTTGTTACAAAATAAATGTAAGCTTGTGCTTTCACAAAATCTGGATTGGTTACTGTGTCTGTCGCCAACTACACACACTGCGCTGTACACTTAGCGTTTCTGCCACCAGATATCTCTATTACTGACATGTTTCTTGTGTCAGTCTTGGAGATGTGTTGTCAACGCAACAAATCTACATGACTTTTTTTCACAGCAATCTCTACATTCTTGTAATATTGCACGGTTCCCCAACTCCAGTCCTCATGGGCCAGCAACAGATCATGTTGTACGGAATCCTCTTTTTATTTCATTACAACATGATCTGTTGGTGGACCTTGAGGACTGAAGTTGGGGAACCTTGCTGTATCCAGTCTGTGCAATATTACACGAATGTAGAGAGTTACCTACTCAGGAGTATTAGTGAATTCATGATGCACAAAACACAGCATCATAAATTCACTGATACATCTGGCTACTTGCTAATGGTATTGGGAGTGTAAAAACAGAGAATGCACTCAGTACAGGTATCAAAACAGTTTTTTTTATTAACATACCAACAACAAGCAATACATTTTTTTGACAACATTTGCTCTTGCCATTCCACCAGTCCTACATCTGAGATGAAGTAGGCCGCAAATTGGTCCCTCATTTGGCCAACTTCAACGGATGACCTGAGAGTGTGCTGTGTAAATTCTGGCAAAGGATTAGGAGCAACATCAAGATCAAAGTTCAGTTGCTCTCGAGAAATTACAAAATTATGTAGAACAACACAGGCCTTGACCACCTCATCCACTGATTCCAGTTTAAGATTAATAGCTGTGCCAAGAATGCGCCATCTCGATACAAGTATACCAAAAGCACACTACTGTTCTCCTGGCCCTGGTCAGCCTGTAATTAAAAATTCTTTTTTGTAGGCCCAAGTCCCGGCTGGAGTAGGGTTTGAGGAGGTTTTGGCACATCTGGAACGCTTCATCACCAACCATTACAAATGGCTGTGGCGGACCTTCGGTGTTGGGAAGAGGACGTGGCATGGGGAAATCGAAGTTGTTGCCATACAACCTCCGGCCCATGTCCGATGTCTTAAAAGCCTGGGAGTCATTCCCACGGCCAAATGCCCCAATATCTACTGCAATAAACTTACAGTCTGCATCCACAATGGCCATCAGTACAGTAGAAAAGTACTTTTTGTAGTTATAGAACTCAGAGCCTGTTCTTTTGGGCTTGATAATCAGTTTTTGTTTACCATCCACCGCTCCCAAACAGTTTGGGAAATTGCATACAGTCCAGAATCTGTCGGCGATTTACAACCACTTTGCTGCAGTGGGCATGGGCATGAATTCGGGACAAAGAACGTTCCAGAGAGCCCGGCAGGTGTCCGCTACAATTCCAGACAACGTGGAGATTCCAATCCGGTACTGGAAGTGCAGTGACGAGAGGGTCTCTCCAGTAGCAAGGAATCTGTAACACAAAGAAAACAATAATTAATATTTGTGTATACGTTATTTTATTTTTTACACACTTTTATAAAAAAAAAAAAAAAAAACCTGCAGCCTTTGGTTCAATACATGCCATGAAAAAATTACCGCAGCTCTTATTAGTTCATGACATGGCAGAACTTTCTGCAAGATTTGGAAGAGTACATGTTCACAACCAAGAAAAATCAGCAGCCATTGGTTTATGAAAACTACGTACCTTAATGTGACCAGGAGCCGTTCCTCAGGAGTAATCGCACGCTGGAGCTGCGTGCCCTGTCTCCGGATGACTTCTTTTACCCAACCAAGGAAATAGTGAAAGGTTTCTTTGGTCATCCGGGTATAAATCCGTAAATTTCTCCGGGTTTGCCTGGAGCTCACTGTAGAGGGTGTGGTACGCTCCACGGCTCTCCCGGAGTTCAATAATGGGATGTATCCACATACGCCGCTGCTGCCGTCTTCGCTGCCTCTCTCTCCCTCTGTTCATGGCAAGCAACGGCATAAGCCTGAGCCATCCTCATGTCCAGATCCAAGTCAAAGTAAAAGCGCTTCCAGCGCAGATCCATGTTTCTCAAGTCAAATGCAAGCAAATGTGAAGAATTCAGCTGTAAAAAGGGGCTATATAAAGAATTTCCATAAGACACGCCCACTGCTTTCCCTTTGCTTGAGTGTGTTGCAAGAATTTTCCAAGGATTTTTTCTCTAGTTTATTGCGCATAAAAAATGCAAACACATGAAAAACGCTTACAAGCATAAAAACGCTGCAATTTGTCATTATGCGCACAATAATGCTACAAAAAAACGCAGCGTTTACAAGCGTTTGTATGCGCTTTTCACATGCATTTCATGTGCGCTCCTAACGCAGCGCAAAAAAACGCTAGTGTGAAACTAGCCTAACACCATTATTTTATCATGCCATGGGAAGTGGGAATAAAATTCCAGCTGCCTTCACACTGCAAAAAAAAAAAAAAAACACACTTGCTTTATTTTTTTTTTTTTAACAAGTTCACTATATGGTAAAATACACCTGACAATGAGTCGCTAGATCAATATGAGCATGCAGATACCAAACATGCATAGTTTTTGTTTTTAAACTTAAAAGGGATGAAAAAAAAAAATCTGGAAAATTGTAAGACAAAAAAAAAACTATTTGATTTTGACGCCATTTTACGAGACCCGTAACATTCATTTTTCGGGATCTAGGGTTTTGTGATGGCTAATTTTTACGCCATGAGCTGACATTTTTAATGATACAATTTTTGGTTAGATACAATGTTTTGATCAACATTGCAATGTTGCAGCGGTTAAAAAAAATTATGGTGTTTTGATTCCGTTACGCTATTTACCAATCAGATTAATTTACTTTATATTTTGATAGATTGGAGTTTCACGAACTCTGCGATACCAAATGAAGACTTAATTTTTGTTTTATTTTTGTGGGGCAAAAAGGGGAGGGATGACTTGAACTTGTATTTATTTTTATTTTTAAAAATCTTCACTTTTCACCGAATTTACTCGTCCCCTTAGGGGACTTAAATCTGCGATCATATGATCGCTTGTGTTGTACATATGCATCAACACTGCTATCTATAGAGAAAATCACTAACGATGTATTTCAAATGTTTGTAATGACAGGCATAGGAGTCTACAGCAGACCCCTACCTGTCATGGCAACCCATTGGCGCCCTGGGATCATGTCATAGGCACGCAAATGAGCAGGTGGAATGATTGCTGATGAGTGCAAAGAGATTGACCACAGCATTTAGCAGGTCAACAGTCGCATGGGAGGGTCGTTCCAACTACGGCTGTTAGAGGCATATGATGGCTGATTAAAATCAGCCTCATGTGCGGGAAAAGATGCAGGTTCAGCGTGCGAACCCGCAAAGGCAGGGACGTGACTTGACATACATGTAAAAAGTCCTGAAGCGGTTAATTAACCTTGGCATTTCAGCACATTGGCTATATTAAAAAAATATGAAGTCTTATTTTTAGTAATTAAATTTAAGATGGTTGGTAATTACTGCAGAAAACTTGCATCTAGAACTACTCCAACTTACTAAGGGTTTTTCATGACAGACCACAAGCAATCTTACACCTGTAAGAATTCCAATTTTATATGGCATCATAAATTATGCATCTTTAACCCTTTCTCGACATGTTCCCGCAAACCACCGTGTATATGTGCGGCGCTGTGATCGCACGGGCTCTCGCTGAGCACCACTGCAATCGAGTGCGGGTGTCAGCTCTATGCAAGAGCTGAAAGCCTGCAGTGACGCACACGATTGGTGCTAGAATCGACTGCAGATTTGTAACTCCTGTGATGCCGCTGCCAATAGTGACAGTCACATTGCCCCCTCTGTGCTCCCATGGGCAAAACGCAATGTGATCGAGTTATGCCGATGGTCTCCATGATGACCCAAGGGCCACAAGATGGCTGTGGGGTAACCCAAGGATGGTGGCCTGTCGGCTCATGCCGAGAGCACGAGCTGGCACACCTCATGCTGAGAGCACAAGCTGGCACACCTCCTCCCTGCATGTCAGGAGTAATAGATCAGCGATTTCTCAGTATAAAGTTGATGTCCCATGCTGGAACAATGTATAAAAAAAAAAAAAAAAGTTAAGAAAAATTGTAAATTAAAAAAATAAATAAATAAATAAATCACAAAATAGAGCACAAAGAAAAATATTAAACCAATACATTTATGTAAAACAAAAAATACACATTTAATGCATGAGTGGAACGACCTGACCTATAAAACTGTTCGACTAGTTAAACTCTTCAGTGAACACCGCTAAATTAAAAAAGGCAAAAACCTATGCTTTATCATACCGCCGAACAAAAAGTGGAATAAAACTAAATCAGAAACACCAAGCTAAATTAAAATAGCACCTCTGAAAAAGTCATCTTGTCGCTAAAAAAAGACAAGCTGCCATACAGCTCAGTCAATGCAAAAAATAACAGTTATAGCTCTCAGAATAAAGTGATGCAAAAATAATTCTTTTATTCTATAAAACAGTTTGTGTAAAATCACCAACACAAACTATATAAAATGTTGTTTCACTGTAATCGTACTGTCCCGAAGAATAAAGCTGCCTTATCAATTTTACCACACGTGGAACGACATAAATAATTCATGAATTGCTGGGTTTTGCTCATTCTGCCTCCCAAAAATCAGAATAGAAAGCGATCAAAAAATATTATGCGCCCAAAACTGGTACCAATAAAAAACAGTCACCTCGTCCTGCAAAAAAAGCAAACCCTCACATGACCATGTCAGCCAAAACATGGAAAAATTATTTAATTAGCTAGTTTTTGCAATAAAACATGGATATTTGTGATAAACTCACCGTAAAATCCTTTTCTCCGAGACGCTCATTGGGGGACACAGGTACTGTGGGTGTACGCTACTGCTGCCTGGAGGCTGACACTAAGTGAACAAAAGAGGTTAGCTCCTCCGCCATATACACCCTCGCCTCGATTGCGGGCAGAAACCAGGATTCAACGGCCAAGCCGTCAAACACAGGGCCCCCGAGTTCGGGTGGCAGATCGGGCCTTGAGACAGTAGGATCTGGGCGCTCTGGCAGTCGCCATGGCACGTCGACGAGCAGCTGCACTAGATCTGCGTACCACGCCCGACGAGGCCAGTCTGGGGCCAGCAGAATCACTGGCACCCCCTCTGCCTTGATTTTCTTGATGACCCTCGGAAGTAGAGGCAGCGGGGGAAATATGTATGGGAGGCGAAACTGATTACATGGGAGAACCAGCGCATCCACGGCGATTGTCTGCGGGTCCCGGGACAGCGCAACGAACATGGACACCTTGGCGTTCACCCTGGACGCCATCAGATCCACATCCGGTGTTCCCCACCGTTGGCAAATCTGCTGAAAAACCTCTGGGTGAAGTGACCATTCTCCGGACGCAAGCCCCTGCCGGCTGAGAAAGTCTGACGCCCAGTTTTCTACCCCCGGGATGTGGACCGCCGATATCAGCGAGCGGTTCCTCTAAGCCCAGCGAAGCACATGCCCTACTTCGCGCATGGTTGCCCTGCTGCGGGTGCCCCCCTGGTGATTTATGTAAGCGACCGCTGTGGCGCTGTCCGACAATCCGGACGGGGCGGCCTGCTAGAAGGTGATGGAACTGATGCAGAGTCAGCCGGATTGCCCATATCTCCAACAGGTTGATCGGGAGGCGTGCCTCCTGCGGTGACCACCGTCCGAGTCGTGTGGTGGCGAAAAACCGCTCCCAAGCCGAGAAGGCTGGTGTCGGTTGTGACCACCAGCCACTGATCTGGGGGAAAGGGAGGAACTGATTGTCCACCACTCAAGTGACTGTCTGACCTGAGAGGACAACCGACACCGATGATCGAGCGTGAATGGATTCTTGTCCCAGGCTGACAAGAAGGCGTGCTGCAGGGGACGAAGATGAAACTGGGCGAACGGGATCGCTTCCATCGCTGCCACCATTTTCCCCAGAATCCTCATGCCGAAACGGATGGTGTGAGGGACTGGTTGGCGCAGTACCCGCACCCCCTGCCGAAGGGCTAGGGCCTTGTCTCGAGGGAGAATTACCAACCCTCGGCAAGTGTCGAAGGTCATCCCTAAAAAGTAAATTCTCTGAGCTGGAACAAGGGATGACTTCTTTACGTTGACCAACCACCCTAAGCGGGCAAGAGTATCTAGCGTAATGCTGACACTTTCCTCGCATGCCTGCCTTGAAGGGGCCTTGACCAAGAGGTCGTCTAAGTAGGGGAATACTACTATGCCCCGGGAGTGCAGGAAGGCCATGGGGACTGCCATGACCTTTTTGAACACACTGGTGGCAGCGGCTAGGCCGAAGGGCAGCGCTGCAAACTGAAAATGTTTTTTTTGCTTTTCTTCAGCATTTTTGTATTCAGTACAAATAGGGTGTGGCCTCCGTTCTACTGAGCTGTGTAGTTCACTTATAGTCCCTCTGAAGCTGGGTGTCCGTGTGGGACCCAGAGACTCTGCCACTATTCACACTAGGTAGGTTTTAACCGTTAGTGTAGTTATTGTCTCACATGGGTACACCTTGCAGTGGTGGGACAGCTTTATACTTTTTTGATCAAAATAGTGTTTACCAAGTACCCTATTGCTTTTTTACTTCTTTATTTTCATTAGGGTATATACACATTGTTTTTTCCTTTGGTTTTGCTTGCTTTTATGGCCAGTGTGAACATGCTTTTACATCATGCATGTCATTCAACTCTACTCCAGTTTTTTTTCTTTTTCTTCAGCATTTTTGTATTCAGTACAAATAGGGTGTGGCCTCCTTTCTACTGAGCTGAAAATGTAGACCGTTGATGACGAAGCGTAGAAACCTTTGATGTGGAGGGAAAATGGGGATATGTAGATAGGCGTCGTGGATATCGATAGAGGCCAAGTACTCTCCCTGCCCCATTGCCGCTATGACTGAACGGAGAGATTCCATCCGGTAATGTCTGATCCTGATAAATCTGTTCAGGAACTTTAGATCCAAAACGGGCCTGACAGTCCCGTCCTTTTTGGGAACTACAAACATGTTGGAATAGAAGTCCAGTGCCCTCTTGTTCTCCGGCATTGGAATAATAACTCCGTTGTGACTGAGCGAATCGATGGCTTCTAATAGAGCCCTTGCCCGGGTATCCACTTTGGGAAGACGGGAAGGAAAAAAAAATCGTCTTGGGGGAGTACCTGACAAATTCTATCTTGTACCGTGTGGACACCAGCTCTCTCATTCATGTGTCATGTGCAAAACTGAGCCAGGCATGGTGAAACCGGAGTAGGCGGCCGCCTACCCTGCTGGTGCCGCCTGACAAATGCCCCGAGTCATTTGGCTGAAGATCTTTGGGACCTGGATCCTCTCAACCTAGACTGGTTAGTACGCATCCTCCCCAATGGGTTGGCTCAATATGAGACCTGTCGGTCCCTATTGTGATTGGGACGCCCTGATGCGGCGGAAGCCGCTCTTGCCTCCTGTGGAGTCGGAGATGAGCTGATATAACCTCTCTCCAAACAGACGGCCACACTGGTAAGGTAGTGCTGTCAAGGACTTTGAGGCTGAATCAGTCCGCCATGTCCTTAACCATAGAGCTCTCCTAATGGAGATCGCATTTGCGGCTGCAAGTGCCGTGCAGTTGGACGCATCTAAAGATGCATTAATCAAGTTGTCCCCCGTGATGGCTATCTGATTTGGGATTTCTGATACTTACGCTGGTAGGTCTAGGTCCTGCAAGGCTCTATTCCAAGTCTCTGATCAAGAAATCATGGCCTTGACTACCCACGTTGCTGCGAACGAGGGAGAGAGCGCCGATCCTGATGCCTCAAAAACTGAGCAAGCCAAGTTCTCTATGAGACGGTCAGTGGGATCCTTAGAAGAACCACTAGGCACAGAGAATGAATTCTTGTCCCTGATAGTGTGGTCTCTCCGTGGGGATGGGGGGCAGCACTTACCCCAGTCCTGTGTCCTCAGCGAGCGAGGCGTCGCTTTAATCTGCGCGCCAGTACTGCAGGCTGGCCACCGGAAGAAAAAGAAGGCTCCTGTGGGCGGTCCTTTCTTTGCGGCCTAGTTCCGGCCTGAATTTCCTCCGGCGTCCGCCAAGGTCACGGGGGTGGGACCACCGTGACGCAATTCCGGGGGCGGGGACTTCCGGCCGCGGCCTAGCGTCGGCTGAAGCCACAGCCATTGATTTATTCCCACATCCGCCCGGGGGGGGACCGCCAGACCTCCAGAATCAAGCCGGAACCGGATCCCCGGACGCTACAGGAGCCCTCCCTGGCCATCGCTTCTCAGGTAGAGGGGAGGGGGGCAGGCACCCTAGGCTCCATCTAACCCCTTGCAGGGGTGAGGAGAGGGACCGTCCGCCACCTTGCCCCCTGCAGTCCTTAGCATTGGTGGGGCAGCGGGGGCCGCACGGACTACGCTTGTGCCTCTGTGCAGCCTAGGGCTTCAATACCCTGGGGTGAACAGGGCTAAGTCCGGCATGTCCCACGGTGCGGGAAAGGATACGTGGAGGGACACTCACACGTGCTCGCCCGTTGTTGGTTTTGGGAGATCAGACCCCTTCCATAGGGTCCGTCGCCCGTATCTCACCTCCGTGGTCTGACAATATCCCACGTGGCGGCAGAGGATACGTGAAGGGACACTCACACGTGCTCACTCGTTGCTGGTTTGGGGAGATCGGACCCTTTCAATAGGGTCCGTCGCCCCTATCTCATCTTCATTGTGAAAAAAATGGAACATCCGGAAAAAAAACCCAATGTGGGAGAGGATACGTGGAGGGACACTCGCACGTGCTCGCCCGTTGTTGGTTTGGGGATATCGGACCCTTTCAATAGGGTCCATCGCCCCGTCTTATCTTCAAGGGAAAAAAAAAAAAAATCAGTCCTGACAGACCAACGTGTGCCTCCAGACACTAAGCAAAAAACTGGTTTCCGCCCGCAATCGGGGCGAGGGTATATACGGCGGAGGAGGAGCTAACCTCTTTTTTTCACTTAGTGTCAGCCTCCAGGCGGCAGTAGCATACACCCACAGTACCTGTGTCCCCCAATGAGACGAATTAGAAAAGCGTTTTTTTTAGTGCGTGACACAAGCCAAGCATGAAAAAAAAAAAACGCTCTAAATCTAGCATCGTTGGCGACGCAGAACTGAGGACGCAGGCTGGAATCATTCAGAATAGCCGCTGTGTGACAACGTACCAGCGATACTTACCAGGTCATATCGTTGTCGGGATCGCTGGTCCGTCATTGAAGAGATCTGCCTGTTTGGCAGCTTACTGACGACCAGGTAGCGACGAACCAGCTATCCCTACCAGGTCGTATCGTTGTAGGGATCGCTGGTGCGTCGCTATGTGAAACGGGACCCTTAGATGTAAAAACCAACGTAAGTGCTGAGCGTAAAGCGCCAAATGTAACCCCAAACATTATGTAAAATGTTCAATACAAAAGCTTGAAATCAATACACTAAAAAAAAATTAAGCCCCCCGCTCAGCTCCGTCATCTGTGAAAGGAAATATAGGGAGCTTCCACGTTACTGGTATGGTAGCACAAAGGTTCTGGAACAGTGTGATAGCTCCTCGTCACGCAAAAGGCAAAAGAAATTCAGCAAATTCTGCACTCTCAAATCCAAATGCACCCCTCCCGTCTGAGCCCCAGTTGGGCTCACGTGAGGGGGAGAGGGGGAATTCTTGTCTTCTAGCATTTAGGCTCTGTATACGGAGTCCGCAAACTAGTCTGGTAAAATCTGCGCTCCAGGAGAAAAATGGTACTCCATCCCTCCAGAGTCTTGCCGTGTGACTATTTGTGAAAATTTAAAATCTGGAGCTAAAATTAAATTTTAGTGGTGAAAATATAATTCTTTTTTCTTCACTGCTCAATGGTATAAAATCTGTGACACACCAATAGTGTCAATATGATCACTGCACCCCTAGATGAATTAATTGAGAGGTATAGCTTGTAAAATGGGGTCACGTACGGGGGCGCAGGGGATCTTCTTTTCTGGCACTTCTTGCGCTCTACCAATGTGACATGGTAACCTCAAACCAGTCCAGCAAAATCTGAACTCCAATATGGCGCTTCTTCCTTTCTTAGCTTTGCACTGTGCCTCAAAAGTAGTTTTCAGCCACATATAGGGTATTGGTGTACTCAGGAAAAATTGCTCAACAAATTTCGAGGTCCATTTTCCCAGTTAACCTTGTGAAATTAAAAAAAATTGGGTCTAAAAACATTTTTTATGGGAAGAAAATGTGATTTTTTTTATTTTGATGGCTCACTGTTATTAACTTCTGTGAAGCACCTGGGGGTTCAAGGTTCTCACCACACATCTAGATAAATTCCCTGATGGGTCTTGCTTCCAAAATGGTGTCACTTGTGAGCGGTTTCACTGTTTAGGCACATCAGGGGCTCGCCAAATGCGACATGGCGTCCGATTATTCCAGCAAATTTTACATTCAAAAAGGCTGATGGAGCTCCTTCCCTTCCAAACTTTACTGTGCGCTCCAACAGTGGTTTTCCCCCCACATATGGGGCATCTGCCTACTGTGGAGAGATTGCAAAACAGATTTTGGGGGTCCATTTTTTCCTTGCAAAAATAAATTTTTTTAAAATTTGTGAAAAAAAAAAAAAAAGTTAAATGTGAAGCTTACTGTTTGCCACATGGGTTTTTTTGCCTTCGAGTATGCCCCCTTGTGACCGTCACACTCCTTGGTGTAAACAGATCATCGGAGAGATATTTGTGTTGTCCCCTTATATACTATACATGGTTACTAGATCGCCCCTCAGTCATCTTTTGCTAGACTAAATCCTAATTTTGCTAATCTCTCTGGGTATTGTAGTTCCCCATCCCCTTTATTAATTTTTTTGCCCTCCTTTGTACTAGTTCTAGTTCCATTATATCCTTCCAAAGAACCAATGCCCAAAACTGTACACAGTACTCCATGTGCGGTCTAAGCCAGCGATTTGTAGAGAGGCAGTATAATGCTCTCATCATGTGTATCCAGACCTCTTTTAATGCACCCCATGATCCTGTTTGCCTTGGCAGCTGCTGCCTGCCACTGGCTGCTCCAGGTAAATTTATCATTAACTAGGATCCCCAAGTCTTTCTCCATGTCAGATTTACCCAGTGGTTTCCTGTTCAGTGTATAATGGTGATATTGATTCCTTCTTCCCATGTGTATAACCTTACATTTATCATTGTTAAACTGCATCTGCCACCTTTCGGCCCAAGTTTCCAACTTAACCAGATCCATCTGTAGCAATACATTATCTTCTCTTGCATTGCCTGCTTTACAGTTTTGAATCATCAGCAAATATCGATAATTTACTTATGTAAACCTTCTACCAGATCATTAATAAATATGTTGGAGAATAGGTCCCAACACTGACCACTGTGGTACCCCACTGGTCACAGTGACCCAGTTAGAGAATATACCATTTATAACCACCCTCTTGCTTTCTATCACTAAGCCAGTTACTTACCCATTTACACACATTTTCCCCCAGACCCACCATTCTCATTTTGTGTACCAACCTCTCGTGTGGCACGGTATCAAACGCTTTGGAAAAATCAAGATATACCACATCCAATGACTCACCTTGGTCCAGTACATAGCTTACCTCTTCATAAAAGCTTATTAGGATTGGTTTGACAGGAGCAATTCCTCATAAACCCATGCTGATATGGCGTTAAGCAGTTATTCTCATTGAGATAATCCATCCCTCAGAAACCCTTCAAATATTCTACCAACAATAGAGGTTAGACTTACTGGCCTAAAATTTCCAGGTTCACTTTTAGAGTCCTTTTGAATATTGGTCCCACATTTGATAAGCGCCAGTCCTGTGGAACAGACCCCGTTGTTCTAGAGTCCCCAAAAATAATAAATAATGGCTTGTCTATTACATTACTTAGTTCTCTTAGTACTCATGGGGGTATGACATCCGGACCCGGAGATTAATCTATTTTAATCTTATTTAGCTGGTTTCGCACCTCTTCTTGGGTTAGATTGGTGACCCTTAATATAGGGTTTTGGTTGTCTCTCAGCATGTCACCTAGTATTTCATTTTCCACCATGAATACCGTGGAGAAGGTGTTTAATAAATTAGCTTTTTCCTCGTCATCTACAACCATACTTTCCTCACAATTTTTTAAGGGGCCTACACTTTCACTTATTCTTTTACTATTGATATAGTTGAAGAACAGTTTGGGAATAGTTTTACTCTCCTTAGCAATGTGCTTCTCTGTTTCCTTTTTGGCAAATTTAGTTTTTTAGATAAAATATTTCTCTACCTACAGGTTTTTTGTTTTTTTTTTGTTTTTTTTTTAGAGCTTTAATGTTGCCATCCTGCTTTAGTAGATTAAATGCTTTCTTTTTATTGTTAATTGCCCCTCTTAATTCTTTGTTTAGCCACATTGGGTTTTTCCTATTTCTTGTCCCTTTATTCCCACAAGATATAAATCGCTTACAGTGCCTATTTAGGATATTCTTAAACCTTTCCCATTTATTATCTGTATTCTTATTTCTGAGGACATTGTCCCAGTCAGCCAGATTAAGGGCATCTCTAAGCTGGTCAAACTTTGCCTTCCTAAAGTTCATTGTATTTGTGACTCCCTGACATGTCCCCCTAGCGAAAGACAAGTGAAACTGCACAATATTGTGGTCGCCATTTCCTAGATGCCGACGACCTGCAGATTTGTTATTCTGTCATTACATTACCTGAGTAAAATACAGAGAAGATACAAACTAAACTGTTCAAGATTTATTGGATGCTGTACTCAGATAAGGACGTAGAAAGCTCTGCTTTAAATATTTGGAAGATTAAAAATTTACACTTTTGTCTTTTATCTAAAACTTTGTACATCGTAAAAAAGCCGTACATGTGTGAAAAGCAGAAAGTGAGAAGGAACACGAAATGCAAATGTATGAATTTAACTAAAAGTATTTTTGATTGTGAAAATCATGCTTTGTGAGCAATAGTGACCAAACGACCCAGTAGGACAGATGGAAAAAAGCATACCCGACGAGGTGTCGGATGATTTTAGAGCAAAAGACCAACCATCAGGAGTCATAGACGCACAGTGTGGCAAGCGTAGCTCCACCGGCTTCAGGAACTTTAAACCATGGGGCCCACACATAACCAATGGACTAAGCAGGGTTTCTCCTGGGAAAAAAAAAAAAGCAAGAATAAAATGATGTGCCTCAAAAGTTTTTTGATGTATCTTTTAAGAAGCAAATCACATTTGTTTCTAACCTTTTTCTTTATCTAGGGGTGGCAGGATGCTGTTGTCTCTGCAGACCTTGAAGTAGATTTCCTGTTCAATGCCGTCAGGAATGGCTCCTTGAGGTATGATGATGCTGACTCCTGTCTCTATGGAACTTAACACTCCACCGTTGCTATTGAAAATACCTCTAGCAGTTGCTACAACCGTGTGGGAATCGTCATCATCATCTTCTTCCAGAGCAGAGGGGCTGCAAAACATAAAAAATTAATGGGGGGAAAAAAATTCTTATGCAGACGTTAAAGCAAATATATCTATGAGAAATAGGTCACTCCATTTGCAAACTACACATTGTATACCACCATTCTATAATAAAGAATAAAATGACAAATGTAATCACCACATAACTCCTAGCCATAAGATATGGATCAGATTATCTGACATGGCAGTCAAAAAAGTCTGCCAGCTCCATACATATCAGGCTGCAAACAAATGCCCAGAATCAAGGTCAATGGGCAGCTTATACAAGTGCTCACAAGTTCTACAGGTCATTGTACCGTCTGATCAGCTACATAGGTGGATTGTACAAGCTCTCACATGTACGTGCACGTGTTACAGCAGGAAACTTAGATTGATATCGTGGGATGAAAAGCACAATAGCCCTTACATTTTATCAGGAAGTCACTATACCTGACTGGGATTGCTTTAGGGACTGCATTGACATTATTTGGTTGATATTTAGATTTACTGTCCATTTGCTTGGAAGTACCATCAAGCTCAGGAGACATGGTCACATTAGCCGATTTCAAAATTGGTTGAGGAGAGTTGTGAGGTTTGGCAGGTAGCTCAGGCTTTGCTTGTGCTTCATTTGGCAGGAGGTTGTGGTTGAACTTGGGGCTCTCAAACTTGCGCTCAAAAGGTCTGGCAGAGCTTGTGTAAGGTTTGGGTGTAAAGCGGTTATACGATGGGGTGATAGTTTTCACAGGCTGTTCAGTGCCGTTAACCGGGCTTTTGTCAGGGAAGCTTTTCTGAGGAAAGAAGTTTGACTGCACAGTATCATCTCTGTTGGCCGGTCTGAAGAGTGTTGGTTTGGTCTGGGGTGGCGGTGGTTCTGGTTTGGGCAGCGGGGGATTTGGGACTTCCACCGAAACAGAGCTGACTGCAATGAAATAATAAAAATTTGTGCCAATTTAAGAAATGAACTATGTAAAAGAAAAACAGTACGTTAACTATTAGGCTACACAAAAGGTTAAAAATAGCAATGTGGGCAGCAGCAAACAATAGAGAAGACTCAAAAACACAATTTGGAAAAGGAGGAAAAGACGTGCGACCAACCACCTACCTTCTGACTGGGTATGTTTTGTGTGTGCTGTATGGTTTACAAGCACTGCTGAAGAGGGGTTATACTGGGAGGTGGAAGTAACCTGTGGGACTGGATCATATCTTTTCTCACTAATCGGTCTGTCGGGAGGATCCACTTCAGTAGGTTTTCCCCTGTTTAAGTTGAGCAAAAGTCAGTAAATATCAGAGAAACACTAACAGACCAAAAAACAAAGCTTTCAGTCTTCCAATCACCGTACACATAGTGCGTTCTCTTGCCCTACTTACATACTTCAGAACTGAACATGTAGACATCAAGAGGGAATCTATAAAGAGTGGTATGAAAGATTTCAGTGAGTGCAATGTGTCTGGGATCAACATGAAGGTATGCACCCTTTAATAAGGTATGTTTTAGAACCTATTCTGACGTGGAATACAAAGTTTCGACTGCCTATATCTTCAGTTCATAAGTTCAGGATTTGTTTCCATCACAAATCGAGGACTTTCACTTATGGCGGGTTTCTGGACAGTAGACATTCACTCAGAAACACTGACAGCAACCTCTACGCCATAGACTCGAGAACACAGAATTGAAATGTTAATGCAACAGCACAAACTTGACGACATTAAGGCGGATGACTTGTATGCTATTCATTCCAAATGGATGATCAATCTAATCTGCAAGCCTTTTTACTGCAACATCAAAATGCAGCAAGAGAGCAAGCAGGAAATCAGTCATTGAGACTTAAAAGCTGCTGAAGTCTCTTCTTAACAGACAGAATCATTCTGGGGTTGTTTGTTCTTCATACATATCATAAAGGTGCATTTTCTGCAAACTGGACATACAAACAAATGCCAACTAGGTCTCAAAAGCATCTCAACTAAGAATACCAAACTTTATGTGCACTACTTTCAGCAAACAAATGAGTTAAAGTCTTAATATTACATCTCTCCCACAATGACTTTAATTTCAGCAGCAATTTTATTACACATTCCCCTTCCAAAAATATAAATTTGTTTTTGTGGGTGCACATAATGCTGTGGTAAATAGAGGAGGAATGACACCATAAACACAGCCTTATGTTAATGCCAATCTTACCACTTGATGTTCCTTTTCAAGTAGTCATAGCTAGTGTAAGAGCCAAGAAATCTAGGCGGTGGCAAAGCAGACATGACAGAAGAATAAAAGAAAAGGGTCATTCTAACTTTAAGCAACTCATCTCTTGCACGATTTTTGTTATGGAGAAATACTTACAGATAATCTATATCTACTGTAGACTGACAATCGCCTATTCTAAAACAGGTAAGTCTATGAAACATTCAGCAGCAAAGAGATAGCAGGTATTGCAGAAGACAGAAAAACAAGACACCAAGCAAGTTAGCAACAATGGCAGATAAAACATAACAGGAGAGTGACAGCCGTATTAGTTACATAATCCGCTAAGTGAAAGATTGTGCTGCATTAAAAACAGTCAGAAACTGGTCCTCTTGGCCATAGCTAGCAGCATTAAACTTTTATTTTAGCCGCTTCTAGAAAATAAAAGCAGAGCTGTAATGAGATGCTATGTGCAACAAGACCAGTTTGTGTGTTTATTAAAAAAAAAAAAAAAAAGAAATGAAAAAAAAAAACGTCATTACATTAATAAAAGACAATATAAGCCCACAGCAGCCATCTACACATTGGCTTTGTGAAGTTCACACAGGTCAGCAGTCACATACTGCTTTTTACGTCATCTTTCTAGTATCAAGTGACAATGCATCGTTCAAGTCTCACTATAAAGTCCGGGTGCACACGTTCAGTAATTGGCAGCGTTTTGGACACAGCACATGTGCGCTGCGTTAAAACTGCTGCCGGCTTTTGAATGCAGGTGATTCCTCTGTGTTTACTGAACCGTGCGGAATCACCACATCCAATACATTGTATGGGTAAAATTTATCTTGAGGAGACTCGCGTCTCCGCAAGATACAGACATGCTGCGATATGGAAAGCCACGCCGCAGCCTGTCCGTCTCTGCAGGTAAGCCGCGAGTCGGTGCACGTATAGTGGACATGGGATTTCTTGAAATCCCTTCCACTATGCAGTAACATCTGGCCGCTGCGGATGTACACAGCGTCCAACCCGCAGCATTTACTGACCGTGGGAACATACCCTAAAAGTAGGGCGTTAAAAAGAGGTTGTCCGGTCTTCTACTAAACGTCTGCAGTCACTCTGTGTGCCTGCAGACTTGTGAATCCTGACCACAAGCACCCCGCACTTTGAGGATTCTCCGGTAATGGCAATAAGAGCGGGTAATCCAGTGTCCATAAATATGGGATCTGCATAATTCTGACCACATTCTGACTAGACATGTTTGGTCTCGCTCAATGCCAGAAAATTGAACGAGGCCAAGTTTAGTTGGAATGTGGCTGGAAGAATGCAAATTCCATACTTGCGGTTACATGACTGCCCGTCTCACTGCCAGTACCAAAGAATCCTGACGGAGTGCAGTATGTATGCGATAAGGACTCAGAAGACCAGACCACATATATAAGTGTGATATAGGTAATAGAAATCTTCTGTGTTTCAACTTTTAGATTTTCCTGAAACCTAATTGAATCAGCTGAACATACAGTAAGTTAGAATACAGAGATTTAAAAGGGATTATTCAGGACTTTGGTTATTTTTTTCCTGTGAGGCTATGAACTTAAAAAGGAAGGTAGTTGCTAACTATCTGCCTGTTCTACCTGGTCACAATCTCTGCCAGCCTACAGAGGTCAAACAGCTCCTGCCAGTGATTCTAGCTCTTCAGGTGAAGCCACGGTGACAGAGCAGCTTCTCCTCTTCTGCTCTGACAACAGGGTGTCACTGCAGGACGGCTGTCATCAGCAGGATGCTGGCAGGAACACCCGGTCAGTAGAGCAAACCAGGATGGAAGGCACTGCTCTGTTGACGTGACGTGAAATGAAGCAGGAAAATCAACTGAGCACGCAGAAATCTTCACAAGGTTATTGTTGCCATAAGAAAAAAAAAAAACTTAAAGTTCATCTATAATACTACTAATCACCAATTATAAATTATCAGGATGTCAAACTATTAAAAGGGTCGGGGTCCAAAAAACAGCAGAAAAAAAAATTGAAAAAACAAAGACTTACCATTAAAATTCTCTGTCTCCCACCACCAGTATCCCACGGTACAATGTTAGACTAGGTAGCAGCAAGTGACTATCTCATAAGAGCAAACTGGGTCATATGGAACTAAGTCACTCTGGACAAAACCTCACGCTGTCTGCCTAGTCTTAACACTGGACACGATGACACTGGCAATGATTGACTAAGGCTCTGTGCACATAGGCCACACATTCCATTACATCATTTTGGTGGCCAGAACAACATTGAAGCTGCACTATTCTTGTGGCCAAAATTGTCAGAATTCCCACTGCAAACTAAAGTCTTCTTAAACCTAAGGAGCAGCTGCCCCTACATTCACATGCCAGTTAACAGAGAAGCCTAGTTAGTTAACATGCACATCTGCTCCACTTAAAGAGTAACTGAAAAACTACGGATCCAATCTTGCATCAGTTTCACTCCAGCAATTCACTGCTGCGCAAAAAGCAGGGGGAATAAAAAACAAAACAGTATTGCAAAACATAAGGACACCCGACGTAAGACATCATGACAGCACTTTCTGTTCTGACATAGGTCAGGTTTGGGCTAGCCCTATACATTTAGAAAAAGGACTTTGTGCTAACATGTTTGGTGGTATCACCAGTTTCCTAGGATGTTAGGCTTAGGGTCAAAGAAGAATTGGGCATGTTGGACTTTTAATCTGTCCAAATCTTTGATCCAGCTTTATTAAATATCTAGCTGCAAGAGGCATTTTGCGGTTCCCTCACATCCCACTAAAATAAAGGGTTCATGTATATGGTGGAGATAGGAGGCATAACTGTTGACTGACCAAGTTTATGGCCAACAGCCCTCTAAAAGGAAGGGCCAGCTTAGAGTTCTCGTAAGCACAACGGCTTCAAACAACCACCTACATCAAAGTGCAAACATATAAGTAACTGCAGCTATTCCATACTGTTCGGGCGGAATATTCATGTCAAAGGAGATTTGTGCAAAGTTAAATCATTAAATCGAAAGTAACAAAAGCCATTTCTGCTTCCAAAAATTCTATGGCACGAAATACAGTAAGAAACAATATCAAAAAGGCAGACAAAGTTTGGTTGCCAGATCTTCCAGAGAGAAAAAAAAAATTAAACTTTGAGACAACACTGGATTTTGGATCTCCCAGAATGTAAAAAGCCCGCAGAATAGACAAATCCACACTGAAATTGAATTAAGTCTCCTTGCTACCATGCTCTGTGGTTACGGAAATAACATGGAAAAAATGTAAAGAAGTTGTTTACTACTTAGACAACTTCTCATACCCCTCGCTTGGCATCGATAAAATAAGACTATACTCACCCCTCCTGTGCCGGTACTGTACCCGCGGTGTTGGCACTCAGTGTCTCCCAGGGCTCCTGTGCGGCTGTTGTGACGCATGACGCTGGCGCCCAGTCGGCGCTGTCGTCACTGTACCCCCCACCTCCTGTTGAATTGAGCAAGAAGAGAAAGTCCAAAGATCAGCTGGAGCCTGGACTTCCTCTTCATGTTCTATTTTTCCCGAAGACGGGGACAGCGACAACAATATTGATTGGAGGTCGGTGTCACAACAACCGCACGTTAGCCCTGGGTAGATAGAGTACTGACACCGCCGGAACGGCGCCAGCACACGAGTAGAGTATAGGTTTTACTATTTTATTGGCGCCAAACATTTTGATCAAGGAGGGGTTGTCCTAGTAGTGGACAACCCCTTTAAGGCTTTAGTAAGTGTATTACAAACAATCTTAGGCACACCACAAGCGTCTCCACTCAATATTTAATCCACCAAGGTTAAATGTGAAAATGTATACTAAGCAGCCTGACATAGTCCCTGAAACAGAAGAAAAGTCCTTTAAAAAGTTGTTTACATGGAAGAACACGCCATGCTATTAAATTGCATGTCAAGAGTGCAAAATTATGTAGTTTATCTGATTTAGCCAAAGTCCAAATGTTCCTTTCGATTCGGCCTTTATAAATATGAAGTCAAAGAGCCATGAGAATGAGGTGTTAAATTCTAACCTGCTACACGCGTAAATGAAATACACAGCCATTAAAGAAATGTAAAAATCAGCCTGTAAAAGAAGCCACATCCGGTATATGAAAGTGGTATTTTTGGTTACAGGTTCACAGTTAATCTTAAAGCCATTTTCCCCGCAGTTAAGCAATAATAGTTAGAGTTAGTCTAGCAGGACACTTTAACATACACTGCAGTGTATAATGTAAGATATGGAGACTACTACTGATTATATATAGACACTTTCTTTCTACAGTCATGTTCATTTAAGATATAGCAACCTAAAACTTGGCATAAGAAGTAGTTGTCTGGTTAATACATATTATAAATTAGCCAATTGGAATCAGATCTGCATATATATTATTGACTAGCCAATTGGTATAGGATATCTGGTGCCTAATGTAAGGTAGTGTATGGTATTCATACACCTGCAGTGTACGATTTCATTACAAACTCATGTGACATAACAAGAACTTCTAGAAAGCCCCAACTTCCCAGCACACATTAAGTCAGGACGGAGTCACAAGAACAGCTTTCACACATGAAGTGCTATGTCTTTCACTGCAAAGGGTCAGGATGTAGGTGCAATGAAGAGGTCACAGAGAGACAAGTGCAGCATGTCAAAACGTACTTGGAGGGGTAGCTGTTAAAGCTAAGTTGGCTCTGAGATTGTCCAGGTTTAGCAGGCTCAGGGAGGATGTTTGCAGACAGAGACGGAGTGGGTTTATCAAAGCTTCGACGGTCAAAGTAAGACAACTGCTTCCGGTAGTATTCTTCATCTTCCTCGGGATCATAGTTATTAGAGCGTACAATATCCTCCAGGGGCTTCATTTGAGGTTTTTGCGGTTCAGGTACTCTTAAGAGAAGCAGTAAAACATTTTGCAAGAAACCGCTTACCATACATATTCAAAAACACTACATCTTATCGCTTAGAAAGAGAATCAAATGTACATTTATAAAATTAGAATGATTTTTGCTTGTCAGGCTCTTATCATGCCAAGCGTAGCTATGCAAATAACCAGCATTTCAGGACGGGCATCTGGTTACATCCAAACAACCATTTAAACAAAACAATGTTAGCTACTGTTTTCTACCACTATACACGAAGTTACCTGCTAAACGAGCCTTCCAGGTATCTTTTAAGTCACAAGGGAAACAATAACAAGTAAAGAAAGCAAACGGAGGTCAATTAAAGCCCATCGGTACTGGCAAAACCACTTTATGTAATCTAAGAAATACACCACTGATCTTCCCCTTTTTACTATTGTGATGCTTCCCAGTGGCGATGCTTCCCAGTGGCGATGCTTCGTCCTTAAAACATTCTGTATTGGTGACTACGCTGTCTAAAAACAGTAGTAATAGTTCCAAATTGTGCCTAAAATCAGACTTTCAAATCAGGGCTTAAACTGCTACTGTTTAGTTTTAGGCCTGGAATGTGGTCCCTGCAAATGTTGAATCACTGAAAAACTAGAACAAAAACACAAAAGACAGACACCCACACCATCGTACCTATAGGTTGCTTTTTCTGGATCATAATGAGGCAGTGGGGTGGCTTTAGATGCAGTTACCGGAACAGTTATCGGTTTGGGTGCAACCTCTGGGGCCTTAAAAAAAAAAAAAAAAAAAAAAAAAATTAAACCCACAATCATCGCAATATACGGTATACTCCTGTTAATAAAAGAAAAGGTAGAAATGCCGAAAACTACCAGCTATCTGTGCAGAAAAGAATTATGTGGTGTGCTCCGAGAGCAGTCTTGTAACTATATACAAGGGAACATAGAATGTATGTAAGATACTATTTTTTTTTTTTTCAAAATCCCTGAAAACAGTCTCTGACCCATCTCGCATTCTATCGCATGATGCCGAATGATTACCCAAGTCCTACAGCAACTGCTGAAGTTAGTCTCTGCAAACCACTGAGATGCTATCCAGGTTCTTAGGGACTTGCATAGAAACAACAGTCCAGTGCAACCAGAAGTCACTAGGACTCGGGTAGTCAGAATTGGCAATTAACACTGCTACCATTTACATTATGTAGATAATAGGGGGAAATAGCACCTAGCTTCAAGAATCAATAATGGAACATTAATGACAAACATCACAAAGTCACTAGAAAAGTAAAATATGTAACTCCCCTAAATTCATCAAGGGATTTAGGCCAGCTTTCTGGCCTAACACAGTTGCACAAAAACGTTAAAACTTTTTTTTATGTTTATGCTGGCCCCGACACTCCTACAAAGTGAGCAGGGTAAGCAGTATGGGCGTTGTGGTCCACCAAAGCTCAATAGCTTTAAGGGCACCATACGTAGACTAAAATTGGCTGAACCTGCAGATATAATTTGGATCGGTCAAGCCTAACGTGCATAGACGCCTCTAAACTCTTCCCAGACTCGTTATGCTGGAGTGTTCCTTTACTTCACGAAGAAAAAAGACCACCAACAGCTTACTCTGGGAGCCGCTCTGTTATAGAACGTGTTCGTATGTATGGAAAAGGCAGGCAACAACTATCTAATATGTATGGGCAGCCTTTACTATAGTTGACTTAATTTGTGGCACACAGACAGGACAAAAAGGTGTGCAACTATGTAACTAAAAAAGCATGTGAATGACTTGACACATTTTCACAAAATGTTTTGCGCTGCTTTTTGGAAAGGACAGTTTAGCTTATGGGTTTTTGTTTTTTTTTCCAAAAGTTTCCAAAAGGCAGCATGAATATGGCTTTTTTTTTTCTAGCAAACTAATGAATGGCAAAAAAAAAAATCCATGAAAATTGCTAGAAATCATGACCATTTTCACAAACATTTCACGTTGCATGTAAGGAGCCAAATATAAATGAATCCCCCAAAAGCGGAGACGGGTGCACTGTAAGTTCAAGGAATGAAGATCGATTAAGACCAAACTTAAAATGTGACAAATAATGATGTGACAGTACCTTTAAAGCTGATATATCATTCAAGTCCTTTGTTTTATCCACTTGATTGGCTCTTTTATTCTCAAACATCTTAACTCTGGTAAGGACAGATTGGGGTTTCATGGCTGGGTCATCATCATCCTCACTCACAGCAGCTGGTGGAGGTAAAGGTTTGTTACTGTTCAGCAGAGGGTCTGACTTTAACTGTGCTGGAGGTGGCATGTTTTCTACTCTAGGAGAAATATCATATTGTCCTTGCTTCGTATTAAATCCCTGGGAAGGACTAGGTTCATATCCCCTTGGATGCTGATCAAAATATGGTTTTGTTTCAGCAGGTCGAGGAGCGGGCACAGAAGGAAAGCTTTGAGGCTCTGGCTTGTAACGGACAGGCATATCGAATTCTGTTGAAGGGGGATCTTCATAATGAATTTGGGGTCCTTTAAAATTTTTAGAAGGACGAGGTCGATTGTCATAGGCAACAGGAGGTGGCTCCTCAAAACGAGGTTGCTGTGGAAAATAGCTGCGCTCAAGACTTTCTTCTGAATGCTGCCTAACACTAAAGTCCTTATGCTTTTGTGGATACAAGGACTGCTTTTCATCGTAATAACCCCACTGCTCGTCATATGTAGGCACATGATCATCGCTATGTATTCGTGGGTCATAACTGTGGGAGAATTGATCCACATAATCTGAAGTAGGGTCGTATCTGTAAGACGGATCATATTCTCTGTTCATCGCTTTTTCTGCATAGGATGGCAGGGCATCAAAATTCGGATTGGTGTCTTTCTCTGGTCTCTGATGGCCAATTACTTGTTGCTTTATCAAGTAATTGTGCCTAGGGTTCTCTTCCATAGAATATGGCTCTTTTCTGTACACCTGTAGAAATAAAAAGAAAAATATATACATAAATAAGGTTGGAATAATAAAAAAAATAATAATTTCATTCTACAGCCACAAGATGGCAGCTTTCATGCAGTGTTCTCAAGCCTTGTGAAAAGGGATGATGCAGTGCTGGTGAAGATAATAAGAAATATGTTCAGCTATTGAAATGTTAGTTGTGAACAGTATAAATGAGCCTAAACTTACAAGCAAGTCATGTCCAAAAATCAGAACATGTTAAGGAAAAGGAAGGGCATGCAGTACTAGAAAGCCATGCAAGGGGAAAAGGCAAGCATATTAAATTCCAGTGATTTAGATGCAGCCTAGTGAACTGCTTCTAATCTTTAATTTATTATCCACCTTTATGACTGCAAGTACTGGATCAGCACAGAAATGCTTTTCCAGTACCTACAGTAAGTCAAGGTTTAGGAGGAAAGTGTTAAAGAAAGAATCTTGGATGCAAGTAAGGCAGATAGTAGAACAGACTGGTGCAACAATGTAGTACAGGTACCTTTGCAGGATCTATGTGGACAGGTAAAGATGAAGGCTCTTGGTCTCTTAGCATTGTATGAGCTGCCTCAGTGTTAGGTGATCGCATTGGGCCAGCTTGTGCTTGGTAAGAGCTGTAGGGGGCAGGGTTGGGATCCTCCAATCTGACATTACTTAGGTTTACATTGGGATTTACAGCAGCAGTTGAACTTGTAGTGTTTGTATCAGACGGCAGAGAAAGGTAAGGGGCAGCAGGTAAGGCGTCTGCTTTCTGTGGAGTGTGTAAAATAATTGGTTGACTTTCAAAAGAAAAACAAAAACGACAGGATGCAAAAAAAAAAAATAAATAAATAAATCACCATCCTAAAGTAGTGATCTCGCTAGGCTTCCCTCCTACGCTACCAATCATGCTCATGTCTTATTCACTACGTCCTAACATAACATTTCTACTCTGTACAGAAAGGGAAGTTCTAAAACGTAGGAGTGGTAATTTGGAAAATTATCTACAGGGAGTTCCTTCCTCATGGCTGCTTGCTTGGTGCCATCAGCTTAATATAGAAACAATTATTATCTGTCTAAGGACTGTTGACAGCAACTCAATATACTGACAGCAAGAGATGCTCTGCCATCACAAGTGGTCTGTATTCTGCTGACCCTCCGAGGACACCAGATATATACAATTGTTTGTAGAAAGTAATACCACTTATAAGAGTTATGAATTAGGGCCCATACTAACACCATGCCCCTACAGCATGTGGAGTCCGTACATTGTCCAGAAGATCTAATGCTCTACAGTATCACACAGGCAATGCACAGGACTTTCCATGCAGTATGCAGGCGAACTGGTGCCCATGAGGCTTACATACAGGTAACTCTATATGGACAAGCAGCTAAAAGACCTACTAATCAATTATCTTATTTAAACTTCATTTTGTTAATTAACAAAACAAACTAATGATGCTAATAAAAACCTGGTCATCTAAAGCATTTACAGATAAAGAATACAAATTTAAAGATCTGAAACTTTAAGGATGGGTGCACACAATGCTATTGATTACAACAATATCCTAGCTTGTCATAATGTTACTTGTGCATTTTTAAACACTATTGAGCTGGAGGAGCTGAGAAAAGGGAGCAAAAACCATGTAGGTTAAGTTTCAGTAGAACTCAGAATTTACAGATTTATTATCCGTGGCCATAATGAGTTCATGAGTCCTACTCAGTGACTGATCGTGGTCTCTATATGAAGTTCTTTCTTGCCAAACTATGTATTAACTATACATCAAACTGCTCGGCTTCTCCGGCTCAATAGCATGCTGCCCATGCTGAATAAAGCCCATTGTACACATGGCATACACAAAGTTGTATTTCAGATTATGGATATGTTAATGCTTTGATTTCCACAGGAGGGGGCCCACTAGGTGGTCGAGCTTATATTTAACATTATGAAACATCCTAGTGTCAATATACTTCTGATACAAGATATTAACGGTAACCACTGTTAAAAACAGAGCCGATGACGGACAGCCAACAGGGGGTACCTACTAACTGGGCACTCCTAGTGAAACTTCATGAAGAGAAAAATCACAAAAATAAAATAAGAAAAATATCTAGTAGATAAGAGAAATAAAAACAAAGAAACAAGTTGGCATGCATAAAGTGTTCAGCCAGACTTACCTGCTGTGAAGGTACATTTTTGTATCCTGGAGAATCTGTTCTGACAATGGGCTGTGGTGGATATGATGGGTAAGCTTGGCTTTCCTGATGATGTATCCCTGATGTATCATCACGTACAGGTTCAGATGAGCGTGTAATGGCAGACTCTGGTGGTGTTCCAGCCTCATCATTGAGGGTCTCATCCAGGTCCTGGTCAGTGTAAGCCCCTCCTTCTGTGTCAGTATCTTCGTAATCTGAGGTGTGCCTGCTATCAGTGCTATACATTGAGTATTCACTACCTGGTGCTGACAAGTAGGATAGACGGTCGTCATGCAAATCAAGATCATCATCTGTGCCACCTTCTGCCTGCACCGAATGAAGTCAAGTTAGACCAGGTTAGTAATTCGAGCTTTGGAATTTCGCTGGAGAAGTCCAGGATTTTTTATTCAGAGTAAACATTCAAGCGTTTCTTTATTAAATTCTTTAGAATTTGTCTGCTTTAGTAAAATTCTGTACACTAAATACTGCCAATTGCAGAAGTTATCTTACTCTCACATGTGTTTTGAGGGACATCGCTGAATTAGGAAGCTAATGTATTTAACACACAAATATGGAAAGGAATGCTGGCTTTATACTATGATATCAGTTGTATGTGTGTGACATCTAAATCAAAGGTAATTTGAGCAGATTCATACATTTGCAGCTTCTGTGAAGTCCAGGCACTGCATTCTAGTGAGTATGCTGAAAACACTGCCACAAACTCATGCACTAATATATTAAAGAAGTGGAATAAGTCTTACTTTGCCTTCTGAGACCCAAACCAGCTGGTTCTGTTGTTGCTGAACAGATTCTTTCAATGCTCCGTACCAACCATCGTTCATAGAATTTAAATTAATGGTAGCTGGAAAAAAATAGGTCAGTTTACTTATAGGTCATTCAAAAAATACAGGCGATGTTAATCTACAGGGAATGGATAATGTGAGAAAGGGAGAAAACAGAAGTACAACTGGGATCGCAAGAGCTGGACGAGGAGGGTTGGAATGGACAAAGAGTTGGTTTATACTAGAATCACAGTGGGAGGAAAGCCAGACATGGCCATGATCATATCACCTATGAGTGATGCTAGGAAGAGGTGCAGGATTGTCACAATAACCAAACAGGTGAGCAGTGGAGAACAAATAAGAAGAGATTTTAAAGAACAGAAAATGACAAACTAAAAACAAATGAAAAAAAAAAATCACAAAAGCTGAGATACAAAATAAAAAAAAGACTACCCAGTCCGCAGTAGGACACAAATGGGATTTCTACCAAAATGCAGCAAATCCCGCAGACTACGGAAATATCTACACCATTTCTGCATCCCTTGGAAGGAAAAAATACAATACACATGCATTTTTGGTGCAGATTTTCCCCCACTCATTAGTATGGGTGAAATCAGCAGCAAAACGTTTAAGAACGGAAGTGCTACAGATTCAGATCTGCAAGTGAAAAATAAGCAACGTGTGCAAAAGACTTCAGGATTCTCTTTGCCGTCATTCGAAAACCCTTCAGGTTTTGCAACAACACTGTACAGAAAAGAAAAGAAAAAAAAAAAAAAAACTTGGAAATTGTGCACATAGGCTAAGGCAACATTCATACATATCCCTTTTTTGTTTTACAGCTGCCATTATTCTCTGGTGTCATCCATCTAGCATCATTTTTTTTTATTTCTCCTTTGTTGTTAAAAACCAAGAGGATACTTTTTCCCCCGCTGGCACAAAGCAGTTAAGCAGTTAAGAACAAATGGACGCAAACGGTCGAAAAGGTCTCGCATTTGTCTTTTTTTTTTTTTTTTTTTTTAAACCCCCATAGATGTGAATGGCAGTCTGATCCAAAAAAAAAAAAAAAAAATGGTGCGAATAGGACCTGCACTGAGATTAATGAAAGGGACACGCAAACCAGTTACAAATAAAAAATGGACTGCAAATAGCTGTAAAAAACGGATGTGTGTATGTAGCCTATAACAGTGAGAGCACGATTAGCTTATGTTCACTTTTAACAAGTAATTTCCAGGTGTCCCAATAGCTACAAATGGCTTATCAACAAAAACGACAAGAAACATGACAGGACATTCTGATGACATATTTTACCATTTATGTCTGATAATAATTTTCACTTACTTGTAAAAAGATGGTGATTATTTTTGCGTAGTTTATGAGAACGTTCAAAAAGTTTTCTGGCACTTTTGCGAGATTCAGGGCACAACCTCGTTCGCATAGTTTTTACACCCTGTTTGGAGTCAGGGTTAAGGAATACTACTATTGGATACCACTGTGCATAGTTCAGGCGGTCTACAGCATTGGGAGTCACATCAAGAAGTGCATGTTTATCCTAAAGAAACAATACAATTGGATAGAATGAGAAATCCATGCGCAGATATTCACACTAACCAGTTAAGAAATGCAAAAGTACACGTAGAAATGAAGGCCAACTACCATGTCATACTCAAGCTTGAAATTAGAGGAATGTTGTTTAGGGCCAAACTGCTTTTGTGGAAATAGAAGTGTTTTTTTCTGCGCTGCTGGTGAAGTTCCACGGAAGGACACAGACCACACAAGATGGAGAATTGCGATTTTGATATCCATGCAGTTCAACGTTAGTCCTCAGAAAACAACTTACAGTAAAAACGTTGGATAACATTGAAGCGTGCAGATATTAAGGCCACAGTGCTGTGCAAATTAAGTAAAATCGTACGTTGGATACCAGTCAGTGATTCAAACCAGTTTTAACTGCTTTGAACAAGCACTCACACCTGATCAAAGCAGTTAAAACTGGTTTGAATCACTGGCTGGTAACCAACTTATGATTTTACTTAAAAAAATGCTTTGTCCCAATTAATTTGCACAGCACTGTATGTACCCACGTCACAGAAATGCAGCGGAAATTTCCCTAACATTTCCGCACTCCCACCGGAGGTAAAACGCATGCAAATTTCCATGCGTTTTTCCCCACGGAAAACAAGCGTTTTGCAAGCATTTTTCGCTTGCGGAATGCTTGTGCATTCCAAGCGATTGGCTGTAGCAACAAGAAAAAAAAGAAGGACCATATGGCAAAATGCACACCACCAGTATGTATGATTATACAAGGAGAAGGCTTTAACAACGTTACATTAAAAACACATAAAAGCAGAAAAATGAATAACAATCCCACTGTATATCCTAGTCCATACAAAATAGAATAGAGTCTCATATATATATACACCATCAACATGGATAAACAACAAGATAAGTAGCAACGGGCATACACAAATGGGCGTATCCACATAATAATGTATGACAATGTAGTTACATCAAGATGCCCCTCATAGTGTGCAACCTAATGAGATCGCCCTGATTAGAGACTCAAACATGTAAATGACCCTCAGGTAGGAAAAGTTTCCTGGATAACATCAATCATAATAGCTAAATACCACACAACCATGCCAAATGTGCAACAACCACAGTGTTCGAGATGGAGGTGAAAATAATGCACACAATGTGCAAGAAAACATTCCATCCCATAAAAATGAGAAAAGTAACGCGCTAACTGAGGAGCTGCAAAAAATAAAGCCGTGTAGATAAAAGGCTACAGAATGTCAGACATGAAAATGCTGATAAAAGAACAGATATGCCTGAATGAAAGCAGCCCTCTCACAGCTGAAGGTAAAAGCTCATGTATGAAGCAGAACATGATAAAAAGCATGAGGGACCCATACCGAGGTTCCAGTGCCGGCAGGATAACAGATAGGAGAAACAACGCGTGTCGCCGTATGAAGACGGCTTCGTCAGGGGAAGTATATCGAACATTGCTGTTGCCACCTTTAAATACCTTTGTGTAGAGAGCTTAGTCCAGGCCCCTTGTGGGGAAACATGTCAGACCAGGACCGGAAAAGACGTGGAGGGCTGGAACCTGGCAGACGTCTCTGCCCAAGGTGTCAACTGCACACGCGCTGCTATTACAGTGCGGCGCAGAAGACACACAATGAAGTGTTCAGTACGCATGCGCGGCTCCCGGGAGTCTGGGAAGGAAAAGGGCCTGCGTAACATGCAATATAAGTGACCAGCACAGAAAGAGGTTCAAATCAGGATCCAATAAATCAGTTTAAATCTTGCTTGAATATGCCTTAAGAATCCTTATGGATTACAAATAAAAAAACGCAGCAAACCAAATATAAGTATTCCAAGCATAGAAAGGTAATGCTCTTCATTCTTTATATATAGAAACCAGAAGAAGTAGTAAATCCCTGAGACTGAATAGAATCCCTAAGGAAGGGTTTTGCATAATCCGTGATGGACTACAGGAGACACCACAGAAAAAACTCCAAAAGAATCGAGTGAAAAGTCAAAAACATCTAAAAAAAAAAAACCCACACATCTCAAAAAAATCAAAAAAGGGGACAGGATATGATACATAGTGTATGCATGTAAGCTATAAATCAGATTTTTACATAATACCATATGAAGATGGTGGGTCTATGTGACAGCTCACCAGCGATCAGCTAATTATGTCCCAGCGATCCCATCCACGTCGGATCGTTTGTTGGATCGCTGGGACATTGATGCGTGTAACAGGCCTTAAATCTCTATCTATACCTATTGTATAACTGCCTCACCTGTGCATACAAAGCATCTGGGAGACCCAACTATGAGCGTGTGGCTTACCTTACGTGGTGTTTAGAGACTATTATCCTTTGACCTCTCTGTTCCTTTGATACATATGTTGTTTTCGATGTAGATACCATATGTATTGTTTTCTAAGCATCTATTGGTTCATTTGTTGCCTATACCCATTATCATAGTGTGGATCTGTAGCATATTGATACCTTGTGCCATCACTTATTGACCGTTTTTATACATTGAGTGCCAGTATTTTTTGCCAGTTTTCTGTAACAAACTGTGTCTTAAAAAAAAAAAAAAAAAAAAAAAAATAATAACAACAACACGTCTACCTTGTACATTAACTTCTAGTCTCTTATAGGGTATATGTCTAAGTGGAGTATCCTCTATTACTTTCTCCTTTCACTACTTATAGACACAGTCATGATACATTAATGTACTATCATCCAAACCAAAGACATACCATATCGATTCTACCCATCAATTGTTACCACTGTATAAAACTATTGTTCTATTTTTGCTCTCTAGCTGCTTGCTTTAGGGCTTAATGACACTTAACTGAACCATATAATGAGAATGGGAAAAAAGTCCAGTGAAATAGTTTTTAAGCTATTTCACTGCATTTGAAGGGTTTCATTTCTTTGTGCTAAGAGCTAACATTTTATTGACACCATTGTGGGGCACATATGACATTTTGATTGCATGTCTGGGAGGGGGATGAGTGCAGTGACCAAAAAATTAAATTCTAGCAATTTGATTTTTTTTATATTCATTTTCCGCATATTTTTAATGTTACCATTTTGTCCAATTACGCAATCAACCAAACATGTTCATTTTTTACATCTTGCTATTTACATTTAGGGAAAGGAAGGGGGGGGGTGCAAATAAATATATCTGATACATGTATAATTTCTTTTTTAAGAGACATCAAGGTTTTGAGAAGGTAACTAGCTGCCATGACAACCTATTGACACACCTTGATCTCATTGTGTGGGAGGTCGATGGGCTCCAAAAAGATATCAGCCATCTTGGAGACCCTTTAAATGCCACTGTCACTTGTGAAATAATTAGGACTGGCTCTGATCACATCAGTTAGCCTCAAGTGCAAACCATATAACGCACCAAGCACAGCACCTGAACCCGCTTCATAAAGTTCTAGTGAACAGCTGCCACACATGTATAGCTGCTGCCCTCACTGAGGGATTATTTGGAATAACACTAGTAACACGTTTTGATTCCAGGTAACCATGAGGTATGTTTATTCTATACTGGATAGTCTACACTGCCAACTTGCACCAATGAGCCTTGGGGGCCCATCACTCTCTGTAGCTGGTTTCAGAGGTTGTCCTTACTTTACCACTTACAATAGGTCTAAGTACTGCATATCAGAAACACCCACAAGATAAGCCATTAAGAGGAGACCCTGACTTTGCAGTCTCTTCATCGAGAATATGTGAGGGCAAAATCGCTCACATACTTGCACTTTTTTCAACTTTTTTCCCAACACCGCAGTTTCAAGAACTGCTCACCTGGCACCTAACATAGCTCACTAGTCAGTGAATGCAGATGATCAATGGTTTTCATTTCACATTTTAGCGGTTTTAACATTTTGGCTGATCAGTGTATAAGGAAATGTTCAGTTTGAGCTTTCCTGTAGAAACTGCAGAAGAATCCATTGATTCAGTTTCTATATGACACTGATGCATACTGATTAGGTATGTTAACCAATCTTACATAGAGGCTAGTCAAGCCGTCTGCTATATATCTATACGATGACCAGTACAGTCAATTTCCTAAAAGATCTTACTGTCTTAATCACTCACCCTGTCAATAATCTGCTTGATTGTATGAAGACGAATTATCCCAGAGCTCCTCTGGTCAGTTCCCGCGTCTCTCGGTTCACTTCCTAAAGAGAAATGCGTTCATTACAGAAGCCTCAGAGTTTAAATATCTTGACAAAAGGCCACTAATTGTAATTCCTGTATGGTCTAATGTCTATAAGTCTTAGATGGCTCCTCATAAAACCTA
The DNA here is from genome assembly GCF_039654945.1 of Dendrobates tinctorius. NCBI lineage: Eukaryota > Metazoa > Chordata > Amphibia > Anura > Dendrobatidae > Dendrobates > Dendrobates tinctorius. Next base: position 16,309,761 of record NW_027361765.1, read on the forward strand.
AGATTTTGGGTCAAGAATTCTGCACAAAGAAGGATCCATTGAAATAAAGAAAAAAAAAAACAAAACACGGGGCTCAATAAAATGCCAGCTCTCAGGCTGTGTGCCCACATAAGCAATTTTTTTTGCGTTTAAGCGTTTTTTTTCCATGCAAAAACGCTTAAAAAATGCATACATTAAGCATCCCATTCTTATAGTAGTGCATTCTACAATTTTTGTGCACATGATGTGTTTTTTTCGGCAAAAAAAACATCGCGGTAAAAAACGCAGCATGTTCATTAATTTTGCGGAAAAACGCATTTCCAACTATATTCTATGAAAATGTGGACGCGCCGGAAAAAAACGCATAAAATCCGTACCAAAAAAAAAAACACGCAAAAAAAAAATGCGTTTTTTCCTGGGAAGGAGTCCGGTTTTTAGTCAGGAATTTTCTGCATACGTGGGCACATAGCCTCAATGTGTGAAGGAACACTGAAAATTTCATATTGAAACACAGATCTAATCCCCACTGCCAGACCAGTGGTGCACAGTCAGGCTTTTGATGAATGTGCTTCAGACGTCCTTGCAGTGCATCCATGTGACCGCTGCAGGCAGTCACACCTTTTGATCGGGTACAGTCAATGACCGCATCACTGATGACACTACCTGACTGCAACGATTGTGTGATTAGATGGCATATGACCCTCGACGCACAATAAGTAAAGACCAGTGCGGAGGACCACAGCAACGGTGAGTTTACCAGGCAAGTTATGGTCAGTTTGTTACAGTTTTGTAATCCCTTATTTTGGGAAAACTTTCAAATTCTGAAACCCCTATAAAGCTGTCGATCTGCCAAGTTGGGACTCAGGAAAAGCTTTCATATTAAAAAATGCTTCTGCTTAAATCAAATCAATTGAAAACAGACCTTGAATGGAAACCATGCAACCAGCTGTCCCAACAATGAAATATATCACTCGTTCACTTTGGTTTTGGACTATTAATGCTTGGGAAATAAATGGCATAGTAATGCTTGGGAAATAAATGGCATAGTATCTGCAGTGATAAATGTAATTTATCCTTGGATTTAGAATAATTTTGAGTGAATCTCCACTGATGTTCTCACACTTAATTGGACATGTACACTACACTCATTGGGCATTGTATGGATGCCTTGGCCAATATCATCTGAGAGGGTGTGAGATAATTCCCATGAAGATACTCTTCATAAGACCTAAACCAATGGAAGAGACACAGTACGTATATCAGGAGCATCCGTCAGTCAGTTAGAACTTTAAAAAAATAATTTACGCCAATACACATAATTGTCTGTTTTGGTGTGGACTTGTAGCAATGCTATTTATGCATTGTTTTAATAATTTATTGTTCAAATCATCATTTCTGTTCACTGAATTCAAATTGTTACTTCCACTGTTAAAAATATATAAAGTGCTAATACGGTACCAAATCACTTTTTTCGTTCCACTGTTAAGTCATTTTGAACATTTTTATGTATTAAAGTAAAAATAGCACACTATTATTGACAAATCTTTCTATCCATCCACAATTCACAAGTAAACTTTCTGTACGATCGCTATACCATATGGTGATAACTGCCTACAAGTGGGGAAGACTTACTTGCCACCTCGTAGATATCTGGCTCCTCTCTTGCCAACTTCTCTCGTGCAACATCAGCAATGGGACCAAAGATAACAACAGGCCTGAGAAATCCAGCTGTAAAACATATATTGTGAAAATATGCCAAAGGAGAGCAATTCAGAAATAAGGTGTGATTTTTCAATATCCAACTTCTAATTGTGTGTATTTTTATATAAATAAGTGTTATGTAAAGGAAAAGTTTGTTTTACTCTTGACTTGGAATTTTATTTTCTTAACCCGGTCTTTCCCCTATTTTTAGTCTTATGTAACATGACCTTGCAACTGTTTGCTTGCATATTACACGACTGTCCTCCTACATTGCAGTGTATTATGCCCATCATGTCCTGCGTGGCTTAATATTCTGCAATACACAGCAGACCTGGAGGACTGTGTTGGACCCCCAACCACAACAGGTAAACCATTTGGGATTGACACTGACTGCTTATTTTGGCAATATGTTACAGCTGACACTCACTGCAGATGACATGGGCACAGATCTTGAAACTGCACCCTCCCAGGACCTTTAGGGCATGTGCACACGGTGCAGATCCACTGCAGTTCCGCAAGCATTGTACAGCACAATGCTAATCTATGGATTTTAAAAACCGCAGTGCACATGCATGATTTGCTGCGGTTTTAAATCCGCAGCATGTCAATTCTTTCTGCGGATTCCGCAGAGGTTTAACACCTGTTCCATTGTACATGTGTCAAAACACAGGGGAAAACCGCAGGTCATTTTACCTGCGGATTTATCTGCAAATCCTCCCGGAAAAATCCGCAGCAGAATCCGCACTGTGTGCACTCACCCTAATAGATTTTTTTAATTGCATATACAAAAAAGGAAACAAATCCATCTGTGTGGTAAATCTAATTTTCAGTCCATGTGTCTTATTACACAATCAATGCAGCCTCCATTTCCCTTAAAAAAAAAAAAAAATATCCAAGATTTTCCTTCCTACTAAACAAACAGAAACAGATGGCACTCGGACAGCTTTCTTGTGTTAATTTTTTCTTCACAGACCTATTAATTTGTAGGGCTAGTCTGATGAATCAGGATAAAAAAACATACATGTGTTTTAAGGGATTTCTTTATGAAGGACACACTTTCGAATTTTAACGGGTACATAAGAGACTATAATGGGTATAGGTTCTTTGCACAAAAAAAAAAAAAAAAACTAGTGGGACTCTTACCAAATAAACATCCCTATTAAGTGCATACCATTAATATTTAATGATTCATCTCACCAGATTTAGAAAAAAGGGCAAAAATACCTTCTCGCAAGACAACTCTTTCATACGCCGGAAACTTTGTCTGAACAGGTTGAGCAGAGAGGTCTTCCCTGCTTTTCCTGAGATTTCGCTTGGAACTTCGAAGACCCCGGAAGCGCCAAAAGTCTGCACGATCCCCTCCAGCTGTTTTAGGGAGGGTGTACTGCACACTCGCAAGCTGCTCAGCTCTAAGAAAAGTTGTAAAATAATAAATCAGCACATTTAAAGAGAACTGAAAAATGTAAGAAAAACTATCACCTGAACTTAAACTAAAAAAGTTTGACTGGACGCTATTGTCACAAATTGATAGAGAAGATTGGCTTCTTTTTAAAGAAGCAGGTTGAACTCATGAAGCAACGCTTGAAATTAAGATACAATTTAACCCAATTTAATTAAGACACTAGCTGTCCATTCTAAAAGTGGTTCATGAGCTAGATAACCTTTATTCTAAATCAAAAGCAAAAAGAAAGCAGATCATTTAACACAAGGCAGGCAAGAGAATCAATGAACCAAGTTATATAAAAAAAACAAAACTAAATTAATGGGTAAAAGTAAACAATGCTAGAAATTAAGAACACCATGATAGCGCACAATGCAACTAGAAAGGAATGAAAAAAGAATATGCTAGAATGGTATCACTACTGGTCCCTAGATGGAGGGTTACGAGTCCACTTTGTGTTACCTGTTCTTATTTGGGATAATTCCTCTTTCCACTTCCTTATGATTTCTACCTATTCGAATTGCAAGCCATGATCCTAGTTTCCCATTGTAAAGGGTATCCACAACTCGAAACACCTCTCCTTTGTTGAAACTTAGGCCGTATGGGGATTCCTTCTCATATTCAAAATGGGTACGAATATAAAAGGAATCACCAACGTCAGATTCAACAATGCGACGATAAACTGTAAGAGACAGAAAAAAACATGTACGTCATCGGTCGTGAACGGGTTAATTAAGTCATAAATTTGATGATAGCCAACAAGATAATACTGGTGCCTTCTGTGTGAAAACACTGCTATGGGACAGCTCCAGATACTGAAAATTCAGCCTAGACTCCGTGCAAATAAAAGTTAGGCCATGTAAAATACTGACCTAATACTGAACATCACTATTTGCAAGCCAAAACCAGGAGTGGGACACGTAAAATAATATAAACACGTGCATCACTTCTGCATTTTTCACCCACTGCTAGTTTTGACTTACCAATACTGATGATGTAAAACACTGACCAAATACTGAAAGGGTGAACAAGGCCTAAGGCCGACAGTACCTCGGCAGCATTTCATCCTCCTGAGCAAAGAATCAGGAAATTTTTGTTGTGATGCAGTATTCTACCTTTCCATGAAATTTACTACTGAAGGAGAAAAATAAGAATCTACCATACATCTAATATATGTATTGACAGCAACTGTATAGCCTCCCAAACTCTTATCTATGTCATGTGCACCCATCACCTTAATACACCGAATAAGTGACAAGGACATATGCGAGTGGTAGTCCATTGAAGGCAATTCATTGATTATATGAAAATGAAATATACCAGACGCACTAACCATCTTTCTTTTTCTGTGCCAGAATTGTGACCTCTTCTCCTTTGGGCAAATCAAGAAGAAAAAGGACAGCCTCCTCCCTGATGATGTTAGTGAAATCCACATTATTTACCTACAATATCAAACATTGGATTTGGATGTTATAACAGATCTTGACAAATCAAAATAAGTGAAAAAAAGAAAAAAAAAATCTAAGATCTATAATAAATATTCAGAACATACAAAAGAAAGTCTCTCAAACAAACATCTAGAGCAAATGTGCATGCAATAATGTATAGGCATTTACTACATTTTTTGGTTCAAGGTCTGATTCCCTTCACAATCTGATTGCCACTCATTTCTCAGAGGCCGTTTGGAGTCCAAATTAAGTTGCTGCATTCATTTTCATCTTTTCCCTTGAACCAAAAGGTTCATAAATCTCAAAGATAAAATTATTAACTGTATGCAACTTACTCTCAGAATCTGATCACCTTCTTCCAATCCTTCTTTTGCCGCAGGGCTGTCCTCCAAAACACCAGCCACGAAAATGCCAACATCATTTCCACCAGCAAGACGTAGTCCTACGCTGTCACCTTTCCTGAATTTTACAAGTTTCATGCTAGGTCTAAAGAATTAAACAAAATATATACAAATCCATTACATAAATCAGCAAATGTTTATTTTTTAGGACTTCTAATAACCAAATTTGGTTGATTAGTATTTAGATTAATAAAATGGTACATAACAGCAATGTTACCTTAGCATGCCATCTTCATGTGTGGAGTTCGGGAAAGGCCCATCAGATGGGCTGACAGGCAAGTCTACATCAGGCTGCCCTGACTGAGCATATACTGGCTTCGGCTCTGAAGAAAACCACAAAAAATGTAAGGGCATACAATTTCATTTACAAAGAAGGACAGCGAAAAGAAGAATACTGAAGCTTTGAATAACGTTGTTAGCACACAGATAAGGGAGCAGCATGCCTTCGGAGGCAACTCTTACAACTGCGTATAGTCTTCTTTAGACTACTGCATATTCATGCAATTTGAAATGGACTAAACAGACGGCACACTGACCAAAGTTTGTCACTGTGCAAGAGCACATTAACCATTTTTATCCTAAGTCATATTGCAAGACTAGTTAAAGGGTTGATTGTGACTTGTAGGAACGCTACTTCCAACAGGTGGTGCTATAGAGGTCAAGTCCTCTTTCTCTGAAGAGGCAATTTGCATTATCGATTTTCCACATTAACTTAAGGTTTGTATGGAGAAAAATTAAATAGACTGTTGTTGCACCAGTGCACGTTGTGGGACTAGTCCATAGAGCTTTGGCTGAAACAAAGTTGGGTTTTTCACATTTCAGTCTCAGGTCAGACCCAGACAGATCATAAAGTGATAGAACATCCCTAAGTAAAGCAATATAGGGATCCCTTAAGAACCTTACACTGGCTTCACAATCCATTTAGCCCTTACAGTTTAGGTATACATTAAAAAGTCCTTATACAAATTAGATAGCTGTAAGTCAAATATTCGTTCAGTCAACAGCCCTCGCTTCTAGCACCCCCACAGGAGCACTTGGCTTGGCACAGCATTCCTTTCATCCAGTAAGAGAGACGCTGCCAGAACCACATGGCAGATGCTCGTCTCCAGGGAGAACAAAAAAAGATCGGCCACTGAAGTTAAGAAAGCCAGATTGCTCCCCACATCATTTCTCAGAGGAGTGCGAGTTAGCCATCATACACAGACTAATGTCAGCCAAACCCGCTATCAGTCTAACGTGCATCATTCACTGTAGTAGAACAAAAAACAATGAAAATAAATTTAGCCATAAGCCCACATTCTGACAGTACTATTTAATAGCTCCAATATGAGAAATGCTGACAGCTCTTAGACACAATGCTTTTCATCTAAAGATCTCCTGGTCAGAGATCACTTCAATCTCATGATATCCTTTTAACTACAGTAAAATGACTCAGAGAAGGGAACTGCTGGAGAACTGAACCTACAGGATTAGTAGATATTTACTAGGCATCTAGGGGAGAATAAATTGCTTTTCCGTTTCATTTGTCCCACCCTTCCCTTTCCTTCCTACATGGAAGTAAAATATTGAGTTTATTTACTTGTACAGAATAATTTACAGACAATCTGTACAGGTTATTAAAGCACAGCTAAGCTTAGAATGGGTTTGTTAGATAAACTGCATGGCAGGAGGCATCGCTAGTGAGAATAAAATCCATTGCAATATGAAAAACCACAAAAAAGGGGACAAGTTGAAATAATTTACGACCCTCTAGTAGAGGTCATCAGTGTGTTATGAAATCAGCCTTAGTTATGACCAACCAAGTCCTTAAAAGCAATATGTAATGCTTCCCAGCGCAAAGAAAGTCATAACTCATTAACCGCTTCATCCCCGGGCAATTGTCCGTCATTTCCTCCCCTTCTTCCAAGACCAATAACTTTAATTTTTCCATCCAGACTGATGTACGGGGGCTTGTTTTTTTGAGTGACTAGTAGTCCTTTTGAATTACACTATTAATTTTATCATGTGATGCACTGAAAAACGGGGAAAAAAAAATCCAAGGGCGTTGCAACTGCAAAAGAAAAAAAAAAAAAAGGCAATTTTTTTTTTTTTTACTTATTTTTTGCACCTGAGCTAAAGTTTCTACAGATATGATGCTTTGATTACCTCTTATTGTATTTTATTGCAATGTTATAGTGGCCAAAAAAAATTAAAAAGTAGTTACTTACCGATAACTGTTTCTCAGAGTCCATGACAGCACCACGGAGAGCGGGGATCCGCCCTTCAGGGACAGGAAACCTACAGATAAAAGGGCGGTACCTCTCTCTCGCATCAGTTGGTTTACAGAGCATCGGAGGACCTCCAGGTTTGTGACAACAAAAAATATATATACATTATAGTATTGCTTATCAAGAAGAGAACACTGTGCCTACAGAAAAAAAAACACGCTACATACATTAAAATGTGCTCACCCACACGCATGATGGGAGGGAATAAGCGGGTGCTATCATGGGCTCTGAGAAACAGTTATCAGTAAGTAACTACATTTTTCTCAATCCCCCATGACAGCACCACGGAGAGAATTACAGAGACTGGAAGCTTAGGGAGGGATCACGGCCTGAAGGACCCTTCTCCCACAGGTCAAATCAGATGTAGAGGCTAGATTTAATTGATAGTGTTTAAAAAAGGTTGAAAGGTGATGACCAGGTGGCCGCCTTACAGATTTGTTCTATCGATACCTCTGACTTCTCTGCCCATGAGGTCGCTATGGCTCTTGTGGAATGAGCTTTTAACCCATCTGGAATGTTGTTCCAGGTACATGAATAGGCAAGGGCTATCGCATCTCTTATCCAACTTGCCAGGGTACGCGAGTCCCTTCCTCGGCCCCTGAAAGCACACAAAGAGATCCTTCCTTCTTACACTTCTGGGTGGACTCCAGGTACTGAACTAGACATCTTTTAACATCTAGAGTGTGAAAATCCTCCTCTTTACTATTTCTAGGATTTGGGCAAAAGGAAGGAAGGACTACCTCTTGGGACCTGTGGAAACAAGATGCTACCTTGGGTAAATAGAGTTATCCTAAAATCTGACCCGGCCTATCATCTAGGATCTTTGTGAAAGGGGGTCCTGCAGATAGGGCTTGAATATCGCTAAAGGTACTGTCACACTTAGCGATGCACCAGCGATCCCGACCAGCGATATGACGCGGTCAGGATCGCTGGTGCATCGCTAAGTGGTCGCTAGTGAGCTGCCACACAGGCAGATCTCACCAACTACATTGCAGGGGTCAGGGGTCGCTACTTACCTGTCACACTAGGCGATCCTGACGTCCTCCCGCCCAGCTCCACGCTCGTCTCTCCACAGGAAGCGGACGACGAGAAACGGTCCTGGACGTTCTCGTGCGATCAGCGATAACCAGCGGGGGAGCGGGTCGTAGGTATCAGACACAGCGATATCGCTAGCAATATCGCTATAACGTCACAAGTTATAGCGATATTGCTAGCGATATCGCTAAGTGTGACAGTACCTTAACTCTATGGGCTGATGTTAGAGCTACCAGGAGGACAATGGTCTTTAAGGATAAGATTTTGAGGGGAACTGTGTCTATAGGCTCAAACGGGGGACCTGTTAGAGCAGATAGGACCAGATTCAGATCCCAGGATGGTAGCTTTTGGCTAACTAGTGGTCTAGATCTTGCTGCAGCTTTAATGAATCGTGCTACCCATGGTTTACCTGCAATGTCCTGATTATAGAGTGCACCTAAGGCTGCCACTTGTATCTTTAAAGTACTGACTGCTAGGCCCTTTTCTAGACTCTCTTGTAGAAATTCAAGCACTTCTCTAATTGAGGCCCCATCCTGGATTTTTACTTTGGAGGTGGACAGGAATTTCCTCCAGGTTCTGCCATAAGCCTTAGTAGTAACTTTTTTGTTTTCTGCTTTTTAGTAGTGTAGAAACTAGGTTATCTGAGAACCCTCTTTCCCTCACCAGAGTCCCTTCAACTTCCATGCTGTTAAATGGAGGTTCGCTGCTTGAGGATGTAAGGCTAGTTTCACATTTGCGTTTAAGGCCGCAGCGTCGCGCCTCCGCCAGTAGCTCCGCCTACGGGCGCATGACGCTGCATGCGTCCCCTATCTTTAGCACTGGGGACGCAGGCCATGAGCAGGTATGCGTTTGGCGGCGCATGCGTCCTTTTGACGCTGCGCTGACCAGCGCCAAACGCAACAGGTTGCAATTTGGTGCGCTCGGCGCAGCATCAAAAGGACGTATGCACCGCCAAACGCATACCTGCGCACGGCCTGCGTCCCCAGTGCTAAAGATAGGGGACGCAGGACGCATGCAGCGTCATGCGCCCGTAGGCTGAGCTACTGGCGGAGGCACGGCAGGGGGCAGGGCTTAGCGGTGGCCGTGCGCAGGCCGACGCTGCGGCGTTAAACGCAAATGTGAAACTAGCCTAACGCTGGTCCTTGTGACAGAAGGTCCGGGATATCTGGTAGCACCCAAGGGTCGGTGATAGACAGTATCCTCAGCCAGGAGGGAGAACCAAATTATTTTTGGCCAAAAGGGGGATATTAGTATCATCCTTGTTTTGTCTTCTCTGACTTTCCGTATGACTGCCGGAAAAGGACAATCGGGGGAAAGGCATATGTCAGATTCTGAGTCCATGGGAGCATAAAGGCGTCTAGTATTCGAGGATTCCCCCTGGGGTTCCGAGAGCAGAATGCCTCTACTGTCTTGTTTTTGTAATTGGCAAATAAATCTATTACCGGGGTCCCCCACATCCTCGTAATCTGATGAAAAATGGACTGATTTAAAACCCACTCGCCTTGCCTTAGTTGAGTTTGACACAAAGTCGGCCTTTTGATTTTCTACCCCCCGAATATGTAGTGCAGAGAGGGATAGAAGGTTTTCCTCCACTAGGCTGAGGATCCTGGAGGAAGTGTCCATTAGAGTTCGGGATCTGGTGCCCCCCAGATGGTTTATAAAAGCTACTGCTACCTGGTTGTCCTAGAATATGTGGACATGATGCCCCCGTAGGTAGGGTAGAAAAGTCGAAAGAGCTTGACCCACAGCCTAGAGTTACTTCTGGTTCGAGGAAGCCCCTAATTCCTGAATCTCCCATTTTCCCTGCGCAACTCTGTTGTTCATGTGAGCTCCCCATCCCGTGGGGCTTGCATCGGTAGTAATTATATGGGATACCTTTGGACAGGTTGTGGGCATTCTTCCACTAAAGTAGGGAATGAATAGATGAGGAACTTAAGGCCTCGTCACACACAGCGAGATCGTGATCGCTGGTGAAATCTGTCTGTCTGGCAGCTCACCAGCGATCCTGACAAGGTCGTATCGTTGTTGGGATCGCTGGTGCATCGTTTAGTGTGACGGGCACTTTAGAGTTACGTGACCCTCTAGGTGACCTCATAGCACCGACTAATTTTCCAAGATGTCCCACTGGAGATCTGTGTGTAGCTGTGCCCACTGGACTGCTGGTAGAGATGCGGAAAGTGAGCCTAGTAGTGACATTGCCTTCCTTAATGTCATGGAGGGATTCCGTAAGGCCTTTGTTACTATGTGCATGTTGTTTTCTTTTTTGCGCACTGGGAGACGGCACTCTTGTTTTTGAGAGTCCAGTGTTAGCCCTAGAAACTCATGAATTTTGCTGGGTTCCAACCTTGGACTTCTTTAAAGGGAACCTGTCAACCCCCCCAGGCGTTTTTAAGTAAAAAAGCCACCTTGTGCAGAACTAATGCTGCATTCTGTCAAGGTGGCTCTTTTACTTTGCGTCCCTTCCACCGCAGAAAATAATAGTTTTTAAAATTGGTCAAAAATACCTGAATTTTGACCAGGGGGCAGGTCTTTACTCCTCTGACACAGACGCCTCGTATCCATCACTCATTTCTTCCTTCAGTTTGCTCCGCCTCCTCAGCGTTCTTTTGAAATCCTGACGCCTGCGCTGTACTAGATTTGCTTGGGCATGCGCAATTAGCGCTGCCTGTGCTGTCACATCACATCCTGGCCTTCCTATCACGCCTGCGTGGACATGCGTCCAGAGATCCCGCCCCGCAGTCGCTTATGATTTATTCACACTGCGGGGCTGGGAATCTTGGGCATGCGTAGTAGTTCTCTGCAGCTCTCATGCCCAAGATTCCCAGCCCCGCAGTATGAATGTAGCCTCCTTCTTTAATGTTTTACCCCCCTGAGTAATGGAAGTAAAGGCACTCAACTTCTGATCTGATTGCAGATCTTAGATCAAAGGTAAAATCCGGGGTTTCCTCACAATATTTGCTGTATGCAGGATTTACAGAGCTTCCTATCCCAGGACTCCGGTAAGGCTCTGTTACAGGTGGGGCAACACCTGTTTTTCATTTTCCCCGATCTCTTCTTTCTCTAGTAAGGGAAGAGAAGGAACCCTATTACAATGGTGAACTTTCTCAACGGTCACTCACCATTAGATGCGGTAGCAGGTACCGGTTCTGGAGGGGGGATCGGATCTTGAAGAGGAAGATCCAGAGATGGTGACTTGCTCACTGCAGCAGATCTGCTGCACTGTGTGGAGTGGCTGCTGGAACGGCTACCTCGCCTGTCTTTGTCCTTTGGACCATTGACTGCTTATGGTGGCGCTGCTGCTGCTGCTCCAGGTGCTGCTGGTTATCGCTGTCTTCCATGTTTGCAGGGGACTGCGTGCAGTAAGGCTGTCGGCACTTTCCCCATTTCAAATTTGCCGCTTAGCCGACGTCACTTCTGGTCCCGCCCCTCCTCCTGCGCAGCGTCATTGAGGGAAGCATCCATTGCACGCTGTCGGCGCGCATTCGCCCGGAGAACCCCGGAGCCTGACCCCTCTCCGGAGCGGCGGCTGCACTCCGCTCACCCTGAAGAGCCCATCTGTCCCAGCGGTGGCAGCCTCAGGCACCGGACCAGCTGCGGCAGGGGCCTCTCCACTACCGAAACCCCGACTGGCTGGCCCTTGATCTTCAGATCTTCATCTAGACTTCAAGGTACCGCAGGCTGAGGGTTTCCCATCAAGGACAGAAAACCAACTGATGCCAGAGAGGTACCGCCCTATTATCTGTAGGTTTTCTGTCCCTGAAGGGCGGATCCCCTCTCTCCGTGATGCTGTCATGGGGGGGATTGAGAAATAGGGAATTATTGTGATTTGATTTTCCGTCATTATGCCATTTACTAATTGGATTAATTTACTTTATATTTTGATAGATGGGACTTTTACGAACGTAGTGATACCAAACGAGTATTTTTTATTATGAAAAAGGGGGTGATTTGAACTTTTATTTTTTTTCCCACGCCTGCTAATTTCTGCTGTCCGATTTAACACCCGTAGCTATTAAAGGCAAATGATCGTTTTAAAATAAAGTCAGCCATCATGCACAGTAAAAGATCGGGCCTGGGTGTGAGCCCGCATCAACGGCAGGGACACTACTTTTGACGTACAGCTCCATAACCAAAATGTCCCCATGTGCTCTATTCTCTTTGCACTTTTTCCAACCGCAGGTGTCATTATGGCAGTAACCAACTAAGGCTACTTTCACACTAGCGTTTCCTGGAGCTGCGGAGGGATGCACAAGGCCGCCGTGAAGCTCCACCCACAGCCGCACCTCCTCCATTCAGCTCCGCCTATGGGTGCATGACGCTGCATGCAAACTGCGTACCCTATCTTTAGCATTGAGTACGCAGGCCGTGCACAGGTATGCGTTTGCCGGCGCATGCGTCCTTTTGACGGTGCGCTGAGCACACCAAAATGCAACACGGTGCGTTTGGCGCAGGTCGAAAGGACGCATGCGCCGGCAAACGCATACCTGCGCACGACCTGCATACCCAATACCAAAAGATAGGGTACGCAGGTCGCATGCAGCGTCATGCGCCATAGGCGGAGCTGACAGGAGGAGGTGCGGCCGTGGGTGGAGCTTCACGGCGGCCGTGCGCATCAATCCGCAGCTCCAGAAAACGCTAGTGTGAAAGTAGCCTAACAGTAAAGAAGAATTAAATGTATTACAGTCACCTGGAAGAGGAGGAGTCTGCTTCTCGGCTCTGTCCTGCAAAGGTTCTTCTGCGGCTTTGGGGAGGGTTGCACTATTTATATTTTTCACAGGTGTAGATAAAGCACCGGGCTTGGACACCCTTTCATCCTCCCTACTCCGCGTGCTATGTAAAGAAGATAAATCACATATTTTACTTGTTAATCGCCATTAATTTCCACAGCACTTTACAGATATTACCATCACTGTCCCCACTGGGGCTCACGATCTAGATTCCTCATCAATGTGATTCTTGGAGTGTGGGAGGAAACCTGAAAACCCAGAGGACACCCACACAAACACAGGGAGAACATACAAACTCCTTGCAGATGTCTTCACATGATTTTAGTTTTGACTGTGGCAAACATTTAGGTTGATAAGGGGTTGTCCTAGTAGAGGATATAACCTCTTTGATAAAAAGAATTAATATCAATGTAACATGTCTTTTTCTTAAAAAGAAAAAAAAAAAAAAAGAAGAAAACAATGCAATCACAAATTTAAGGACCACTATAAAATTGGTAACTGATCAAGAATGTAAAAGGGGCCTGATCTCAGTTACAGTCTACTGCACAGAATCAGAGTAACATTCTTTAATAGTAGGAAGCACAAATTTTTTCTTCTCTAAGAAAACAGTTTATGAAGATACAACCACACTAGCATTCCAGTGTCAGAGAACAGTGGAGCTGCCCCAAGTTAAGGAAAACCTGCCATCTTCCTTGGCATGTCTATGGTAAATATCTGCATTCCGAATATCAATACCAGTTCAGCTACATCTGTTCTCCTAGAAGTGGATGAATAAATAAACTAGGTGTTAACATTGCCCTTATCAAATAGGAGTTTTCCAACTAGATGACACAGATCAATCAATGCTGTAGGTGCATAAAGACACTAAAAAGGACAAAATTAACTGGTAAAATCTACCGTGCATTTTGCCCAGAAAGTGCGAGTGAGTCAAAATCTCAGCGCTACATGTGGATTTGCTGCAGACTCGTGGATTTTATCCTTTACTTTGCGGCTAGCAGTGAAAATCCGCAACATAAACTGAAATATTGTGGATTTAACACATTGACTGCTGACATTATTGCTCCCCAATAAGCGACTATCTGCTGAAGACATTACTGAGACGCTAAGGGAAAGTCCCTAGGATGCTAATATTGATCATATACCACCGCATAATTTTGATTCATTGGTTTATGCGGTGGTGCAGGGGGCCCACCGACATTTTGTGAAAGACTGGTGCCCCCACACTTTCCATGGTATTCAATGTGGTGGACTTCAGGGAAAATGGCCTCTGGGGGCGCCACATGCACCAATTGAGAATTCGGGAGTTCACCGCATTGAAAACCATGGGAAGTGCGGAGACTCCAGGCTTTCACAAAATGTCGGTGAAGCCCTTTCAAAAACGAACACCCCCTCCTGGCTCCTAGCACTCTTGGGCCCACAGCATCACCCCACTCCTGCCGCCATCAGCTTCTTGCAGCAGCGACCCTGGGACCCCACTCGGCCACAACCACATTTGGGGGAGAGAAAGTACATCGTATAATGCAAAAAATACTCATCATTTTGCTTCCTTCTCTCCCAAACACCAAGCCACCATATGGCTTCTATGACCAGTTCATGCCCCTCCTGAAAAGGGTTTTTATCAGCTGCTCAGAAAGAACCATACACAAAAACTATCTGAATACAGTGTATGGATCTTGCTGAGCAGCAGTTGAAAGGAACTTCTAAAAGAAGCCCGAACTGGGAAATGACAAGCACTGCACAATAGTGTTTGGGAGAGAAGGAAGCAAAATAAGATATCAAAGTATATTACAAAAATCCATAACCAATGCCTGGAGGATAACTAAATTAAAGCTTAGTTACTGAGTAAAACCAACAGAGTCCATTTCTATATGTATTACATATATTTTTTTTTATACCTGGTGTATGGATGAAATCTAGGGAAATCTCAATCACTTTGGAGAAACTATATCGCATAATTTATTGTCCACCCAAAAAATGAACTTTAGGCTAGCCGCACACTAGATCAGATGGCAGAGAGAATAGTTGCCTGCTTAAGAAGAAATTGGAATCTAATATTGACTAAAAAAAAAAAAAACTATAGCTCTACATATTTAATATATAAAGAGTAGTTCAACAGAAGTAGTGCAGTAAGTCTACAATAAAGCTCATATTTTGCATTTACACTTAACTAACCATTCATTTAACCTTTTCCTTGGTGCCAGAGCTGCGCATCAACCACCTCAGTGTTTGTCCCAACTGCACAAGCAGTCAGGCATAATACCAGGTTTGCAATGCCATAATTCTGGAAAGACAGCTTGTAACCACGTTGTCCTTTATTAACTATAATTACAGGAAACGTGTTCCAGAAAAGATAATAATTTTTAGTCAGTCGGAGTAAACAGGGAAGAGGCCTGTTTGGAAAGATAAAGCAGGCATGTTTTTATCCGTGGGTGTAGCACAGAATGAAACAATAGGCTGGCAAATGAACAACCCCTGAAGACCAAAACTCAACATACAAAAAATATGGGGAAACAATAAAAGAACACAAATCTGACCACACGTCAGATTTGCGTTTACAGGTTGTTAATAAGTTAAAACAAAGATCTCCAGTTCACATTGCATAAAGATGGATTTTTGGTTCTTACCGTAAAATCTCTTTCTTGGAGCCTTCATTGGGGGACACAGAATACCATGGGTGTATGCTGCTGCTGCTAGGAGGCTGACACTATGCAAAACAAGAACATTAGCTCCTCCCCGGCAGTATACACCCTCCGACAGGCACTAGGCACCTCAGTTGGTGAAAAAGCAGTAGGAGAAGCAACGGAAACTCTCTAAACATATGTACCAACCCAACAGGGGACTCAAAGACCCAACACGGTACAAGGTAAACAGGGAAATCTCTTTCTTGGAGCCTTCATTGAGGGTGCTGTGTCCCCCAATGAAGGCTCCAAGAAAGAGATTTTACGGTAAGAACCAAAAATCCATCTTTCTTTATCGCCTTATTGGGGGACACAGAATACCATGGGACGTTCCAAAGCAGTCCCAAGGGCGGGAACAGCAATAAGGAACGAAAGAACAGGAAAGGCTTAGGTCGGCCGGTGCGCCACCGCCGCCTGCAGAACCTTCCTACCAACAACTGCATCAGACGAAGCCTGGGTATGAACCCTGTAGAACCTTGCAAATGTGTGCAAGGACGACCAGGTCGCGGCCCTGCAAAGTTGCAGAGCCGAAGCCTGGTGTCGAACGGCCCACGAAGCTGCCACAGCCCGGGTGGAGTGAGCTCTCACTCCCGGAGGGGGCCGTTTTTCCTGAAGTCGGTATGCTTCCTGAATGGTAGAACGAATCCAGCGAGCAATCGTGGATTTGGATGCCGGAAGCCCTTTCCAGTGACCTTCAGAGATGACCAGCAATGAATCGGATTGACGAAGTGAAGCGGTCCTAGCAAGGTAGACACGCAAGGCTCTAACAACATCCAGCTTGTGGAGTGACCTCTCAAAAGGGTGAGAAGGAGCCGGACAAAACGATGGAAGAACGATATCCTCGTTGATGTGAAAGGAGGAAACCACCTTTGGCAGGAAGGAAGCAACGGGCCTGAGGACGACTTTATCCTGATGGAGCACCAGATAAGGAGAACGGCATGACAAGGCCGCTAACTCAGAAACTCTTCTGATGGATGTAATGGCGATCAAAAAGGTCACCTTCCATGACAAAAGTGACAAAGAAATGTCCTGGATGGGCTCAAACGGCGCCTTTTGGAGAGCGCCAAGAACGAGATTGAGATCCCACGGTTCTATTGGTGAATGATGAGGAGGAGCCACATGAGCGACTCCTTGGAGGAACGTCCTAACCTGCGGTAAGGAAGCGAGCTCTCTTTGAAAGAGGATAGACAAGGCAGAAACCTGGCCTTTCAGGGTACTGAGAGACAGACCCGAATCTAAGCCAGACTGGAGAAAACCCAGTATGGACGGGATGGAAAAAGCCATTGGAAAAACTTTTTTATCGTCGCACCAACGGAAAAAAGCCTTCCAACACCTGTGGTAAATGCGGGAAGAGGCTGGTTTTCTGGCTTTGATCATCGTCTGAATCACCTGGCTGGAAAAACCTGATTCTCTTAGAATTGCGGCCTCAACGGCCATGCCGTTAAATTCAGAGACCGAGAATTCTCGTGGTAAAGGGGGCCTTGCGAGAGAAGATCCGGACGGACTGGAAGTCACCAGGGAACGTCCGCGAGCATGTTCACCAGTTCCGCATACCAAGGCCGTCTCGGCCAGTCTGGAGCCACAAGAATTACTGGAACGCCTTCCGATTTTATCTTCTTGACCACTCTTGGGATCAAGGCAAGAGGTGGAAAAAGATAAGGGAGTTGGTACTGGGACCACGGAATTACTAGGGCATTGCAAGCGACGGCTAGAGGATCCCTGGACCTGGCTACGAAGCGCGGAACTTTGTGGTTCATCCGAGATGCCATGAGGTCGACGTCCGGAGAACCCCAGCGCTTGCATATCTGATCGAAGACTGAGGGATGGAGAGACCATTCGCCTGACGCTAGGCCTTGACGACTCAGAAAGTCGGCTGCCCAGTTTTCCACCCCTGGAATGTGCACGGCGGAGATTGCTGGGACGAAACGTTCCGCCCAGCGCAGAATCCTGGCCACTTCTGACATGACTTGGTGGCTGCGCGTGCCGCCCTGATGGTTTATATACGCCACAGCCGTGGCGTTGTCCAACTGAATGCGGATTGGCTTGCCGACGAGAAGGGGTTGCAGCGAAGGAGGGCCAGAAAGATTGCTCTGATCTCGAGCAGATTGATAGGAAGAAGAGCTTCCTGAGGGTTCCAGTGTCCTTGAGCCGTCCTCTGATGAAAAACCGCTCCCCAACCCAGGAGGCTGGCGTCGGTGGTGATGACTTGCCACCGAAGCGGGAGGAAGGACCTTCCTTGGAGGACTGATGTAGACATCGTCCACCAAGTGAGGGATTGCCTCACTTTGATGGGGAGAAGGATTGGCCGGTCTAAGGACCTCGTCGTCTTGTCTCAGGCTGAAAGGAGGGACAGCTGAAGAAGACGAAGGTGGAACTGTGCAAAGGGCACTGCTTCCAAGGAAGCTACCATCTTCCCCAGAATTTTCATGCAGAATCGAAGGGGAATGGGCGTTGGCCGTTTGAGGGCTCGAATCCGTTTGAACAGAGCCACAAATTTCTCCCTCGGAAGAAACACCCGGGCCAGGTTCGTGTCGAACTCCATGCCTAAAAAGGTCAGACGCTGAGTGGGGCTGAGGATGGACTTTTCTTTGTTGACTAACCATCCGAGACGGTCGAGAGTATCCAGAGTTATCTGAAGACTTAGGAGACAGTCTTGACGGGACGAGCCCTTGATTAAGAGATCGTCCAGATAAGGAATGATGAGAATCCCTCTGGCTCGAAGGATGGCCATGACCGTCGCCATCACTTTCGTGAAAACACGAGGAGCGGAGGCTAGGCCGAAAGGGAGAGCCGTGAACTGGTAATGATCGTCCTGAATCGCAAACCTGAGATATTTCTGATGTTGCAAGCAAACAGGGATGTGAAGATAGGCATCCCGTATGTCCACAGAGCAGAGGAATTCTCCGGGTTCCATTGAGGCTATCACCGATCGAAGAGACTCCATTTTGAAGTGAAGAATCTTCACGTGGCGATTGAGCAATTTGAGGTCCAGGATTGGCCGCAGGGAACCGTCTTTCTTCGGGACTACGAAGAGATTTGAGTAGAACCCTGAAAACCGTTCGTGTGAGGGAACGGGAACAATCACTCCGGCGGAAAGAAGGGAGGAGACGGCCTGAAAGAATCCTGGAATGTGGGACCGTTGTCTTGGAGGACGAGACAGGTAAAAACGCCTGTCTGGCGGGGAAGAAAATTCGATCTTGTAACCGGATGCGATGATTTCCCTGACCCAAGCGTCGTCGACAACCGACAGCCAAGCGTCCACGAAAAAGGAAAGTCTGCCTCCCACCCTGGAAAAATTTCCAGGTGGGGGTGCCCCGTCACTTGGAGGCAAACCTACCGGAACGGCCACCTGAGGACCTGGAGTATTGTCCTCTAGATCTCCAGCGGGGAGCGGGCTTGTAAGAAGGTTTCTTCTGCTCTCGCTCCCTAGAAGCGGAAGGACGCTCTTGCTGGACAGATCTATCTGTGGACGAGAATGGACAAAAGGGCCTAAAGGGCCGAAAACCCTTTCTATTAAAGAAGCGTCTTGGTCGAGACTGGGGAAGAGAAGTACTTTTAGCCCCAGTGGCATCGGAAATTATTTGATCCAGTTTGGCCCCAAAGAGCCTAGAACCATGGAAGGGCAGATTGGTGAGCGACTTTTTTGAGGTGGTATCCGCATTCCATGACTTTAGCCAAAGAACTCGGTGTACAGCTACTATATTGCTGTTAGCCCTAGCTACACAACCGGCCGCATCTAAGGAGGCGGCTAAAAGGTATTTACCCGCGTGATTAATTTGATCTGCCAGCTCGTCCTGGGGAGCAGCCGCTAAGATGCCCCTGCAAAGAATTTTTGCCCAAGCCGAAATGACTTTAGCTACCCAGGAGGAGGCGAAAATAGGGCAGAGGGAGGCACCGGAGGCCTCAAAGATAGACTTCGCCAAGGATTCTAACTGCCTGTCCGTCGGATCCTTAAGCGATGCACCGTCTGGAAGAGACAGAACTGTCTTAGAGGCTATGCGAGAAACAGGAGGGTCCACTTCAGGGGCTTTGGTCCATTTAGAAAGCAAATCAGCCTCAAATGGGTACAGAACATCCAAATGCCTGCGGCCCGAAAAGCGTTGCTCAGGGTGCTCCCAATATTTGGCTAGAGTAGTATCAAACTCGTAGTGGTTTGGAAAAGTTTTAGGCGGAGGTTTTGAACGTTTAAATGGGACAGAACATTCCTGAGGAAGGGGCTTGTCCTGCTTAATCTCCAGGGTTTGGAAAATAGCTGAAAGAAGACTATCGACCATACGTCGTGTTTTAGACATGTCATCTGCTTCTGAACTAGATCCTGATTGTGGATCGTCGTCTGACCCAAGGTCGTCCACTGAAGGAGACGGACACCTGGGTGAAGCAGACGGGCCTAGCGAACTGGAAGACGAGCCCGATAGGAGACGCTTCCTGGACATCCTATTCGGCCTGTCCCTCTGAAGGTCGCGGTCAGGAGCGGACGACTCACCCTGAGAGGCGGTCGGAGCAGCGGTGGCTGAAGATAGCTGAGGCAAACGTTCTAGGACCTGGACCAGGGACTGAGAGACTTTGGTCAGATCGGATACCGACTGAGACATAGCTACGGCCCATTCTGGGAGAGGAGAAGTGCCCCCATCACGGGGATCTGTGTGCTCCTGAGAGGCCGACATAGCTGAAGGACTGTAGGACGGGCAGAAAGGAGATGGCTGACCCGAAGCCCACTTCCTTTTACAACGCGCACAGGCGTAATGAGTAGCGGTGGGCCTGAAACAGAGCTCCCCTGCAGGGTTGGGCATAAGGAAAAACTGCGCTGAATGTCCGCGGAAATTGGGGAAAGAACTGCGGAGGAGGGCTAATATCTCTGCATAGAGCAGAGCCTACCTAGTTCCGGCGAGCAGCAGAAACGCTGAAGTGTCCCCCAAGCAGCGCAGAAAGGCAGGACCGAAGAGACAGGAAATGCCTGATGAGGTGAGCGGTGGGCGGAGCTTAGCGGCTGAGCCGCAATTGGAGCTGAGATGAAGGAAGGGGATGAGGAGCCCTGTGATGGGCTAAAAAAGGCGCGAGGACAGCGCGCTCAGAAAGAGGAGGAGGCGCCCTGAGAGCGGGAGCAAAGTGAAAGTGAAAGTAAAAACCAGCGCCGCAGCCCCGTGATTAAATCGCCCAGCAGGATAAAGTCCCTGTAATGGAGGTAATGGCGCGCAGGAGAGCTGTGAAAAACCATGGCCAGCTATGAAAACAGGGAGAGAAAAAAACCCTGTATTCAGCCTTGTAATATGAGTGGAGAGGCGCGCGGCTGTGAGAGCGGCGCCCGACAGGCAGGGAGAGGGGCGGGAAATTCAAATCCTGGTGATGACCAGTTACCCACCAATATGCCTCTTGGGGATGCTGCGGCTGGAGGGATCGTTCAGGCACCTACCTGAAGTCCCTGAAGAGGATGACCACAGGGGCCTTTCACTAGGGTAGTGGCCGCTGTCCTCTGTACCCGCTTTCTGTAGAAGACGGCATTAACCTCTTGATAACAAGGGGAATCTTGCGATCGCCGTCTTCCTCTCAGCCCTGTCCCGAGAGAGGGGTGAGGAGGGGGATTTTGGCAAGGACCAGCCACCTGTCCGCATCCCATAGCACCCGGAGGTGATATGGGACAAAGTCCTGCCAGCGCACTGAGAGTTGCGATGTGGGATCACCACACTGCTCGCTCAGCCGCCTGATATGGGAAAGCAGAGGGAATTTTCACCCTGTTTGCCGACTTGAATCTGCAAAATAAAAGACAAGAGAATTAAAAAGTTCACACTAGAACACCTAAGGAAAGAAAAGGTTAATTGCGGATCTGGGAAGATCCCGGTCCGCCTCCTACAGACACTAAGCACAAACTGAGGTGCCTAGTGCCTGTCGGAGGGTGTATACTGCCGGGGAGGAGCTAATGTTCTTGTTTTGCATAGTGTCAGCCTCCTAGCAGCAGCAGCATACACCCATGGTATTCTGTGTCCCCCAATAAGGCGATAAAGAAAACATATTACCAACCACAGTCCTCATCATAAACCAGTGTATATTAAAACGGGTTTGCTCTGGCACTGCTCATTTGTGTCTCGGGAGCCAACATGTACTGGTATTAGCCCAATATCTGCCACTCATCTCACAATGTGAAAGAAAGCAACCCTCTGTTACCCACAGAATTCACTGCGCAGATTAATAAAACATTATCCTTTGCTAGTGAAGGGAGAAAAAGTCGCTCCCCTCTATGAAACAAGAATTGGAGAGAACGTAGTGAAACCATCACCTGCTGTTGCTGTGCTGTTGTGGAGAATGTCTGGAATGGTCTGAAGGCTCCGATCTCTGATCAGGAGACCGCGAACGGCTGCGGCGCGGTCGGTCATGTGAACGGTTGGAATGATCTGATGTCAGCGACTGAATTTCTGAAATGTCTGTTCAACAAAACATAAGAGTTCTTTTTAGTAAAAAGGAGCAAAAATTTTCATCAAATTCTTTGAACATAATCCAATTACTACAAAACAACCTACTCAGAAAAATTATGTTTTGTAAAAGTGATCGTAGAAATCTATTCATTAGTGTGATCAGAAAAGGCACAATGCAGTTTTGACATCACTACAGCGGATGTGACCGCAATAGCCAAACAATGGGCTGCACAGTTATGCCGATGCACACAGCAGCAGCTGCTAAGCTCACAGACTGGCTGCAGCGGTCATATGCGCTGTAATTGAGAGGTCACTTCAGCTTGTCAAAAATCCGAGCAGCGGTGGAGAGGGTTTGCAGGACCCGGGAGGGCGAATATAGCGGTGTTTTATATTTTTATCAGTATGACTGAAAGCTTAAGGGTAAAATAAAATGTATTGAGGACAATCCCATTAATTAGAAGTGTATTTTAGCGATATATTTACTATCTTAAGCATTAAGCGCAGTAATTTGTTCTCACTGGCAAATACCAGCGGCTTGGTATTAGAATGCACATGATAAAAGTAACCTCATCTTTTGGCACGTTAGAAAGGTTAAAGGGAATGTCTCCCCAATGTTAACCAGATAGAGATAATAAATATTTATTGATGCTAATATGACACCCTTCCTTTCATAACTGTACATGCAGAAAGAGCAGTCAGGTCAACAATGGACCCAGTGAAACCATTTCCATCCTGCAGTAATACTTATTATTTTATCAATCTGAGCAAATCTTTAATTTTGAATTCATTTCTTTTGTTTTACAAGTCAAGCTATAGATATTTAGTAATATTGTTTCAGAGAAAACACATCTACCACTTAATTGTACAATACATATACTTGACAATCGTTTACTGAAATTCTAATTCACAAATATTGAAAGGAATCATCAGCTTAAACTGGCATTTCCTACTGGCAGCTAATATACAATCTAGCATACAGACTGGGCAATCAGCGGCGCCCCATGCTAGTTCTGCGATTCCTTTTTCCCTTTTTGCAAGACATAAATCATTCAATTCATCAGAGTTTCCATGCAAGAATTCTGACGTAAAACCTTTGAAATTTTGTCAAATTTTGGCACAACTTAGAGCCTACATTGTGAGACTTTTTCGATGTTTCCACAACAGTTTCTCCCAGCTCCACCGAAATGGGTGGGACGGGGTGCAATCTGACATGCCGAACGGCAGAACTCTCACTCCAGTCATGCCACTCGTCAGAGGCTCCAGATTCATGAAGAGTCGTGTACCTCTTCATGAGTCAGTAGCACCTGACTTCAGCACGCAGCCTCATCAAGACCGGTCTTTATAAATTGGACCCCAAGAGTATATTAAAGTTCCACTCCAGTGGTTTTTGTTTTTTTATTGCCATCACTAACGTGTGTACAAGTCGAACATTGTATGGCGCACGTCAGAAGTGGGTGTATGAATAGAACTCATGGGTTGAGCCCACCCCATATTCAGCAGGTAATGGTAGTGTATTACAGATTTGTAGCTAACATTTGCAGGTGTCTTGAGCCTCCACCCGCGATTGTTAACCTGCTAAATGTAGCTGTCAAACATGTTAAAATGCCACAGTGGCACTACTGGGGATCCCTGTGGCCCATCAGCGCTGGCTTCACTCCCCGAATTTGGACAAATCACTCTCACTTCCTCTGGATGCATGCGATACATTTGAAGATGGGGAAAGTGAAGTCAGCGCTGATCAGCAGCAGGGATCCCCAGGAAAACCAGTGACAACACAGCTGGAACAGTGGCAGCACCAGAGGGGAGTATAAATATTATTTTACTGGGGGAAAACATAGGGATTAAAAAGGGTTTTGTCCAAGCAGAGGACAACCCCTTTAAAGAAGCCTGCCACTATATTTTGCCGAGCCAGCTCTCCTCACAAAGTGACCAATACTTCTGTCCATTTTATGGCTGCTGGAGGAGGAGAACGCTACCAGACCTGACCATCACCTCCTCCATGGGCTGCTTTCCTATAGGAGACTGATGGCCAGGTGTGGTCACATACTCCATCAGTGGCCATTGTATGGACAGAAATGCTGCTCAGTTTGTGAGGAAAGCTGCACTAACGAGAGAAGGTGGTTAACCCAGTAGCGAGAATTAGTAAGTCTGCTGTGTGGACCTGCAAGAAAGAGATGAGGTTACATGAATCAAGAGAAGGAATGGAGCGGTGGTGCTGGAAATGGCAGACGATAGCGATGGGTAATTATTTTTATGCTCATATTGTACACACATGAGAAAATAGCCAATAGAGGTGGCAATACAAAAAAATGCTGAAGTGATACGTTACACAGCCCTAATAGTGTCTCACACATGGCATTGCCTCCAGAGGATGCTGCAAAGGGAGTCCTCAGCTTCCTCAGAGAGAGCTGGAGATACAAAGACTATGCATACGTACTCGGCAGTTTTCAGACATTAATATAAAGTGACTGCGTCTCCACTGCAAATCAGAAATAAGGGACATCAAATACAATTTTATCCTTTAGATTGTCCCAAGGACCAAATCTGACACCCCCATGAAGTGCTTGCTTAACCAACAATACCAGTGGAAGCAATGTTGCCACAAAAGAAGGCCAACAGCATAGTCTGATCCACAGCTTAAATATGGAGACCCGCAAATTACATGTGAAGAATCCTTATAACAACCCAGGTAATGCTAGAGGAAAGACACACAAAGAACAAGCAGTGCATTAGTAGCCGTTTTTCACCATACCGTCTCTCTCTGAAGCATTTGCAGAATGAAGGCTGTCATCTAGATCTGGAACATTCAGTAGAGTTGCTCGCTCATCCCTTTGAACCACCATTTTTAATTTACCCTTTGACCTTTCTATCAACGTTTTTGCATCAGACAAAGACATGTTTTCGGTGACAGTGCCATTAATCTGGAAAACAACAATTGAGGGATCACTGTTCATTCATGCCTAGCGTAAATTTTCAAATAATTGAGTGACATTTTACAAGTCAACAAAGTTATTTGATCTGTAAAAATCCTGCACGCAAAGCACGACTGCTGTCTGACTTGCTGGCATCCGCTGCAGACGGCCTTTCAGAACATTATTTCTCAAATCTATTAGCCTAAATTGGTTTATTCTGAGATGTACAGAAGCATCGCAAAGAGCCTTCACTTGTGGTATGAGTGCAGCACACGTTAAGACACCCTGTAACAATATGCAATGTTTTCATCTAAAGGGTTGTCTGAGAATTAAAGGATATTTTATTAGAGCTTTAAAAAAAAAAAAAAGACGACCCAACTGTTCTAATATCTAGCATCAGTTGTCATGTGACATACTTCCTGACCAGCAGGAGACGACCAAGGCTTCCACAGGATGGAAGAAGAGGACTGATTGTTTTATAGTCTTTATTTTTTACATACATTTGCTGTTTTTTTCCCACTCTTCAGATTAATAATTTGTTAAACTTGGATACATCCACAGGCAGAGTTAGGTAAATAAAGGAGAAAAAAAGAAAAAAAAAAATGGTGTCCACAATCCCAGCGCCATCATCACAGCATCCAGTGAGCCCGACAACCTCTTTAGTATTAATTTCTCATGAATGAAAGGGAGGTACACTTAAAGAAAATTTCTCTTTGCACATATCACCGTCTCATACTTGAGGCCACTAAAACATGTATGGGGTTTACAAAGGAAAAGTTTCTCAAAAGGCAAAGAATAAAAGGGTCTACACTATTTAGACAGCTGTATAGCTGTTGGCCAAATGCCAATCTGTTCTCAATAAGCAGAAGGGATTAGGCTGCCGTCAGACACCACTTTAAGGGAGCCATCATGCAAAATCAATGGATTACCTCACACTTATTAAACAGGGGGCCAAGTTCACTGACACTCAGACCATTGGAGGGCTGAAATATAGTTTAAAAAAAAAAAAAAACTATGAATAAATTCCTATGCACACTGCACATATCTTGTTTTTAATATTTTATCTTTTCACTCTTCTCCGACCAAACAATCGTGTTTATCTTTATGTTGAGTTTTATAGTATTGACATAAATTGTATTCTTTGAACACAGACACTATATTCTGGCATATCAATCACACAGATCTTTCCTTGTACTCCATGAAAAAGTAATCATAAGTCCACTGTTCTTTGAATATCCTACCGCAATCAATTTTTATCTTTCTTGATATCATTGTTTCCTTGGGATTCCAAATTGCTGTTAGTAAAATACCAATAGATATACAGCGCTACAAAAACAAATATACCAGCAATAAAATTGCCCACACAGAGACATTCATGCTGCACTGCCCATCAATGCCATCTGATCAGTGCCCATCAATGCAGCCTTGCCAGTCCATATCATTTCAGCCTCACCAGTGCCCATATTGGTGGAACTCTGCTTTTACCTCAGGCTCAGACTGGTGTGGTGCGAGAGTCCCCAATAGGCATGATAGACCAGGACCTGGCGTTAAAAAAAATTCCATTACTTACCTTTGACCCTCGTTGCTCTGAAGAGGCGCCTGCTCGACTGAGTCTTCTTCTGGAACAGGCGACGTGTCTGTGCTGCATACAGAGGGCCGCAAGCCTTCCGGAGTGGCAGCGCATCGCCTCGTCGTTCCGCCCACGATTACAGGGCCCGGCAGCATTGAACTGTAGCGAAGTTCAATGTCGGCCGGGAACAGGAGCGGCTGTGGAAGTTAACTACTGGTGTAGCAGAAGTATGAGGCACAGCTGCTCGGGGTCCCTTGAGATCACAGGCCTCAAAGGAGCTGCTACATCTGCTACCCCGGTAGTTCCGCCCCTGGTCGAGAGACAGAGTAGGAGGGGAGTCTGAGAGCGCAGCACACATTCCGCTCAAACAAAAACACCCGATGTCAGGATAAATGTCCTCGATGGGCCGCATGTGGCCCGCAGGCCACATTTTGAGGACCTCTGGATCACCATGTTATCGGACCAGGAGCCAAAAACTGGACATCGTGTCAACGTGACTCCATTCTGGGACAAAATATGCAACAGTTCATACTCCCAAAATTGTCTGCAAGCTATCAACCAAAACACTACAGAATAAACAGATAAGAAATCATCAATCTTTCTACGATGTAGAGCGATACGCAGCATCACAAATCTTAGCCACTGATGAAGGTAGGACACCGAAGTCCCACCTCAGCAATTATGTCCACATTCTTCATCCATGAGTAAAAGGACTCCAGGTTCCAGCAAGTGAGAAATGTACGCTCAGTCAGTGTTATTGATCACCAACCCCATGAACCGTTGATAAAGTGTCACTGCTAGAAGGGGAAGATGGGCACATCTGTGAAGCAAAGATTGCCAATAATCCAAAAGCACAATACAAGCAAATAAAAAAAAAAAAAAAAGACTGCAATTTAGCCGATGAAATTTCTCTGCATTTTAGACGGCACACATATTATATATATATATATATATATATATATATATATATATATATATATATATATATATACACATACATATACATATACACACACACACATATACACACACATATATATACATATATACATACATACATACATACACACATACATACATACACACACACACACCACTCCAGGAGTAAGCAGCACTGAACATGAGCTCCTGAACTTTCATCACTTTAATATCTTGTAATGAGGAAACTTTAGGACACAGCCTGGAAAAATTCATCCATGTGGAATACAGAAGTGAGCAGGATGGAGCCGGACTAAAGATTTTTATGAAAAAGGAGGAACAATAAGTTCTAAATGACAAAACAAGAATCTCCTGGAGGACAGACAGCAACCACCAGGCAGCACCAGGTCTGACATCCAGAGGACAGCAAGCAACCTCAGGTAGGCCCATCCTCAGCCTCACCACACTCAGAATCTTGCTAGAATTTAAAACTATCAGAAATAAGAATTAGAATTATAAAAATGGAAAATGTTAATTTGGAACAGGGGAAACTGAACAAAGTAAATGTTGATAGACCCCCTGCTGCCTTGTGTCTCCAGCTCTCTAAGATCCTGGAGATAACAGTCATACAAAGAAAGCCATAAAAACTGCCACAATTAGAGAAAACCCAGAGATGCTCTATGCTGACTTTACATCTAGTGAGGAAGATAAAAGGAAAACCAATATGTTATTCTTCACAAAGCATCTCCCGGCCTGGCGCACCGCCCTGTGCAAGCAATATCAATATACAACCAAGTCTGATACCAATAATGGCCAGCAGATTAGAGTCAGAAACCATAAAGACGACGAGTGCAGCTCACTTACCATCACTCTGTACAACAGTGGCACTGTCCTGGTACAAGGGACTGAGGACAATCTGGAGCAATTTGAAGACAGGTTCCCTCATATTAAACTCCAGGCCCAATCCTACAAAGAACAACAAACCCCAGCCACCTCTGAAGTCCACAAGCCTACAGAGACCTCCAGAGACACCACTGCCCCCAATGCTTCACACCCCTCACCCCAGGCCCTCAGATTGTCTATCTCAACTAGAAAGAGACTTTGTACAATTTAAGGAAGAACATCTGAGAAACACTGGTGACAGAAATGCTAATGACCACATAGTTAAGGAGATAAACTGAAATATGAATAGGGTCATCCCTGCAGGAAATAAAAGCCGCAATGTGTGAACTGCAGAAATAAAATGCCAGGCTGAGACAGGAGATAGAAAAGCTGAAAGCACCAACACCTGGACATCTGAGCCAGGAGGGGGCCATGGAAATGAGGAGTGCAGAGGACATGACCTCCACTTGACAGGAGGCTGAGAGGCCAAATAACCCCAATATGGAGGAACCCGAGTCTAATCAAAGTGAGCCAGAAATAAGACCCATAGAAGAGAGAAGAGAACCTGCTACCAGCATAATCTCCAGCACAGACCCCCATCAGCAGCCACATCCCCGACCAACAACGTCACAAAGTCCTGACACCGTCCTCATAATGGACTCAAATGGGAAATACCTGAATACAAGGCGGCTATTCCCAGGAAAAAGGGTCAATAAAATCTGCTGTGCAACTATTGAGCAGGTGACAGCGGTCATCAATAATTCACGGTTTTCCAACCCAAATCATATCATTATACACACCGGCACAAACAAACAATCTGCCAGACCAGCACCAGCAGATCTCAGGACAACTGGCCCAACTAGCAAAGACGGCACAACTAAAATTCCCTGACAGCAAAATCATTCTGTCAACTCTGCTCCCAAGAAAGGACATATCCAACCACATCATCCAGAACATCAATATGGACCTAACAGCAAGAATGAAATGTGTGCCAGGAGTGATTCTGGAACAACACCCCTCCATAAATCACCATCACCTCTATGACAGTAAGCACCTGAACAAATCAGGGTTCAGCCTGCTGGCCAAAGAGCTGAAGGACATTGTACTAAACAGGGACCACCCTAGGCCTGGAGCAAACACCAATCAGAATCCCGTGAAAAGACCCTCGACAATAAGAAGGAAAGAAACAATAATACCAAAGGAAGCTGAAAACATACACCCTCACCCAAAATTGGACCATCAGAGGAGGAGACCACCATGGAGGAGTTCACCGACCTCACACAGACATGCGAAACAGAGGCATACAGAGCAGAGACATACAGAGCAGAGATATGGAGGAGATAAAGACCTCTGCTCAACACCGTGTGCAGGAAACTAATGTGACTGGACGGAACCAACACCATTAATAAATGAGTCAGAGATCCGGTGTGTCCTACACAGCCATACTCATTACAAGGTATATACACCCAAGATATATAGAAAAAATGACCTCACAATCAGCAGCTGGAATATTCAGGGTCTCAACACCTCAGCCTTTGCATGTAAAACAAATGACCCTGACTTTATTTATACAAAGACTGAGAAATATAGACATTCAGATCCTCCTGGAAACATGGACCAGAGCCGAAGACGAATCTCTGGTGCCCATCGGATACAGGGAAATCTCTGTCCCCGCCCTGAAAAATAAAAACATCAAACAGGGCCGGAGCTCAGGAGGAATACTGATCTGGTAAAAAGAGGAGCTCCACCAGTACATCAAACCGGTGAAGAGAGGAGGCAGCCACATATGGATCAGCAGCTTCATCCTCACCTCTCAGTCTGATGTCCACCTCTGCGCCACCTATATACCACCACCAGAGTCACCCTACTTTAATCCAGACTGCTTCGAGATCTTACAAAAGAGAAGCCGCCCACTATTAGGGACTGGGCAAAGTTCTCATCTTTGGAGACCTCAATGCAAGAACAAGGAGAGAAAACGACTTCCTGACCACGGATGGGAACATCACACATTTGGAGCTGAGAATGACGGCCAAGACTCAGTAGTCACAGAGAGACACAGTTATGACAGTACAGTCAACAAGAGTGGTAAAAAGCTCCTGAACGTATGCAGAAGTTTAGGACATCATATTCTTAACGGACGAACCAAAGGAGACTCCTTAGGGAGGTGTACACTCAACTCCCATGTAGGGAGAAGTGTAGTAGATTATGCCATCACAGATATTATCCTGACAAATATCAGTGCCTTCATAGTCTCCCCACAAACGCACCTGTCAGACCACAGCCAACTTCTTCTGTACTTGAAATCTACAGAGAAACCATCCACTCAAAAGCCACAGCAGAGCGGCCTCTACACCCGCCATCCATCCTATAAATGGCACAAAATTTCGGCATTAAAGTATAAAGAGGCTCCCAGCAGACCTGAAATACAGTGGATGCTCCACCACTTCTACAACTACGAGTACCAGCCTAACCCAAAGGGAGCGAGTCAAGCTGCAAAAGACCTCTACAATATATTCTATGCAATGGCCAGACTGTCCGACCTTAAAAAAAAGTCAACCACAAGAGACCAAAAGAAAAACAGATCAACGGATGGTTTGACAGAGAATGTAAAGCCGTACGGAAGACCCTGAGAACAGCCTCAAACAAGAAACACAGAGACCCCAACCACCCGGGTCTGAGGGAAGCCTATGAAACCATACAAAGGCAGTACAAAACCATCCTCAGGAGGAAGAAGCAGAGTTACATCTCTACCAAGCTTAACCAACTCCAAGATGCCCTCCAAGACCACTCCTTCTGGGAACTATGGAACCACATAGGCACAAAAGACAAGAAAAACAACATCCATATCCAAAATGGCAACATCTGGCTCCAGTACTTCAGAGACCTCTATAAAGACATTCCAAAGGAAGAACTAAGCCAAGAACAGGAAAGCATAATGGCAAATCTAAAAGCAATGGAGGAAAAAGTAAAAAATTCCAAAACCCCGTGGATACACATATTACATTACAGGAATTAGCAGAGAGAATCTCTTCCATAAGATGTAGAAAAGCCGGTGGCCTGGACGGAATCCTACCAGAAATGCTGAAGTACAGCCCATTAGAAATACAGGCTGCAATGGTTAAACTCTTCAATATTGTGCCAAGTGCCGGCTACTTCCCTCGTACCTGGAATCAAGGCCTCATCACACCCATCCACAAGAAAGGGGACAGGTATGACCCAGCCAACTACAAAGGCATGTGTCAGCAGCAACCTGGGAAAACTGTTCAACAGCATCCTTAACAAGAGGATCCTCAGTTTCCTCACCGAGCACAACGTCCTCAGCAAGAGCCAAGCAGGGTTCATGCCAAACCACCGCACTACTGACCACATCTACACCCTGCACAGCCTCATTTAGAGACACGTCCACAATACAAAGAACGGGAAGATATACGCCTGTTTCGTGGACTTTAAAAAGGCCTTTGATTCGGTGTGGCACCCAGGCTTATTCCTGAAACTGCTGGAGAGCGGAATAGGAGGCAAGACCTACGATGTTATCAAAAGCTCCAACACCGAGAACCTCTGCAGTGTGAGTGTGAACGGCAGAAGAACGGCCTATTTCCAGCAGAGGTGGGGAGTCAGACAAGGCTGCAGCCTAAGCCCAACGCTCTTCAACATTTACATCAACAAGCTAGCTACCACTCTGGAATCTTCCACAGCACCAGGTCTCACCCTCCACGACGCGCAGGTGAAATTCCTGCTGTATGCAGATGACTTGCTGCTTGTCACCAACCGAGAAAGGCCTCCAAGACAACCTGAAAATCTTAAGAGAAATTCAGCTCCACCTGGGCACTACCAGTCAACCTAAAGAAAACCAACATCATGGTGTTCCAGAAGAGAGAGAAAATCAGACCAGCACCCTTCATTTGTCCTCAACAACTGCGCCCTTACAGGAACAGACAAATATACCTACCTGGGCCTAGAGATTCACCGGTCAGGGAGCTTCAAACAAGCCATAGAGACCCTGAAAGACAAGGCATGCAAAACCTTCTATGCCATCCGAAGGAAACACTACCATTTAAAGCCACAAGTGAGGGTCTGGTTAAAAATCTTCGATTATCATCGCCCCAATCCTCCTGTATGGCAGCAAAGTCTGGGGTCCTCACACCTACCCAGACTGGTCAAGGTGGGATTCAAGCCCAACAGAAATATTCCACCTGGAATTCTGCAAGCACCTTCTCCAAGTCCATCGGAACACCTCCAACAGTGCTTGCCGAGCTGGGCAGATTCCCTCTACACCCAACGGTTCTAAAGAGGGCACTGTCATTCCGGGCTCACCTATGTAGGAGCAATCCAAACTCCCATCACCATAAAGCCCTGACACATGTAGGTGAAACAGAAAAACCAGGACCCTCTGAACAGCTCACCCAAATCCAACCTGACTACAACACCAATCACAGCAACCTGACAAAAGCCGGAATGAGGAAGATGGTTGACGAAGGCCAGGAGAGGTACGTAAGTGACTGGAAGAACGACATCATCAGCTCACAGAAACTGACCATGTATCAGAGTCTACAGAGAGACTACAGACTGGCCCAATATCTGGAGAAACTCCCAGACCCCAGAGACCGCAAGATCCTGAGCCGGTATAGACTCAGTGCCCACACAGTCTGGCCATCGAATCCGGCCGACACAGGCAGAGCTACAAGCCCAGGGAGGAAAGACTGTGCCAACAATGTGACCAGGAGGCCCTGGAGGATGAGACCCACTTCCTGCTACACTGCTCCAAGTACTCAGCAGTGAGGGACACTCACATCTCTTCCCAGATTTCAACACCATGAAGGAGGAAGAGAAAACATATAGCCTGCTGGGGGAAGAAGAGAGAGCAGTGGAGATAGCAGTGCAATATGTGAGCGAATGTCATAGACTGCGAGAAAGACAAACTATGATATGCCATGGAATTCTATGGCGCCCACCCTGGATATGCCCCATCCCCCCATCCATCTTCCCTATGCCATGGACTTCTATAGCCTCATCTTGGATCTGCCCCCATCCACCTTCCCTATGCCATGGACTTCTATAGCCCCATCCTGTATCTGCCCCCATCCACCTTTCCTACAACCCCCCTACCCAACATCCCTACAGTCCCTATCCCAATTCCCTTCTGTACACTTGCTTTGGCAAAACTAATGTGTATTTAGTCCTGCCAATAAAGCTTCTTTGAATTGAAAATAAATACACATACATACACAAACACACACTATATATACACACATACATATCATATAAATACATACACACACATATATATATATATATATATATATATATATATATATATATACACACACATACACTCATACACTATATATATATACACACATACACTGTATATATACACACATACACCATATATATATATATATACACACACATACACTATATATATATAGTGTATGTGTATATATATATATATATATATATATATATATATAGTGTATGTGTGTAATGTGTGTATATATATATATATATATATATATATATATATATATATATATATATATATATATTTCACAATTCTGCATCTTATTTTTTTTTTTTTTTTTTGCTGGAAAGACAACAGTAGATGATTTCTAATTGGAGAATATATATATATATATATATATATATATATATATATATATATATATATATATATATATATATATACACATACATACATACACACACATATATACACTCACTGGCCACTTTATTAGGTACACCATGCTAGTAAGGGGTTGGACCCCCTTTTGCCTTCAGAACTGCCTCAATTCTTCGTGGCAGAGATTCAACAAGGTGCTGGAAGCATTCCTCAGAGATTTTGGACCATATTGACATGATGGCATCACACAGTTGGCGCAGATTTGTCGGCTGCACATCCCTGATGCGAATCTCCCGTTCCACCACATCCCAAAGATGCTCTATTGGATTGAGATCTGGTGACTGAGGAGGCCATTTGAGTACAGTAAACTCATTGTCATGTTCAAGAAACCAATCTGAGATGATTCGAGCTTTATGACATGGCGCATTATCCTGCTGAAAGTAGCCATCAGATGTTGGGTACATTGTGGTCATAAAGGGATGGACATGGTCAGCAACAATACTCAGGTAGGCTGTGGCGTTGCAACGATGCTCAATTGGTACCAAGGGGCCCAAAGAGTGCCCAGAAAAAATTCCCCACACCATGACACCACCACCACCAGCCTGAACCGTTGATACAAGGCAGGATGGATCCATGCTTTCATGTTGTTTACGCCAAATTCTGACCCTACCATCCGAATGTCGCAGCAGAAATCGAGACTCATCAGACCAGGCAATGTTTTTCCAATCTTCTACTGTCCAATTTCGATGAGCTTGTGCAAATTGTAGCCTCAGTTTCCTGTTCTTAGCTGAGAGGAGTGGTACCCAGTGTGGTCTTCTGCTGCTGTAGCCCATCTGCCTCAAAGTTCGACGCACTGTGCGTTCAGAGATGCTCTTCTGCCTACCTTGGTTGTAACGGGTGGCAATTTGAGTCACTGTTGCCTTTCTATCAGCTCGAACCAGTCTGCCCATTCTCCTCTGACCTCTGGCATCAACATGGCATTTCCGGCCACAGAACTGCCGCTCACTGGATTTTTTTTCTTTTTCGGACCATTCTCTGTAAACCCTAGAGATGGTTGTGCGTGAAAATCCCAGTAGATCAGCAGTTTCTGAAATTCTCAGACCAGCCCTTCTGGCACCAACAATCATGCCACGTTCAAAGGCACTCAAATCACCTTTCTTCCCCATACTGATGCTCGGTTTGAACTGCAGGAGATTGTCTTGACCATGTCTACATGCACTGAGTTGCCGCCATGTGATTGGCTGATTAGAAATTAAGTCTTAACACACAGTTGGACAGGTGTACCTAATAAAGTGGCCAGTGAGTGTATATTCTCCAATTAGAAATCAACTACTGTTGTCTTTCCAGCAAAAAAAAAAAAAAAGAATAAGATGCAGAATTGTGAAATCAGTATAAAGTAAAAAGCAGGTCACTGACTTAACACTGCTATTTGGGCTGCAGCAAGCTAAAGGGGAAACAGTCAAGTCCATTTTGGGTTTTAACCTGCCCCCCAGTGTGTAGTCAGCGTCAGAGGCCACATAATGGTTTGTGGGGGAGCACGGTGGCTCAGTGGTTAGCACTGCAGCATTGCAGTGTTGGGAGTCCTGGGTTCGAATCCCACCATGGACAACATCTGCAAGGAATCTATGTTCTCCCCGTGTTTGCGTGGGTTTCCTCCCACATTTAGATTGTGAGCCCCATCGGGGACAGCGATGATAATGTGTGCAACCTGTAAAGCGCTGCGGAATATGTTAGCGCTATATAAAAATAAAGATTATTATTATTATTATGTGCGCCACTGTATTCCTGCTAGCCGCAGCGGAGAATGCGCACGTGATAAAAAGCTGGTGACAGCTGATGGGCAGTGCTCAAGTGCAGGGTTTTCGAGGCTATTGCCATGACGTTAGGCCACTCACGGCAATCAATCACAAAGTGGTGGGCATGAATCTTTTTAACAGGACCACGACTTACTGTGACCGCAGCTATAAAAAGTGCCACCCCTACAATTGCGTTCTACTAATGATATAAAGTGTTTTTACACACATACTGGAGTTTTTCTTTCAGAACACTATGTTAGTGATTACATCACTAACATCACACTGGGGGAAGTTTAAAGGGAACCGATCATGTCAGTATCGTCTTTTAAAGGGAAACTGACAGCGAATACAGGCTGCCCCACCCACTGACTGCAAGCATCTGACACTGACTGTGTCATTTCAGTCATGTACAGCTGTGGCAAAAATTGAGACCACCACATCAAAACCCTGTCATGGGCAGCCCATTCTCCAGACCTGAACCCCATTGAAAACCTCTGGAAAGTAATCAAGAGGGTGATGGATAGTCACAAGCCATCAAACAAAGAACTGCTTACATTTTGGTGCCAGGAACGGTGTGAAAGACTGGTGGCAAGCATGCCAAGACGCATGAAAGCGGTTTTTAAAAATCATGGTTATTCCACAAAATATTGATCTCTGAAATCTTCCCGAGCTAAAACATTAGTATTGTTGTTTCTAAATGATTATGAACTTGTTTTTTTGTATTCTTTGAGGTCTGAAAGCACTTTTTTTTTTCAAATTTTGACCATTTTTCTTTGTCAGAAAAAAATACAAAATTTATGGCCTGGAAATTCGGAGACATGTTGTCAGAAGTTTATAAACTAAAAGAACAATTTACATTTTACTCAAAAATATACCTATAAAGAGAAAAATCTGACAAACTGAACATTTGAAAGTGGTCTCCTAATATTCACAGTCTGGTCATGGCTAAAATGTTAAGACCGTGAAACACAACAAAACAAATTTATTTAAACGTTTTTAGGAAAAATATTCAGAAAGAACACCAATGTCAATAACCCTAAAAGGAGATCTACCAAATGACCACAGCTTGCAAGCAACAAAACAAAAATAAAAACAGGCTTTAAAGGCTATGTAAACCTTTGGACAATTTGTTTTATTGTTAATTTTTTTAATACAAAGTTAAGCAATTTTCTAACTAGTCTTCATTAATAAAAAATATATATATATATATATATATATATATATATATATTTTAGCACTTTGGTACAGCAGAGTCTGTAAGTCCTTATTTATCAGAGCTCCTGACAGTTCTCTCTACTCTCCCATCCTCTCTCTCAGTGTTGGGAGACAGCAGGAAAAGGAGGTGTATACAGGTCTAGTGGAGAGAGGGGAAAGTATCTAACGTTTTATGGAGAGCAGGGAAGACAGGATATAGACAAAAAGGAAAGCACTTTAAAAAAAAAAATAATAAGTACAGCATTAGAGCTGAGCTGATACACGAAAGCAAGTGAAAACAGCAGCACTTTGGATACATACATCCAGCCTACATTACTGGGAGAGGCACTCCCATAAGAGAAACATCTGAAACTTGTAGGTTGCAATCTATGTATCAGGTAATGTGATTGAAAAAGACAGGATGAAGACTGATACTTTGTGTAATTCTAGGTAACTAACTTTTATTTCCCCCATGTCATAAGTACCCATAGCCTTTCAGAGCAAGTGGCTGCAAATCACATCTCACTGGATTTGGTCATATATGTAACAAAATATACTTCATTAGGGACCAAAGAACAGGGTATACACAAATGTGAACGCAACATTTAAACATTCCTCAAATACAAGGATAAACCAAGAATTTGAAAATTTGTTAAGGGGAAAATATACCTTAAGCACAACGTCACCTTCCTGAATATTTCCATCTCTCGCTGCCAGACTATCTTGAGAGATATCTTTTACAAAAATGTGGCTGGCTAATCTCAGACCATATTCTGGAAGACAATCACAGGAGGTTGGAATAACAATGAGCATGTTACATCAGCAGATGAAAAAGAGCACTAAAAGTCAGTTATATAGAAGAGTGAATCAAAATTAAATATACACAGTATTCTGCTGACTATATATAATACACACTCCAAATTTTGGTGGAGTAAATAGAAAAAAAAAAAAAAAAGTAAATAAAATGGTGGTGCTATAGTCTGTTTTAAGGGTAGTTTACCAGGTAGGGAAGAGGGTGGCGGTGGTGAACTGAAGATAAAGGAGGCAGGGTCGCTGCGTCAGGAGGCCGGCGGCAGGAGTGGGGCGATGCTGCGGGGCTCGACTGGGAGGAGGGGACATCCTGGCTGTACAAGACTGGGAGTCCTGGGAGCTCATAAGATGTTGGCGCGGGTGAGTGGAGTGCCCTCTCTTCCAAAATCTCAATCTGCGTGTTCCGCCTCTGGCGACCATTTTCACTAAGTCACAGCATGGAAAATCAATGGGAATGAGGACTCAGCTCACCAGTACAGACGTCTTATAAAAACCCGGGTACTGTAGCATCGATGTACTCCTTACACCACCGGCCTCCTGAAGCAGCGACCCCCTACCTCCTGTGATCCCACTCCACTGCAGCAGCCCTCCTTCCCTGGTAAGCTGCCTTCTGATTTTAAGTATCATCCACATTTTCCTCCCAAATATGGGGGGGAAGTGTGTCTTATAATCTGAAAATACATAATGTTTTGCCTTGATTTTCATTTATTTTGCACAAGATGTTAATATGCACATTTGTATGTCTGGCTAATGCAGAATACATTGAAAAATAATATGTCACCAGGTGTTAACACCTAGTCCGAGAATAGCATATTCTAGAGGAAGAGACCCCAAATCCAGTGATGTGTTACTAGGCTACCTGCTGTAATGTTGAAGAAAACAATACTGTTTTATCAGCAGGATATCATCACTAAAGGACTAAAACCTGCTGCCATGTAGTCCAACATAGCCCTCATCACTGATTAGCAGCTTTCTGCCTATGTACAGTAGAGTGACCGCAAAAAATCGATGTCGGAATTTTGTCCGTCTGGACCCCACAAAACGATTCCCCTTTCCAGATATTGAGATAGCCAAAATTTGAGCTCGATCAAACGACGTTAACCCGTGCCGCTCGTCGCTCAAAGTTTTAAAAAAATCCAAATTGAGGTATTTTAAGATTTAGGTATTTTGCATAGTCTGTTAGACTATAAAGAATGTGACAACATTGCAGAAATAGCCCTGACCAAATTTTCGAACCATTTGTGGTATTTGAATGCAGAGTTGGTGGGATTATCGTTTTTTTGATCCCACCATTACAGACAATGAAAAGTTGTTAATGGCTAATAAATTGCTCAGTAGCACAGATGAACCATTCTTTATAGTCTAACAGACTATGCAAAATACCTAAATCTTAAAATACCTCAATTTGGATTTTTTCAAACTTTGAGCGACGAGCGGCACGGGTTAACGTCGTTTGATCGAGCTCAAATTTTGGCTCTCTCAATATCTGGAAAGGGGAATCGTTTTGTGGGGTCCAGACGAACAAGATTCTGACATTTTTTCCCCCCCATATGAGATCCGGTCACCCTAATGTACAGTGTACACAGCTGCCAATCAGGGGTGTGTGGCTGGAGTTAAGGGGGTTTTACACTAAGCGATATCGCTAGCAATATCGCTAAAACGTCACCGGTTTTGTGACGTAGCAGCGATATTGCTAGCGATATCGCTATGTGTGATACTTACCAGCGACCGGCTCCCCCGCTGTCCATCGCTGATCGCGCGAGAATGTCCGGCTCCATTTCTCGTCGGACGCTTCCTGCTGTGACGATGAGCGACGCGTGGAGGCGGGCGGGAGGACGTCAGGATCGCTGTGTGTGAATGGTAAGTATCGTGCGCTGCGTCGCTGCTGCATCGCTGTGAGGTCTTTCTGTATGAAAGCTCACTAGCGATCATTTAGCGATGCACCAGCGATCCTGACCGGGTCGGATCGCTGGTCGGATCGCTGGTGCATCGCTAAATGTAAAAGGGCCTTTAGAGAGACCTGGTAGATCTACAGCAGATAATAGTAGTTTAGATAAAATCACTGTTTTGAGTCATATCCCTGGAATCAGGGTCCTTGCCCCTAAATCATGATGTGATCATAAAATAACAAAAATATGGCCAGATATTCCCACGCCACATTGATGCAGTAATTGATGCAAAAGGAGCCTCAACCAAGTATTGAGTGCATTTGCTGAACATACATTTCAGTAGGCCAATATTTCAGATTTTAAAATAATTTAAGCTGGTGTTATTAACTATTCTAATAAACTGAGATGACTTTTCGGTTTTCATTGGCTGTAAGCCATAATCATCAACATTAACGGAAATAAACACTTGAAATAGATTACTCTGTTTGTCATGACTAATATACGAGTTTCACTTTTTGTATTGAAGAACTGAAATAAAATAACTTTTTGATGATATTCTAATTTTCTGAGAAGCACCTGTATCTTAACAAATGAGTAAAGCAAAAAAGCACCAACAGATGTAATGAGTATAGAAAGCACTACTGCATTTTCATACCTTCATTTTTTCTGGATTTCACCAAGGTCACTTTGGTAGGTTTTGGAGGTTGACTGGAAGCGATGGATCTTCTATCGGTTTTGGGCGACAAACTTCTTTCACGGCTGGCACTTCTGTCTCTCACCCAGCTCTTTTCACTCCTCCTGCTGGCAGCAGCGCCACTGGGGGCATTTCTCTGGTCAGGCACATCATCCTCATAGCTGTCGTCCTCATTCTCAGATACAGGATCTGGATCAGGACGAGTCACTGGAAGCTGTACTTTTTTCTTCCGCCTTATAGTCTATATTAGTTAATGTAGGAAGAACAAATAAGTGAACAAATTTATTAGAAAATATACAATGCACAATCCATTAACTGCAAACCGAAAAACAGAAAATATTTAACAGAACGCAAGATTTACCTTCTTGTCAGAGCGAGTGCCAAGCTAGAAATATAACACTGACTTCTCTGCAAATTAATCTGTGCAGAGTTCAACACAACTACAGCAATAAAACGCCAATCAATACTCAGCAGAGTGGCTCCAAAGGAAAATGCAGGCACTTCTAGATGGCACTACACAAAGCTGCTAAGAAGCCTTTATGAATCTAATACATTAACCAAGATGTTATACATTAAGTAGACTTACAATTTTGGCATTTTTACCACTCTTTCTTAGCTGCTGAACTGCAAAAGCGTGCTCAACATTATCCATGGAGACCCCATTGACCATTGCAACCCGGTCATTCTCCCTGTAAAGAGGAATAAAATTAGCATTGATGTTCTTCCCCAGAAGCTTGCACACAAAAAAAAAAAAAAAAAAAAAAAAAAAAAATCACACACAAATACATCTATTTCTAGCACACAGTGTCGGATGCCTCCAAAAGGTCCATTATACCAATTATACTCATGAAAACATTTTATTAGTCATTTTATGATTAGTGAGTGAATGCAATCGACCATTGTTCTGCAACCTTTATCAAGGAAGATCTTTTATCCAGCCACCGTCCCTACTCCGATGTTCTGTACATCCAGCAATCATGTTGTACAGCAAGCTTTATTGTTGTTGGCTCTATATTCTATATTTATGCTTCTCAGAAGGACATACTTATATCTCTCAACACAGTGCTGTCAGTGAACGAAAAAGCAAGCAAACACATTAAATCATTCCCGGCATCTCATTGCAAGACTCAATGGGGCTGATTTACTAAGAGTCAGCCTAGACAGTCTTATAATGCACCCCTGCACAGGAAGGCCATATGGCCACACACCCTTTTCTGACAGGACACATCCCACTTGTCAGGAATGTAAAAAAATCTTATGCTCCATAAAAAATAAAAAGTGCAAGGCAAAGGTTCTTTCCTTCTTAAATAACCATATATACTGAAGTACAAGTCGACCTGAATAAGCAGAGGCACACAATTTTGCCACGGAAAACTGGGTAAACTTATTGACTCGAGTATAAGCCGGGTATGCGTGGCTCCTCATCCCCGTATGCGTGGCTCCTCATCCCCCATCCTTGTATACGTGGCTCCTCATCCCCCATCCTTGTATACGTGGCTCCTCATCCCCCATCCTTGTATACGTGGCTCCTCATCCCCCATCCTTGTATACGTGGCTCCTTATCCCCCATCCTTGTATACGTGGCTCCTTATCCCCCATCCTTGTATACGTGGCTCCTTATCCCCCATCCTTGTATACGTGGCTCCTTATCCCCCACCCTGGCATACATGGGTCCTATAAAAAAAAAAAATTGAAAAAAAAAAAAAAAAAAAAACAACCACACACATCCTACTTACCTTGCCTGTGCACATTTGCTGCATCTCGATCCAGCGCCAGCAGCTCTTCTGCCCCAAGTGATCACGTGGCCCAACTCATTAAATGAGTGGGGACACGTGATCGCTTGGCAGGAAGAGCTGCTGGCGCCGTAACAAATGAGATGCAGCGAGGGCGCGCAGGCAGGCAAGTAGGATGTGTGCTGAAAGTCGGCAGCTGCCACTGTGCGATATTACAGAGAAATGAATATTCATTTCTCTTTAGCAGCGGCACAGGTTTTAGCCACAGCCGCCGGCTCCTGCCTCTGTGACCTGCTGCTCTGCCGTTCCCCCTCCCCCGCAGTCTTTCTGGGACTACTGACTTGTGTATAAGCCGAGGGGAGCATTTTCAGCACAAAAAATATGCTGAAAAAGTCGGCTTATACACAAGTATATACGGCAAGTCAGAATCTTGCAGCTTTTAGCTTCGTAAACCAGCCCAGCTGTTTGCATCCAGCAGCTCTAGTAGCTACAGGTCCCATAGTGATAGACCTAGGAATCACAAAGTTGTGAGCTGTCCACACCATCCCATAAGCGAAAATTAGAAAGTCTGTTTCAAATTCTAAGTGGGAGGATGAAAAAAAAAAAAAGAACAAGAAAAAAAAAAAAAAAACAAGACAGAAGGGAAACAAATATTTGGGAAGGGGACAGCGTGAAATTAGCACAAAATATTACATCATGAATACTGTACAGTGATGTACCAAAATCACATAACAGTCTAAGAGAAGATACATGACCATTAGTGATGAGCAAATAGCATTGTTGCTCGGATTTTCCCGAGCATGCTCGGGTGTCCCCCAAGTATTTTGGTGTGCTCGAAGATTTAGTTTTCGTCCTCTCAGCTGCATGATTTGCGACTGTTTGACAGGCTGAATACATGTGTGGAATGCCTGTTTGTTAGGAAATTCCCACATGTATTTAGCAGCTGTAAATCATGCATTTGAGACTACGAAAAACTCCGAGCACGCCAAAGTACTCGGAGACCACCCGAGCAACGATTATACTCGCTCATCACTAATGACCATATGTTGTCCTTTCTCATTCTCGGGTCTTCTACCAGAGAACAAATAGAAAAAAAATGGGCTAAAAAAAGCCCTAGCCAGCTCACTAACACCACAGCACGGAACCTCGTCTGGACCAAACGATAGTTGATAGTAGACAGAAACATGAGGGGCGTTCCAGCTGATAAAATTTCTTGCTTTAATGAAAAAATTAAAATAGTACAGCAGCTTACTCCTCAAGAATGAGTGGATGTGCTATGAGGCACTGGAATAACAGCTACG
The DNA here is from genome assembly GCF_039654945.1 of Dendrobates tinctorius. Classification (NCBI taxonomy): domain Eukaryota; kingdom Metazoa; phylum Chordata; class Amphibia; order Anura; family Dendrobatidae; genus Dendrobates; species Dendrobates tinctorius. The sequence continues at coordinate 16,353,164 of NW_027361765.1, forward strand.
CGTTTCGACCCTACATGGGTCTTAATCACAGCTGTGATAAAGACCCATGTAGGGTTGAAACGAGTAGCTGTTATTCCAGTGCCTCATAGCACATCCACTCATTCTTGAGGAGTAAGCTGCTGTACTATTTTAATTTTTTCATTAAAGCAAGAAATTTTATCAGCTGGAACGCCCCTCATGCTTTTGTCTTCTACCAGAGGCCTGGGAGTTAGTGGGTTTTGCGCAGAATCTTAGTTGTTCCCAGCATTGCGCTTTTCTGGACAGAGAACTCAGATGTTGCTCCTGGTATCTGTTGTAGTCATGTTCCCAACTTGGGGGTCACTGCTCCAATTGCTCCCATCACCACTGAAATCACTGTTGCATTCACATTCCACATCTTCTCCAGTTCTCCTTTGAGGCCCTAGTACTTCTCCAGCTTCTCATATTCCTTCTTTCTGATGTTGCTGTCATTTGGCACTGCCACATCTATTATCATTGCTGTCTTCTGATCCTTGTCTACGATCACAATGTCTGGTTGGTTAGCCAACACCTGCTTATCCGTCAGGATCTTGAAGTCCCACAGGATTTTAGTCTTTTCATTCTCCACCACTTTCTCTGGGGTCTCCCCACCTGGACTTAGCCCATACGCTGTGCAGATGTTCCTGTATACAATTCCTGCTACTAGGATGTGGCGTTTGGTACACGCTGTTTCTGCTTGCATTTTGCATCCTGCCACTATGTGTTGGACAGTTTTTGGGGATTCTTTGCATAGTCTGCACTGTGGGTCTTGTCTTGTGTGGCAAATTCCTACTTCTATGGATCTGGTACTTAGTGCTTGCTCTTGTGCCGCTATGATAGGTGCCTCTGTGCTGATTTCTCCATGTCAACCACCTCCATTATCTGTTGATGGTACATCCCATGCAGCGGCTAAGCTTGCCATGGTGCTTCATGTTCCTGTACTTCCTTCCAGATCTGTTGTTGTTGCTGCCTTAGGCTTTCCCTCAGCATCTCATCTTTTGGTGCCATTTTTCTGATGTATTCCTGGATACTCCTTGTTTCATCCATGATGGTGACTTGGATGCTTATCAAGCCTTGACCACCCTCCTTTCTGTTGGTATACAATCTTTGGGTGCTAGACTTAGGGTGGAGATCTCCATGCATTATGAGGAGCTTTAGGGACTTCACATCTGCAGCTTCCATCTCTTCTTTTGGCCAGCACACTATGCCAGCAGGGTATCTGATAACTGGCATGGCATATGTATTGATGGTGCAGATTTTATTCTTCCCCTTGAGCTAGGTTACCCTTTGATAGTATTTGGATGTTGCCGCTTTCCTTTCCTCCTCATCATGGTTACCATATCCCTGTGGGATGCTGAGGTACTTGTAGCATGTATCTACATATGCTATATGCCCTGATAGTAATTCCACTCCATCAGTCTTTACTACCTTGCCTCTCTTTATTACCAACCGGCCACACTTCTCCAGTCCGAAGGACATCCCGATGTCTTCACTGTAGATCCTTGTCAGGTGGATCAGTGAATCGATGTCTCGTTCGTTTTTCGCATACAGCTTGATGTCATCCATGTAGGAGGTGGTGGCTGATGGTGCTTGCACTCAAACCTGTATCCATAGCCAAACTCTGTAATTATCTGACTGAGCCTATGCAGAACAGCAATGGGGACAGTGCATCACCTTTGTATATGCCTCATTTAATGGTCACTTGTGCTAGTTCTCTTGAGTTGACTTCCAATGTTGTTCTCCATAGCCCCATTGAGTTTCTGAGGAAGGTTCTTAATTTCTGGATCTTGAGGCTTAAAGGGAATCTGTCATCCCCCCCAGGCGTTTTTAAGTTAAAGAGCCACCTTCAGCAGCACCAAAGCTGCACTCTGTGAAGGTGGCTCTTCTGTTTCTGACCCCTAGTAACGCTGAAATATCGACTTTTATAAATAGTTCCTCATACCTGTAATGTGTCCCATAGGTATCGTGTGTCCCCCTGTATCAGCCGCCTCCCATCCGTCCATCATGCCTGTGTCTTGTGCCTGGGCGCCGTTCACCATGCCCCTGTGCGCTGCCACCTCCTCCTGTTTTGAATGCCGGCGCCTGCGCTTTGATAAGAGTTGTTGGGCATGCGCAGTGCGCGCTGCCCGAGAACCGACATCAGGCTATTGCGCCTGCTTGTTGCTGAGGCCCCAGATACCGCCCCGCAGTGTATTATGATGTATTCACACTGCGGGGCTGGGGCCTCAGCAACATGCAGGCGCGATAGAGTGATGTCGGTTCTCGGGCAGCGCACACTGCGCATGCCCGAGAACTCGTCACAGCGCAGGCGCCGGCATTCAAAACAGAAGGTGGCAGCGCACAGGGGCATGGTGGGCGGCGCCCAGGCACAAGACAAAGGCATGATGAACGGATGGGAGGCGGTGCCCAGGCACAAGACAAAGGCATGATGAACGGATGGGAGGCGGCTGATACAGGGGGACACACCATACCTATGGGACGCATTACAGGTATGAGGAGCTATTTATAAAAGTTAATATTTTAGCGCTACTGGGGGTCAGAACGGAAGAGCCACCTTCACAGAGCGCAGCCTTAGTGCTGTTAAAGGTGGCTCTTTTACTAAAAAACGCCCTGGGGGGGTGACAGGTTCCCCTTAAGCAATCTACTAGGAGCTGGTGCTTAGAGCCTCTGGTGTTGGTCCCAATGTCTTCCTGAGCTGGATTGATGCACTGGTTTATATGGTTCTGTAGCTTGGTGGCTATGATGCCTGACAGAAGTTTCCATGTTGTTGTAAGGCAGGTTATTGGGTGGTAGTTGGATGGAAATGTTCCCTTGTGAGGATCCTTCATGATCAGCACTGTTCTTCCTTGTGTTAGCCAAGGTGGTTGGTGGCTTGCTTTTAGCAGTTGGTTCATCTGCTTTGCCATGCGTTCACGTGCTGCTGTTAATTTCTTTAGCCATTAGGTGTGGATCATGTCTGGGCCAGGTGCTGTTAGTATAGCCATGCATTTCCATGATTGTTGAGGCAGAATAGAATAGAATAGGGGAGTTTATTAGTTTGGTAGGTATTGATGCAAGTGCTATATTGGCAACTACTAGCGTACTGTCTGGTGGTGTTTCTCTGTTGAGCCTTGGCAGTCGAACGCTGGCATTTAGTTTATCCAAGATCTTCTGTTTCAGATCAGTGCTCTCTAGTTGCAGGATTGAATCTGGATTTTCAGGGGTTTGCACATGTTCTTCCAGGTCTTCATGTGGGTGGATTTTCAGTGTAGTTGATCCATCTCAAGTTGTGGTAATAGCTGGATAAAATGCAGGTCTTGTATCCGGAGTTTCATCATACACTTCATATATCCTCTCTCATTTGGTCTGCTGTTAGAGTAGCATTTCATCAGATCCAGGTTCTCTTGTCTCATCCATGAATGATTTGTTCCAGTAGCCCATTTATCATCAGATTGTCCAGGTTCCTCGACATCTGGTGCGGACCGTGTTAATCCGGGCAACATCCGAGCCGGCATGACTCTTTGTTCATGACACTCATGTTTATGGAGATAGTTCTATAGTGTTTGTAGTATTACCCAAGGACCACTACTGGTATATTTCCAACAGGAAACCCAGTCTCCCATGTTGGTGGTTGTGCACTTTTTAAAAGCCACCCTGGTATTGTAGTCATAGAATCATAGAATCGTAGAGTTGGAAGGGACCTCCTGGGCCATCTGGTCCAACCCCCTGCTCAAAGCAGGATTCGCTAAATCATCCCAGTCAGATGTCTGTCCAGCCTTGGTATATACCGTAATTTATTTATTTTACACAGACAGGATTTGAACCCCAGTCTCCCATGTCCCATGCACTTAACTATAACATTATACCAGTCATATATCATTATTATATACAGCTCTGGAAAAAATTAAGAACACCACATCAAAACCCTGTCATGGGCAGCCCATTCTCCAGACCTGAACTCCATTGAAAACCTCTGGAATGTAATCAAGAGGGTGATGGATAGTCACAAGCCATCAAACGAAGAACTGCTTAAATTTTTGAGCCAGAAGCAGTGTGAAAGACTGGTGGAAAGCATGCTAAGACGCATGAAAACTGTTAATAAAAATCATGGTTTTTCCACAAAATATTGTTTTCAGAACTCTTCCTGAGTTAAAACATTAGTATTGTAGTTTTTAAATGATTATGATTATTCTAGGTTCTTCAAAGTAACCACCTTTTTGCTTTGATTACTGCTTTGCACACTCTTGGCATTCTCTTGATGAGCTTCAAGAGGTAGTCACCGGAAATGGTTTTCACATCACAGGTGTGCCCTGTCAGGTTTAATAAGTGGGATTTCATGCCTTATAAATGTGGTTGGGACCATCAGTTGTGTTGCGCAGAAGTCTGCTGGATACACAGCCAATAGTCCTACTGATTAGACTGTTAGAATTTGTATTATGGCAAGAAAAAAGCAGCTACGTAAAGAAAAACGAGTGGCCATCATTACTTTAAGAAATGAAGGTCAGTCAGTCCGAAAAATTGGGAAAACTTTGAAAGTGTCCCCAAGTGTAGTGGCAAAAACCATCAAGCACTACAAAGAAACTGGCTCACATGAGGACCGCCCCAGGAAAGGAAGACCAAGAGTCACCTCTGCTGCGGAGGATAAGTTCATCCGAGTAACCAGCCTCAGAAATCCCGGGTTAACGCCACACAAAGTTCTAGCACCAGACACATCTCTACAACATCTGTTAAGAGGAGACTTTGTGCAGCAGGCCTTCATGGTAAAATAGCTGCTAGGAAACCACTGCTAAGGACAGGCAACAAGCAGAAGATACTGTTTGGGATAAAGAACACAAGGAATGGACATTAGACCAGTGGAAATCTGTGCTTTGGTCTGATGAGTCCAAATTTGAGATCTTTGGTTCCAACCACCATGTCTTTGTGCGATGCAGAAAAGGTGAACGGATGGACTCTACATGCCTGGTTCCCATCGTGAAGCATGGAGGAGGTGGTATGATGGTGTGGGGGTGCTTTGCTGGTGACACTGTTGGGGATTTATTCAAAATTGAACACATACTGAACCAGCACGGCTACCACAGCATCTTTCAGCGGCATGCTATTCCATCCGGTTTGCATTTAGTTGGACAATCATTTATTTTTCAACAGGACAATGACCCCAAACACACCTCCAGGCTGTGTAAGTGATATTCGACCATGAAGGAGAGTGATTGGGTGCTACGCCAGACGACCTGGCCTCCACAGTCACCAGACCTGAACCCAATCGAGATGGTTTGGGGTGAGCTGGACCGCAGAGTGAAGGCAAAAGGACCAACAAGTGCTAAGCATCTCTGGGGACTCCTTCAAGACTGTTGGAAAACCATTTCCGGTGACTACCTTTTGAAGCTCATCAAGAGAATGCCAAGAGTGTGCAAAGCCGTAATCAAAGCAAAAGGTGGCTGCTTTTAACTACCTAGAATAAAACATTTTCAGTTGTTTCACAATTTTTTGTTAATTATATAAATCCACATGTGTTAATTCATAGTTTTGTTGCCTTCAGAGTGAATCACAGTTTTCATAGTCATGAAAATAAAGAAAACTCTTTGAATGAGGTGTGTTCAAACTTTTGGTCTGTACTGTATATACACACTCCTTGTTGATTCTTTTTGTGTTCATAACGAAATGTGTATATGCATGATATTGTACCTACCGTACTTACAGACATCTGTACATCACCATCGGATGCACTTAAGTGTGTATATATTTATTTTTTTTTTGTAATCTCAATCCGTAATATTTAAAATAATTTTGGTCATGTATCTTGTAGGCTGGTAAAGATGAAAGTGTGGCTACGCCCAGGGTGCACCCAGCACCTCACTAGCATATATGAATAAGGAGCAATAGCAACATCAGAAATGGATTTGAACAAAAAAGGTACAATTTTTATAAGGTGATGTGCTTGGTTTGAACAGTCATTTATTTTATGCTGCCATAATATCTTTAAAAGGATCTATATCTAACATCTAGTCTGGTTTAGTGACTCTGGTGACCATAAATGCACCAGTGAATGTCCATCTCTTTTAGATATTAAATGGAGAAGATGGGTGCCAGTAAGATGTGAAAGAGCAAACAATTCTGGGCTGCAGTTTGTTTGGAGCCAAAGTATTGGGTATATAAAATTAAGCAGAAAAGCACATAACCATATAAAGCTTAAATCCACAGATCTGAAAGAATAGGGCTCAGTTTATCACTCAGGGATACATGTGGAGAAAGACAGAATTGAAGACTACAGCAGGTTCTGCATTACAAGTCTATTGTGCCTCAGAGGTGTTAATGCACAGTTCATACATTTCAGCTACTTGTGTTAATGCAGTTAAAATAAAACAAGGTGTGAAGCAAATATGCATGAATTACACAACACCTTTCCTTCTGAGCTTTTTCTTACAGGTTTCCAACTTTTTACTTTCCACCACAAAGGGAACCCTGCTTTAACATTTTAGCTGCATAAGGCTTAAGGGGGTTTTACACTTAGCGATATCGCTAGCAATATCGCTAAAACGTCACTGGTTTTGTGACGTTATAGCGATATTGCTAGCGATATCGCTATGTGATACTTACCAGCGACCGGCTCCCCCGCTGTCCATCGCTGATCGCGCGAGAATGTCCGGCTCCATTTCTCGTCGGGCGCTTCCTGCTGAGACTTCCTGCTGTGACGACGAGCGACGCTGGACGCGGGCGGGCGGACGCCAGGATCGCTGTGTGTGAATGGTAAGTATCGTGCGCTGCGTCGCTGCTGCATCGCTGTGAGATCTTTCTGTATGAAAGCTCACTAGCGATCATTTAGCGATGCACCAGCGATCCTGACCGGGTGGGATCGCTGGTCGGATCGCTGGTGCATCGCTAAATGTAAAAGGGCCTTTAGGCCAAGTGCCCACGTTGCAGAAATGTCCCCAGCATTCAGCGTCGGACTGGAACACCTTGGGCCCACCAGAGAAAATCATTCTTGGGGCCCACTATGTAGCTGCATAGAGTTAAATACCAGACCACCAATTATGCGGTAAAACACGCTAATATCCGGGTATAATATAAGGTTGTACATGTCTTAATTATGTAGCAGGAGTTGGGGTAGCCGCCTCATAGAATATAAAGCAGCCCCCTCACATAGTATAATGCAGCCATCTCATAGAATATAATGCAGCCATCTCATAGAATATAATACTGCCCCCCTCATAGGGTATAATACTGCCCCCCTCATAGGGAATAATGCACCCCCTCATAGGGAATAATGCACCCCCTCATAGGGTATAATGCACCCCCTCATAGGGTATAATGCTGCCCCCCTCATAGGGAATAATGCACCCCCTCATAGGGAATAATGCACCCCCTCATAGGGAATAATGCACCCCCTCATAGGGAATAATGCACCCCCTCATAGGGAATAATGCACCCCCTCATAGGGTATAATACTGCCCCCCTCATAGGGTATAATACTGCCCCCCTCATAGGGTATAATACTGCCCCCCTCATAGGGTATAATACTGCCCCCCTCATAGGGTATAATACTGCCCCCCTCATAGGGTATAATACTGCCCCCCTCATAGGGTATAATACTGCCCCCCTCATAGGGTATAATACTGCCCCCCTCATAGGGAATAATGCACCCCCTCATAGGGTATAATGCTGCCTTCTCATAGGGTATAATACTGCCCCCCTCATAGGGAATAATGCTGCCCCCTCATAGGGTATAATACTGCCCCCTCATAGGGTATAATACTGCCCCCCTCATAGGGTATAATACTGCCCCCCTCATAGGGAATAATGCACCCCCTCTCATAGGGTATAATGCACCCCCTCATAGGGAATAATGCTGCCTCCTCATAGGGTATAATGCTGCCTCCTCATAGGGTATAATACTGCCCCCCTCATAGGGAATAATGCACCCCCTCATAGGGTATAATGCACCCCCTCATAGGGTATAATACTGCCACCTCATAGGGTATAATGCTGCCTCCTCATAGGGTATAATGCTGCCCCCTCATAGGGTATAATACTGCCCCCCTCATAGGGTATAATACTGCCCCCCTCATAGGGTATAATACTGCCCCCCTCATAGGGTATAATACTGCCCCCCTCATAGGGTATAATGCACCCCCTCATAGGGTATAATACTGCCCCCCTCATAGGGAATAATGCACCCCCTCATAGGGTATAATGCTATATAGATATAGAGTTAGATAGATATAGATAGAAAGATAGATGTAGAAATAGATAGATAGAGATAGATAGTAGATAATGGATAGAAAGTAGATAATGGATAGATATAGATAGAAAGATTCATAGAGATAGAGATAGATAGAGATAGATATAAAGATAGATATAGAAAGAAATATAGATAGATCGATAGGTAGATAGATATAGAGATAGATAGAAAATAGATAATGGATAGATAGATAGATAGAGAGATAGATAGCTATAGATAGAAAGATATAGAGATAGATATATAGAGATAGATAATAGATAGAGATAGATAATAGAGAGATATACAGATATTATTATTATTATTATTATTATAATAATAATAATAATAATAATAATAATAATAATAATATAGACATATATAGATAGATATAGAGATAAATATATATAGATAGATGGCTATAAATAAAAATAGATATAGAGATATATAGAGATAGATAGATATAGAGATAATAGATATAGAGATAGATAGAGATAGATATAGAGACAGATAGATATAGAAAGATAGATATAGAGATAGATATAGAGATAGATATAGAGATAATAGCTAGATATAGAGATATGTATAGAGATAGATAGATATAGAGTTAGAAAGATAAATATAGACAGATATAGAGATAGATAGAGATAGCTAGATAGATGGATAGATAGATATAGATAATAGAGATAATAGATAGATATAATAGATAGATATAGAGATAGATATAGAGATAGATGGATAGATCAATAGATAGATAAAGAGAGAGAGATAGAGATAGAGATTGATAGATAATGAGATATAGAGATAGATATAGAGATATAGTGTTAGATAGAAAGATAGATATAGAGATAGATAGATATAGAGATAGATATGGATATAGAGATAACAGATATAGAGATAGATAGATAGATAGATATAGAGATAGATAGATATAGAGATAGATAGATATAGAGATAATATATAGATAGATATAGAGATAATATATAGATAGCTATAGAGAGAGAGATATAGAGATAGATATAGAGAGAAACAGATATATATATATATAGAGATAGATATAGAGATAGATAGGTAGATAGATATAGAGATAATAGATATAGAGATAGATAGATATAGATATAAAGATAGATAGAGATAGAGAGAGCGGTAGATAGAGAGATAGATATAGAGAGAGATAGATACAGAGATCGATAAATAGATAGAGAGATAGATATAGATATAGATAATAGATAGAGATAGATAGATAAAGATAGATAATAAATATAGAGATAACAGATATAGAGATAGAGTAAGATAGAAAGATATAGAGATAGGTAGATATAGATAATAGAGATAGCTAGATAGATAGACATAATAGATAGATATAGATAGATATAGAGATAGATGTAGAGATAGAAAGATAGATATAGAGATAGAGCGATAGATAGAGATAGATAGAGATAATAGATAGAGATAAATAGATAGATAGATAGAGAAAGATAGATAGATATAGAGATAGATATAGAGATAGATAGATAGATATACAGAGAGATAGATATAGAGAGAAATAGATATAGATAGAGATAATAGATATATATATATATATATATATAGAGAGAGAGATAGATATAGAGAGATAGATACAGAGAAAAGATATAGAGATAAATAGATAAAGATAGATAGATATATAGATATAGAGATAGAAAGATAGATATAGAGATAGAGCGATAGATAGATATACAGAGAGATAGATATAGAGATAGAGATATATAGATAGATAACTATAGAGATAGAGAGAAATAGAGATAGATATAGAGATATAGATATAAAGATAGATATAGAGATAGATATAGAGATAGAGCGATAGATAGCGAGAGATATAGAGATAGATAGATACAGAGAAAAGATATAGAGATAGATAACGGATAAATAGATAGATAGGTATAGAGATAGATAGATATAGATATTAGATAGAGATATATATATATATAGATAAAGATAGATAGATATAGATGGTAGCTAGATAGATAATAAATAGAGATAATAGATATAGAGATAGATAGAGTAAGATAGATAGATATAGAGATAGATAGATAGACATAATAGATAGATAGATATAGAGATATATATAGAAAGATATAGAGATAGATAGATATAGATGTAGAGATAGAAAGATAGATAGAAAGATAGAGCGATAGATAGAGATAGATATAGAAATAGATAGATATAGATAATAGATAGATAGAGATAGATAGATATAGATAATAGATAGAGATAGAAAGATAGATAGATATAAGAGAGATAGAGAGAGAGATATATAGAGATAGATAGAGACAGATAGAGAGAGCGAGAGAGATATAAAAAAAACACAAACAAACACAATACTCACCTCTCCTCCTCGCTCCCACGCTGATTCCGGCAGCCGGCTTCAGTGTCAGGAGCTGCCCCCTCTGCCAGACACACAGCGGGTGCGCGATGTAGTGACGCCGTCGCGCACTGGCTGTGAGCCAGGAGCAGAGAGGACTGAGGGCGCCGCCGGCCCTGATTTACAGCTGTAGTCTGCAGAGCAGCTTACTGGGCTGGGGGCGGGGCCTCTGGGGGTGGAGACCTGAAATGAGATTCACTGCTTCGCAGTGAATATTCATTTCTCTTTAGCAGCGGGGACAGGGGCTCCTGCCTCCTGACACCCGCTGCTGCTCCGCTGGCAGGGGCCCCCATAGCAGCTGCATGGTGTGCGACACACCACTGGCTGGGGGCCCCTGGAGCAGCGGGGGCCCTAGGCAACTGCTGGCCCTGTATGCCAGCAGGTGCCAGGGCCCACCGGAGAATTCACCGGTTCCCCGGTGGGCCAGTCCGACGCTGCCAGCATTCCTGCAACTCCCCGCTGTGGGTAAAACGCATGCGGAATTCATATGCGTTTTCCCACAAAACACAAGCGTTTTTAGATTGCAGAATGCTTGCGCTTTTCCAAGTGATTTGAAGCGTCACTTGGAAACGTGATTGACAGGTTGGTCACACTTGTCAAGCACAACGCTTGACAAGTGTGACCAACTTTTTACCATTGATGCTGCACCAATAGTAAAAGATAGAATGTTATAAATAAAAAATAAAATAGATATATACTTACCCTCTGTCGGCCCCCGGAGTCGTCCCACCCTTCTATTCCCAGGGATGCCTTGCGACAATGACCTCTGATGACTAGCATCACGCGAGACCGCTACATCATCAGAGGTCATTCGCGCAATGCATCCCTGGGAACGGAACATGCCGGCAGCGTGGCTGAGACGCGGAACGACATCGGGGGACGACAGAGGGTAAGTATATCCCGATTTTTTATTTTAATTCTATTTTTTACAGGAATATGGTGCCCAGGGTCTGGAGAAGAGTCTCCTCCACACCCTGGGTACCATCCGCACATGACGCGCTCACTTCACGCATAGTGGGCATAGCCACATGCGTAAAGTGAGCGCTTCAATGCAATCCTATGGCGGCAGAATCGCCGCAATTCCACAGAAAAGATGAACATGCTGCGGATTTTACCGCTATGCAATTCTGCGGCGGTAAAATCTGCAGCATTGGCACAGCAACTGTGGAATCCCATAGGATTGCTTGGGGATGCGTTTTATTAGCGTTTAAGCGTTTCCGCTGCGGCAAAAAACGAAAACGAATAAAAAACACAACTTGGGCACATAGCCTTAGAGCAGTGCTCCCCAACTCCAGTCGTCAAGAGCCACCAACAGGTCAGGTTTTAAGGATTTCCTTAATATCGTCCAAGTGGCGGAATTACTGCCTGTGCAGGTGAGCAGAGCTCACCTGTGCAATTTTAAGAGAAATCCTGAAAACATGACCTGTTGGTGGCTCTTGAGGACTGGAGTTGGGGAACACTGCATTAGAGTAAGGGTTATCTCCATGATCCCCTGTGTGCTTTATAGGGGCAGTGACCACACAGTGGCACCCTGCATACGACAAGCTGCCATTTATTCATACTAGATCATCTACACGTGGCCGACTAGTCAGACAAATCAAGCCAGTTTTCACAGAATCATAGACAGCTAAGGGTCCCGTTACACATTGCGATGCACCAGAGATCCTGACAACGATATGACCTGGTCAGGATCGCTGGTGAGCTGTCAAACAGGCAGACTCACAAGAGATCAGGACCAGCGAGGACACGGGTAACTAAGCGCGCTTCGCATAGTTACCCGCTGTGTACCCTGGATACCAGCGTGCTCTTCTCTGAGCTTGCTCCAGTTTGATAATGTCTTTTTTTGAAATGTGGTGCCCAGAACTGGACACAGTATTCCAAATGAGGCCTGACCAAGGAGGAGTACAGGGGAAAAATTACTTCATGTGATCTAGACTCTATGCTTCTCTTAATACATCCAAGTACTGTGTTTGCATTTTTTGCTGCTGCGTCACACTGTTGACTCAAACAGTCTGATCTATTAGTATACCCAAGTCTTTTTCACACATGCTGTTGCTTAGTTATATTGCTCCCATTCTGCAGATGAAATTTTCATTTTTCTTGCCCATATGTAGAATCTTGCATTTCTCCCTGTTAAATCTCATTGCTTTAGTCACTGCCCATTGCTCAAGCTTATCTAGATCATTTATAAAAATGTTGAACACCACTGGCGCCAGGACAGATCCTTGTAGTACCCCCACTTGAAACTCTTTTCCAATTGGATGTGCAACCATTTTTTTACCACGTCAAGTGTAATCATTAAGCCAGTTATGAATCCACCTAACCGTAAACTTGTCAATCCCATACTTGTTCATTATTTCAATAAGGATAGTATAACATACTTTAGCTCGACTTCAGCAAAGCATTTGATATACTATATCTACCGCATTTCTCTAATCCACCCAGTCAGTGATTCCATCATAGAAGGAAATTAGTTTAGGTTGGCATGACTTGTTTGCTACAAACCCATGCTGGCTCTGGTTAATTACTTTCTTACCCAAATACTTACATACATGTTGTTTAATAATTTGTTCAACGATCTTTCCTGGTATAGTAGTAAGGCTCACTGGCCTGTAATTTCCTGACTCCATCTTCTTTCCTTTTATGATGATAGGGACAACATTTTCCCTGCTCTAATCTTGTGGGATTTCTGTTCTCCAGGATTTTTCAAAGATTCTTGCTAGTGGTTCAGGAATTTCCTCTGCTAACTCTAAGTACACTAGGATGTAGTTCATCTGGACCAGGAGTTTTAATTAATTTAAATTAGCCAATTATTCCCTCAATATCTCTCTTTCTAGGATTGTTACCCATTGTGCAGGGAGAATTTCATTTAGCAACACCTCCCATCTTTCTTGGATATTTCTGTCCTTTACAACATCCAGCCACTGGACCTTTCCTACCCTGTTTCTGAGGCCATTAAAATCTGCCTTCTGGAAATCACATCAGTAAGATGTTTATGAGAAATTTACACCTACAGAAGTAGTGCAAAAATCTCTGCTAGATCTAAAAAGAATACAAAATTGTTTATCATCTATTGCTTTTACCAGGTAACCCCCAACCTGTTGCTCGTGGACCCATGATGTGTGGCTCTCATGGCTGTCTGCTAGACCTAGTGCTAATGCACTAATGTGGCAAACAACTATGAAGAGCAGGTCTTCAAATGGTGACTTGAGCGGGTAGCCCTCACACAGGCAGTTCTGGATACTCATATATTGGCCTTGGGGTTGGTGAGAAATTAAAAGGGGTTGTCCAGGTTTTCCACGAAAGTCTACAGTCATTATGTGGGGAAGAGTGGAGGGCTTTGGATGTGGGTCATGATCAACTATCAGAGCTGAACGTGGCTCTCAAGGTAAAGAAGGATGTGGACCGCTTACACTATAATCCCCTTATGCTGTGTACAGAGTATGGTCATATTTTAATGACCAGGCCAAGTGCAAATTCTGATGAGCAGAAGCATGGAGGAGTAACATCAGGTCAGTCATGAAGCACTACACCACACACTCGTGGAGTGCAGTTTTTCAGGACTGAAGAACATGGTGGGCATCCAGCGCATCATTTGTTACAGAGCCTCACCAGCACAAGACTCATGCATTAGGAACGACACAAAATTAATTTCTACAGTCAAATAGCTGCACAGAGGTTACCCATGCACAATGTGAAGCGGCTGCTACATTTGTATAAAGTACACAATCACTCATATGTAAGGCTGTGCGCGCACATGTTGAGTATTTGCAGCAGATTTTTCTGCAGCAAAACACAGAATTTTGCAGGAAAAATGCAACACAACATGGAATTTTAAGTGTTTTCCACATTCATTTGAATGGGTGAAATAGTGAAATATACTGTAAGAACGCTGAAAGAATCGACTTGAGCAGAATTTAAAAAAAAAAAACAAAAACCCTTTGATGGTTCAAAGGCTCAAATCTGAAAGGAAGAAACAAGCAGCATGTGCACGAGATATCAGAAATCTCACTGGTACCCTAGGGAAAAAGCAGCACCAGCAAACAGCATGTGAACAAGCAGCTACAGGTGTGAACAGTTTTTGCTGTAAAATTTGGAATACGTCCGTATATTTTTGCAACACGACAGCCTTCTCAGAGCCCGAACTACCAATCCTGACACCACCCCCTCCAATGTTTTCAGTTTTTAAATTTAGGAATTGCAATATGTCGCCTCCTACTGGCTAAACGACCGATGATGTAGGAACCCCTAACAAATAGCTGACTTTAGCTGGCTGTCAGACCAAGTTACCCCTTCTGTGAAGACCCTATGCCTTAGTAAAGTGTAGTTCTCAAAACACAACTCCTTTAAACGTACCACAGATGAGAACTAGGTCACATTACAATTTACAGAAAACAATGTGCTAGAAATAAACTGTACAAGGGAAGAAACTGGAGATAACGGATGCGGCTAGGTACACAAAGTCATAACAGAGGAACGCTCCGAGCAACGTAGTGAGGTAGAGCCCTGGCACAGATGTTAAGGAGACCATGGGCTCTTATCACCGCAGGGACCTTGTATGCTCTTGCTAGAATTAGGCATTCTGAATACATCCCAAAGAAACAATTTACGTGGGTTAATGGTTACAAATTGCTTCTTTCCAAAAGATTAGAATAATAAATTTGCCAGTGTATATAATGAAGATAAATACTCCATCACTTTGCCTGGATTCTGATCTATAGTGCCACCATAAAAGTTTTTACCGTAACAGTCTTTCCCCCCCCCCAGTATCAGGCAATGGGCTCATGCAGACGACCATATTTTTGATACGAGTGCGATCCAGCAAAACATCTGATGACACTGACCAAGGTTATTCTATGGGGACGAACACGTGTGCATTTGATTTTCAGATCACACTTGGCAAGTCAATAAGTCAGTGTAAAAGAAGAGAAAAATTACCACCTTCAGATGACCTCAGAATTCGGTCTGATTTTCACGGACTGACAAATTGAAAAGATCGAGAAAATATCTCCCCCCCTCCCCACAAGAATATCGGATCACGCTATAGTCACTCTTAGAGTTTGATTAGCGTAATTGGAGCAATTTTCTCAGAAGATATGGTTGTATGACTAGTGATACGGACATACTAGTCCCGCCATCGCATTAATCACCATCATATGCCATGATGTACCATGGTCAGCACAATCATATGCCCCAGCCCCGCAGTGTGAATACATCATAACACACTGCAGGGCGGGAACTGGGGCCTCGGCAACACGCAGGCGTAATAGCCTGATGTCGGTTCTCGGGCAGTGCGCACAGCCCGAGAACTCTTGTCACAGCGCAGTCGCCGGCATACAAACCAGGATAAGGCCAGCGATCAGCGAGCTGGAGCTGGTAACCAAGGTAAACATCGGGTTTCTAAGCGCCGCGCAGCGCTTAGAAACCCGATGTGTACCTTTGTTACCAGCTCCCTGCACCAGCGCGCTGGTATCTTAACGTACACCAGGTAACTAAGCGACGTGCGTCGCTTGTTACCCGCGTGTCGCTGGTGCTGATCACTGGTGAAGCTGCCTGTTTGGCAGCTCACCAGCGATCATGTAGCGACACCAGCGATCTTGACAAGTTCATATGGTTGTCGGGATCGCTAGTGAGTCGCTATGTGTGACGGGGCCCTAAGTGCTGCTGAAGGTGGCTCTTTAACTTAAAAACCCCTGTTGGTCTGCCATGTCACCCAGGGGGTCAAAGTGTGAATCACGCTTCTTTTTCCCCCCATTAAAGAAAACACACAATAATAAAACTACTTTAGTATCAAGATCGTGCATAAAAGTCTGGTCAAAACAAACACTTTAACCCAATTGATAAACACTTGGATGACGAAAAGAATGAAATATCAAAATTGCATTTTTCTTTCCAATGGTCGCCGCAATGCCACAAAAAATGCAATAGCCGATCAAAAAGTTGCAACAACCCTAAAATAGTATTTAAAAAACAGCAATGCCATGCAAAAATCGGACCCTCATACAGCTTAATCGACTGAAGAAAACATGGGTCCTACAAAGCAGCGACACAATTGAACTTTTTTTTTTCCCAATACAAATTTCTAATTAATTTCCACAACTAAATAAACTATACAAATTTGGCAATGCTGTAATCATGAATTTTCATAACCCATACAGTAACTAATACAGTAAAAACAAAACCCAAAAAGCACACCATTGAGTAATTCTTTTTTTTTTCTTTGCAATTTCACCACACTTAGGGTATGTTCACACTTAGGCATGAAAACCGGACTCCTTCCCAGAAAACGCATGTTTTTTTTCCGCGATTTTTTCCGGAGTGTCCCCGACACACAGAAAATAGCCAGAAATGCGGAATTTATTGCAAAATTAATGAACATGCTGCCAGCGTTTTCGCGGTAAAAAAAACGCATCAATATGCACAAAAAGTGCAAAATGCATTAACCCCTTCGCACCCGAGCCTGTTTTTGCCTTCGTGACCGGGCCAATTTTTTCAATTCTGACCAGTGTCACTTTATGAGGTCATAACTTTAGGTCATAACTCTAGAACGCTTCAACGGATCCTACTGATTCTGACACTGTTTTCTCATGACATATTGTACTTCATGATGGTGGTAAAAAATTTTAGATATGATCTGCACTTATTTGTTAAAAAAAATCAAAATTTGGCAAAAATTTAGAAAATTTTGCAATTTTCAAACCCTTAATTTTTATGCCCTTAAACCAGAGAGTGATATCGCACAAAATAGTTAATAAATAACATTTCCCACATGTCTACTTTACATCTGCACAATTTTGGAAACATAATTTTTTTTTTTTTAGGAAGTTATAAGGGTTAAAAGTTGACCAGCGTTTTCTCATTTTTACAACAAAATTTGCAACACCATTTTTTTTAGGGACCACCTCACATTTGACTTGAGTTTGGGGGGTCAATATGACAGAAAATACCCAAAATTGACACCATTCTAAAAACTGCACCTCTCAATGTACTCAAAACCACATTCAAGAAGTTTATTAACCCTTCAGGTGCTTCACATGAATGAATGGAATATGGAAGGAAAAAATAAACATTTAACTTTTTTTCACAAACATTTTACTTCAAAACCATTTTTTTTTATTTTCACAAGTGTAAAAAGAGAAAATGAACCACTAAATTTTTTGTGCAATTTCTCCCGAATACGCCAATACCCCATATGTGGGGCTAAACCACTGTTTGAGCACACGGCAGAGCTCAGAACGGAAGGAGTGCCGTTTGACTTTTTCAATGCAGAATTGGCTGGAATTGAGATCGGATGCCATGTCGCATTTGGAGAGCCCCTGATGTACCTAAACAGTGGAAACCCCCCACAAGTGACCCCATTTTGGAAATTAGACCCCCCCAGGGACTTATCTAGATGTGTGGTGAGCACTTTGAACCCCCAAGTGTTTCAGTAAAGTTTATAATGTAGAGGCGTGAAAATAAAAAAATCATTTTTTTTCCCACAAAAATGATCTTTTAGCCCCCAATTTTTATTTTCACAAGGGTAACAGGAGAAATTGGACCCTAAGAGTTGTTGTCCAATTTGTCCTGAGTACGCTGGTATGCCATATGTTGGAGAAAACTACTGTTTGGGCACACGGTGGGGCTCGGAAGGGAAGTAGTGACGTTCTGAAATGCAGACTTTGATGGAATGGTCTGTGGGTGTCATGTCGCGTTTGCAGAGCCCCTGATGTACCTAAACAGTGGAAACCCCACACAAGTGACCCCATTTTGGAAACTAGACCCCCCAAGGAACTTATATAGATGTGTGGTGAGCACTTTGAACCCCCAAGTGTTTCAGTAAAGTTTATAATGTAGAGGCGTGAAAATAAAAAAATCATTTTTTTTCCACAAAAATGATCTTTTAGCCCCCAATTTTTATTTTCACAAGGGTAACGGGAGAAATTGGACCCTAAGAGTTGTTGTCCAATTTGTCCTGAGTACGCTGGTACCCCATATGTGGGAGAAAACTACTGTTTGGGCACACGGTGGGGCTCGGAAGGGAAGTAGTGACGTTCTGAAATGCAGACTTTGATGGAATGGTCTGCGGGCGTTATATTGCATTTACAGAGCCCCTGATGTACCTAAACAGTGGAAACCCCCAATTCTAATTCCAACCCTAACCCCAACACACCCCTAACCCTAATCTCAGCCCTAACCATAACCCTAACCACAAACCTAACACCAACACACCCATAACCTTAATCCCAGCCCTAACCCTAGCCCTAAAGGCCCCGTCTCACTAAGCAATCTCGGTAGCGAGATCGCTGCTGAGTCACAACTTTTGTGACGTAACAGCGATCTCACCAGCGAGATCGCTATGTGTGACAGCGATCAGCGAGTGGCCCCCCTGCCGGTATCGCTGATCGCTGGAAGAAATCTCTGGACATTTCTTTGGTCGCTGGTCTCCCGCTGGCCAGCACGCATCGCTGTGTGTGACAGGCGGGAGACCAGCGATCAGGTGTAAAAAATAATAAAAAAAATAAAAAATATAGTTATTCTCACCTTCCGATGTCCCGTTCAGCCATCCTGCCTCTCTCCACGCTCCGGTCCCAGTGATCCTTTGCACGAATGACCGCGAGACTTTGTTATCCCGCGAGACTGTGACATCTCGCGGTCATTCGTGCAAAGGATCACTGGGACCGGAGCGTGGAGAGAGGCAGGATGGCTGAACGAGACGTCGGAAGGTGAGAATAACTATTGGTGAGAATAACTATATTTTTTATTTTGATTCTATTTTTTACAGGATGGCCAGCGATGCCGGGCGCTCGGCATCGCTGTGCTGATCGCTGGTGAAGCTGTCTGTGTGACAGCTCACCAGCGATCACATAGCGACTTACTAGCGATCCTGACACCTTGATATCGGTGTCGGGATCGCTGGTAAGTCGCTCAGTGTGACGGGGCCTTAACCCTAGCCCTTGCATTTTTTTTTTTTACTTTTTTTTTTTATTTTTGTCACAAGATCGCTGCACTGCGATCTGACTCATAGTAACGCCACTTCACCTCTGATCATCTGTCATTGTGAGATCAGAGGAGAAGCAGCGTTACTATGTGACAAGATCGCTGCCTGGCACATAATAACGCAACTTCTCCTCTGATCTCACAATGACAGATGATCAGAGGTGAAGCAGCGTTACTGTGTGACAAGATCGCTGCCTGGCACAGCTGTGCCAGGCAGCGATCTAGTCACACAATAACGCTGCTTCACCTCTGATCAGCTGTCAGTGAGATCAGAGGGAGAAGCCGCGTTACAATGAGGGAGATCGCCGGGAAACAAGCAGCTTTCCCAGCGATCGCTCCCATTGGCTGCTGTGACGCTGACGTCATCGGGACCTGAACCAATCAGGTCTCGATGACGTCGGGGGTCCCAGCATGCATTGCGCACCGGGATCCCCGCGTTGGAAGGTATGTGGGGGTCCCGGGGGGCACAAAACCGCCGACAGTAGATAAACGTCGGCGCTGCACAAAGCCCAGCAAGCGCCAACGTTTATCTACTGTGGGCGGTCGTGAAGAGGTTAAAATGAATGGGAAGCTTCTTTTAGGCGTTTTTGAGCCGATTTTTTGGTAAATCCCCGGGAAAACCGTGAAAAAAAACGCAACGTGAGAACACAGCCTAAGAATTTTCTTATTTTCCAGTACACAGAATTTTATTTTATTTTTTAAACCAAAAGACACCATATGCCTGTGCAGACAGAAAAATAAAAGTTATGGCTGTTGGAGAAGAGGGAAGAATAAAAAACAATAGAGCAAAAACAGATTTAAGAAAAAATAGCCTGGTTGGGAAGGGGCAAATGCAATAAATGCTGAACTTTAATATTCAATATAAAAGTTGAGCAGCACAGAGGATTCATGAGAGCAATGCTGGGATGTGTTACGAAATACATACAGCACATTAACAGATCAATGACTATTTCATTACAAAGCTCAATTATGCAGGGCCATTTCATTACAGAAAAGACCACTTTACAGTTGGCAACGCAGACCATTTATCAACTGTGCTCTCTGCTTGTCAAATAAAGGATTGACGAATAGGAAGAAACACTGCTGGAAAAACTGCAGCCTACACAGAAGAGAGAAGGGATATTCATCAAGACTTGTGCCTAAGAAAGGCACATAGTGAAGTGCATACAATTGGGGGGTGTTGGTGGCCTGCTAGCAATTCATTATGCTAATCAGGTAGTGAATGTGTATAGCGAACATAATGAAACCTTTTCAGTAAGTAAACTAGCCAACCAATGGATGATCGACTATCATATCAGAGGAGACACTTACTGCAGCAAGCCTTCTGCAGGCCCTCCTTTCAGAACATCAGAGATGACAATAGAGGTTTCTCCACTCTGAAAATGGGGGTTATCTCTGCCGCCAGATATTGCGATCCCAAATCCAAATCCTGGAGCCTAGGAAAATAAGATTTACAGATTGAGTTCATTCACAAAAAGAAGGAGATGCAGACCTTTTCAAGCTAAGCATTGCAAAATAGAAAATCTGCATTGATATGCAGCATAAATGGCTACAAAATTACAGATCAACACCATTGGTTTTACGCTGAAGAGATTTCAGGAAATCTCATCCACAATGCGTCTATTGTAAAACGCAACAGATTTGCAACAAGCAATTTCATAATGGAAAACCTGCTGTATACACCCAGGTGGGGACATACCTGAACACTTTATTCACATAAGGACATTATGCTGTAGATTCGGTAGTCAGTTTTTTCCTTCTTTTAGCATGTCATGAATGGAGTTATAATGGTACAGATCAAAGGCTGGGGTGCCGTGAATCTGATCTCACAAACATTAGCAACTATACCCTCTAATGTCAAGTGACTTTCAAGACTGCAGAAAATATTGGCGACAATTGTGTATAAGAGCCGTGACGGAAGTCACTCAGACATAAGATGCTGGTGTACCACTAGGTCGACGACTGGTTTTTATTGCCAGGTTCAGCAGGATGATTAACTATTCACAGGGGTTTGTTTCACAAAGATGACTTGTCCATACATCTAATAAGTATTCATCATTTGCGCTTATTTTTTATTTAAAGGGGGTATTCCCACCTCCAAGTTTTTATCCCAATATATGGCATGTGTTCTATTAGCCAATACCTCTAATTAGAAATGTAGTATAGTTTTTCTGATTCGCCATGTCTTCCCTCCTGTGAAGAGCATTGAATCTTAAGTATCCATGGTAATGCCCACTGATATAGTGATAGTTAGCTGGTTGCTAGTGGTCGTAACCATGGATAGCTAAGGTCCTACAATGCTTGCACATCACGAAAGCAACATAGTGAATCAGAAAAAACTATACTAAATTTCTAATTGGAGGAATTTGCTAATATTATAAACCACTACATATTGGGATAGGATCTTTGAGAAGGGTAAACGCATAAAACTGAATATAAAAAAAAAAAAAAGTCAATTTCAAGCTATAATTAAAACGCAAATGACAACACAACAAAAACAGCTGCAGATGTGATGAATTGGGCATATAAATTTTATAGATATGGAATCCATAATTAAAAAAGCAGTATAAATTTTTAGGTACATTGTTTTTCAAAGCTATTAAGTCTGTGTCACCTCCCTGACCCTTTCATGCTGACCCCAATTCACTACTTCCAAACAACATGTATTTGCACAAATAAAAATATCTACCGGCAATTTCAAAATTAACTATTATCTCCAACATAATTATTCAGCATTTATTTTTCGCATATTTGATTCTTCAAATGCAATAATCACACTGAGAGGGTCAGAAATTTGCTGTGCATGTGATGCACAGGCTTCCAATAATTAAAAAAATAACACTAGGGGGGCCCTGTGGACAGCCAGAGTAAGTATGTTGGAGCCAAATTCTATTTTATGGTTGCTTGGAAGCACTTTAGTTGATTAGAGCCATGAAGTATAATATTTACTTTAATCTGGTATTTTGCTTGTATTTCTCACATGCAAATGTACCAAGCACAATGTGTGTGAACATTTTGTTTTGTAGCAGCCTCCCAAACTTCCTACTACCGGAAGTCATATAACGGTAAGTAGGCTCTAACCTCATTCATACAGAAGGCAGTCACCCACTCAACAAGCAATGACAGTCCCCAGCCACATGAAAAACAAATAAATAAATCATCACAAATTGATACACCAAAAGTGTATCAAAAGGGACATAAATGTAATAGTTGCCTTTCTGGAATCCCCCTGCATTGTCATTAGTGCTAGTAGGCAATATAAATAAATATTTTATATTTTTGTTTTGCAGCATCACTACTATGAAAATGTGTGCCAACCGGCAGCTCTGACAGCTGCTCACTAGGGTTAATTTATGATCTAAAGCAGTCATCCCAAACTTCCCTTGAGAGCCACATTTAGTGGGACCACTCCCACCTAAGCCATAGAGAAGCCCCACAGTTCCGATATGACAGCCAAAGCTTCTCCACAGAAATCACAATGAAACGTTGCACACACACCCTCCTTTAGGCTGTGTGCACACGCTGCGGATTCTGCTGCGTTTCCGCAGCGGTTTTGGCCCTGCGGAAACGCAACAGTTCCGCTGACATGGCACAGTACCATGTAACCATATGGCTTTTCAAAACCACTGTGCTCACGCTGCGGTTTTTCCGCGCGGTTTTGCTGCTGTTTACAAACCGCAGCATGTAAATTGTTTCTGTGGATTCCGCAGCGGTTTGACACCTTTAACATAGTAGAGGTGTGAAACTGCAGGGCTAAACCGCAGGTCACTAACTGCGGTTTTACCTGCGGATCCGAGCGGAAAAACCCGCAGCTGGATCTGCAACGTGTGTACATAGCCTTACAGGCAGCATACTTACATCCAGGGGATTCACACTTTACCTGTATGAGTCAAACACATACCCCACAGTATCACATCCAGCTTCAAAACCCCACTAACTGGCAGTATCCTCCTAAGTTCCACCTGCATACATGCATCCAGATCTGCTCTTCTGCTCACAAGTCACCATCTGAACACCTTCTAGTCATAGTTGTTTACTAAAGCTGGCAGGTCGCTGCGAGCCACATGTTGGGGATCCCTGATCTAAAAGAGCAGAATACACATTGGCCATGTCACCTGTAACTCTGGAGACATAAAGGTCCACACCAGAGCTTCAAAAAGATGGGATCTATTGTTCCCAATTGAGTCAGTTCTTTAGTTATCTGCTGTTCTCTGATGGTCGGAATAATGCACAGTGTGATGTGTAGTCGATGCAGCGCTAAGGCCACAGGACCTTTTCCTGCAAAGTGTGTTTCAGTGACGCACACTTTAAAAGCTGCTTTGAACAATCACATTTTCAATATTTTCCATACATTACAATACTACAGACTAGAATACCCTGACCTCAGGGGCACTGGATGTAGGAGGTGAACAAGCAAGCTAGACCTGAATTTTGAGGGGTATGAGAAAAAAATCCAATAAAGGGGTAGTCTC
Organism: Dendrobates tinctorius; assembly: GCF_039654945.1. Lineage (NCBI taxonomy): Eukaryota > Metazoa > Chordata > Amphibia > Anura > Dendrobatidae > Dendrobates > Dendrobates tinctorius. The sequence goes on from NW_027361765.1 coordinate 16,377,207, forward strand.
AAGTTTGGAAGTTATCCCATATCTCGAAGAATTAGTGATACCTTACCAATCGCTCAGGATCTGACCGCTGAGGCCCCACCAATCCCGAGAAACAGGTCTTAAAGAGCCCCATGTGTAAACAGCAGTCATCAATCATTTGCACAGCTGCTCAATTCTTTCTTCATGGGACCACCAGAGATAGCCGAGCACTGCAGCTGGCTGGTCTTCGGCCCTCCCATTAGAATGAATAGCGACGTTGTGTATTATGGACCACCATTCCATTCACACAGGACTTTTCAGGTTCCCAGGCCTCCGGACCAGTGACGGTCTCAGCGGTTTGCACCCACAATAATCAGGAAGTCATCCCTCTCCCATGGAGAAGAGAACTTTCTAACTGGAGAATTCCCCTTTTGAAGAAAGTTCTAAAGTTTGCAAACCATACAGCCACTAAAATTGGTGTGAGGGAATCCCTGCTAATTATTCACATTACGTAACCCAGCAGAAGATAACCACCTACCCCTGCTACCACTGTCACATGCAGGACTACAGCAGGGACATCACAGAAAAGGCTGCAGCCAATCACCCAGATCAGGCGCTCATGTGGAGGTGGTAAGCAAATCTTAAGTTTATCTTTCTTAACCATAACAGAGCTTATAGTCAAAAGTTTGTTGAAAGGGGCAACCTCTTTAAATATAGAACTAAGATTCATTGAAATGACCCCTAGATGGATCACTGTGGGGTGGTACCACTATAGAAGCCTCATGCTCATCCTAACAGAAATTTGAACACATGGGAAACTTATGAATTGTGTGGTATATATCAGTGTAGTGGACATATCAAAAACCAAACAGCCCATCCAAAGCCTATAATCTGCTTACTGTACACAACACATCTATAGCAGCAAGTAATAAAGGGGTATGGTAATGTCTAGACAGTAAAATATGCCAGATTGTGCATTTTAGAGGAAACTACAGTGACTCACGTGTATATTAACATAAATTTATACTAAAGAAGAGGAGGTCATACAGACACAGCGGACTAGAATTGTAGTTAACAGAGCGGTTGTCAGAGGGATAAAGACAATAAACTAGCTGCAGAAAATGGTACAAAAAAAAAAAAAAACACAATCCCCAGCACTGATGCTTGCTTAACTTTCCTAGAGTAGTTATATGCCAGCAGGCTGATGAGGCCGGTGATTAACGTGACCACTGTAGGACACTTCATTGTTCCAAAAAATATACAAAAATTTATGGGAACCACCAAGGTAATAAAGAGCTGCAGAAGTAATAGATTTAGCAGATAAGTAACTTTTTTTTTAATTATTTTATATTATTTCCAATAGTTTGTAAATGGGTTCTTCAAGTTAAGAAATTACACTAAGAACAATTAAATAAAATTTCTTCCACAAATCTGGAAAATTCTAGGATCCAATCAACCAGTCTTAGGCTGTGTACCCACGTTGAGGATTGTATGCGTTATTGCAGCGAAAACACTGCGAAAACACATACAGAACACACCCCATGCATTCCTATGGCATTGCGCACATGCTGTGCTAATGCTGCGTTTTTTTCCGCGGCACAATTACATAGTGGAAAAAAAACGCAGCAGGCTCATTATTTTTGCGGAATCGCTGCGATTCCGCAACCATAGGAATACATTGATCCGCGTACTTTCCGCATGTGGCTATGCCCATCATGTGCAAAGTGAGCGGCTCATGTGCAGATGGTACCCATGGTCTGGAGGAGGACACTGTCCTCCAGGCCCTGGGTACCATATCCCTGTAAAAAAAAAATATTAATAAAAAAAAAAAAAATTGTGTTATACTCACCTTCCGGCGTCCCGCGCAGCCTTACCGATGCTCCCGCCAACTCCCGTTCCCAGTAATGCTTTGCAGCAAGCAGGGCTGTGTAGTCGGAGTCGTGGAGTCTGAGTCGGTGCTCATTTTGGTGGAGTCGGTATAAAATGGACCGACTCCAACTCCTAAAATATATAATAAATTGGGTACAGTAGTTCAATGCAGAATGTGCTGAATATTTTTTCATCGGAATTTGGGAAAGTTATGAAATGTCCTATAAATGGCTGTTCTATTCCTGATCTAAGGCTACATTCACACACACTGTTTTTGCTGTGGTTAGCTGCAAAAGCAAATCAGATTTTTAAAAAAACCACATCACCTGAAAGGTTTTTGAGCTCATAGATAATGTTTTCAGTAGCAAAAGCAGATTAGAAATCTGCTATATCTATCCATTTATCCATATCTGTCTATCCATATCTTTTTAGTACCAGAAAGAATGAAAGCCGGGTAGCACACAGTAACTTTTTTTTTTTTAGCACCAGTCAGGTACACCTCATAGCTGCCCAAAAGGACACCCAGGACAGGCATTGCTCGTACAATAAAATAAAATATAATTTATATATATATATTCAATATTACATAGTGTATTACATATTTACAATTAGTTTTTTGTGTTCTAAAATTGTATTCTAATAAATATATATTATGTTCCATCTAAATATCTTGATTATTGTATCATAAAAATGATTTGTCTGATGTTCACATTGTACTACAATACATTTTTCACTTAAATATAACCAATTATAAGCAATATATGTGGGAGTCGGTGTAAGGGAAATTGAGGAGTCGGAGGTTTGGCTCCACAGCCCTGGTGGCAAGGACCTGTGATGACATAGCGCTACAGTATCGTAAGACCGCTACGTCAAAGGTCTTAGTCGCAAGGCATCACTGGGAAAGGGAGCATCGCTGAGGCCTGGGGACGCCGGAAGGTGAGAATATCACTTTTTTTATTTTTAACATTCTTTTACTAATGATGCTGCATAGGCAGCCTCAATAGTAAAAACTTGGTCACACTAGTCACACTATGTTTGACAAGTGTGACCAACCTGTCAATCATATTCCAAGCAATGCTTCAAATTGCTGGAAATGTGCTTGAATTCCGCACGCGAAAATCGCGTGAAAAACGCTCATTTTCCGCGGGAAAAATGCATGCGTTTTTCCCGCGGCGGGAGTTACGGAAATTTCCGCAGCATCTCTGCAACGTGGGTACATAGCCTTAGTGTAAAATGGTACAATCATAAGTCCAAAAGAAGGTGCGATGATGTGTAAAAATGTGAAGAAAAGAAGAATGCAATGATTTGGAAAACTCCAGAGCCACAAGTTTATTCACAACAGAATAAACAGCACAGATCAGAAGATGAACAATCGACATTTTACTATTTCATTTGAAAAAAAAAAAATTCACCGTATTTTTCGGACCATAAGACGCAACCCAAATTTTCAAAAAGAAAATAAGGAAAAAAATAATAATTTATCAAGTGGGGGTCCGCCTTAGGCCGGGGTCACACATGCGAGAAACTCACAGGAGTCTCGCATCTCAATACTGCCGGAACTCGGGACCAGAGCACTCCGCTGAATGTCTTTCTATGCAGCAGAGTGTTCCGGTCTTGAGTATCAGCAGCAGTGCCAGGTATTGACTTGCGAGACTTGTGCGACTCCCTGTGGACAGCGCTTGATTGGAGCCAATTTCATCCTATAACAGGACAATGACCCAAAGCACACCTCCAAATTATGCAAGAACTATTTAGGGAAGAAGCAAGCAGCTGGTATTCTATCTGTAATGGAGGAGCCAGCGTGGTCACCAGATCTCAACCCCATTGAGTTATTGAGGGAGCAGCTTGACCGTATGGTACGCTAAAAGTGATCATCAAGCCAAACCAACTTGTGGGAGAGGCTTCTGGAAGCATGGGGTGAAGTTTCTCCAGATTATCTCAGCAAATTAACTGCTAGAATACCAAAGGTCTGCAATGCTGGAATTGCTACAAAGGGAGCATTATTTGATGAAAGCAAAGTCTGAAGGAGAAAGTTATTTCAAATAAAAATCTTTTTTTCGAGCCTTGCCAATGTTTGGACTAGATTTTAAATTTGGCTACTCATCAATATCTATATATTTGCCTTAAATTGTCCGTCATCCACTTCCGTCTGGATGTCCCCGAATCCATCGCGCCGCACCGGAAGTACGCCATTTTGGAATAACCAAGTGATGACAATTGGATCCAGGATGCAACTGCGATCCCGACCGCAGCTGGCATCCCAGCTGCCGCTCGGATGCAGGCTGCCGTAGTGATCCCGGCAGCCGCTCGGATCCCGATGCTGTGAAAGGGGTGTAACGAGGAGGTAGGGGTGTAATGAAGGAAGGGGTAATGGGAGGGATGCCGCCGGACCCCCGCCAGGACCCACCGCCTGACTACACGCGCCGGATCCTGCCACTGCCTGCCCACCTCTGTGCAGTCACAGCCAGCAGGAAAGACAGCGGCTTGAGGCCTCTGCTGGAGATTGGGTGCGGCCACCCTCTGGTGGTGCCGCACACCATCTCCAGCACAGGCCGCAAAACACCGTCTTTCCTGCCGGTTGTGACTTCACGGAAGCGAGTTGGCCGCCACCCCTAGCGCCACAAAACTGCCCCCATCGTGATGTTACTTGCCCTCCCAATGGGATAGTTTGATTAATAAAAGTATGAGTTTTCATGGAAAACACAATTGTCTTAGCGACCCCAAAATTTGGAACGGTAGTGTATTTTGGACTCTGAACCAAATAGTTTCCTATATGACTATATACTCAGAGACTCTCAGGCTGTGTGCCCACGTTGCGTTTTTTTTTTTCGTTTCCGCCGTACGTCAGAGGTCATTCGCGCAATGCATCCCTGGGAACAGAAGTTGCCGGCAGCGCCAATGAGGGCCAACAGAGGGTGAGTAGATCTCTATTTTTTTTTTATTTTAAATATTCTATCTTTACTATTGCATAGGCAGCATCAATAGTAAAAAGTTGGTCACACTTGTCAAGCACTATGCTTGACAAGTGTGACCAACCTGTCACTTTTCCAAGCGATGCTTCAAATCGCTTGGAAAAGCGCAAGCATTCTGCAAGCTAAAAACGCTTGCAAAACACTTGTTTCGCGGGAAAACGCATTCGAATTCCACATGCGTTTTACCCTGGCAGGGAGTTACGGAAATGCCGCAGACAATTCCGCAGCATTTTTTCAACGTGGGCACATAGCCCTAAGGTATGTTTTTCTTGAAAACACCAAAGCGCTTCACTGTCTAATTTACCAGGGAGACATCAAGCCACCAGTTCCTGATACACAAAACCCATGGATCAGGCAGCAGGTTCTTTTTGAAGATGTGGTCTAGCATTAAACTTTAATCACTTCCAGGACCAGGTCTGGTATAAAATAAATTGAAACGGCTCTAATTTATGAAAATGGGAGCTGAGTAGATATGCCTCAGTCACCTGACTGTTGAATCCAATCACAGGCTTCACTGGTCCTACAAAATCCACAGTGCAGTCACTTTCAAGACCGCCAAACAGAACAGCACGCTCTGGATCCACAGAGATGACAGCGTTACGCACGGTCACGACTACAGGGCCAAGCTCTAACCCTAAAGTGGCTGCCCTATGTTGTGCTCCCTGTGGACGAACTTGAGTGACATCAACCAAGGCCTTTTAAGGCCACTCAGACACTTTATGAGCTCGTTCACATGACCGGATTTTCTGTCCAAATACTGTCCATGAAAAAAACGTGCAGACGAGTTTTTCTTTACTGACGGAAATTTGTTGTGAAAAAAAAAAACAAACAACAACAACTTGTGGCACGCACCATTTTTCTTTACAAATCGGATGAGACTTGCCTATGCACCCAAAAAAAAAAATGAATAAAATTCCATATACAGCCACAGTCAGTTCACAAATTCAATGAAGTTCTGTGACATAGAAAAATGTAATTGGTTCTGTAAATAATTAATATCAGCTGCTGTAAAAATAAATGGATTGCATTACGGTTGACAAGTGAGGACAAAAATCATCCCACTTTTATGGATGAAACTCTGAACAATTTTTTGATATGCTCTTGTGAACCTACCTTGAGTGTCTGAGTATTTAGGGTAAGTGCACATGTTGCGGATTGTGCGGCGAATTTTTCCACGGGGATTTGGGAAAATCCGCAGGTATAAAGACCTGCGGTTTACCTGCAGATTAGCCTGCGGCTTTCCCCTGCGGTTTTACACCAGGACAATGGAGTAGGTGTAAAACCGCTGCAGATTCCGCACAAAGAATTGAAATGCTGCGGATTTAAAACCGCAGCAAATCCACGCGGAAAAATCCGCAGCATGTCCACAGCGGTTTCCATTTTCCATAGAATATAAAAGGTACTGTACACCGCAGCAGAAACTGGTGCGGATCCGCAGCAGAATCCGCAACATGTGCACATACCTTAAAGGTTGTATGTAGCTCCCACGTGCTTCTGAGGCCGTCATTCCACCGACTACTGTTAGCATAACTCATCTCTGGACTAGTTCACAGTACAATGCGGATCTGCACCATCAGAATATCATCTCTACGCCACCACTGATGACAGGGGCTATCAATTTTTTTTTGCCAATAATCGTATGTATGCTGTAAGCATAAATAACTCTCCTCTGATCTTGTTCACATTACGCTGCAGTAGTTCCTGGACTGGCTATACTTCAATTTCTGTGTTTGTCTACATCCCTGGTGTTAGGTCTTCTGCTGTGTCCTTGGCTACAGTCCTGGTCCCCGCTCTCGCACATACCAACCGTAAAAGTCAGCTGTGCCATCACCTTCGTTCCATGTGTGCACCCTAACCTGTGGCTAGGGGAATTCATCTCACCAGGTGAGCCCTGACAGGATGAGAGTGGGGCTATGCTTGTTATTATATAGCAGCGTACTCCTTAGGAACAAAAACTATGCCGGAAAACTTAAATGGAGAGGAGATGATCCTGAATTTTTTCATATCAATACAAATATTTACAGACATACCATTTCCTGTTTAACACCCAAGTTTTTTGAAATCATTGAAAACAATTAACCCCCCCCCACCCCAAAAAAAAAAAAAAAAAAAAAAAAAAAAATTGGACCAGCAAAACAACCTCAAAACATCTTTGAACCACCACCATATTTGACTGTAGGTACTGTTTTCTTTTCTATGAAGGTCTCATTCAGTTTTCGTTAAAACAGTAGAATGATGTGCTTTACCAAAAAGCTCTATGTTGGTCTCATATGTCCACAAGATGTTTTCCCAGCAGGATTTTGGCTTACTCACGTACATTTTGGTAAACTGCAGTCTAGATTTTTTTTTATGTCTTTCTGTCGGGGAGGGCTCTTGGGGCTTCTGCCATAGCATTTCATTTAAATGTCAATTAATAGTTTGTGCTGACAATGATTCACCCTGAGCCTGCAAGACAGATGGAATTTCTTTGGAACTTGATTGGGGCTGCTTATTCACCAGAGTATCCTGAATTGCAACCTTTTATCAATATTTTTCTGCCGTCCAGGGAGATTAGCTATAGTGCCATGGGTTGTAAACGTCTTGATTATGTTGCACACAGTGGACAAAGGAACATCAAGATCTCGGAGATGGTCTTGGAACCTTGGTAAGGCAGATATTTTTCAACAACTTTTCAAGTCCTCACACAGTTCTCTTCTCCTCTTTCTGTTCCCCATGCTTAGTGTGGCACACACAGACACACAATGCAAAGATTGAGTCAACTTCTCCCCTTTTATCTGGTTTCAGGTGTGATTATCATATTGTCCACAACTGTTACTTGCCATAGGAGAGTTTGAACGAGCATCACATGCTTGAATAAGAGTTGTTTAGTAGTGATGAGCGAGCGTGCTTGGATAAGGTGTTACTCGATGAGGACAGGAGTGTTTGTTAGGCAATCCCTGCGTGTGTTGCGACTGTCGAACAGTTGCAAGACATGCAGCCATGGGCACTCGAACCTATTTTTCAAGCACGCCGAAAATACTCGATTAGGACACGAGCATACCTTATCCGAGCACACTTGCTCATCGCTATCATTTACCCATCATTTTGGAAAGGTGCTAACAATTTTGTCCATCCCATTTGAGGTTGTGTGACATTATTTCCAGTTTACTTTTTTCCAACCCTTTGTGTTATTCCAATAACAAACCATGTGTTATTGCAATAATTGTCTGGGAGATTACTTCATTTTCTGGAAAAATTTGAAGGGTGTCAACACTTTTGGACGTTACTGCATATATTTCTATGTACGCCTTGGCCTGTCTAGCACAAAGTTTTACCACATAGGGAAACACTAAGGCTACTTTCACACATCAGTTTTTGTGCATCAGGCGCGATGCGGCGAAAAGTGTAAAAACCAGATCCGGCGCCTGTTGCCACCGGATCCGGTTTTTTCCCCATAGAGTTTCATTATCGCCGCATCGCGCCTGATGCCTATGCGGCGTATCCGGTTTTTGCCAGATCCGGCAAAAACAGCCGGTCCGGCGTCTGGAAAAAACGTTCTCTGCAACGTTTTTTCTCAGCGCCGGACCGGCTTTTTCCACAGCGCATGCCCAGACTGTGAATGTTAACCCCACAAGTGCCCGGTGAGAGAGAGAGAGATCTCTCTCTGTCACCCAGACACTTGTGAGAGATCTCTCTCGCCGGGCACTTGTGGGGTTAACACTCACAGTGTCTGGGTGAGAGAGAGAGAACTCTCTGTGGGGTTAACCCCACAAGTGCCCGGCAAGAGAGAGATTCTCTCGCCCGGACACTGAGTGTTAACCCCACATGTCTCTCTCTCTCTCCAACCCCCTCTCCTCTCCCCTCTCCCCTCCCTTTCAGCAGCTGTCTCTCTCAGCGGCTGTCTGTCCACCTCCTGCTGCGGCTCCTTTAAATCACGTCCGAGCCGTATCAGACGCCGCACACACATCCGGTGTCATGGCTGCAGGCCGGATCCGGCGGCCCGGCTTTTCGCCGCACGCCACCGGACCCCACACACCGGATGTGTGAAAGTAGCCTTAGAATTAATTGCACTATGGGGAAATTTATCACATTAATTAAGCAAGTCTATTGAAAAAATTCAAGTTTTGTGCTCTATAGTTTGAAAATATTTTCAATTTTCCCCTCATCATTATTCTAAATAGTGGTTCTGGTGCTTTACTGAAGAAGCAGGGCCTCCATTGCCATAAAAAGTTTACAATAAGTTTTGCTAATGAAGTGGCATAAATTAGATACTGGTATAGATTTGACTCGCTGTAAAGGTTATGCCTCCTTGTCGCGTTGTACTACATCACACTGTGTAACAAAATCTGCAGTAATTTTCAGTATTCGTAAACTTCTCCGTGTGCCTATGGCACCTAAGGCCTGTGTCACACATCAGTTTTTTTGGTCAGTCAACATCCGCTAAAACGGCAGATAACGGATTCATTCCTGTACTGACCACAACGTTTGGCACCGGTCCGTTATTTTAACGGATCCGTCAAAGGAAGAATTCTAAAGGAGAGAGAGAGAGAGAGAGAGAGAGAGAGAGAGAGAGAGAGAGATAGAGGGATAGATAGAGAGAATTTTTCAGCCGCCAGAACAGAGTTTAGGGTTAAATTTGCGGCTGAGTGAAGTCTTTTGGGCATGGGCAGTGAGACATGCGGATCCGGCCGCCCGAAAAAACGTTGCATGGTCCGTTCGGGCATGTCGGCAGACGTCAAAATTTTGGCGGATCCGCAAAAAAATTGATCCAACGGATGGCCATCTGTCAAGATCCACCGGTAATGCAACTCAATGGGAAAAAAAACGGATCCACCAAGAAAAATGGCGGATTTTTTTTTGCAAAACGGCGGATTTTGACTGATGGACACAAACGGATGTGTGAAACAGGCCTTAGGAACATCTTTCACACACAAAATAAAAGTTTAAAGCAACTAGTTTAGAAACAAAAGGCTGGATTAAAGCTTACTAAAAGGCCTTCACATGTTTATTAGATGACTCAAAGCAAATTGTATTCTTCTGCCATGAAAGAGCTATTGTTTCGTCACAGAAGCACTGCTTTGCCGCATGCACACGAGACCAGCTGTGCAATATAACCTGGACGAATTGAAAACTCCAGTAGGACGTGGTTACTTTTTACAGTGCAAATGAACGGTGTCTTATAATGACTTTTTTGTAAATTCCAGTATGCTATATATCGGTAGCGGATTTTTTTTTCTCCCAGAAATTGCATACATATGTATCCAGGGTGAAATACACAGCTGAATTTAGTGCAGGCGCATCTGAGCTGTGATTGGCTGCTCTAAGCAACCAAGACCTTACCGGGACAGTGGTGCACTTACACTGCAAGAAAAACATGAATGAGCGTTGTTAAATATATTCAATTCACGACTATCTAGCCATGTACACAGGCTGTCAATCACCCAATGAAAGCGTAAACACTAGTTCATTGGGAGAAAATCTTTTGTGCCACAGAAAATCATTCTCAGCGATGCATCGTCCTGGGCAAACAGGATTCGCACTGCTGAGAACAACGGCGGCCTTTGCGCACTGAGCGATTTAGTACAAACAGAGAACATCGCCCTCAACAGGGCAGAGCAGTGCACCTGCGCAAGAGACACGACAGTCAGCAAAGAGGACGTCACCGTTAGAAGATGGGAGGCGCTGGACAGGACCGAGACATCCATCAGACCAAGACCGGACACGGACCGCCCTTGGGTGAGTATAATCTAACTCATTTTTCTTCTCTTTCAGGTTACATCAGGGGCTTATCTACAGCATTACAGAATGCTGTAGATAAGCCCCTGATGGCGGTGCCAGCAGCTGATACTCAAAAAATGGGGCGACAGATTCCCTTTAAGTTTATTCATCTCGGCATGCTTCGCATGACAATCTCCGCAAGGAGAAATGATACTTCTTGGATATCATTTTTTCAAGGAAATTTTAAAAATTTATTTTAAGGACCTATCCAGGTTTGAAGTGAATTTAGGGGTCCTATATATTGGGAAACCCCCAAAATTGATACCATTTTAAAAACAGCACCCCTCAATATATTGAAAACTTCAGTCAGGTAGTTTATTAACCCTTCATGTAATTTTCAGGAATTAATGCAAAAGGACATGACAAGAATATTATATTTTTACCACCTAAATATCGGCAACTTCTGAACAGACCGCTACAGCCGGCAGACTCTAAGGCCGCTATTTGGCCGAGAATTGCCATGGCAAACATCAGGACCACGCAATCATGATCTCAGGGTATCCCAATCAGCAAAGAGGAAGCCCCCACATTCTGCTAACCATTTATATGATGTAGTCACTATTTACGGCAACATTTAAGTGGTTAAACAGATATGGACGATGCAAACACTGATCGTGGCTGATGCAGCAAGTTGCCTTTATATCGCAGGACAGTAAAAAGACTTATAGGAGGTCATTAAGGGATTAAAATCAGTTTGATTTTGTTCCTGCAAAGTCGGACAACTTCATGAGAGTACAGACAAATTTTTCACGGCTAGCATCCGATTTACATCTGACTGCAATGCGATTTTAACATTGGCTTTTACATAGAGCAATTCGCTGTCATTTACACATCATTTTCAAAGGAAATATTCGACACACGATAGATCGATAAAAACCTAGCAATTCATCTGCCACATACAGTAATATCACAACGTGACAGTTTAGAATAGGATATATACACCTAGAGTAGATGGATTTAAAAATATTACTGATCGAATAAAATCTGGCAATTGCGCAGCCGTGTACAGTAAAATACAGCAGGACCTGACAGGATAGAAGGATTACATACAGTAAATACACAATAGAAAGATGTCAGTGACAATACAATTAGTACAGCGTGTGTAGCTTACTGTACAAGTAATAAAAGATAATTTATCTGAAAAAAAAAAAAAAAAATGACGTGGGCTCCCCAGTAATTTTCTTACCCAGCAGAGGGAAAGCCGATAGCTGGGGTCAGATGTTTATAGCCTGGTAAGGGGGTAACACCAATGGAACTTCCCAGGATATTAATATCAGCTCAAAGCTGTATACTTAGCCTTTACTGGCCATTAAAAACTTCCCATGGAAAGTATACATGGCCCCTTCCTAATATCAGCCAGCAGCTGTCTGCATAGCCTTTTGCTGATTATTAATTATAGGCAGGTCCCATGTCTTTTTTTTTTTGGGAGGGGGGGTCCCATTTTAATAGCCAGTAAAGGCTAAGTATACAGCTGTGAGCTAATATTAATATCCTGGGGAGCTCCATGGGTATTACCCCCTTCCTAGGCTATAAACATCTGCCTCCAGCAGTCTGCTTTCCCTCTGCTTGTTGAGAAAATTATGCGGGAGTCCACGCCATTTTTTTTCAGAAAAATAATCTTAATAATTAAATACATGTACAGTAAGCTGCATACACTGCACTAATTTTATATGCCACTGACAGCTACAGTATATATCTACAGGTGCTGCTCACAAAATTAGAATATCAAAAAGTTAATTTCAGTTCTTCAATACAAAAAAAGAGAAACTCATGTAGTCATTACAGAGTGATCTTTTTCAAGTGTTTATTTCTGTTAATGTTGACGCCATCATTTACAATGTAGTGTAGCACGTTTGCTCCTGGTTGGCGTCCACCCCAACGCGTGTTTTGGCACGCTGCCTTCGTCGCCCCCTGACACAGGCGTGCCGAAACGCGCGTTGGGGTGGATGCCATCCAGGAGCAAACGTGCTACACTACTTTCTAAGTGATTTCCTACCTTGGTTTTACTATTTTGAACTCTCTCACGTTTTACTGCACTGCTATTTAGTAATGCTATTATGTCGCTCCAATCACTATATGTATACACAAATATTTTATGCTATGGTAACATCAATAAACTACACAGTTCTACCTTTGTGCATGTCACAAGTGTTTTTAATCCAGTTTTTTTCGTGCTCATGCATAATTTGAGAGACCCCACCCCTCTCTTGTGTGACATGCACATAAGGAGCTGTCTTACACCACGTGCCCATACTAGAAAGTGCCTGTCTTAATCCTGCTCATTTAGACACTGTTCATATGTTCAGGTTTTAAATACATTAGATAGGGACTGCTTCAATACGGGTTACCTTGACGAGGTGGAGCAGCTTGGCATAATACTTTTTTGCAAAAAAAATGTGACTAAATACCCTGTATTTGTTGTTACCTTTTATCAGCACTTGCTGACTACTGTCATATGTCTTACTGCAAGGTATTTCTGCACATTTGTCATTCTGTGCTTTTTGTTTGTGTTACAGTTCTACCTTTGTGTTACCCACTTGGTAATTTGATTTTTTGATGTCATACACTAGTTTTTTCACTGCTGCTATAGTATGATTTTTTTTTTATATATATATATATATATATATATATATATATATATATTGCACTCAGCATTATGTCCATCTATATTTCTATCTTTGAATTAATGTGTTATTACGCGCTTTGAGTTATTGTTTTGTGTGTATATTATCTGCTTACATTTTATACACCATAGTGCTCCTTTTTATACCTCTGGGTTGTGCGTCCCTTCTTACATTTTGTCATATTTAATCTTTTCATTGCTAATTGTCCTTTATTTTTACGTGTACTGAACATTAAACTGTTTACTTTTGAACTATATGATCGGTTTCATTTCTCCTTTTTTCAGCTTTATGTATTTATCGATTGTCCACACAATATCACTTTGGTCTGGCTTCTAGGTTGCAGGGTCTTTATCTTAAGTAATTTTATATTGTATACGCCCTATTACTACAGATACCCTCAACATCACTTGGCATTTCCTTTGTTACCCTTTTCTTTTACTGTACACAGAAGATGAATTGCTGGTTTTCAAATGAGAGCGATGTGTAAAAATCGGACAGCACTCACATGGTCCGAGTGCTGTACGATTTTTTTTCTCTCACCCAAAGACTTCTAGTGCGGGATGCGACCCGATTACAATTGCAGCCTGCTGCGATTTTCTTTCAAGTCCGATTGTGTTCTAATCTGGAAAAAAAAACGCAGATGAACACACAATAATAGATATAACAGTGGTCAGAATGCAATCCGATTTTTAATCTGATTGCAACCGTCCCATTTCATCGCAAGTGGGAATGAGCCCAAAGTCAGAGGTACGTGTGAAAAAAATACCATGCTCAGCAGCACATAACCTCCCACTGGATCCATGTGTGGTCAATTTTTAACATGGACCAAAAAACGTTTGTCTGAATGGACTCTAATGCAAAGCGCAGGCATGAGGAAGCCTTCTGCACTGCCTGTGACAGATCGCTGATCTGTCACAGTGACCTGTGATGTGACAGATCAGCGATCTGTTGCAGGACAGTGATGTCCCACCTGGGACTATGTAATAAAGTAAAAAAAAATAAATAAATAAAAGTAGTGTTAAAATAATAAAAAAAAAAAAAAAAAATCGCCAAATAAATTAGAAAAAAAAAAAAAAATTCCCCCAATAAATCCATTTTTTGGAAATAAAAAAAAACAAAACAATAAAAAGTACACATATTAGGTATCGCCGCGTCCCTAACGACCCGCCCTATAAAACTGTCCCATTAGTTAACCCCTTTAGCGAACCCCTTAAAAAATAAAAATAAAAAACGAAGCAAAAAATAATGATTTATTATCATACTGCCGAACATAAAGTGCAATAACGCGCGATCAAAAAGACGCAGATAAATATCCATGGTACCGCTGAAAACGTCATCTTGTTCCGCAAAAAACGAGCCGCCATACAGCATCATCAGCGAAAAAATAAAAAAAGTTATGGCTCGCAGAATAAAGCGATGCAAAAATAATTCTTTTTTATATAAAATAGTTTTCATTGCAAAAAACCGACAAAACATAAAAAAACCACCTAAATGAGGTATCGCTGTAACCGTACTGACCCGAAGAATAAAACCGCTTTATCAATTTTACCGCACGCGGAACGGTGTAAACGCACCCCCCCAAAAGAAATTCATGAAACGCTGGTTTTTGTTCATTCTGCGTGCCAAAAATGGGAATAAAAAGCGATCAAAAAATGTCACATGCCGGAAAATGGTACCAATAAAAACGTCAACTCGTCCCGCAAAAAATAAGACCTCACATGACTCGGTGGGTCAAAATACGGAAAAATTATAGCTCTCAATATGTGGTGATGCAAAAACTATTTTTACAATAAAAAGCGTCTTTTAGCGTGCGACAGCTGGCAAACATAAAAACCGCCATAAATAGTAAATCAAACCCCCCGTTATCACCCCCTTAGTTAGGGAAAAATAATAAAATAAAAAAAATTTATTTATTTCCATTTTTGCATTAGGGTTAGGTCCAGGGCTAGGGTTAGGGCTAGGGCTGAGATTAGGGTTAGGGGTGTGTTGGGATTCGGGTTGGAGTTAGAATTGGGGCTTTCCACTGTTTGGGCACATCAGGGGCTCTCCAAATGCAACATGGCATCTGATCTCAATTCCAGCCAATTCTGAGTTGAAAAAATCAAATGGTGCTCCTTCCCTTCAAGCTCTGCCATGCGCCCAAACAGTGTTTTACCCCCACATGTAGGGTATCAGCCTACTCAGGACAAATTGCAAAACAATTTTTGGGGTCCAATTTCTCCTGTTACCCTTAGGAAAATAAAAAATTGGGGGCAAAAATATTTTTGTGTGAAAAAATGTTTTTTTTTTTATTTTCACGTCCGAGCGTTATAAACTTCTGTGAAGCACTTGGGGGTTTAAAGTGCTCACCACACATCTAGATAAGTTCCGTGGGGGGTCTAGTGTACAAAATGGGGTCACTTGTGGGGAGTTTCAATAGTTTAGGTACATCAGGGGCTCTCCAAACGCACATGACACCCGCAGACCATTCCATCAAAGTCTACATTCCAAAACGTCACTACTTCCCTTCCGAGCCCCGACATGTGTCCATGCAGTAGTTTTCTCCCACATATGGGGTGTCGGCGTACTCAGGACAAATTGGACAACAACTTTTGGGGTTCAATTTCTCCTGTTACCCTTGGGAAAATAAAAAAATTTGGGACTAATTAATCATGTGAATAACAAATATACACCGGCGCTACCTAATACAAGTTATGGTGGATATGTGCAATACAGCCACTGCTGGCGAATGCCCTGGGTCTGTGCGCACCCAAGGGAGAATCAATAACAAAAAATAAAAAATATAAAATATTACACCTGCGCTGGCTGACTGAATCCTGTAATGACCATCTAAGTAGTTCATGAATAAGTAGTGTACTTCCTGTAAACTGTGGGGCTGCAGATGGATCCAGCGTGCGCCACATGTGAAGATAGCTATACCCCGATGGTAACCGGAGACGCAGCACCAAGGAGGCGTCCCTCCTATAGGCGGTGGTGCAGGAGCGTCTCTACAGCTGACAGCCGCTGGACACGCTGAATGATGGCGGCGCTCTCCGGCCGAGAGGCGCCGCCGGCGTGCAGCGGCAAGAAGGGAGGAGAACCAGGAGACGTCACCAGGGAAAGAAAGGAAGGGGGCGCGTACAGGCCAAACTAGAAGCCAACGCATTTCTAAGGTCTACGGACCTACTTATTCACGACCTACTTAGGTGGTCATTACAGGATTCAGTCAGCCAGCGCAGGTGTAATATTTTATATTGACTAATTGATCATGTTTGTGGAAAAAATAAGATTTTTTTATTTTCATGCCCAGGCATTATAAACTTCCGATCTCAATTCCAGCCAAAAACGTCAAATGGCGCTGCTTCCCTTCTGAGCTCTGCCATGCGCCCAAATAGTGGTTTACCCCCACATGTGGGGTATCAGCGTACTCAGGACAAATTGCACAATAACTTTTAGGGTCCTGTTACCCTTGTTTAGGTACATTAGGGGCTCTCCAAAGGCAACATGACACCCGCAGACCATTCCATCAAAGTCTGCATTCCAAAACGTCACTACTTCCCTTCCGAGCCCCGACGTGTGCCCATACAGTAGTTTTCTCCCACATATGGGGTATCAGCATACTCAGGACAAATTGGACAACAACTTTTGGGGTTCAATTTCTCCTGTTACCCTTGGGAAAATAAAAAAATTGGGGACTAATTGATCATGTTTGTGGAAAAAATACGATTTTTTTATTTTCATGCCCTGGCATTATAAACTTCTGTGAAGCCCTTGGGGGTTCAAAGTGTTCACCTCACATCTAGATAAGTTCCTTAGGGGGTCTAGTTTACAAAATGGTGTCATTTGTGGGGGGTTTCCACTGTTTAGGTACATCAGGGGTTTTCCAATCGCGACATGGTGTCCGATCTCAATTCCAGCCAAAAACGTCAAATGGCGCTGCTTCCCTTCCGAGCTCTGCCATGCGCCCAAATAGTGGTTTACCCCCACATGTGGGGTATCAGCATACTCAGGACAAATTGCACAATAACTTTGAGGGTCCTGTTACCCTTGGGAAAATAAAAATTGGGGTGAAAAGATTTTTGTGGAAAAAATATGATTTTTTAATTGCACCGCTGTACGTTATAAACTTCTGTAAAGCCCTTGTGGGTTCAAAGTTCTCACCACATATCTAGATAAGTTCCTTGGGGGGTCTAGTTTCCAAAATGGGGTCACTTGTAGGGGGTTTCCACTGTTTAGGTACATCAGGGACCCTCCAAACGTGACATGGCATCCAATCTGAATTCCAGCCAATTTTGCATTGAAAAAGTCAAACGGCGCTCCTTCCATTCTGAGCTCTGCCATGCGCCGAAACAGTCGTTCCCCCCACATGTCAGGTATCAGCGTACTCAGGACAAATTGCACAATAACTTTTGCAGTCCAATTTCTCCTGTTACCCTTGGTAAAATAAAAAAATTGAACCTGAAGTATTTTTTTTGTGAAAAAAAGTTAGATGTTCATTTTTTTTTTAAATATTCAAAAAAATTCCTGTGACGCACCTAAAGGGTTAATAAACTTATTGAATGTGGTTTTGAGCACCTTAAGGGGTGCAGTTTTTAGAATGGTGCCACTTTTGGGTATTTTCTATCATATAGACCCCGCAAAGTGGCTTCAAATGTGATGTGGTCCGTAAAAATAAAATGGTATTGTAAAAATGAGAAATCGCTGGTCAACTTTTAACCCTTATAACTTCCTAACAAAAAAAAATTTTGGTTCCAAAATTGTGCTGATGTAAAGTAAACACGTGGGAAATGTTAGTTATTAAGTTTTTTGTGTGCCGTATCTCTGATTTAAGGGCATAAAAATTCAAAGTTGGAAAATTGTGAAATTTTCGCCAAATTTCCGTTTCTCTCACAAATAAAGTTATTTGAATGAAATTTTACCACTAGCATGAAGTACAATATGTCACGAGAAAACAATGTCAGAATCACAGGGATCCATGGAAGCGTTCCAGAGTTATGACCTCATAAAGGGACAGTGGTCAGAATTGTAAAAATTGGCCCGGTCATGAACGTGCAAACCACCCTTGGGGGTGAAGGGGTTAAAAGCGTTTTTTTTCCCCAGCCTTTTTCACCCATTGATAGAAATGAGTTGTACAAAAAACGCTGAAAAGAAATAAATAAATAAACAGGTACCAGTTTTTGCTGCGTTTGTGCCAAAACCTGATGAAGTAGGATCAGATTTTTTTTTCAATAAAGTTTATCAGTCTGCACAATAGACAAACGTACCATGAAAAAACCACAGCAAAAGCCTGTTTGTTGCCGCAAGTTTCTTACTGACAAGAGAGCAGGTTTTGCCTTAAGAAAAAAAAAATGCATTAAAAACGCAACGTGTGAACATAGCCTTATACAAGTTTTCAAATAAGACACTGTTCACATGCCCCGTAGTTATCTCTGGTTTTCGATCTGCTCTGGCACTGGAAAAAAACAAAATAAAGTGCTCCAGTACAGGACTCATTCATTAGAATGGGAACGTTGGGGGTCATAAAAACATGTCAGCTAGTAAAGAGGCAACACTAGCTTTGTAGCTGAATCAAAAAGTATTCTGCACACCTTTTCTTAACCAGGAAAAAAAAAAAAAATACAGCAAAACGGATTTTTTTTTTTTCTTTAAGCTAGAAGAGTAAGGAAAACTTCTCCTAATGGGTGATTTCCATTCTGCATCGTTTGTTTTTTCTTTTGCAATGGATCCAGTATTAAAATACAAAATTATATATATAAATTTGCAAACAAAAGGCATGTCAACATGTGAATGGAGCTCAAGATTGCATGAAATGTGAAAAAAAGTTCTAGGCTTGACATCTCTGTATGTGCTGACATTTCTTCTGTCGTGGAATTGTCCACTACTTGAACAACCCCTTTCTAAAAGCCACTTGCAGAACATTGTTACATCAAATGAGCGCTGCAGCCAATCAGCTGTCAGTGATCAGCTGCAGCTCATCAATATTCCAGCAGTGCTAACATGTGCTCTGAAGAAAAGCTGCTGCTGTTCAGCGCTCAACGATTGGCTGCCGCACTTGTAACAACGTCCCAGTAGAACCCAGTGCTGACCGCTGGGGCAATGCTGGTGCAGGAGGTGAGTATTAGGAATCTAAGAAGGAGTTAAGTACTGGACAACCCCACCAGACATAAGACATAGTAAAGCAGTAATGAGCCGTAACCACGCTTTCATACATAGAATGTACTGAGAAAACTTAGATTGTGAAACATTACAGCCAATGGGCCTCATCCTAAGATCCCCCCAATGTCACACAGCTCCCTGCCCACTAAGGGAGTCCTGTGCACCAGGAGTGATGCTACACTGCTCAGTTACCTTATCACTACGGTGTACAATTCAAAGACTGACACAACTAAAAAGCCTGGCTCTAAGTCCCCAGAGCAGAGTACAGTCCTGGAGTAGCCGCACACCAGCTCATGAGGAAACCCCCGAGACTTCTAACTGGCGGTGCTGCATTCAGACACCGCAGTACAAAGCTCACAGCACCACAAGTGTGCAGAAGAGAGTGCCATGACCAGCGTCTGACTGGCCCACCGAAGGATTCTCCGGTGGACCCTGGCACCTGCTGGCATACAGGGCCAGCAGTTGCCCAGGGCCCCCACTGCTTCAGGGGCCCCCAGGCAGTGGTATGTCGCACACCATGCAGCTGCTAGGGGGGCCCATGCCAGCAGAGCAGCAGCGGGTGACAGGAGCCCCAGTCCCTGTTGCTAAAGAGAAATGAATATTCACTGCTTTCCACACCCACATGGGCGTGGGAAGCAGTGAATATCATTTCACGGTCTCCACTCCCCCAGGAACCCCGCCCCCAGCCCAGTAAGTCACTATGCGGCTGTAAATCAGTAAGTCTCTCGATCCATCTCTCTCTATATCTATCTTTAGCTATCTAAATATCTATTTATCCATTATCTATCTTCTATCCTTAGATCTAAAAAAAAAATATATATATATATATATATATATATATATATATCACACACTATACCCTGGGAGCGGGGGCGGGGGCGGGGGGGGGGGGGCAGCATTATACCCTATGGGGGGGCAGCATTATACCCTACGAGGGGGGGGGGGGCAGCATTATACCGTGAGGGGGTGCATTATACCCTATGAGGGCTATATTCTATTAAATGGCTGTATTATATTCTATGAGGACGCTGCATTATACTACAGTATATGAGGGGGCTGCTTTATATTCTATGATGGGGCTACCCCAACTCCTACTACATAATTAAGAATTGTACTACCTTATATTATACCTGGATATTAGTGTGTTTTACCACACAATTGGTGGTCTTGTATTTATCTCTATGTAGCTACATAGTGGGCCCAAGGTGTTCCAGTCCGACGCTGGCCATGACAATGAGCACACTGGGCCCTGGCCGGACCCCCAGAGCAAAGTACAGTCCTGGAGCAGCCGCACACCAGCTCATGAGGAAACCCCGAGACTTCTACCTGGAGGTGCTGCGCTCCGACACTGCAGTACATGGCTGTATACACACGTCCTTGGCTCACAGCACCACAAGTATGCAGAAGAGAGTGCCATGACAATGAGCACACCGGGCCCCGGTCGGACCCCCAGAGCAGAGCACCAACGCCAGCTGACAATCACACCGTTTACAAGGGATTTGGACCAAAGGAAAATGACAAACCCCATTTCCTCCTCTGTGGCTTCCTGACATCTGGCTTTTGTCTATTGTTCCCAGTGGCAGCAGTATCCTGAGCTGCAGAGCGCGGTTAACCCATCGCTGGCCGACTTACCCTGT
The DNA here is from genome assembly GCF_039654945.1 of Dendrobates tinctorius. Taxonomy (NCBI): domain Eukaryota; kingdom Metazoa; phylum Chordata; class Amphibia; order Anura; family Dendrobatidae; genus Dendrobates; species Dendrobates tinctorius. Next base: position 16,398,159 of record NW_027361765.1, read on the forward strand.
GGAGTGTGACAGTCTGCTGCTCCCATATCGCAGTCTCTTCCATTACAGTGTTCTGTGGAGGAGAAGAAGGGACAGGTGAGTCATGTGCACGGACACCACACACAGCAACAAGTAACAGGAGCACGGAGGAGGGCACTACAACTCCCAGCAGAGCTGGACCCACTAACGGATCACACACCGGGAGCAGAGCGCTGAGCTCGGGGCGTCTCCTGGGAGGAGCTGACGGGCCGAGTCACTGCCCAGAATAACAACACAGGAGAGAAGTTGTCACACAGCGCAGCGCAGGGGCCGGGCTCAGCCGCAGCACTCACCGGAGCCCGGGAGGACGGGGACGCGCTGCCCAACTCTAGCGCTGCTCCGGCCGCTCTCCCGGATACTGCCTGTGGGAGCTCTGGCCACTTGGAAGGGGGCGGAGCTGCCAAGGCCACCCGCAACGTCATACGTCAGCGCGTACACACCAGCGCTACGGCCTGACGTAGGATCTGCCACCCGCCCCTAGCCGCTCAGCTGAGCGCAGTCCTGGCACGGAGAGGACCGCTGCGTGCTCACTGACAGCCTGCACACGAACTCCCACTACGGCTGCACAATTGCTCATAATGCGCAACAACACCTGCTTTGGAGGGGATGGTGGCCCCCTTCCCAGCCACTACGCCCTATGACATCACTACACTCCAGCAACGGACTAGCCCTGGGTCAGCAGCGCTCTCTATTTTAGAACCCGTGCAGCTGTTTTTAGATGATGAATAAGGCTATGTACACATAGTGCATGGTGCTGCGCATTTGGAGAAATCCGCAGGTAAATCCACAGGTCAAAAGACGTGCGTTTTACCTGCGGATTAGCCAGCGGTTTTCCCCTCCGGTTTGACACCTCTACAATGGAGCAAAGAATTGGCATGCTTCGGATTTGAGACCGCAGCAAATCCACGAGGAAAAATGCACAGCGGTTTTAATTTCCATTGAATACAATACAATGATACTGTATACTGCTCCGCAGGACCAAAAACGCTGCGCATCCGCAGCAGAACCCGCAACATGTGCATACAGCCTAACCCTTCACTTGACAAACTGAACATTAACCCCCTAGTGACGGAGCCAATATGGTGCTTAATGACCGGGTCAAGTTTTACAATTCTGACCACTGCCCCTTTATGAAGTAGTAACTCTGGAAGGCTTCCATGGATCCCGCTGACTGACATTGTTTTTGTGTGACATTATACTTCATGTTAGTGGTAAAATTGATTCGATCTGACTTATTTAAGAAAAAAACGGAAATATGGCAAATTTTTACAATTTTCAAACTTAATTTTTATGCCCTTAAATCAGAGAGATATGTCACACAAAATAATAACATTTCCCACCTTTACTTTAGATCAGCACAATTTTGGAACCTTTTTTTTTGGTAGGACGTTAGAATTACAAGCTGACCAGCAAGTTCTCATTTTTACAACAAAATTTACAAAACCATTTTTTTTTTAGGGACTACCTCACATTTGAAGTGACTTTGACGGCTGTACATGACAAATACCCAATAGTGACACCATTCTAAAAACTGCACCCCTCAAGGCGCTCAAAACCACATTCAAGACGTTTGTTAACGCTTCAGATGCTTCACAGGAACTGATAATTAATTAACATCTAGCTTTTTTTCACAAACATTTTACTTCAGAACCAATTTTTTTTTTATTTTCACAAGTGTAAAAAGAGAAAATGAACCATAAAATTTGTTGTGCAATTTCTCTTGAAAACGCTGATACCACATATGTGGGGGTAAACCACTGTTTGGGCGCATGGCAGAGCTCAGAAGGGAAGGAGCGCCGTTTGACTTTTTCAACGCAGAATTGGCTGGAATTGAGATCGGATGCCATGTCGCGTTTGGAGAGCCCCTGATGTGCCGAAACAGTGGAAACCCCCCAATTCTAACTCCAACCCTGACCCCAACACACCCCTAACCCTAATCTCAGCCCTAATCCTACTGGGAAAATGGAAATAAATATTTTTTTATTTTTCCCTATCTAAGGGGGTGATAAAGGGGGATTTGATTAACTATTTTTTTATTTTGATCACTGTGATAGACCCTATCACAGTGATCAAAATGAACCAATAGGAAATCCATAGGCTATGCCCCCATATGCTGCTCCATAGACTATGCCCCCATATGCTGCAAAAAAAAAAAAAAAAAGCCATACTCACCTCTCCTGGGTCCATCGCCGCTGTCTGCCACTTCTTGTGTCAGTGACTGTTCAGCCAGCAGAGGGGCGGCATGCACTAATCACGTCACCGTGCCCCCTGCTGCCTAAATTTCACTGACACAGGATGCAGCAGAGACAGCGGTGAGCAGCGATGGACCGGGGGACAGGTGAATATCGCTATATTCTCACCGATCCTGCTACGGTCTCTGCAGCCTCGCTCGCTTCTCCACTGTCTCCCTTCCCTTCCTGTCTTCAGCGGTCACGTGGTACCGCTCATTACCACTCATGAATATGCGTATATTCATGAGTGGTAATGAGCGGCACCACATGACCGCTGAAGACCGGAAGGGAGACAGTGGAGAAGCGAGCGAGGCTGCAGAGACCGCGGCAGAACAGGTAAGTATGATCTTTGACACCCCCGCTCCCCCTCCCCTGCAGACCCCCAGGTATAGGACCCGTGTATAAGCCGAGGGGGGGACTTTCAGCCCAAAGAAATGGGCTGAAAATCTCGGCTTATACACGAGTATACACGGTAATCATTTATTATACATGTACTGTAAGCTGCACATGCACTGTACTAATTATATATGTGACTGACATTTATATCTATCTATTCTATGTATATACTGTATGCATATTCTATAGGGTCACGTTGTAATTTTACTGTACGCGGCTGCTGAATTGGACAGAATATTTCCCTTGAAAAGTGTTGGTAAATTACAAGAGAATTACTCTATTTAAAAAGCTCATGTTAAAATTGAATTGCAATTGCATTGCCATTCGGATGTTAATCGGATGCTAGGTGTGAAAAAAAATCAGATTGTACTTGCATGACATTTGTATGACACTAGTCCTACTTTTCAGGACCAAAATCAAAACTTTTTCACGGTGATGAGTATGAGCCCTTTCAATGAATTTAGTAGGAGAAATACTCAAAACAGAAAAACAAACAAAACTATTTGTGTCAAATCTCTTATGAGTATCAGTGTGGCTCTCAGGAGTTGGGCGCAAAGTCATAGTGTGTTCATTTTTCATATGAAACCAACCTTAAAGAGGTTGTCCGTTCCAAATTGGCAAGTCTGCAGTCACTGTGTGACTTACGAATCCCCTAGCCCACGCACTGAGACGAGTCGCCAGTTTCTTTCAGCCAGAGTCTGTTTAGTGGGCAAGTCTTCGCTCTATAAAAGTGTATGGAAGTGAGGAGGCGTAGAGTAGCAAGGAGTATGCATAACTCCTACATACCCAACAGTTCCGGGTCAGAAACTGGCGAATCGCCACAATGATTGTGCTAGGGAGATACATAACTTATCGATTTGGACCGGACAACCCCTTTAAAAGGGGTGTTCTCAAGTTTGAAAGTTGTGCCCCATCCATGGTAACTCCCCCTAAAACTTAAAATAAGCTTTGGAGGCTGATTGTCATATAGACCAGTGTCTGTCCCATAAATCTTTATCTTTACAGCTCACTTACATATTAATATCTGTGATCTGATCTCTTATTCTAGAGAAATCCACAATATCTTAAGGTACTGTCACACTAAGGCTGGTTTCACATTAGCGTTGAAACAACGCTGCGCACTGCGTTGGTAAGCCCCGCCCCGATCCGGCTCCTTGCCCGCCCCATCCGGGATCACCGCCTACTATCGCATTTGCACGCATGCGATCGGCGCACCCTATCTTTAGCATAGGGTGCGCAGATCATGCGCTGCCAGTGTGAAAGTAGCATGCTGTGCACTGTTGACGGTGCGCCGTGCGCGCCGAAATGCAACATTGCATTGCTACTTTCACACTGGCAGCGCATGATCTGCGCACCCTATGCTAAAGATAGGGTGCGCCGATCGCATGCGTGCAAATGCGATAGTAGGCGGTGATCCCGGATGGGGCGGGCAGGGAGTCGGATCGGGGCGGGGCTTACCGACGCAGTGCGCAGCGTTGTTTCAACGCTAATGTGAAACCAGCCTTAGCGATGTACCAGCGATCCCGACCAGCAATATGATGCGGTCAGGATCGCTGGTACATCGCTAAGTGGTCGCTAGTGAGCTGCCACACAGGCAGATCTCACCAGCGACATCGCTGGGCACGGGGGTCGCTACTTACCTGTCACACCAGGCGAACCTGCGTCCTCTCGCCCGCGTCCACGCGTCGCTCGTCGTCACAGCAGGAACCGCCGCAGGAAGCTGACGACGAGAAACAGTCCAGCCTGTTCTCGTGCGATCAGCGATAAGCAGCGTGGGAGCGGGTTGTAGCTAAGTATCACACATAGCGATATCGCTAGCAATATCGCTATAACGTCACAAGTTATAGCAATATTGCTAGCGATATCGCTTAGTGTGACAGTACCTTTAAGGTATCATTTTTCAGCTTCCTATGACATGACCTACACGCCCATATAGATGTTGATTGTAGTGACAGATTCACTTTAATTCTACATGCCACTACATGCATTTTAATATGTTTCATGAGAAATATGCTGAAATATACAACACCCAGTACAGAACAAAACTGACCACAACATATTTACCGATTGCTGAATGTGAAGATGATGCATAATTTTGCTGTCAATAGTTACATGCAGATGGATTGTGGGTGTTGCAGTTAAATTCACCCCATGCATTGCAAAGAGTACAAATCTGAAACAGAAAGTGTATGCCCATTTCAAAGCCTGCAGTAAGCTTGTATTTCCATTGTGTTTTTCCAATATTTGTGGATGGAGTTTTGAATCCCCCATCCACATGCATTGAACTGGAAAGTGGTGCAAACCCTGCACCACAAATAGTGGCATTTCTTCCATGTGAGTACACACCCTAATGATGCAACAGTTAATGAGCTCATAAATGTCTGAAAATCTGATGGACAGCAGGATTAATTCCTAATAGACGTCTATGGCTAAAAATCTCTTCTACGATGTTTGTTAATCCACATTAATGAAAGTAGGCCAACACATCAAGGTCAAAACACAAGCTGGAGGAGTTTTATTAGCAAGTGCCAATGTGTTGTTACATTGCAAGTTTAGGGATCAGGATGGAGGTTTCATCAGTACCAGATCTGCAGGATAGTGTATGGCTGTTGTATGTGCACATTTATATGAGCCACTGCACAGTAACCTTTCAAGGTTACACTAATCTTTAGTGTAGACCTGCTGTTACACACAACGCAAGATCAAATGGACCTTAAGGCCCCTTTACATTTAGCGATGCACCAGCTATCTCGACCAGCGATATGACCCGGTCAGGATCGCTGGTGCATCGCTAAATGATCGCTAGTGAGCTGCCCCCCGGGAGATCTCACAGCGATGCAGCAGCGACACAGTGGACGATACGTACCTTTCAGAAGCGGCGATCCTGACGTCCTCAGTCCGCGTCCACGCGTCGCTCGTCGGCGCCAGCAGGAAGCGCCCGACGAGAAATGGAGCTGCACAATCAGCGACAGACAGCGGGGGAGCCGGTCGGAGGCAAGTATAACAAATAGCGATATCGCTAGCGATATCTCTGCTGCATCACCAAATCGGTGATGCTTTAGCGATATTATTAGCGATATTGCTATGTGTAAAACCCCCTTTACTGTACTGACACCAACAAATCACACTTCATTCATTTCATGTGATATATCAGCTCACAATTGGACTGATGCCCTGAAAAAATCTGCGCTTACTACAGCAGTTTATGGCAGTAAGACTGCCCCCTGACCTTTTTGTCACAGGAAGCAGGGCATGTGTGGGAGGATTTTCACTATACTATTGGCTGCTTGTCACCCTTATTCTACATGCAGAACAGATCTGAAAGCAATACAACCTTTTCTGTGCAAATAATAAGCAACTTGATCATAAATGTGTATCATAAAACCTATATGGAAAGTTAAAAGGCAAAATTAAAAAAAAAAAACATACATCTTGGTCAGCCATATAAAGTACATACTATGAAGCAAGGTCCAACTGTTCTATGGCCTTCATATACCACTGGTGTAAGCATATCAATTGCAACACTCGTGTTCTACATGAGAGAGGAATCTCTGGCATCCACCTTTTCTTTATATGAAAATCCCCAGCAAATCTCTCAAAGCATTCTGCAGTACATAACCAGAAAAGAAAAATGACTGAGACAACCTGTGAAGTCACAGATTGCAGCAAATGCAGACTGCTGCATGTTACAAAGACTGTCGAAAGCCGTTAAAGGGTACTGTATATGCCGTCTATCAGGTGGGTACAATCCACTATCTGCCTAATGTTACAAAAACTGAACATACACACTGCAATGTAAAAACGACTTGCAGTTCATATGGTCAGTCTTAAGTTTCTTTTAATCTCTTCATGTTTGTAAAGATGCAAAGGGGTTAAAAAGTGACCTGACAATTCAGGCAACAACGTCCACTTGGAAGACAGTATTTCATACATAATGGTCACAAAGATGGCAAGACGCTCGGAAAAACTTGCTGGGTACAACAGAGCCTAAAAGATGCCGTGTATACATACCCTAACTATGCCCTATTAAAAACCAATGAGCAAATGGCATTTTGTAAATTTCAATTTCAAGGACAGTGCTACACCGCAACTTTTATTACACAAAATAATGTTGTTTCAGGAAAGTTTTAGGGTGGGAAAAAAAGTATGTATTTATATACACCTCAGGCCAGGTTGATTTAGATATAAGTAATTCATGGTCCGTACATGGACCACAATGACCAGACGGCTTACAGTCAGTCCAGGCACTGTTGTTCATGTAAGGACTGAAATACAGCGGTCTAAACCGGCCTTTCTGTCATGTCATTAAACATTGGAATCTCATGTTGTGTTTTATCAAAGTTGTCACGTATCAATTAGAAAAAAAAAAAGTGGTCTTACGCAAACTTGTTTTGTTTTTTATAAAGTCCATATTTCATGCAGTTTTTAATTTAACAAAGGCCAAAAGTATATATTAAAGAAATCAGAAATATAAAGGAAGAGGGTTTATTAGCAGAAACACTAAAGCCTTCTTACATTTTGATACTGTTTTAGGTGACAAATTTGAGAATGAATTAACACTGAAAAATAAAAGTTGCTTTATCAGTAAAGATTTCTGATCATAGGCTGCACAAGAATCGCTATGTCCTTGATTTTTCATACTAAATCTCTAGTAGGTTAGCATCAATTTGTACAGCCATTAAACAACATTAATTGTATCTATGTGGAGACATGTTTTCTTCCTTATAAAAGTCTAAGATGTGGGGCCAATCACCCAGGTCAGTGACAAACAGATGAGCAAACACTGGAATGTTGTAATCTACCAGCCATTCCATCTCCCACAGATTCTTCTTGTGATTCATCAGTCTTCCGTGAAATAATGAATGTGAGTGGCTCATGGGTACTTTAAAGCACTTGAGAAGCCAGAAGACCAAGCGGAGATTCTTTTAACGATCAGACCAGCCTATATATGTACAGGTACCTCATCATTCATAATGAGTCATACCAAGTAATGTACAACTGCTTGCAAGAGGACAACTTCTGTCCATAAAATCCAAGGCCAAGTGCAATAGAAAAATAGAAATGCTTTTACAGAAAGGACTTTGCACTCTTGCAACTATATTACAAGTGATACAGGGATAATCATAAGTACAGTCAAAACCAGAAAGTAGATCATAAATAGCATAGGGATAACTTCAACTCCTGGCATATTGGCTGCTGTGCAGTGTGGACAGGTCACATTTGCAATGTGTTTTTTAGCATAATTTCAGTAAACAACTTGTTACTTTTGTAGTCCAAGCTGAATGCAGGCATCATCAAAGGAAACTCGATTAAAGCTGACATGGCCGCTAGCAAAGGAGAGCAACTGACCGAGGCAAAGTGTCAAGTCTAAAAACATATACAGTGCCTACAAGTAGTATTCAACCCCCTGCAGATTTAGCAGGTTTACACATTCGGAATTAACTTGGCATTGTGACATTTGGACTGTAGATCAGCCTGGAAGTGTGAAATGCACTGCAGCAAAAAAGAATGTTATTTCTTTGTTTAATTTTTTTTTAAATTGTGAAAAGTTTATTCAGAGGGTCATTTATTATTCAACCCCTCAAACCACCAGAATTCTGTTTGGTTCCCCTAAAGTATTAAGAAGTATTTCAGGCACAAAGAACAATGAGCTTCACATGTTTGGATTAATTATCTCTTTTTCCAGCCTTTTCTGACTATTTAAGACCCTCCCCAAACTTGTGAACAGCACTCATACATGGTCAACATGGGAAAGACAAAGGAGCATTCCAAGGCCATCAGAGACAAGATCGTGGAGGGTCACAAGGCTGGCAAGGGGTACAAAACCCTTTCCAAGGATTTGGGCCTACCTGTCTCCACTGTTGGGAGCATCATCTGGAAGTGGAAGGCTTATGGAACTACTGTTAGCCTTCCACGGCCTGGACAGCCTTTGAAAGTTTCCTCCCGTGCCGAGGCCAGGCTTGTCCGAAGAGTCAAGGCTAACCCAAGGACAACAAGGAAGGAGCTCCGGGAAGATCTCATGGCAGTGGGGACATTGGTTTCAGTCAATACCATAAGTAACGTACTCCACCGCAATGGTCTCCGTTCCAGACGAGCCCGTAAGGTACCTTTACTTTCAAAGCGTCATGTCAAGGCTCGTCTACAGTTTGCTCATGATCACTTGGAGGACTCTGAGACAGACTGGTTCAAGGTTCTCTGGTCTGATGAGACCAAGATCGAGATCTTTGGTGCCAACTACACACGTGACGTTTGGAGACTGGATGGCACTGCATACGACCCCAAGAATACCATCCCTACAGTCAAGCATGGTGGTGGCATCATGCTGTGGGGCTGTTTCTCAGCCAAGGGGCCTGGCCATCTGGTCCGCATCCATGGGAAGATGGATAGCACGGCCTACCTGGAGATTTTGGCCAAGAACCTCCGCTCCTCCATCAAGGATCTTAAGATGGGTCGTCATTTCATCTTTCAACAAGACAACGGCCCAAAGCACACAGCCAAGAAAACCAAGGCCTAGTTCAAGAGGCAAAAAATCAAGGTGTTGGAGTGGCCTAGTCAGTCCCCTGACCTTAACCCAATTGAAAACTTGTGGAAGGAGCTCAAGATTAAAGTCCACATGAGACACCCAAAGAACCTAGATAACTTGGAGAAGATCTGCATGGAGGAGTGGGCCAAGATAACTCCAGAGACCTGTGCCGGCCTGATCAGGTCTTATAAAAGACGATTATTAGCTGTAATTGAAAACAAGGGTTATTCCACAAAATATTAAACCTAGGGGTTGAATAATAATTGACCCACACTTGTATGTTTAAAATTTATTAAAATTTAACTGAGCAACATAACTTTTTGGTTTGTAAGATTTATGCATCTGTTAATAAATCCTGCTCTTGTGTGAAGTTTGAAGGCTCTAACTTATTTGCATCTTATCAAACCTGCTAAATCTGCAGGGGGTTGAATACTACTTGTAGGCACTGTACATTCAGTGCTATCCAGAGGCTGAAGAGAAATATCAAAACTAGACCTAGGATGTTAGAGGAGAGATGATGCCCACAGAGCAGTGCTGAAGTACACAAAGAGAATGCACTTAATGCTGTTCATCCAGAAAACATAACCGGAACCGTTCAGGGAGAAAACATCGGACAGAGGAATTGGGGTGTTTACAATGTTAACCTATATAAACACTACAGGAGTCAAGCAAACGATGGAAATAATACAAAGAACAAGTGATCTCAAATACCATCATTTAACAACTTGTGTTAAAGTTTCGGTTACTATACAACTCTGCTTTACAATAATTTGTTTCTGTATGTACCCTCAACGGATGATCCACACAATGTCTAAAAAACGAGAACAACCAGAAGCCTGGAGGTCAAAAACAAGCCACAATACCATTTCTTGCATCCGCTAGCCATCTGACACTTGTCTGTTCTGTACTCTAGGAAAGGAAAATTCACATTCATGAACATGGCATTCTCCATTGTTGTTTCTTATGGATGCAAATTGTACTTGTGTGTCCATCATGATTCATTTTCCCCGAAATAGCACATGAGAGGGAGGCTCCCATTTTTTCCAGAGAAGTTAAAGATCCCGCCGTCCCCCCAAAAGGAAACCTATCAGATATTTCGGAAAAATACAGTCAGATCTGAATGTGGACCTTGAAAGTGGTACAATATATCAAAAAAAGCTGTGCTCCCCTTGTCTACAACATGTTACTCTATGATTTATTTACTATTATTTAATAGAATATGTTACCTAAAAAAACACATTTCTAATTGTTTGGTGTTTTCCAACCATATTTATCAGTTTTAACTAGTTTGCTCAAAACGTCAGGCCCACCCAGACACCTTAAAGCCCCCGTTACACATAGCGATATTGCTAGCGATATCGCTGCATGTGATACTTACCTCCGACCGTCTCCCCCGCTGCTCATCCCTGGTCGCGCGAGAAGGTCCTGGATCATTTCTCGTCGGGCGCTTCCTGTGGCGCCGCCGAGCGACGTGTGGACGCGGGCGGGAGGACGTCAGGATCGCCGCATCTGACAGGTCAGTAGCGACCCCAGCGATGTCGCTGGTGAGATCTGCCTGTGTGGCAGCTCACTAGCGACCACTTAGCAATGCACCAGCGATCCATATCGTTGTCGGGATCGCTGGTGCATGGCTTAGTGTAACGGTACCCTTAGTTTGTAAATATTTCTGACATTTGTGATATCTCCTTAATATCTTTCCTGCTGTTCAGTTTCTTATCAAGGATCTTCTTGCAATTTATAGTCACTGTAAGGTTCTTGCTTCAAATCTAATGATGCTTCACATGTACAGCCAGGAGTGTCCCTGCTGCTGCCTCAGCATCATATGAAAATCACGCAGACCACCGCTTCTTTTACACTTCCTGGGTTTTTTGCGGGCCGTATTGCCGTGATTTTTTCGGTCTCCCGCAAAAAACAGGTCGCAAATAACTTTGTTGGATCGCCGTTTTTCCCTGTTTTAACAAAATGTTGGGAAAAATACGGCGATCAGCAAATACGGTGTACCGCAAAAACAAGGAACCATTGTTTTTGCGGTACCATTTAAATGAATTGCAGCCTTGTCTGTAAGCCGTGAAAAATATCGAGCAAGCTCAATATTTTTTCACGGCCGTATAAACAGCCATACGGCACTCCAATGTATTTTTGCGGGCCGTTTTCGTGGCCCCATAGAAATCTATTGGGGCCACAAAATTAGCCCGCAAAAACACGGCAAGTGTGAAAGAACCCTTCGGCTTAGTGCCCACGTTACAGAAATGCTGCGGAATTGTCCGCAGCATTTCCGCAACTCCCTGCCACGGGGAAAACGCATGCGGAATTCGCATGCGTTTTCCCGCAAAACACAAGCGTTTTTAGTTTGCAGAATGCTTGCACTTTTCCAAGTGATTTGAAGCATAAAAAAACGCGATGTGGGCACACAGCCTTAGACAAAGAGCTGAAGCTGCAAAAAAGCCTGGTATAAAAACCACATCTCAGGAACTAGAAATGCCCTCGTCTGCACAGGTAAGACTGAAGATTGACACAGTATATAGCCTCAATCAGACATCAGTGATTTTTCTTGTAAGCAAAAAAAAAAAAAAACTGTATATCAATGCTTTTCATCAGAATGTAGTCAATTTTAGAGTATCATCAGTTTTTCTCAGAATAAAAACAAACTGATGGAGCTTTCGCAAGCTTCTCATATCAAACAGTGCTGTCCAATTTTTTCCCATACCTATAAACTTGCATTGCCGAAATTGATCCAAGACTCAGGTCAAAAGTGATCACATCTCGAATTTTGTGCCGACCACTCGGTCTGCAAATATTCACAGACACATGAACAACCCCATAGACTATAAGTAAAAGCGCCATCTGTGAAAACCACGGATAGAGCTAGTATATGAAAAACTAGTGTATTAATGGGCCCTTAGTGATCTGGAGAAGAATGACTGAAGCTTTCCCCATAAAGCACAGTCAAACTGTTCTGGGGAAAATCATGGAATATTAGACCTAACAATTATATCAATGGTTAAGTGGCTATGTCCATACACGTGGTCTGTGTGCTGCACTGTGAGGTGGTAGCCAGCGGTTTCCACCCCAGCCATTAATTCCATCATCATAGTCTGTAATATTGCTTGCTTGTTTTCCCACCTGAAATTCTGTTTGGCAGCATGCCTTCCAGTTCATCTGCACACCACTGAACAAAAGAGTGACAAGAAACGATGTATTCACATGCAGCGCGAGAGTGAAATGGCTCATTGTACGGACAAGTACCGGGACCCTGGAGAATCGTACACAGATCTTCAGTCCATCTAGACGTTTCATATCTTCACCACGTAGCCCAGTAAGTGCATTATTCAAAGTCATAATTAAAATGACAAGACCTAAATGTATAATGTCAGCACCACTACCATGAGCAGACTCATCAGTAGCGTCACAGCAGCAAGCTCTGGCACAGTAACAAACGTAGCACTGCCACACATTAAACGTTGTGTCACAGCTGTACCCAAGGCTTCGCTACAACGGCAGTGATCATTCTGTTATGACCAGTGTTTGGTCAGTGTGTAAGTTTACCATCAAGAATTATATCAATTTGTTGTTTCAGGGTTTTTTGGCACAAGAGAAGTTTTTCAAGCTTCTGTAAAATAAAAAAAAAAGCAATAAAATCAGAATGCACACAGTTTGCATATAGATGGGATCTAAGTGCTGTCTGATTTTTTTTCTTTTTAATAAATCCATAAACTTGCATACTTCCATGTTTTGGTGCAGACTACTCAGTCCACGAAGAACCACCTACATGTGAACAGCACCATAGAATATAATGGGTACGAGATCTATCCATGAAAAAACATGGATGACCTTGTATATGAAAAACTGCACCCTAAAGGTACTGTCACACTTAGCGATCGCGCGATCAGCGATAACCAGCGGGGGAGCCGGTCGTAGGTAAGTATCAGACACAGCGATATCGCTAGCAATATCGCAATAACGTCACTAGTTATAGCGATATTGCTAGCGATATCTCTTAGTGTGACAGGCCCTTAATACTAAGGCCCTGTGCACACAGTGCAGATTGTGCAGTTCTGCAGCGGATTTGGCCCAGCAGAACTGCACGTGATGTACAGTACCATTTAAGGCTATGTAAAACAAAAAAACGCTGTGCACATGCTGCAGATTTTTCAGCGCAGATTTGGTGCGGAATAAAAGAAGCAGCATGTCGCTTCTTTTGTGCGGTTTTGCTGCAGTTTTCCACCTGCTTCATTATAGAAATCTGCAGGTGAAAACTGCAGGGGAAATCTGCACAAAAACTGCACGTAAAACACAGGTCATTTTACCTGCAGATTTATCAAAATCTGTGCGGAAAATTCCACAGCATAATCCGCACCATGTGCACACAGCCTGAAGGCGTGGGTTCCTAAACTAGAAATGCGGGTGTTGCTCACAATTTGTTTCAGGTCTTGCATAAACATACAGTACAGTTCACATGACTGGAGCTGTACAAAACGCCATACACGATTCAAAATAGAAACCCAGCAATGGATTTCACAGGGAACTGTGACGATACGACCTGGTAAGGATCGCTGGGGCGTCGCTACATGATCGTTAGTGAAATACAAGACACGGAGGGCACCATCAAACAGTTAGACTGAATATAGTAGGGATCCAGCCGCAGTATGTCTTAGGCCGGGGTCACACTAACCGAAGCAAAATACGGTCAGTATTTTACATGCGTAATACGGATGAATGACCCCTAAACAGTGCTCCGTATGTCATCCGTAATCAAGGTGTGGTCGCGTATTTTGCGCATGTCAGCATCCGTATGCAATCCGTATGGCGAGATTTTCTCGCAGGCTTGCAAAATGGACATATAATGGAGCCCTATGACAGGGTTTCTAACATAAACAAAATAATAGATATAGACACACAGAATGCGCATATATATATATATATATATATATATATATATATATATGTATTCTATGTGTATATATCTATTCTTTTGTTTCTTTATTAAACCTGTCAGTGTGAGTTTACTGTATAGCGCACTGAATTGCCGGCTTTTCAAAAAGACACCGGGTGCGTATTTCTCGCAAGTCACATGTGTGGTCCGTGTGTAATCCGTATTTTTAGCGCACCCATAGACTTGCATTGGCGTACTACGGCCATAGTACGCTGACAATCGCAGCATGCTGCGATTGGCACGGACCGTAGAATACAGATGAGAAATATACGGCTGGTGCGAGGGACCCCATAGAGAATCATTGGTCCGTGTCTAATGCGTGCTTTTAGCGCCTCTCACTCGGCCGTATTCCTCGCCAGTGTGACCCCGGCCTATATGTTAAATCCAAATAACCAAAAGAGCAAAGAAGACATACAAATAAGCAGGGATCACCTTTAGAAAAAGTAACAATTTTTATTTCATAGGACATACATAACAACACAAGGAATAAAAACACTTAAAATATACAGTGGTTACCACACGTAACCTGTATATATGGAAGCAGTAACCAACCTCGTACCATGCTTATATATTATATAGGTTCCTAATTAAGGGTCACAATGTACAGCATGTTCAATAAATAAACATACAATATATAAATACATAGCTCTACAACTGGGAAATATAGTAAAGGATCCGTAATGAGGATCAGAAACAGCCACAATATGGTTAGAGTTGACAACAAATACCAGTGGGCCAGTGCACTAGCCAATGCCCAGTAGGGTTAAATGAACCACTTGGATCAAGAGGTATAGGGAGGGTTAGGAAAATATCTAAGAAACCATAAATAAATCAGTCACCCCCTCCTCTCATACTTTACCACCCCAGACTGCAGGCTAGAAAGAGGACATGCTCACTGAACACAGATAATCATTAGGAATATGTTGGTATGGAGGAACAAGGTGCCCCTCCAATAACCCGACGCGTATCGTCACGGTCGTGACTTCATCAGGGGTAGGAGAATGAGCTGCCAAACAAGCAGATCTCTTCAGCGACGCAGCAACCATCCAGCGATCCTTGGTACCTTGTCACACAGCAGCTTTTCTGACGACTCCAGCCTGCGTCCCTGAGTTCTAAGTCGCCGAGTTCTACGTCGCCAACAGCGATGCGCACTGGCCAACAGGACGCCGACAATAAAAGACATTCGAGCACGATTAGCGATATCCAGCGGGGGGGCGGTCGCCGCTATATGTCACATGTAGGGAGATCGCTGGCAAGATCGCTGTTGTGTCACAAAATTGGTGACGCATCAGCGATCTCGCTGTGCGAGACGGGGCCTTAAGTCACTTATGATAAGAGTACACACACGACACAGCAGGGGCTCAAAGCTGCTCCTTCCTGAGGTTAATTACACATTTCCCTGCCTTGGGTAAAGGTACTGTCACACTTAGCGATGTACCAGCGATCCCGACCAGCGATATGACGCGGTCAGGATCGCTGGTACATCGCTAAGTGGTCGCTAGTGAGCTGCCACACAGGCAGATCTCACCAGCGACATCGCTGGGGACGGGGGTCGTTACTTACCTGTCACACTAGGCGATCCTGCGTCCTCCCGCCCGGCTCCACGCTCGTTGCTCGTCTCTCCACAGGAAGCTGACGACGAGAAACAGTCCAGGACGTTCTCGCGCGATCAGCGGTAAGCAGCGGGGGAGCCGGTCGTAGGTATCAGACACAGCGATGTCGCTAGCAATATCGTTATAACGTCACAAGTTATAGCGATATTGCTAACGATATCGCTTAGTGTGACAGTACCTTTAGTAACATAAGGGCTCATACTCACTTGCGAGAAATGTGGACAAGTGCAATCCGATAAGAAAAAAAAAAAAAATCGGATTGCACTTGGACCAATATTATTCAATGGGTTACATCTCATCTGCGATTTTTTTTTTTTCTCACCTCGGACCGAGAACAAAATCGCAGCTTGCTGCGTATCTCGGACGAAACAAGTCAATGGGTGCGAGGAAAAAAAAAAAAACGCACAGCATTCGCACCATGAGAGTGGTGTCCGATTTTTACGCACCAGTGTCCTTTGAAAAGCTGGCAATTCATGTGTGGTGTACAGTAAAATCACACTGACATGTTAGAATATATATATATATATATATATATATATATATTCATAATCTTTTCTATGTGTATATACAGTATCTATATATATCAGAGAGAGATATACAAGAATAGCCGGTAATTCATTTGTCAGCTTCTGTAAAATCACTGCAGGAGCCAACAGGATTGGAGAGATACAGTAAGTCCATATAGAATAGGTAGATATATAGATTTCAGTGACAAATACAATTAGTATAGTGTGTGTGCAAAATACTGGCCATGTAATTAATAAAAGATTACTTTACGGAAAAAAATGGGGTGGGGTCCCCCTATAATTAATAGACAGCTGAGGGCTGATGTTAATAGCCTAGGAATGGGCCATGGTTACTGCCCCCCCCCCCTGGTTAAAAACATCAGCTCTCAGCCGCCCCAATTCTGGCATATAGCCTTGCTCCTCCCATGGCTCAGTAGCAGTGGCATATGGGGTAATAGATGGGGGGGGGTTGATGTCACCTTTGTGACATCAAGACCTGAAGTTAGTAATGGATACATCTCAATAACACACCTCTATTACTAATCCCAAAGTCAAATTGTAAATAAAACACAAACACCCTGAAAAAGTCCTTTAATTGAAATAAAGACACAGACTCCTTTATTATTCTTAATTAAATCATACTTAGGCTATGTGCACACGTATGCAGAAAATTTCTGCATAAAAACCGGATTCCTTCCCAGAAACTGCGTGTTTTTCGCGAAAAAAACACGCGGTTTTTATGCGTTTTTCCGCACGGTTCCAGACACATTGAAATAGCCAGAAATGCGGAAAAATCCGTGAAATTAGTGACCATGCCGCGTTTTTTACCGCGAAGCGGTTTTTTCACGGTAAGGAACGCATCCATATTCACAAAAAGTGCAAAATGCATAGAAATGAATGGGAAGCTTATTTTAAAGAGTTTTTATAGCGGATTTATTGGCAAATCCGCGAAAAAAACGCTACGTGTGAACACAGCCTTACACCCACACCTAATCCATGTGAAGCCCTCTATCTCCTGTAATAAAGGTAAAATAAAAAAAAACAACAATATACCATACCTGTCGGTCGTTGTGTCTCACGCCGCAATCTATATCTGGGGGATATACATTTTTCAACCTGGACGGTGCTAAGATGCGACCACCCCAGCTGAAAAACCACTGGTGAATGAGGAGATGCTGGGAACGCAAACTCAGTGACTAGCGGTTACGAACTGGGGTGACCTCTGGGTCGTGGGAAAACGCCAGTGATGAGGTCATCGCAGTTCATGCTCAGTGTTTTCACAGCAGATAACCTGTCACTCTGTGATTATACTGTAACGTGGCAGATCATTTGCAGGCTTTTAATCGATATATACTGCATATATTTAATATATATCTGTCTATATCCAAGATATATCCATCTATCTATCTAGTCCATCAAAAAAGAAAGCAGCACACCATGTTGGTTTTCAATAGAGTGGTTTTTTAATGCCCTGTTGAGGGCAGAGTAAAGTACTGCAGTGCGCAGGTGCCAGACCTCTCTGACCTTTCCCAGCGCCTGCGCACTGCAGTACTTTACTTTGCCCTCAAGGCAGAGAAAGTACGCCTGCGCCGGAGACGCAGCAGAAGTAAGAAGGAGGACAGCATCGTATGAAGATGGGAGGCGCCAAACTGGACCGCGACACTCACCGCACCGGACCGCACCCCCCGGTTAGTATACTCTAACTCGTTTTTCTTATCTTTCAGGTTACATTGGGGGCTTATCTACAGCATTACAGAATGCTGTAGATAAGCCCATGATGGCGGTGCCGGCAGCTGATAGGGCTAAAATAGGGTGACAGATTCCCTTTAACATTTTATACCATATGTCCCAATGTATGTTCAGGTTTAGAAATTGAAAGGAGTTGTCCACTACTGAGCAACAACAATTGCAGGCTGTCGTCAATGAGCGGCCGCTCATCAGCTGCAGCTCATCAATATTCCTTTAGGCCAGGTGTCTACTATGACGAAATAGTAAAAGCTGCATCGTACCACATCTAGTCACATCACTCAGTGAACTACGACACCGACATCACTGGAACAGTGCCGCTGCAGGAGGTTAGTTTACACGGTTTCTATTTCAATTGCGCTCCTGAAATGCTTAAGCTGGCTGGTATTGCACAGTAAAGGGCAACGCCTTTAGGCTGTGTGCCCACAGTAGCGTTTTTGAAGCGTTTGTAGAGGTCAAACCGCTTCAAAAATGCTTAAAATAAGCTTCCCATTCATTTTAATGCTTTTTGGCCATTTTGTGCCAATGGATGCATTTTTTACCGCTAAGGAAACGCTTAGCGGCTAAAAACACAGCATGTTCATTAATTTTGCGGCTTGGTCCGTGTTTTTAGCTATTTCTTCTGGTCCTGAAGACGCGCAGAAAAACGCATCAAAAACACGCGTTTGACCAAAAAAACACGCAGAAACGTGCAAAAAAAAGCGCGTTTTCTGGGAAGGAGTCCGGTTTTGTGTCAGGATTAAAACGCTACTGTGGGCACATAGCCTTAAGGAAGGAAATTTATTATACGGTACTTATTGACAGAACTAGGAAAAAATCTCAGCATCATAACACCACTGACAAGCATTTTGGTGGTACTTCTTAATGTGTTTTTATATCTTTTAGTCAGATGTCTCTATGGTAACTGAAGTGTAACTAAAAGCATATCTTAAGTTTATTTTTACCTTTTCGTTTTTTTACAATTCCATCAAGTTTATGCAAAGATTCGATATGGAGAAAGGCTGTAGCCTTTTTTAATGTTCAGACACTTCTGCTTGTTGTTTCTGTGCTAGACAAGACACCAACATGGAAATAGTTCTTTCCTGATGATTGCAGCACAGTGCAAGGGTATGCAGGAGCACTAAGTATGTTACGTAACAAATTTCACAGATCCCAAATAAATTATTTCCTGACAGTAATCCATTCTTCAGCTGCCTGTGCTTGTGTGTATACTCACATTATTTATTAAAGCTAAAAATAAACGCAGGTCGCATTCGTTTTTTTAATTTCACAGTGCAGATTCTTTACGGAGGTGCTACTACAAGTACATGGCATTACCAGGTAGGCTAGGTACCGTATATATTTTTTTTATTATACTGATCAGGAGAATAAACAAAAGTTACAAACAAATTAAACTTTTAGAGGAAGCTGGCCTTTTTTTTTATTCATAGCATTCTTAATTAGAGGAGAAATTGAGATATAGCTGAAGTGTTTGGCTCATGAAAATCCCCATTTTTCTGCGAAGGTACATTACATGTACCACCATCTATTAGTAAAGCTAGCAAGTAATGCTACAATTCAGCCTGGCTAAATGTGGTTTCTTCCACAACTAACGTTTGTAAGCTGGAGAATCCCCGGCTGTCAGTGATCTGCCCAGCTTCCATCGAGAATATCCATCCAATATTCTCAACTTTAAAAGGGTAATTATTACCCATCTGCACATTGTAAAAGCTTTGTTCCCCTCTCTATTCAAGACATATCCACCCACACTTCCCTCTTGTTAGAGCTACACCAATATGTTTCAATGAGGCCCGTCACTGTCTTTGGGTCCTCGGTACCCTCCCTTCCAAGTTGCATGTGTCATCTTACACCCAGTAGAGTATATGCTGAAATATGGATGTAAAATATAAAAGGTCTTCTTGCCTTTATTTTTTAATCCTATTTTGTTTATTTCAATGAGATATAAGATTCTGAAATATGCCATTAGCTTAGGGCGTGCTGTGGATTTTGAAAATGTTGCCCGATTATGGAAAAATGACAGTAAGACAAAATGCCATTGGCGTTTACATGCCACGTCTAAAGAATGTTTTGGGGTATGTGCACACGCTGCGGTTTTTGCTGCAGTTCCGCTGCGGTTTTGGCCCTGCGGAACCGCAGCAGTTCCGCAGACATGGTACTTTACCATGTTAGCCTATGGGTTTTCAAAACCGCAGTGCTCACGCTGCGGTTTTTTTTCCGCAGCATGTCAATTATTTCTGCGAATTCTGCTGCGGTTTCACACCTTTAACATAGTAGAGGTGTGAAACCGCAGGGCAAAAGCGCAGACCAAACTGCAGGAAAACCGCAGGTCACTTTACCTGCGGTTTTACCTGCGTTTCCGCGCGGAAAAACCCACAGCGGAATCCGCAGCGTGTGCACATAGCCTTACTGATCTGGCTAAACTTACACATAAAGATGCAAAAAACTTATATCTGAAGAAGCCCGTAAACTAGATTGGAAGGTAAGTATTTGTATAAAGCAGAGGCCAGGAAAACACAACAGGGCTGCATGTAAAGAAAGACCATTCATAGTATGGAGATAGTAATACAATTACTAAACCTTTTATTGAATCAGTACCATTAGTGTTTATTTCCAGGAGACGAAAAACAGATGATGTTAATGTTTCCCTGAACAACACTTTACATTTAATCACAGATAATCTATTACTGTGATCTGAAGTTTAACAATTAGGCTAATCCAATGTTAGAAATTGAGAAAGTTTCCTCACACTTCAATCTTGGAACCAATAGAGTGCTAGGGAAAAGATGGAGTGACAAACATGCCACAGTTATAAATGAGCAATCAATTTTCATCAATAATACAATACTTACCATATATTGATCATTGGCAATGATCACAATTGTGTGCAAAAGTTAAAAACTAATAATTAATGGTAGCTTCACAGTATACCACAACTATAAAATGTATACATTACTATTGTAGTCTCTATAGGCATCACAATATCAGTTCTTTTCACATTTTGTCTTACAAGATAATTTTACACTAGGTAGTAATTTGGCTCAAGAATAATCACTTTTTGAGAAATGGAGTCAAGTGCATCTTGTTCACAGAAGTCTCTAGAACAGATACATACAAATGCTTCTCACAAATTAGAATACCATCAAAAAGTTATTTTATTTCAGTTCAATACAAAAAGTGAAACTCATACATTATATAGAGTCATTACAAACAGAGTGATGTATTTCAAGTGTTTATTTCTGTTAATGTTGATGATTATGGCTTACAGCCAATGAAAACTCAAGTGTCATTATCGCAGTAAATTAGAATACTTTATAACACCAGCTTGAAAAATGATTTTAAAATCCGAAATGTTGGCTTACTGAAATGTATGTACAGTAAATGCACTCAATACTTGGTCGGGGCTCCTTTTGCATCAATTACTGCATCAATGCGGCGTGGCATGGAAGCGGTCAGCCTGTGGCACTGCTGAGGTGTTATGGAAGCCCAGGTTGCTTTGATAGCAGCCTTCAGCTCATCTGAATTGTTGGATCTGGTGTCTCATCTTCCTCTTGACAATACCCCATAGATTCTTTATAGAGTTAAGGTCACTTGAGTTTGCTGGCCAATCAAGCACAGTGATACTGTTGTTTTTAAACCAGGTATTGGTACTTTTGGCAGTGTGGACAGGTGCCAAGTCCTGCTGGAGAATGAAGTTTCCATCTCCAAAAAGCATGTCAGCAGAGGGAAGCATGAAGTGCTCTAAAATTTCCTGGCTGCGCTGACTTTGGTCTTGATAAAACACAGTGGACCTACACCAGCAGATGACATGGCTCCCCAAACCATCATCAACATAAACAGAAATAAACACTTACAATAGATCATGCTGTTTGTATTGAACTGAAATGAATTAACTTTTTGATAAGATTCTAATTTTGTGAGAAGCACCTGTATATGAGAGCCAGACTAGAGGTGAAAGGGCCATCACCCCTGAATAGAAAAAAAAATGCTTATCTACAGACAAAAATGCATAAAAAAAGCTGTATGTCTCATTATACAGTAATTACACTTAGTATTTTTTATTTTATACAAATGAAGTTAGTTAAAACTCCCAGACTCAGTGTGATATTCCGGGATGGTCACACCAGACAAGTTATATATCGTAAAAAATACTACATTTCCTCAAGAAAAATATTCAGAATTGAGAGTCCTCAGTGGTTGATACCTTTTAATGGCTAACTGAAAAGATGGTAACACATGGCAGCTTTCGAGACTACTCAGGTCTCTTCATCAGGCATTGACTAATACAAAATCTGAAGAATCACATATCTATACACAACACAGCACAGACAAAATGCAATAGATAAGACAAGTGACGTGAAGCAGAACTTCACTTGTCTTATCTATTGCATTTTTTCTGTGCTGTGTATAAATATGTGATTCTTCAGATTTTGTATTAGTCAATGCCTGATGAAGAGACCCGAGTAGTCTCGAAAGCTTGCAATTTGTTACCATCTTTTCAGTTAGCCATTAAAAGGTATCAACCACTGAGGACTCACTGTCATATTGAGCCCTTCATCTTTGGATTTAAGTGAATAATTCTGACAAATTAAGTTGCAATATTTTCATCATTCTGTATCAAGCCTCTCTGTTGTAAAGTACTATATTAACCCTATGCTATTCAGTACATGTCTTATGCCAGGATGAGTTACTGCATTTGACAACAATGGTTGGTTCCATTTTATTCTCTTAGGCTTCATTTAGGGTATGTGTCCATGTGGCGTATTTGCTGCGGATTGGACGCTGTGTATAGCCGAAGCGTCCAGATGTTACAGCATAGCAGAGGGGATTTTATGAAATCCCATATCCACTATGTGTACAAAGATGCAAAGTCTCCGCAAGATAAATAGCACTGTTTTAAGTATAGGATGCGGTGATTCCGCATATGTTCAATGAACACGTGGTATCACCATGCGTACAAAAGAGGGCAGCGCTTTGGGCAGGGCGGGTGTCCGCTGCGTCCAAAGCGCTCGGAATCTGGAACGTGCACACATACCCTTAGACATCAGTTTTCATGGATACAACTTGTACCCTTGTAGTCTTTGGGGCTGTTCACATGTCTATATGAGTGGGACAAACAAAATGAAAGAGACATGTCCAACTTGTGGATCACACTCACCAATGCAACTCTATGGGTCCATGAAACAAAAAACGGATACCACTCTCATGCTATCCGGTGTCCTGTCCGTTTCTCACTTTTTTTTTTTTTTTTTTAAATATGAGAATAATTAAAATGGACACTGGCCAAAGTCTGATAAAAAACGGATTCAAAACACTGATGAAATTTGGCTTTTTTTTTTTTCAGGTAATGAGCCCTTACATTGTGTAACCACTTCTGTATATTCTATGATATTTACAAAAAAAACAGTGCAAAAGAAAACAGTCAGGTCAGTAGTTCACAGCAACCAGAGCATGGCTGCCATAGATCACAGGAGGGTCCTAGTGGCTGGGCCCCCCACACAGTAAGCATAGATGTAGAGTCTGCATAGATGAAGGCTTATCCTTCACATTCATTTTCTCTAAATAAACCCCAGTCTTAGGGTATGTGCCCACGATCAGTAATTGCTGTAGGTTTGACCCTGCCTATTTATGCAGCGTCAAACCTGCCATGTCCAGATGTTACAGCATAGTGTATTCTAGTTTACTGCTTAGAATCTGCAAAATCTCTTTTGCATGCCCTCATCATCTCCCGCCTCGACTACTGCAACCTCCTGCTCTGCAGCCTCCCCTCTAACACTCTCACGCCCCTCCAATTTATCCTAAACTCTGCTGCCCGATTAAACCACCTGCACCCCCCCCCCATTCCCTGGGCTCTCCTCTCTGTCAATCCCTGCACTGGCTCCCCATTAACCAGAGACTCCAGTCCAAAACTCTAACCATGACATACAAAGCCATCCACAACCTGTCTCCTCCTTACAACTGTGACCTCATCTCCAGCACGCAACCTCCGATCCTCACAAGATCTCCTTCTGTACTCCCCTCTTATCTCCTCTTCCCACAATCACATACAAGCTTTCTTCCACACATCACCCCTACTCTGGAACTCTCTACCCCAACATATCAGACTCTCGCCTGCCATGGAAACCTTCAAAAACAACCTGAAGACCTACCTCTTCCGAAAACCTGTAAACACCGATCCACCAAACCGCTGCACGACCAGCTCTGCCCTCGCCTACTGTATTCTCACCTATCCCTTGTAGATTGTGAGCCCTCGCGGGCAGGATCCTCTCTCCTCCTGTACCAGTTGTGACTTGTATCGTTTAAGATTACTGTACTTGTTTTTATTAAGTACACCCCTCCTCACATGTAAAGTGCCATGGAATAAATTGCGCTACAAGAATACTGGTAATCATTTCGAGCACTCCCATGTACACTATGCGTGTATAATCATATGCGGCTCACCTGCGGAGACTGACATACGGCACGTCTTTCAAGACCGCAGCATGTCAATTTCTCAAAAATTACTTCAATCAAATGTATTGGATGAGGTAAATCAGTTGCGTGAACACCTGGGGATTTACCTGCATTCAATAGAAGGCAGCGCTTTGGACACAGGGAACATGCGCTGCGTCCTAAGCGCTGTTACTTCCGGATTATGGGAGCCCAGCCTAACATTCATACACAATATAAAGGATGCACTTACTAAAAGTATAACATGGCGACAAATTATTAAAAGGGGGGAAAAAAAACATTGGATTTCGCAAATGAAATTGGAAGGAGCATTAGCCTTTATAGCCTAAAATATAATCCCATAAAGCTGAAGGTAGACAGCGAAGAAAGACACAGTAAAAAAAGGAGGTTTGAAGATGGAGTATGGGAAATCAAATGTGATTGTTTAATTGAACTTATGTTGCAGCAAATCTCATGTATTCCAGTTACTTGAACTCTGCAATGCAGTGCCAAGGCTGGGATTCCTTTTTTTTTTTTTTTTTTTAAAGCTTTGTGGTATTAACCCAAACATTTATAATACATAAAACAGGAAGCGTTGGACAAGATTTTTATTTTTTTATCAGAGTAAAACTATTGCTTTTCTTGATGGAAACTTCATTCTGGCATGGCAATGGCATAACTCTGCACAAACTGCATTGCTTATATCAATAACAGCAAAACACATGAATGCTGTGTATACAGACCTGAGTGCAAAAACAGTGTGCCCAAAGATCCTTATCACAGGCTAGTAGTCACTTCACGATACAGATTTCCATGATGCACAATATTATATAGAGCCATGGTCCCCAATTCCAGCTGAGTAGCTCATAATAAGGCGCTCATTTATGGCATATGCCCTGCTTACAATACAACATATACCGAGACAAAACTTCAGACATATCCTAAGGCTGTGTGCACACGTTGTGGATTTTGATGCATTTCCGCAGCGTTCTTGGAAGCGCAGTGTAGTGCACAACCAGTGTTAGTCAATGTGAAATTAAGAATTGCTGTGCACATGCAGTGGAAAAATCAGCGCAGATTTGTAGCGCTTTTTTTTCCGCAGCATGTTAATTCTGTTTGCGGATCTGCAGCGTTTCTGCACCCATTGACTTCCATTGAGTCAAGCAAAGCTACAGAAAAACCGCAGGTGTAAAAAGATTTGCGGATTTGCTGCAGATGTGGGTGCGAGAAATGCTGCAGATCGGGAGGAGGAAGAGTGTGTGGGCAGAGACTGTGCTCGTCTGTGTAGGCAGCCATTGTCTGATGGGACTAATGCTCCCATCCGGCTATGAATGCTGTCACATATGACAGTGACAGCATTTGCTGATGGGGCAGTAGTCCCATCAGATGATGTATGTGTTCAACTGTAAAAAAAAATCAAAATAAAAACATACAGTACACAACATATAACATACAGTACATACTCCCCAATCAACTGGTCCCCGACGCCCTCGATCTTCTGTAATAAAAATAAACTAAACCAACCTATACATACCTTTCCGCCGTAGTCCAGTTAATAACGAGTGTGCCAAGACGATCTCCCATGTACAACAGTGACATCGGGTGATGTCAGTGTTCTACACGGCCTCCGCGATGCACTGACAGGCGGAGGCAATCCTCCCCGGTGTATCACTCCGCCGCCAGAAGAGAGGGGTCACCTGAATTCATTATCTCACTGGCAACGCTGTGAGAAAATTCTCACTCAGCATTACCATAAAGCGAGAGCCTGAACTCAGGTAACCTCTTCGTGATGCACTACAGGAGCCATTATCTCCAGTCAGGGCATCGCGGGAGGCCCTGCAGAGCAGAGACATCACCCGATGTCACTGTTCTACAGGGGAGATCGTCGTGGGACACTCGCTATTAATTGGATTACGTCGGAACAGGGAGTATTTGTGTTTATTATTTCTTTTTTTTTTTTTTGGAGGAGATCGATGACGTCGCATGGATTAGGCGTATAATAAAGATGGCAAACTGTGTGTGGGGTTTTATTTATTTAAAATACTTTTTCTGTTTTTTTACCCATTACCGACTATAGGATTAGTAATGGATAGGTGTCTTATTGACGCCCATTACTAACTGGGCTTGATGTCACCTTACAATACAAAGGTGATATTAACCACTTATTACCCCATATGCCACAGCTACAGGGCAGTGGGAAGAGAGAGGCTAAGTGCCAGAATTGGCGCAGCTTAGAGATGCGTCATTTCTGGGGCAGCTGTAAGCTGGTGTTTGTAGCCGGGGGCAATATCCATGGCCCCTTCCTAGGCTATGAATATCAGCCCACAGCTGTCTGCATAGGCTTTCTGGCTATTAATTATTTTTCCCCAGTTTTTTTAAATTAAACATATTGTTAAGTACTAAACACCGGCCTTGGTATTATATATCTATAGATGGGTATATCTATGGATAGATATATCTATCTATCTATAGCTCTATTTATAGATCCATCTATCTGTGTGTGTAAACATTATTCTTCAATGGAGTACGTAAAAGAAGAGGTTGGACAAAGAAATGACATCACAAATTTTTTTTTGTTAAATAATAGATCTTTCTTTAGCTGACAAACGCATACAAATACGCATTAAAAAAAAGCATGAAAATCTGCAGAAAATTCCATAGGCAAATCCGCAACGTCTGCACATAAGCAAGTTGTGTATTCATTGCAGTAGGCACCTGTTCATACTTTGTGGAGGTGCTGGACAGGTTTTTTGTTGTATGCATATATAATACCCATATATACAGGGGTTGGAGAAAATAATGGAAACACCTAACGTTTTGGCATCATAATCTTCGAACGTGTTATAAACATGCAAACCGTGACATATGGTAATGTTTTGTAGTTGATTATTTGTATTATGTGATATGTGTATGTAAATTAACTGTTTGTTTTCAGAATTGTAAGAACATTGATGAAAACCGGATACCAATGGCAGACCTCTCGGATTTTCAAAGAGGCCAAATTGTTGGTGCTCGTATGGCAGGCGCTAGTGTAACAGAAAGTGCCCGAATGCTTGGCGTGTCAAGAGGTACTGTCTCCAAAGTAATGACTGCGTTTGAAAGAGAAGGAAAAATGTCCGCAGCAAAGCACAGGTCCGGCCGAAAGTCGAAGTTGACAGAGAGACCGTCGGACTCTAAAGTGAATTGTGAGAGAGGATCGCAAGACTACGGCTCCGAAAATCACTGCTGAGCTCAATGAACACCTACAGAATCCAGTTTCCACGAAAACTGTTCGTCGGGAGCTGCACAAATCTGGATTCCACGGAAGAGCTGCAATTTGAAAACCGCTGCTCTCAATGACAAATGTTTCCAAGCGTTTAGAGTGGTGTAGAAACCTCCAGAATTGGTCCCTCGAGCAGTGGAAACATGTGATATTCTCAGATGAATCATAGTTTACCCTATTTCCGACCTCCGGCCGAGTGTACGTTTGGAGACAGCCGAAAGAAGCATTCCATCCAGACTGCCTTCTCCCAACCGTAAAACATGGTGGAGGTTCTGTGGTGATCTGGGGTGCTATTTCGTGGAGATCCGCCGGGCCAATGATAACCCTTCATGGAAGAATTAACAGCTGAGATAATTTAGGCATTTTGGGCGACCAAGTGCATCCTAAGGTTCAAGCACTGTTCCCGGAGGGGCACGCCATCTTTCAGGATGATAATGCACCAATTCATACAGCTAGAATCGTTAAAGCATGGCACGAGGAACATTGTAATGAAGTTGAGCATCTCATCTGGCCCCCACAATCCCCAGACCTCAACATTCTTGAGCATTTATGGTCGATTTTAGAGATTCAAGTTAGACGTCGATTTCCGCCGCCATCGTCGCTCAAAGAACTGGAGGGTGTTTTAACTGAAGAATGGGCTACAATTCCTTTGGAAACAATTCACACCTTGTATGAATCTATACCTCGGAGAACTGAGGCTGTAATCGCCGCAAAAGGTGGACCTACACCATATTAAACTAAATTTTGTTGATGTTTCCAGGTGTTTACATTATTTTGTCCAACCCCTGTACATCAAATGAGCCACAGCGCTCACACAATGTTTTTAGTGCTCCATTCACCTGCATGTCAACCCCTTAAGGCCCCGTTACACGCTTCAATGTCCCAGCGATCCCACCAATGATCCGATGTGGATGGGATCACTGGGACATAGCTAGTCTGGTCACATAGACAGACTCACCAGCGATCAGGACCAGCGAGTAAGCTGGTATCTAAGGTAAACAGCGGGTATCTAAGAGCCGCGCGGCTCTTAAATACCCGCTGTTTACATTGGAAGCCAGCTCCCAGCGTCGCTGATCGTTGGTCTCTCGCTGTCACATGCAGCGATACGCGCTGGCCAGCAGGAGACCAACGATCAAAAAATGGCCCAGGACGTTCGAGCGTGATCAGCGATACCCGGCAGGGGAGCCGGTCGCTGATACATGTAACACACAGCGATGTCGCTGGCGAGATCGCTGCGCCATCACAAAATCAGCGATCTCACTGTGTGTGACTGGGCCTTTAGGGTCGGTGGAGAATTGCAGCGACGTACCATTGAAGTGAGAACAACAGTGCTGCAAAACCCAGCACAATGGCTACTAAATAGATGTTATCAGGCAGAAGGTGCCAAATAAACATTGAAAAGACTGCAGCTGTTACATAAGTGTTGCACACCTGCAAATAACTAATCAGCTGGGGGTGCCAAGAGTCATATTCTGACTTATCTAATAATAATTGTGTCATCTTAAAAAGGAGTTGTTCTCTACCGCAAAACCCTTAATTGCACCATATAACAAGTTTATAAAAAAAAAAAAAAAAAACACTTCCCAAATTGTGACAGTTCAGGCAATGTTATTGCGCAATTACTGGCATTTGATTGCCTGCAGTCTTCATTTGTCCTCCCGTGTGTACGTCGGCTCTAAAAGAATATTTTACGACTGCTGAAGCCAATATCACAAAACCACCAGGAATCACAGCGCCAATATCACTGTAAGGTTACGTTCACATTTTCAGCGTTTGATCAGTATTTTACCTCTGTATTTGCAAGACAAAGCCAGGAGTGGGTGGATAAATCCAGAAGTGGTGACGTGTTTCTATTATACTTTTACTCTGACTGTTCAACTCCTGAATTTGGCTTACAGACACTACGGTTAAATACTGACCATGTGAACATGGCCTAATGGAGCTGGTGTAGGAGGGGAGTATATGTCTTTTCTATTTTATATGGACTCTTAAGCAGTTTCGAAGTAACTGTTTAGTAAGGAACATTAAAGGGAATCTGTCACCCTATTTTTCGCCTATCAGCTGCCGGCACGGACATCAGGGGCTTATCTACAGCATTCGGACGGGGCGGCGACACCCATTGGACCAGACCGAACGACAGGGTGAGTATAATCCAACTCTTTTTCGCTGTCTTATCTATAGCATTACAGAATGCTGACGATAAGCCCCTGATGTCGGTGCCGGCAGCTGACGGGGATCTGTCACCCTATTTTTCTCCTATCAGCTGCTGGCACCGACATCAGGGGCTTATCGTCGGCATTCTGTAATGCTATAGATAAGACAGCGCCCCCCCCCCCCCCCCCCCCCCCCCCGATGTAACCTGAAAGATAAGAGAAAAAGAGTTGGATTATACTCACCCTGTCGTTCGGTCTGGTCCAATGGGTGTCGCCGCCCCGTCCGAATGCTGTAGATAAGCCACTGATGTCCGTGCTGGCAGCTGATAGGCGAAAAATAGGGTGACAGATCCCCTTTAAAGACATCCCATGTCCTGAAAACGCATTTATTCAGACTGGCCTATCGCCTCAACACATTAACCTAACCTATCCCTGTGTGGCAGAGCCAAAAGTTTTACCATAACCAGGTTCCCAGCATCATGTTCCCACATGCTTTATGCATCCATTAGCCCTCTGTGTCTGTACTGTTACACACTTAACATTATGGCTGGTCCATACAATCAGAGCAACTGTTACCACCCACCTTTTCGTGTCTCCCTCTTACCTCATAGACTGTAAGCTTGCGAGCAGGGCCCTCACTCCTCTTATTTGTTATAATCTACTGTATGTGATTATTGTTATGCTGTAATGTCTATTGTCTGTACAAATCCCCTCTGAAATGTAAAGTGCTGCGGAATATGTCGGCGCTATAAAAATAAAATTATTATTATTATCCCATCAATATTGCAATCCGATCCTGGAAAACATCAGTGTAAATGCTGCCTCAGACATGCATGCAAACTAGTCCATGCATGGACCGCAATGCACAGACACCCAAGTGTTACAGCGTCATATATATGTATGGCAATGTGCTCACGATCCGGAAGTAGAAGCGCTTTGGAAGCAGCGTACGTTCGCCGCATCCAAAATGCTGTGTTCTACTGAACGCAAGTAAATCCGGATGTGTTCACTGAACCTTGTGAATTTACTGCATGCATTACATTCTATAGATTACATTTCTGTTGCGGAGAATAGCATCTCCGCAATAGAAATTGACATGCTGTGGACCTGAAAGACGCGCCGAATGTCAGTCTCTGCGTGTGATCCGCAGAGATCCGCATATGCATGCACAGTGGACATGGGATTTCTAGAAATCCCATGCACTATGCTGTAATATATGGCAGCTCTGGTTTTGACGCTACATAAATGTCAAAACCGCAGCAATTCCTGATCATGTTTACATACCTATAGGCTTGGACATTCAGGTCAGGACAGCCATGACAAGTCTGTGCAATGTGGTCAGTGCTGACTGATTTGCATGGTCATCTGAAGCAGCCTTTACAAAGCTAATCTTTCTAAAGGGGCTCATAAATGATCATTTTTTTCATTCATCCATCAGTCTAATGTGCATGGAGGCCTTCCGATTCTACCATATACACTCGAGTAAGCCAAGGCACATAATTTTGCCACGAAAAACTGGGTAAGCTTATTGACTCGAGTATAAGCCGGGCATGCATTATCCCCTCGCCCCTGTCCTTGTACGCATGGCTCCCCTACCCATGTCCTTGTACGCATGGCTCCCTCGGGACCCTTAAGCCCCCGTTACACACTGCGATATTGCTAGCGATATCGCTGCATGTGATACTTACCTCCGACCGGCTCCCCCGCTGGTTATCGCTGATCGCGCGAGAAGCTCCTGGACCATTCCTCGTCGGTCACTTCTTGCGGCGCTTCCTGCTGTGACGACGAGCGACGTGTGGAGCCGGACGGGAGGACGCAGAATCGCCGCGTCTGACAGGTAAGTAGCGATCCCCCTACCCAGCGATGTCGCTAGTGAGATCAGCCAGGGTGGATTTGATTTAAATCTAACTGATTTAAATCACGATTCAGTGATTTAAATACTTTATTATACTTTATTTTTTATATAGCGCTAACATATTCCGCAGCGCTTTACAGTTTGCACATATTTTCATCACTGTCCCTGATGGGGCTCACAATCTAAATTCCCTATCAGTATGTTTTTTGGAGTGTGGGAGGAAACCGGAGTGCCCGGAGGAAACCCACGCAAACACGGGGAGAACATACAAACTCCTTGCAGATGTTGTCCTTGGTGGGACTCGAACCCACCCGCTAACCACTGAGCCACCGTGCTGCCCTTTAAATCAAAGTTTCTACCTAAACTAGTTCTTGCTACTTTAACATGCAAGTAGATGAAGATTTTTAGAATCACTTTTTATATTACTTTTTTTCTCCCCAGTTTAATGGGTTAATCATTCATATTTGGACACCACTGTTCTGTTGTACTTAGGAAGGAGAAAAATAATCCTGACCTTAATAACAATTTAAATAGATTTATTCAACTGAAACAATAACATTACAGCATAAGTTATTTGCTTAAACAAACATCCATGTTTGTTAACTAATTTGGCTAAACAAAATATATATATATTTTAAGAAACTTAGACTGTCAGCCCAGCCGACACATGAAAAACTTAAATACTACTGTCCCTGCTGTCCTCTGTAGCTCACTTGTCGTCATCTTCATCATCATCTTCTTCTTCTTTGTTCCTATTCATAATCTGGAAAAGAAAAACAAACTTTCCTGCTTTATTGGGTCCCAACCGATTTCTCAATTTAGAATGAATGAGTCCAAAGGAAGAGAATATTCTTTCAACGCCTGCAGAAGAAGCTACTGCTGTTAAAAGTGAAATCATTACTTGAACAGACTCTAAATCCAAGCGCTTAAGTGACTTCCACCAGTTTACTGGTGTGACCTTCCTTAAAATATCTTCAGCAAACATATATTTCTTGAATGGTTCCCCCTTAGCTCTGAAGTTTATTATAGTTGGCATTAAAGATGGATGATTGCTGGCTACCCATGTCATAGCTAACTCCTCTTCCTCAGCACTTAGGTTTTGACCCTGATATTGGATATTGACAATATTTGCCAAAAAATGAGCTGGAGTCAGTGCTTGTCCCATTCGTTTGTTTACTGCTTGTAATTTAATTCTGTCCATGTGTAGTTCTGTTTTTAAGTGTTCACTCAGTTCCTTCCAAATTTCAACAACATCCGCAATAAAACAGCTATTTTTCTGTATTTTGTTTAAAGCTTGAGAGAGAGGTTTCAGGAAGCTCAGCATATGTTCAACATTTCTCTTAAGCCCAATGTTGAGGATTTTGGCCGTGACAGTGCCATCTATTTTATCTCGATTTTCTTCACAAAGTGTCATCAGAATAGGCCAGTTTTTGATATACTGCTCAAAACAGTCCACCACAGAGTTCCATCTAACATCTTGTGGGAGCGTTAGCTTGGTTCCACCCATCCTTTTCAGAGCTGCTGCAGCAAAATGATTATTACGGAAGTATTTAGCAATTTCAACAACATTAGCCTTTATTTCTGGAACACTTAAGTCTTTGGCTAAGAGATGCAGCAAATGAGCACTGCAACCATATGTTATTAGCAGCTTTGTATTCCCTCCCTGCTCTTCTAAATCTCTTCTCATCTTGGATACGTTTGCAGCATTGGCAGTGACCAAACTGCGTACTAGACATTTGAATTTTTGTTCACATGTCGTTATAGCTTTTACTGCCACTTCTTTTAAGTATTCTGCTGTGTGTGCATTTCCTGACGTATCAGTTGTTTGTGCAAGGAAGACTTTACCTTCTTCTGTTGTTATACAAGCACATACAATAGGATCATTGTGGACATTACTCCACCCATCAATACTTAGGTTAACAATTTTACCCTCCAGAGCTGTTGCACATTGCTCCATTTCTCTGTCATACACTTGATCCAGCAGTTTCCCTGCAACATCAGCTCTGCTGGGTGGACTGTATCCTGGTCTCAGTGACTGAACCATATTAATGAAATGTGGGTTCTCAGTCAGACGGAAAGAAGAGTTCGTTGCATAAATAAACTGGGCAATTTTATCATCAATCAACTCTTTTTCTAATCTGCTAGTTCTTATCACAAACCTATCTATGGTGGTTCCAGGAGGTAAAGGTTTTTTCTTCATTTTGGGTGATGGTGATGTGGCTGTGGGTGTCTGATAATGATGCTGCTGCTACTAATGAAGCACTGTCCTGGATGGATAACTCTGAAACTGTAGAACAGGATGATGGTGATCTTGGAGGTGGATAGTTTCCAGAATCCATGAATTCCCCTAAACAAAAAAAGTCAATGCTGTTAATTTATTGTTTATACAATTTCTGCTTATTGTACACAACACATCACTGCCCCTGCCCCAAAAGGAATATTTGTTTTTCTTCATAACTGTACCAAATGACAGTAACATGCAGTAATAATAAGAAATATAATTTTTCTCACACATGACAGTTCAGTCTTTAGAAATAGGATTCAATAAAAATGTTTACCAACCTGAAGATCCTGCCTGTTCAGAAGTGTTTCTTTGGTCATCTTCAACACCGCACTTCTCATGATGTTGCCTCATTCGCGCCACCAGGCCTTGCATCTCTTTGTTGCATCGTTTGCATTTTGCACGCATGCCTGCCTTACCGATAGGCGAAGGAGCTTCATTAAAATATTCCCAAACTGGGTCTCTTTTACGGCCTGCTGCCATTATAAGGAAAGAATGTAATAAACCTCAGATCGTACACACAAACAGATCCAGACTTGTCTGTCTGTGGCTATGCTGCAGTATTGTGCTCAAAGTTTCACTTTCCTTTTCTTGTCTGCTTGCCCTTCCTCCTCCTCACACTTAGATTCACATTCTTCTTGTGTTGTGCAGATCTATTCCACTCCAAACAATCAGAAACATATTGTCTAACTTCTTGGACTTGGCACTGAAGGGGTTGATTCTCTATTCATAGGTTTGTAGAACAATAGGATTAAGGTCTTTTTCTCAACTCTGTTCATGTTGTAACATTTTTGCCGTGAAGAAGAGGCTGGGACCTCTGCGGAGTCAAATTCAGTTTTGAGAACTGCGTAAGTAAAGCGAGCGTCTGTGATAATATAGGAGAGAAACTGCCCACTAATCCTACAGAAACCTCTGGAAGAGCATGGCATTGTGAATGTTACACATATACAGCCTTTATTCTACTGAGTTAAACAACTCAGCTTTATCTCATGATGGAAGAACCTTTGGATGGTACAATATTTTCCTCAAAAAGCAGTTTATTGAAAAAAATCCGATTTAAATGCAAAAAATCTGATTTAAAAAAAAAAAATTTTTTTTTTTTTTTTTTTTTTTAAAAACATTGATTTTTATCCACCCTGGTGGCAGCTCACTAGCGACCACCTAGCGATTCACCAGCGATCCTGACTGCGTCGTATCGCTGGTCGGGATCGCTGGTGAGTCGCTAGGTGTAACGGTACCCTAAGAGGTGATGCCAGACTCTTCTGGCGGAGGCTTATCTCTGCTCTGAACAATTGGATCAGCTACATAAATTCAAAAGCCCAATACCTTCTCTCCTTAGATATCATCTGTTCAAGGAGAGTCAGGAGGCCCCCATATACATCCAATCAGTGGTCAGCAACCTTTCTTACCCCAAGAGCCACACTCTGATGTGACAGAAGGTTGTGAGCCACATCAATAGCCTTCTGGTAAGTGACATCCTATTCTCCCACCCTCCTCAAGTAGTGATTCCCCAAGCCCCTCGCATTACCCGTATGGCTACAAACCAAAGCATTCCCCCAGAAATCACAGAAAGTGTCTCCCAGCCTTAAAGGCAGCATACTTACATCCAGGTGTTCCCACTTTATCCCCATTCAGTATTCTTGGATCAAGTGCTCCAACTACAGTATTGCATCACAAGACCCTCTAACTGGCAGTACCTTCTACTTGTCACATGCATAACCAGTGTATGTACATCCAGGTCTGCTCTACTGTGAGGACTACTCAGAAGGCATTATCAGGAGCCCTAGCCTTCATACAGTAGCTGTTTGCTAGACACGGTGCTAATGCACCAAGCTGGCTGACAGATGCAAGCTACAGGTGGCTCCAGAACCACCAGTTGGGAATCCCTGCATTTGGCTGTCAGCCAAAGCAGTCTGGGGCAAGGTAAATTCAACCAGGAGATTCTTTTACATTACTTTTAATGCATTATCCTATAATGCCTAGGCCGGTGCTAATTGTAAACATGTCGGACAACACAAGGCTAGAAAGGTAAACCTCCATTCACAGAGCATCAGTTCCACGCCGAAAGGTGGTGAGGTATAAGATTACACTACAATGTGCAGCAGCCACAGCTTCATCTGCAGTTGTGAAGTACCAGGGTTAAAACAAGCAATTGTAGGATGGCTTATTGCTATTTTACCTGCTCATATTAGCGTCAAGCTGTTTGCTATATGCAATATATTGTTTCCCCCCTCACCTAATAAGGTGGTCAAGGATATTTAACATAAAACTACACAGATGCAAAAAAATTATAATATTCACAGCCACAAAGCAGAATTCTCTGCTGAACTTTTACCAGAAGTGCCTTCTCACATATTGGTAATTTTGACAGCAATTAACAAATATAACACAATGTTTCTATTTTCGGCTTGATCTCTGCACTGGGTAATAGAACATCGCCATAGCAACCAGCGACCAAAAAGAAAACACTTTCTGATTGTTAGAGCTCTGTGACATCAACGCTGTATCAGTGACATTGACACCGATCACCCGCTCTTCTTCCTCTCTGTGGGGACTGAATTGTAATATCTGATACAAATTAGGCCTTTTTCACATTTCCGTTTTTTGATGTCAGTGTAAATCCGCCAGAATATGAAAAAACGGATCCGCATTATCAGCTAGTGGTGGAAATGTAAAGGGGAGAGAGAGACAGATACACTACTGAGCATGTACATAAAGTGCAGCACAGATTCATCTCAGCTATGACCCCACAGCACTGGTCACTACTGAGCATGTACATAAAGTGCAGCACAGATTCATCTCATCTATGACCCCACAGCACTGGTCACTACTGAGCATGTCCATAAAGTGCAGCACAGATTCATCTCAGCTATGACCCCACAGCACTGGTCACTACTGAGCATGTCCATAAAGTGCAGCACAGATTCATCTCAGCTATGACCCCACAGCACTGGTCACTACTGAGCATGTCCATAAAGTGCAGCATAGATTCATCTCAGCTACAACTCCACAGCACTGGTCACTACTGAGCATGTCCATAAAGTGCAGCATAGATTCATCTCAGCTCCGACCCCACAGCACTGATCACTACTGAGCATGTACATAAAGTGCAGCACAGATTCTTCTCAGCTACAACTCCACAGCACTGGTCACTACTGAGCATGTACATAAAGTGCAGCACAGATTCATCTCATCTATGACCCCACAGCACTGGTCACTACTGAGCATGTACATAAAGTGCAGCACAGATTCATCTCAGCTCCGACCCCACAGCACTGATCACTACTGAGCATGTACATAAAGTGCAGCACAGATTCATCTCAGCTATGACCCCACAGCACTGGTCACTACTGAGCATGTACATAAAGTGCAGCACAGATTCATCTCAGCTCCGACCCCACAGCACTGATCACTACTGAGCATGTGCAGCACAGATTCATCTCAGCTATGACCCCACAGCACTGATCACTACTGAGCATGTACATAAAGTGCAGCACAGATTCATCTCCATTATGACCCCACAGCACTGGTCACTACTGAGCATGTACATAAAGTGCAGCACAGATTCATCACAGCTATGACCCCATAGCACCGGTCACTACTGAGCATGTACATAGAGTGCAGAACAGATTCATCTCCACTAAAAGCAGAGATCCTTAGATCAGGAACAGAACAGACATTTATAGGACATTGCATAACTTTCCCAAATTCTTAAGAAGGCATTTACAGCACATCCTGCATTGTACTACTGCACCCAATGTATTATATCTTAGGAGTCAGAATTGGTCTATTTTATAGCAACTCCACAGCCCTTTTATGAGGCAGTTGAGTTTGGAACAAGACTAATAAACAAAAACTTGGCAAAATAACAGGACGTTTCGGTCCCAGTTGGACCTTCATCAGCCTGACCACTGTGAGAAACGGAATGGAAGTGAGGCTATATGTACCTGAAGTATAAGGAGAGCCCAATGTCGACAAACGGTGGACGCCAAGTCAGTGTAGGAGAGACGTGGCACAGCGCCTGGCCTCCAATTCTTACCTCTGGTCAACCTGACCCATACATTTTTGCTGTAACTGCAGGACTATATTCAACACTGTGAAAAATGAGGATGAATGAACTCATGGAGATCAACATCCAACACTGCGGAGACATCATCACATGTTTCTCAACGCAGTGATTCTAGAGCAATGCCCCCATCCCTTATGGGAAATATGCAAAAACATGCAAAACACACTGCGTTGAGAAACATGTGATGGTGTCTCCGCAGTGTTGGATGTTGATCTCCATGAGTTCATTCATCCTCATTTTTCACAGTCTTTTACTAGGCATTGCTCCTACTAGCCAGTTTCCTACTCCACACTGATGAGGGGCAATACCCCGAAACAGCTGTCTGTGGATGGATACCATGTTTTGGGATAGGTGGTTTCCTTCATTGAAGACTGCCCTTCCCGTGGTTGTTCCTTCCCGGGGAAAGACCTGGCTAGTCATTGCTTGCATTGAGAAACATGTGATGGTGTCTCCGCGGCTTGTGTTTTGCTTATATTCAACACTGTCACCCACATTGGGCTCTCCTTATACTTCATGCACATATAGCCTCACTTCCATTCCATTTCTCACAGCAGTCAGGCTGATGAAGGTCCAACTGGGACCAAAAAGTCCTGTTATTTTGACTGAATATTAAATTTCTGGATTTCCTTACCAAAAGCTGAGTGCCAAGTTTTTGCTTATTCTCTGGCTTGGGAACCTACTTGAGCACCTCCACAGTAGTGCTACGATTTAATTCACTATGAGTTTGGAACAAGAGACCCACGACCAGTCTGGACTTGGTCCATGAATGCTGGACATAAGCCAGCCTCAGTCTCCACTGAGGCCTCGCTGCCAACTTCTGCATGCGTCCTGATCTTTAATATTGTGTAGCAGGGACATGCGTTGTATGCAGATGCGTCCGCGTGCGTTGTTTTGACATGTCCACCGAACTCAACATGTTGCATTTTCTTGCGTTCGGCAGGCACGTCAAAATGACACATCCGCATACAACGCATGTTCCTGCATACACAATGTTAAAGATAGGTACGCAGGACGCATGCGGACGGAAGTAGATGAAGCTTAAGGGAATTAGACCGCAGAACCACGCTGCGGACTCAAACGCTAATGAGATCTAAGCCTAACTGTGTCTTGATTGCAGGTTAGAAAATGAAAGCTAAACTTTACCAACTAAAATGGAAAAGTAATTTTGCCTACAAAACAGTAATTACATATAAGGCATACGGCCATTTTACTTTTCCAATAAATACTTGTCGATGAGGTTTCTAGTTAGAATACCTGGGTGTCCGTGTGCACAAGCCTAAAATCCTTAAATGTCATTTCTGTACCGTGACATCACCTGACTTGTATCAGCACCACATGAATCAGTACATAGCGGACTTTGTACAAAATCGGTGTAAGGGTGTTGCCATAGCAACCAAACAGGTTTTCCTACAAGTTAGTGCGGGTTACAAAAAAGAAAAGAAAAAGCAGGTACGGACATGGACATCACTAACATGATTCCCAGCGTCCTTACACTAAGCAGAAAGTCATATTAACCCTGCGTCGTCGACTGAACCCCGGTTACCACAAACACATTGTGATCCGAGCCACTAATGACATCAGGATAATCACACGCCTCAGCGACACGTGATAACCGATATAAGCGGCGCTTTCCAGACTGGTACATCAGCTGTGCCATATGCTGCCAGCATACAGCGGGTGTAGCTCTGCTGCATCTGTGTGGTGTCAGCCACATTCCGGGTCAGATGATCACAGTTCGGGCAGAGACTACACGAGACCCTCGCTGACCTCGGAAGAAGCACTGCATATTTCTGTTGCAAAATGAGTAAACTCCAAAATCTCACAATAACTAATAGTAATAAATCTCAATGATAATGTGATGTATAAACACGAGAATAGCCATGTTACCCAGCTGTGGGGGGCACCTGTGGCCAGAAGCCCCTTCACTGGTCACCACGATAGAAGACACCCTAAGAAGCCATCACTGTGATGAGGGGTCCACACAAATGCCCCATTTTCAGAGATTGCCATAGGCCACACATGTGGCCACAAATTACACCATTGGGTCATCCAGAAACCCCCTTTACTTTTAGCTTGTTTACACATCATCTACACCCCACCAGAGGCTCAGCCCCTGTGTAACATCACCACTCCTGCACATAGCGGGGGCCCCTGTGTAACATCACT
The DNA here is from genome assembly GCF_039654945.1 of Dendrobates tinctorius. NCBI lineage: Eukaryota > Metazoa > Chordata > Amphibia > Anura > Dendrobatidae > Dendrobates > Dendrobates tinctorius. Next base: position 16,438,337 of record NW_027361765.1, read on the forward strand.
GCTGCTGCACACGGCGGGGGCCCCTGTGTAACATCTCTGCTCCTGCACACGGCGGGGGCCCCTGTGTAACATCTCTGCTCCTGCACACGGCGGGGGCCCCTGTGTAACATCTCTGCTCCTGCACACGGCGGGGGCCCCTGTGTAACATCACTGCTCCTGCACACGGCGGGGGCCCCTGTGTAACATCACTGCTCCTGCACACGGCGGGGGCCCCTGTGTAACATCTCTGCTCCTGCACACGGCGGGGGCCCCTGTGTAACATCTCTGCTCCTGCACACGGCGGGGGCCCCTGTGTAACATCACTGCTCCTGCACACGGCGGGGGCCCCTGTGTAACATCACTGCTCCTGCACACGGCGGGGGCCCCTGTGTAACATCACTGCTCCTGCACACGGCGGGGGGCCCCTGTGTCACATCACTGCTGCTGCACACGGCGGGGGCCCCTGTGTCACATCACTGCTGCTGCACACGGCGGGGGCCCCTGTGTCACATCACTGCTGCTGCACACGGCGGGGGCCCCTGTGTCACATCACTGCTGCTGCACATACTGGGGCCCCTGTGTAACATCACTGCTGCTGCACATACTGGGGCCCCTGTGTCACATCACTGCTGCTGCACATACTGGGGCCCCTGTGTCACATCACTGCTGCTGCACATACTGGGGCCCCTGTGTAACATCACTGCTGCTGCACATACTGGGTCCCCTGGCACTATATATCAGGCGCACACAGCGCTAGTCCATCCTGGAGAAGAAACCAAGTGAGGCGGTAATGGATGACAACAGAGAACAACAGACTACAGATCTGCTGGAAGCATCCAGAGCAGTATGGAGGTCGGCAGGACAGGCCGGCAGCAGGGAGGGGGCACCACGACGTGTCTGTCACCGCCGGTCCTGCAACACCAGGGAGCTATTAACCCTTGTCAACCCGCCCCACTACAAAGTCCATGGGAAGTTTCTCCGCTTACCTCAGCCGGGAGCAGTATGTCCTCCGTGTCCTGTTACCACAGCGCTGTGTGTAGACACTGGGAGAGAGCTAAGTGCTGCATACCTCCCCGCCGCCTCCGGGTACTATCCCGCCTGTGTGACCCGCAGCTCTGCCGTCCACCTCACGGTGAACCCTGGGAACGGCCGGGAGAAGGATGAAAGCTGCGGCTCTTCCCTCAGTGAACTGCAGCAGCAAACCTCCTCCTCCGGCACAAACCTCCCCTTCTCCTGCACGTGGGACGGATGAGGGCGGAAAAAAGCGACTGAGCGTCCCCTCCCTTCCTACCAGTGAGCGGTGTGAGGGCACTCGGGCAGAGATGTCAGAGAGGACTGGAGAGAGGAGGCAGTGTGAGGGAGAGAGAGAGGAACCAGCGTGCTGGGAGCAGTGTGTGAGGGACCTGTGTGAAGTTGGCACCCCATGTGCCAACTTCACACAGGTGTGTGAGGGAGAGAGAGCAGCCAGTGTGCAGGGAGCAGTGTGAGGAGAGAGAGAGCAGCCAGTGTGCAGGGAGCAGTGTGAGGGGAGAGAGGAGCCAGTGTGCAGGGAGCAGTGTGAGGGAGAGAGGAACCAGCGTGCAGGGAGCAGTGTGAGGGAGAGAGGAACCAGCGTGCCGGGAGCAGTGTGAGGAGAGAGAGAGCAGCCAGTGTGCAGGGAGCAGTGTGAGGGGAGAGAGGAGCCAGTGTGCAGGGAGCAGTGTGAGGGAGAGAGGAACCAGCGTGCCGGGAGCAGTGTGAGGAGAGAGAGAGCAGCCAGCGTGCAGGGAGCAGTGTGAGGAGAGAGAGAGCAGCCAGTGTGCAGGGAGCAGTGTGAGGGAGAGAGGAACCAGCGTGCCGGGAGCAGTGTGAGGAGAGAGAGAGCAGCCAGTGTGCAGGGAGCAGTGTGAGGGGAGAGAGGAGCCAGTATGCAGGGAGCAGTGTGAGGGAGAGAGAGCAGCCAGTGTGCAGGGAGCAGTGTGAGGGAGAGAGGAACCAGCGTGCCGGGAGCAGTGTGAGGAGAGAGAGAGCAGCCAGCGTGCAGGGAGCAGTGTGAGGAGAGAGAGAGCAGCCAGTGTGCAGGGAGCAGTGTGAGGAGAGTGAGAGCAGCCAGTGTGCAGGGAGCAGTGTGAGGAGAGAGAGAGCAGCCAGTGTGCAGGGAGCAGTGTGAGGAGAGAGAGGAGCCAGTGTGCAGGGAGCAGTGTGAGGGAGAGAGAGCAGGCAGTGTGAGGGAGAGAGAGCAGCCAGTGTGCAGGGAGCAGTGTGAGGGAGAGAGAGCAGCCAGAGTGCAGGGAGCAGTGTGAGGGAGAGAGAGCAGCCAGTGTGCAGGGAGCAGTGTGAGGGAGAGAGAGCAGCCAGTGTGCAGGGAGCAGTGTGAGGGAGAGAGAGGAGCCAGTGTGCAGGGCGCAGTGTGAGGGGAGAGAGGAGCCAGTGTGCAGGGAGCAGTGTGAGGGGAGAGAGAGCAGCCAGCGTGCAGGGAGCAGTGTGAGGGGAGAGAGAGGAGCCAGCGTGCTGGGAGCAGTGTGAGGTGAGAGAGAGGAGCCAGTGTGCAGGGAGCAGTGTGAGGTGAGAGAGAGGAGCCAGCATGCTGGGAGCAGTGTGAGGTGAGAGAGAGGAGCCAGTGTGCAGGGAGCAGTGTGAGGGAGAGAGAGGAGCCAGTGCAGGGAGCAGTGTGAGGGCAGAGAGAGGAGCCAGTGCAGGGAGCAGTGTGAGGGCAGAGAGAGGAGCCAGTGCAGGGAGCAGTGTGAGGGCAGAGAGAGGAGCCAGTGCAGGGAGCAGTGTGAGGGCAGAGAGAGGAGCCAGTGCAGGGAGCAGTGTGAGGGCAGAGAGAGGAGCCAGTGCAGGGAGCAGTGTGAGGGGAGAGAGAGGAGCCAGTGCAGGGAGCAGTGTGAGGGCAGTCGCAGAGCGAGGAGCCAGTGTGCAGGGAGCAGTGTGAGGGCGGAGAGGAGCCAGCATGCAGGGAGCAGTGTGAGGTGAGAGAGGAGCCAGTGTGCTCGGAGGAGTGAGAGGGGAGAGAGAGGAGCCAGTGTGCAGGGAGCAGTGTGAGACCAGAGAGAGGTGTCAGTGTGCAGGAAGAGAGCTGCCAGTGTGCAGGGAGCAGTGTGAGGTGAGAGAGGAGCCAGTGTGCAGGGAGCAGTGTGAGGGCAGAGAGAGGAGCCAGTGTGCTCGGAGCAGTGTGAGGGCAGAGAGGAGCCAGTGTGCAGGGAGCAGTGTGAGGGCAGTCGCAGAGCGAGGAGCCAGTGTGCAGGGAGCAGTGAGGGGAGAGAGAGGAGCCAGTGTGCAGGGAGCAGTGTGAGGCCAGAGAGAGGTGTCAGTGTGCAGGGAGCAGTGTGAGGTCAGAGAGGAGCCAGTGTGGAGGGAGCAGTGTGAGGACGGAGAGGAGCCAGTGTGCAGGGAGCAGTGTGAGGTGAGAGAGGAGCAGTGTGAGGGCAGAGAGAGGAGCCAGTGTGCTCGGAGCAGTGTGAGGGCAGAGAGAGGAGCCAGTGTGCAGGGAGCAGTGTGAGGGGAGAGAGAGGAGCCAGAGAGAGGTGTCAGTGTGCAGGGAGCAGTGTGAGGGGAGAGAGGAGCCAGCGTGCTGGAAGCAGTGTGAGGAGAGAGAGAGGAGCCTGTGTGCAGGGAGCAGTGTGAGGGCAGAGAGAGGAGCCAGTGTGTAGGGAGCAGTGTGAGGGGAGAGAGATGCCAGTGTGCAGGGAGCAGTGTGAGGGCAGAGAGATGCCAGTGTGCAGGGAGCAGTGTGAGGGCAGAGAGATGCCAGTGTGCAGGGAGCAGTGTGAGGGCAGAGAGGAGCCAGTGTGCAGGGAGCAGTGTGAGGGCAGAGAGGAGCCAGCGTGCAGGGAGCAGTGTGAGAGGAGAGAGAGGAGCCAGTGTGTAGGGAGCAGTGTGAGGGGAGAGAGATGCCAGTGTGCAGGGAGCAGTGTGAGGCCAGAGAGAGGTGCCAGTGTGCAGGGAGCAGGGTGAGGGGAGAGAGCAGTGTGAGGGCAGAGAGGAGCCAGTGTGCAGGGAGCAGTGTGAGGGGATAGAGAGGAGCCAGTGTGCAGGGAGCAGTATGAGGCCAGAGCGAGGTGCCAGTGTGCAGGGAGGAGTGTGAGGGGAGCCAGTGTGCGGGTAGAGAGGAGTCAGTGGGCAGAGAGAGGTGTCAGGGAGCAGTGTGGGGCTGAGTTGCCTTTATGCAGGGAGTGGTGTGAGGGTAGAGAGGTGCCAGTATGTATGGAGCAGTGTGAGGGCAGAGAGAGGAGCCAGTCTATAGGGAGCAGTGTCAGGGCAGAGGTGCCAGTGTGCAGGGAGCAATGTCTGGGGCTAAAGTGCCAGTGTTGTGTGTCCGTGGGCAAAATACGCTGATGTGTCCATTTTTTACCAGCAGCACGGGTCGCCAAACATACGTGCACACAGGGATATCATCAGTGTAACATGCACCAGCGCCTGAGAAGTAGCAGTAGAGTTAGCGCTGTTTCCCATTCGCCTCTCTGTTACTATTCTGTGGGCTTGATGTCACCAGATAATACAAAGGTGACATCAACCCCCCAACTATGAACCCCACTTGCCACTGCTACATTGCAAGAGGAATGAGTTGGCGCATCTAATAGATGTGCCTTTTCTGGGTGGCTGTAGGTTGCTATTTTGTTAGGTGGGGGGAGGGGGTTAAAATCCATGGCCCCTTACCAGCTTGAGGATACCAGCCCCTAGCTGTGAGCTTTAGCAAGGCTGTTTTTTATCAAAAATACAGGGGAGCCCACACAGTTTTTATCAATTTATTTATAGAGCAGGCGGTGGCTGATCAATACTCCCATTAGCTGGCGCCTGCTCTCACTTTTATTAGTGGCAGCAGGGGTAAGCTGATGGGAGTAAGAGTATGTTTCCACAGTAAGGATTTGCTGCGGATTGGATGCTGCGTACAGCCACAGCGTCCAGATGTTACAGCATAGGCTAGTTTCACACTTGTGTTAGGAGGTGCAGCGCACGGCCGCCGTGCAGCTCCGCCCCCTCCGGTCAGCTCCTATGGGCGCATGACACTGCATGTGACCTGCGTACCCTATCTTTAGCATTGGGTACGCAGGCCGCGTTATAGGTATGCTTTTGGCGGCGCATGCGCCCTTTTGACAATGTGCCGAGCACACCAAAATGCAACACGGTGATTTTGGCGCACGTCGGTGCACCATCAAAAGGGCGCATGCGCCGCCAAAAGCATACCAGCGCATGGCCTGCGTACCCAATGCTAAAGATAGGGTACGCAGATCGCATGCAGCGTTATGCGCCCATAGGAGGAGCTGACCAGCAGGGGGCGGAGCTGCACGGCGGCCGTGCGCTGCGCCTCCTAACACAAGTGTGAAACTAGCCATACTGGAGGGGATTTTATGAAATCCCATCTCCACTATGCATACAAAGACTCAGGTGGCACTATGCACATGAGGTGCATCTTTATAGACTGCAGCATGTCTATTTATCTTGCGGAGACACTCTGTCTCTGCAACATAAATGGCACACTCTATGTATAGGATGCGGTGATTCCGCATGTGTTCAATGAACACATGCAAAATCACCGCGTGTACAACAGGGTGGAGCAGGTATCCGCTGCGTCCAAAGCGCAGCAATTCCGGAATGTGGATACATACCCTGAGGCCGGGGTCACACTGGTGAGGAATACGGCCGAGTGAGAGGCGTTAAAAGCACGCATTAGACACGGACCAATGATTCTCTATGGGGTCCCTCGCACCAGCCGTATATTTCTCATCCGTATTCTACGGTCCGTGCCAATCGCAGCATGCTGCGATTGTCAGCTTACTACGACCGTAGTGCGCCAATGCAAGTCTATGGGTGCGCAAAAAATACGGATTACACACGGACCACACATGTGACGTGCGAGAAATACGCACCAGGTGTCTTTTAGCAAAGCCGGCAATTCAGTGCGCTATACAGTAAACTCACACTGACAGGTTTAATAAAGAAACGAAAGAATAGATATATACACATAGAATACATATATATATATATATATATATATATATATATATATATATATATATATATATATATATATATATATATATGCATTGTGTGTCTATATCTATTATTTTGTTTATGTTAGAAACCCTGTCATAGGGCTCCATTTATATGTCCACTTTGCAAGGCGGCGAGAAAATCTCGCCATACGGATGCTTAGATGCGCAAAATACGCGACCACACCTTGATTACGGATGACATACGGAGCACTGTTTAGGGGTCATTCATCCGTATTATGCATGTAAAATACTGACCGTATTTTGCGTCGGTTAGTGTGACCCCGGCCTACCGGAAATATCTGGACGTATGAAACCGGCCTAAAAGCTGTTATTCAAACAGGAGAAGGCAGCGCTTGGCGGGAATAGAGCTGGAGTGACACCGCCTTGAGATCTACCATAGCTCTGTAGCTTCATTTGCATATCTATTGAATCGTTGATTTCTCAGTAATGGAGGAATGGACTGGCCATGTACAGGTATTGCTGGACTTGTCTTTGAAAGAGCTACAGATGAAAATAGTTTGGGAGGTGAAATCAAGCTAACAGACTCCCTTTAGGGCTACATCATAAAATACCTGGACTAGGTTCCCATATATCTTGTTGATGATTGTGTGCACCCTTTTTCTTTTGGGAATATGACACCGTGACGGATTTGTTATTACTGTCCTACAGTTATATAGGATAAACCTACATCAGACAGGCAGAGGTGGCACCAAATTTACAACAGTGTTGTATGCTGTCTAAATATTTGGCGTGTCTTGCAAGATGTGTTAGACATGACACCATCCATGAAAGTTCATAACATATTCACATTTATATGCAATTCTCACATCACATTCAATAGAAAAGTCACTTGATTTCTAGGCATTACTTTTCTGCATGACCTCCGCTTCAAGAAACTCTAAAGAAAGTCTAAATGGGAATAAATCAAAGTATTTTCAGATGTTTTGTTTGTCATCAAACAATCACAAAAACAGTCGCATGCTATTTTTTGCACATGATATTGCAGTTTTACGCTGAAAGTGGTAAAAAATAACGACCAAAGTGTAAGGCTATGTTCACACGTTGCGATTTTTCAGGATATTTTTCTGCAAATTTTCAGCTGTGTTTTACATTACCAGCAAAGTGTGTGATATTTCAGAAATCTCATGCCCATGGCTTTTTTTTTCATCAGTATTTTGGGCAAAAAAAACTTTTTTTTTGGCAGCATGTCCCTTCTTTCAGCAATTTTCACCCATTGAAAGCAAAGAGTGGTCCAAAAACCGCTACAAAGGCGCAGCTATCAGTTTTTGCTGCGTTTTTGGTGCCAAAACCTGATGAAGTAGAATATTATTTTTTATGCACTAAACTTTATCAGCAAGTACTGTATGTTTTTTGTTATGTCAGATGACCGCTCAGCTGTGTGCAATAGTCACAGTAAACCGACTGGAGACTCATCTGACTTCTTACAGAAAATGCTGTCTGTAAGAAGTCAGATGAGTCTCATGTAAACTGCCAAAACGTTGAGTGGAACCTCAACTAAAATTGCATTAAAGTTGCATGAAATTATGAAAATATAAAGGGAGCCTGTCAGGCGATTCATGCATCCTAAACCATGGGCACCATTCATCAGAGCCAGACTCCATGATTGCACCCAGGTATGTTCTTCTCTGTAACCCTCTGGCATTTCAGAGTAAATAAAGTTGGAAGAGTCAGGGAGGGACCATAGGAGACCTGTCTAGCCCGGTACCGCCTATGACTGGCTTCTGCACACACCTCTCTAGTTGATTGACAGATTCTTCTCTACATACACATGTGGGAAAGACAATTCCATTAGCTGGAGCTGTGAGGGAAGAAGCCGGCCAGGGCTGGCGATGGATCATACATGTTTTCTATGAAAGGTCTGAGTGAGTCAGATAAAACATACCTGGCTGCAATTGTGTAGCCTGGCTAAGATTCAAGCTGCCCATGGTGTGGACAGTATCAATCGAATGACATGCAAAAATGATGGATTAATGTACAGGAGTAACATGAAGATTTTTTTTCTAAAGTAAGGTATGTGCTACACATGGCAGATTTGTCTCTTTTTCAAAATCCCATTCAGATGTGTGGAAAAGTCATGAAACTTTCTGCAACAAATCTCCCACATGTAAGTGTTCACCAATCTGCGGCTTGCTACCAGTTACAAAACTACAATCCCATCTTGCCCTGAGAGGCGCATGCGATAATCTGATATGTTATCACACCTGTGCTATATTTTCCTATATACCCAGAAAATACTTTGCAGGTGCAATAAGAAAGCGGATCAGAGCATGCTGGCGTTTTCAGGAACAGTGATGATGCATCAGTGCTACCCAAGTACCAAACATCTAGCAGAGGGTGGCGCAAGGCAATGAAAGTGCATTTTTATGTCCCAGTGCACTTACAGTTTTAATTGCATAATGCTTCAAAAGTTGATTACTGTCACGACTCCTCCACTCAGTATAGTAAGTGGCAACTCAGGCGTTCGCTCTAGGGCAGCAGCATGCTGAGGTGTTAGTATTGTGATAGACCGCTCAGCCATCCAATCTGGGGCAGGGGCGAGCTGAGCTGTCAATTTTGTGACTGATAGTCCAGTCACCCAATCAGACCCGGGCATGCTGGATTTCCTTCATGTGTCTCCTGTTCTGAGGGATTTCCTGGTTATTTAAGCTGTCTGCCTCTGATTACTTCCAGTAGTAGCCTTAGATCTGTGGTGCATATTTGCCTTGTTCTTCAGTGTTCTGTCTCAGATCTATTGCTGCCTTATGTTGGACTTTGCCTAGCCCCTCTGTCTTAATCCGCTACCTTAGTGGAAATTTTACCTCGATCTGTGACCAGAATAAACTTTTGAATAAGAGTAAAAAGACTGGTCCAAGGGGGTGCAAAGGACAGGATAAAGTATAAAAATTGCTCATTTATTAGGATAAAATTAGTCCACTAATGGTGGACTAATTTTATCCTAATAAATGAGCAATGTTTATGCTTAATCCTGTCCTTTGCACCCCCTTGGACCGGACTTTTTACTCTTATTCCAGTATTTTCCCTCATCTGAGGCACCCGGCTGGAGAAGCATTGTTTTTTTATCCATCACTTGGAAGGGTGCAGCTGGCGCTCCTGCTAACCGTCTTCTCCATTTTTTTGCCAGATTAAACTTTTGTCTTACCCTTTTATTTATGAAGAGCCCTCTTAATATCTGACCTGGACCTCTTGACCACCCAGACTCACGGCTTGTCCGTGAGTAGTGACTAGCCACACAATCTGTTTGTGATAGAGCAATGCTTTAGGGAAACAAAAGTATTCATGGATTCGTATTTCAATATGCTACATGGCTATGTATCTGGTTTGGGAAGCTGAGGTGGCATGTGATGACAGGTTCTCTTTAAGAACTTGTAAGCATGAAGAAAAATATGGAGGACCAAAAAAGCACTAGTATTGTTGAGAAAGGTAAAGTGACACGGTGGTAACTCACATGCCACTTCAGCTCCACACTGTTCACCGCACTGCCTCTTGCATAACTCCTCAGCACTGCTGCATCTGCATGTTGTTTCCATTTGGTTTTAGGGGGACAGGGACGGTTTCTGCAGGAATTTAATCCTGCTGTGTCCTTCAGAGGTTAGTGTCCCTGGCCTTTCCCATGCCAGCAGGGTCTATACTAGGCAGCTCCTTCCAGCCTGTTAGCTCCTAGCCTCCTAGGACCTGTTTATGCATATCTTTGTATTCTGTCTCCCGTTATTGACCCAGCCTGTTTACCCGCTCTGTTTGACTTCTCCATCCCTGACTCCAGCTTTGTATTGTGTACCCGTGCTGCCTGCCCAGACCATCTGACTATGCTTCAGTCTCGCCCTCCTATACCTCGTGCCCACGCCTCTGACCCTCCGGTCAGCTGCTGCAGTTCCGGGGACTGCCCTGGTGTGGTACCTGGTGTCTACTGGCAGCCCAGCCTATCCTCACCATTAGAGGTCCTAGTGAAGACCCTGTAGAAATTTAGTCACGTCCCTCCAGGGTAAGTCCGGTCTGTGGTGCAGTGGATCCACACCCACTAGAGTTACTCAAAGTACATGTACATTATGAATTTGCCTCCGTAGTGCGAATCGAACCTCTAGTGACATCTCACTGTGATGTTACCTGCAATTAATGATATCAGATCGGTCATTCTAGTTGCTGACAGTAGAACATTAACTACACCTGTAGCAGATGCTTCCCAGGCATTATTATAATCCCCAAAAACATGAATGCAAACAGCTCAGCCTGAAGTAGTCAGTTACAAGATGAAAAGACGGTGGCACAAAATGTTCAGCTCCGTAAACAGCTCATAGTGTTTTAATCTTTGCTGATTAAAAGCAGCATATAAAGCGCTCTGACTTTTATGATCTGACGGTTCCCTATATTTCAGCTGTGAAGCACTCAATGCAACAGGGCTAGTAGCTTTAATAATGTGGACGTCTTATGGAGAAGCTTTTTACTCAAGAGCTTTCTCTAGTCTACAGAAACAATTCCCAGCTTTCTAATGGTTTCCTGCCTATGTGCCAATATCCTGTATTTACAGTGCCTTTGTCCTCAAAGGACAAGACTAAAAGTTTAAGGGAGTTTGTTGACCCTTAGTAATCCAATTCAACACTCTGAAATTATAGGGAAAACATTAATTACCAATTCTTTTTTACCTTCTTCCATTTATTCATACAGCAAGGCTACATTTTGTTCTGCACCATGTGCACATTGTCCCCGATTCATCAAGACTAGATATCATTACAATGGTCTTGATGACAGAGTGGACTGCGAGGCTCCTGATTCATTCAGAGGCTCGTGCCTCTTACATATAACGAGTCCTTGCTAGAATAAGGCTATGTGCCCACGTTGCTTTTTTGAAGCAGAATATTCCTGAGCGGAAACGCACACCCTCTTCCCGGGAAAATGCATGCGTTTTATGACACGCTTTTGTAAGCATTTTTGACGCTTTTGTTAAGTGTTTTCGCATGCGTTTTCTTAAGCGTTTTTGCAATACAACTGTATGTATGATTAATGAACATACTGCGTTTTATTCCGCTAAGCATTTCCGCAGCGGAAAAAAACGCACCATTAGCACAACATGTGTGGATTCAATTATGATAACATGGGATGCTTTTCTTAAGCGTTTCCGCGGCAGAAACGCGCGTCTAAAAGCACTGCGGAAACGCTTAAAAAAACGCAACGTGGGCACACAGCCTAAAACTTGTGGCGTAGAGAACGCCGGCACCACGCCCCAATCCTGACACTGGTCATACCTTCATCACCCATCTCTCCTGAACCCCAATCAATCACCCCTGTATCTGTTTCCTATCAATGCTTTATCTGTCCTTTTAGATCTGACCATTTGCCTTTTTTTTCTGAGCTCTAATTAATCGTCTCCTGTGTCTGTCCAGTCTCCCTACTGCTCCTTCCTCCTTCTGATCACACCTGGCTTGTTTGATGTGCAATTGACTTCTTATAAATTCAGACTCGGAGGTCTGTCTGACCTCAGTCTGTCATTCCAAGGATGTCTTCTAAGGATAATATCTGAAATAATGCCTGAAATGAGCCTGAAGTGACCAGAAGGTACGACTAAACGCTGCGTTTATATGTACTAAATTTCTTTTGCCTTCTAAATTACTCTCACCATGCTGACATACGCTCTAACAGTTTTGGCTCCTTTAACCCTCACTCTCCTTCGCTATCCGCAAACCCCAGCACCCGCTAACCAAATAATAATCTCTCCTTCCCTCTTGCCTCCCCACCTGACCTCCTCTGCTGACCTGCTCCTCAACCTCAGAGCTCTCCTAATAAAATACAAAACAAGCCGCCCACTCTCCTCCCACATGCTCTCCCTCTCTCTGCTTCTCCTCACTGCTGGTGACATATCTCCCAACCCTGGACCCCCACAGCTCACACCTACCATTACTACCCCCTTCTATCGTTCCCAAACCAACACAAACTCCAGAAATCTTTCCCACCTCAAATCCGTGCCCCTGACAACCACCACCCTGCTCCTACTCTCTGGATCACTCTGGAATGCTCGCTCCGTCTGCAATAAACTCCATGTGATTCATAACCTCTTTACCTCTCGTAACTTTTCCTTCTTTGGCCTCACCAAAACATGGCTGACACCCTCCGACACCGCCTCCACTGCTGCGCTATGTTATGGCGGCCTCCATTTCACCCACACTCCTCGCCCTGGCAGCAGACATGGCAGAGGAGTGGGCCTTCTCCATTCTTCCAACTGCACCTTCAACCCAATCCCACCTCTACCCTCCCTCATCCTCCCCTCTTTTGAAGCCCACTCCGTCCGCATATATTCTCCCTCCAACCTCCAAGTGGCCGTCATATACCGATCTCCAGGCCCGACCACTGGCTTCATTGACAAATTCTCTACCTGGCTCCTTCATTTTCTACTGACATTCCCACCATCATCATGGGTGACTTCAACATCCCCATTGACACCCACCAGTCGGCAGCCTCCAAACTCCTGTCTGTTATGAATGGGTCACCGAGGAGGAAAAAACCTAAACATGCTAAGCCCAGAAAAACCAGAGAGGTTGGTAACTATGCAGATTGCAGATCCCTGATCCTACCACACAACTAGCAGCAGCCATGGAGCGTGCCTACGATGAACCTAGACGCCTCGTCACGGCCGGAGGACTAAATAAGCCTAAAGCAAGAAAAGGGAAAACTAACTGCCCCAGAGCAGACCCCAAAGAAATAGACAGCCCCCACACGTATTGACGGTGAAACAAGATGAAAACACAAACACAGGTAGGAAAATAGGCTGAGCAAACGATGGGGCCCAAACTAACTAGAAAGGAGAGGAAAGACACTGTCTGCAATCTGCAAAAAACCCTACAAAAATAATGTCCAACACTTCTGATAGCAAAATTAACCCTGAAGTCACTAGACTTCTCCCACTATATCAGCACTCTGAAATATTCTGAGACAGAGCAAAAAGAGGCCAATCTAATAAGGGACAAAAAGATAAATAAGAGTGGAAATTCAGCATAGCCCAAGCCGGGGTTGGCTGACCACAAAAAACTGAATAGACCAACAAAATCAAGTGTGAACATTAGCAGAGAAACTTAGCTTGAGCTGACTGGAACAGAGCTGAGAACCAAGACCTGACAAGCAGAAGGAATCACCAGCACCAGAGTAGGGCGTCGGCTGTCTTAAATCCAATCTGAGATTCCTGAGGTCCAACTGTCATCCTCATTATCAGGTGGCAGATCTCTACTGATTAAATCAGCCTCACTACCTCCTGTTACCACCATAGGGAGCCTGACTGGTAGACCAGAAAATGAACTCACAACACCTGTCCCTTACTTCATCCTTTGGACTTACTCAGTGGTCCTCCTCAGCCACCCAAGCAGACGGACATACACTAGACCTGGTCTTCACCCCCCCTCTGCTCTCTTTCTAACTTCACCACCTCCCCTCTCCCTCTATCTGACCACCATCTACTCACTTTCTCATCCCTGTCCTCCTCACCTGTCACCCATGTCCAGCAGCATGCGCACCCCGCAGAAACCTCGCACATCTAGACACTCGCACACTCTGACTCTATTCTACCACTGTCCTCCATAGCTTCACTCCACGACACTGACACTAGTTTCTACAATGCCACTCTTGCATCAGCCATCGACTCAGTCGCCCGTCATGCATAACAGAGTGCAACGAATCAATAGACAACCCTGGCACAATAACACCACTAAAAAGCTTCGGCAAGCATCCAAATTTGCAGAACGGCGCTGGAAGAAAACGCATTCGCAAGACGACTTCACTGCACTCAAACAAGCAACACTTGCATTCAAATCAGCTCTCACCTCTGCTAAACAGGCCTTCTTTACATCCCTTGTATCTTCCTTATCCCACAGCCCCAAACAGTTGTTCAATACTTTTAACTCCCTCCTCCGTCCACCACTGCCCCCTCCGACTTCCCTAATCTCTGCAAAAACAAGATAGCCCAAACACGGCAAGTCTTTATTGCCCAACCACCACAACACCTTTGTATACTAGACCAATGTCCAAATTCCATAATCTCCTTATCTAACATCACTGAAGGGAAGCTTGCTCATCTTCTCTCCAAATCACACCTCACCACTTGTGCACTTGACCCTATCACATCCCACCTCCTCCCCAACATCACCACCACTCTTATCCCATCCCTAACCCACCTCATCAACCTATCACTTGCTTCTGGTACCTTCCCTTCTGCTTTCAAACATGCCACAATCACGTCTATCCTTAAAATGCCAACCCTTGATCCAACAGCAACGTCCAGCTATCGCCCAATATCGCTGCTCCCATTCGCTTCTAAACTCCCGGAGTAGCATGTCCACGCTGAACTTTCCTCTCACCTCTCATCTAATTTGCTCTTTGACAATCTACAATCTGGGTTCCGCGCCCATCATTCCACTGAGACAGCCCTGACCAAAATTACCAACGACCTACATACAGCCAAAGCTAACGGACAATACCCTATACTCCTGCTTCTAGACCTGTCCTCTGCTTTTGACACAGTTGACCACTGCCTCCTACTACAGATCCTCTCATCCGTTGGCATCAAAGACCTCGCCCTATCCTGGATCTCCTCATACCTTTCCAACCGCACATTCAGCGTCTCCCACTCCCACACTACCTCCTCATCCCACCCTCTCTCTGTTGTAGTCCCCCAAGGCTCTGTTTTAGGACCCCTACTCTTCTCAATTTACACACTTGGCCTGGGGCAACTCAAAGTCCCATGGATTCCAGTACCACCTTTATGCCGATGATACTCAGATCTACCTCTCTGGCCCAGACATCACCTCTCTGCTCTCCAGAATCCCAGAGTGTCTATCAGCCATATCCTCCTCCTTCTCCTCTCGCTTCCTCAAACTCAATGTGGACAAATCTGAACTGATCATCTTTCCCCCATCTCACAGATCTTCCTTACCCGACCTTTCTATAACAATTGACAACATCACGCTTTCCCCCGTACCAGAGGTCCGCTGCCTCGGAGTAACCATTGACTTTGCCCTGTCCTGCAAACCGCACATCCAAGCTCTCTCCACCTCCAGCTCAAAAATATTTCCAGAATCCGTCCCTTCCTCAACCCTCAATCTACTAAAATGCTTGTGCATGCCCTCATTATCTCCCGCCTCGACTATTGCAACATCCTTTTCTGTGGCCTCCCTGCTAACACCGTTGCACCTCTCCAGTCCATCCTCAACTCTGCTGCCCGACTAATTCATCTCTCTCCTCGCTACTCCTCCGCTTCTCCCCTCTGCAAATCTCTTCACTGGCTCCCATTCCCTCAGAGTATCCAATTCAAATTACTAATACTGATCTACAAGGACATCTACAACCTGTCTCCTCCATACATCTCTGAATTAATCTCCCGATACCTTCCCTCACGTAATCTCCAGTCATCCCAAGACCTCCTTTTCTCCTCCACACTTATTCGCTCCTCACCCAACTTACTCCAAGACTTCTCCCGAATAACCTCCATCCTAAGGAATTCCCTACCCCAACACGTCCGGCTATCAACCACACTCGGATCCTTCAGACGGAACCTGAAAACCAATCTCTTCAGGAAAGCCTACAGCCTGCAATGATCCCCGCTGCCTTCTCACCACTACTGGAGCTACCGCCTCACCATCACTGGAGCTGCTGCAACCCCCCAACCTACTGTCTCCTTCGCCACCATCCTGTAGCATGTAAGCCCGAAAGGGCAGGGTCCTCTCTCCCCTCTGTATCAGTCTGTGATTGTTAGTTTGTTTACTGTAAGTGATATCTGTAATTTGTATGTAACCCCTTCTCATGTACAGCACCATGGAATCAATGGTGCTATATAAATAATAATAATAATAATAATTGGTCAACAACAGCGTGAGAATGACAAAAGTCGTAAAATTTTACGATGTCAGAAGGTGAAAGTTAAACATTTCTGGCGCCCTTGGTCCATTCCTTACTTTGCTTTTGTATGCAGAGCTATTAAAAATGATTTTGAGTATTGTGATATATTTGCACTTATCCTGTTGTGGATTAATGAATTCTAACTGCAATCATAGTGCCGTGATTAATTATATACTGTTGGATATACATATTTCTCACCACTGAGCACTAACCTTTATATACCAGTGTGCCTTCCATAAAATCTATATTAAATAAAACATGATCACAGTTGTTTGACAACAGTGAATGATCGATTGATATTGAAAATACATCTCCAAAATCTCTTCTAGCCGGCAACGAAGACCCAGGACTGTTCAGCAGTTAAAGTCTTACATCAAACAAGAATGGGACAACATTTCTCTCCCAGAATGCCAGAAATTGTCTCCTCACTCCCAGACTTTTACAGATTGTTGTAAAAAAGGAGAGAGGATGCGATGCCTCGGTAGTAGTGATGAGCGAGTATACTCGTTGCTTGGGTGTCCTCCGAGTATTTTGGCGTGCTCGGAGATTTAGTTTGTGTCAATGCAGCTGCATGATTTGCGGCTGCTAGACAGCCTGAATACATGTGTGGGTTGCCTGTTTGTTAGGAAATTCCTATAAGTATTCAGGCTGTCTAGCAGTCGCAAACCATGCAGCTGCATTGACACAAACTAAATCTCCGAGCATGCCAAAATACTCGCGTGCAACATTTCCACTCGAGTTTTGCTGGGTCTTTTAAGTGTTTTGCATCCAAACTGCAGCTATGGTATGACTGCTGCAATTCAGTGCATTGTCAGATGGAGCAATTGTGTAGCCTCAGCCTAATACAACAAAAAACGATTACAGTAACAAATATAAATTATGTATAAAAATCTATACTGTAATTGTAAGGGGCAAAAATCCAAATAATGCAATGATTTCATTTATAAAAGTTCAAAAGATGATAAATTAAGAGAGATGCTCTTAAATTCTGCAGCATAACTAGGAGTGACTACAATGTCTTCCAGTAAGGGGGCCATTAGGTGCTATGTAAAATGGACGTGGCTCAAAGTATTACCGCATTTACTAGACAAACACTGTGCACAAAAATAAACATTAAGACTCCTTTAATATCCATTCTCCAAGTAAGAAAACCCACAACTGTACGTAGATGTAAGTCATTGCATTAAGACTTGTGTAAGAATAAGAATATCATACACAAATATTTATTATGCAAAGCCTGATTCTAATAGCACCGATTATTCCCGAATACTATTATACCTAACACTGGGAATGCCCTGCTGCTCCATGATTGGTCTGGTGACACTTAAAATATAACCAAGAACAAGATAGATACAAGGGATAAAGCCAATTTACTCCTTTATCATGTAGATGTTTTCTTTCACTATAAGTGCCCGCAACTGGCCAAATGTTAGCACGTGTACCCCTAATTCTGAATTATCAGCAATTATAAGGACCAGCGGCATCGACTTTGCCTAAAGGGGTTGTCCGGTCCAAATCATTAAGTCTGCAGTCACTCTGTGTGATACCATGTTTTTCTACAGACTTTTTTGAGAAAGGGAAAATTAAAGGGGATAAGTCTGCAGTCACTCTGTGTGACTTATGAATCCCCCCAGCACAAGCACTGTGTGCTGCAAGGATTCGCTGGTTTCTGAGCCGGGACCAGTGGGTAAGTATGAGCTATACATACTCCCGGTCAGTGTGTGTGGCCTCACTTCCATTCACGGCCACATCACTACTAGTATATGGAATGAGGCCCTTCGGCCGGGGGTATGTATAGGGTGGGCCATTTATAAAGTTGGATCCAAAATGGTCACCACCCATCTTGAAAAGTTTTCCACCTCCCACATACTAATATGCCACAAACAGGAAGTTGATATCACCAACCATTCCCGTTATTTTATTTAGGTGTATCCATATAAATGGACCACCCTGTAACTCATACATACCCTCCGTTCCCAGGTCAGAAACCAGTGAGTCCCCGCAACACACAGTGCTTTTGCTGGGGGGATTAATAAATCTGCAGTCACACAGTTACTGCAGACTTACCCCCTTTAACCTGCCCTTTCTCAAAAAATCTGCAGAAAAACATGGTACTCCTGCCCTTGTCCACCACAACAAGGTAGAACAGCTATTTTTTGCATACCCCAATCTAATACATCCAAGAACTGTCCTGATTTCAGCATTCTGCAAATTTCCATCCGATATTTTTAGGTGGGTGGTAACTTTTCACAAGCATCCTGCCAGCACTGTAGGAGCTGGAACTTAATTTATTTTCCCCTCACGTCCGAATATGCATTGTGCCTGTCAGTGTTCATTGACTTGACTGCCCTGAACTGAAAGCCTGCCTGCCTGTCTGCTGCTTGCTTAGCGCTGATTAATCTTTTATTGCTTGTTGGCATGGAATCCTGTCACCAGGCATCATCTATTTATCAGCAGACAAGACTGGAGTGAATGTTCACAGAAAAGGCTAAAGTGATCAAAATAAAAGCATGGGGCTCTTCATACATATAAGTGGCAGGGTTTCAAATCTCAGGGCTTCACTATATTGTTCTCCAGGCTTCTTTTTTTAACAATTTATCTTCCATGTACCATTACTTAACTAAAACATTGCAAAAAATGAAGATCCACATTCAGCATAGGAGTCATCCACTGATATAAATAACAATTACAATTCCTACTAAGTATCAAGAGTCCTAGTGAATGAAACCCAAGCCTGGGTCAGAATACTAAGAGTATTATGTAAACTGCACTTGTGATGACAAGTCCTAGGAGGACCGCAGCCCCATTACTGCAGATCTGGCCTTATTACGTGTAGTGCTACACCTATGCTGACTGACACATGACAGGAAATGACTAAATAGGTTTAAGCATCATACAATGCAAAGTCTAAAATTGAAAAATGAAGAGTACTCATAAAATAGAGCATAATTGGATAATACAAACTATAATAAAGCAATCATTTCAACCTAAGCCATAAATTTGCAATAGTGATCAATCTTCGTCAACTACAAAACATTCATCACCTACTATAATTTCTCATAATGTTCAGTGCAGTCATAACCACGCATCAGTGACTGTACAGAGTCCTTATTCAGAGACCACTTATACAGCGCCTATAGTGTTCCTGAGAATCTCATGTACGTCCGAGCATTAAAGAAAGAACTTAAAGGGGTTGTCCGGGCTTTTCACATAATCTCAGTACATATCTGGGCTGCAGAATTATGACAATAAGTAATTTACTTTCTGTCACTAGTTTGCACGTTTTTCTAGATATTCTGAACAGAACGTCCAAGGGGGGGGGGGGGGGGGTGTTATGGCATTGAAATGAGAACTAGTCGTAACCTCCTACTCTACTCCAAACATGCCCTCTATAGCAACAACCCCACCCTCCATAGCTACAGGCCCTCCCCGTCCACATGACATAACTCATTATCAGTAATTCCTTCCTTCAGTGCCCCAGGCTGCTGGCAGCAGTGAGAACAGACTGTGTGATGGCCAGTGATGGGGGTCTGCAGCTTCTAATCTGCACAGGGGATGGCAGTCACTGATGTAATCTGTTATGTGACAAAGCCTCTGCTGTGTGAATGAGACAGCTCTGTGTCACTGATGTCTTCCCACAGCAGCAGATTTGGTGCAGTGTATGTGTGAACACTGTGTCTCTAATGACACAAATACTGATGGGAGCAGCCTGTCCAATCAGCAGCTGTAACAGTGTGAAGTGTTGGGGGGTGTATGTATGTATGTATTGTGCGGCTTTCACAAATACAGGATCACTGCTGTGTTCCTTCCAATGCTGGTAATGGGATAAAATACTCCACCACCAATATTGGGGAAATCGTTCTGATATCAACATTTAGGCACCACTGATTAAAATGGGAAAATACAACTAGAACCAGACAGGCTAAAAATCTAGACCTGTGGAGCACTGGAGGTCTTTCGACCCTCTACTCCTATGACAGCAGGAATATTGTTTCCCAAACACTAGTGATAGATCATTTTATGGCTTTATGTTCCAAATAACAAAACTATTAAGGGCTTGTCCTCATATCAGGCAGGATTACTTGTCTATAAACCTGCTGAACAGAAATAATGGACCTATATTTGGTATCTGTAATTCCCATCTGCTGGGAGTTAATCAGTCACATTTGTCAGGAAAGTATTCCCACACTTACAATCCCCAATTGTGGGGGATTTGAGCTACACCTAGTTTTGGCCATAAACTACCTGAAAACATTCAGTAATACCCTTTTTAAATCAAAGTAATCAAATGAGCAAAAATAAAATCCCTATGAAGTCCATTTTGCAGTCCAAATCAGCAGTCCACTAGCATCAACAGAATATCCCTGGTCACTAGAAGGTCCGTGTTTTGGTGATCAGTAAAGAATAATCCGAGGATGTTGGTGGACTGTTGACTTTTAGGCTAGGGTCAGACTTGCAAGAAACTCGGACAAGTCTCGCACGTCAATACTCGGCACTGCCGCCGGCATTCAGATCGAAGCGTTCAGCTGCATGAATTTCTATGCAGCTGAACGCTCCGACCCGAGTGCCAGGTATTGACGTGCGAGACTCATCCGAGTTTCTCGCAAGTGTGACCGTGGCCTAATAGAAAGGTGTGGATAGTGGAATAGGAGATTGGACATTTAATGCAAATTCATTATGACCTATCCTTAGGAGGTCATCAATGTCTGATCAGCCAGGGTCCGACACCTGGCTCCCATGCTGATCAGCCATTCTCGCCGGCCAGAGGTACTCTATTGCAAAGCTGCTTCATCTTCGGGCAGTGGCTGGAGCTTGGTACTGCACATCCACCTCATATTCAAATCAATAGGAGGCAGAAGTGTAGTACCATGAAGCGGCCACTATCAGAGTTGGTCACCTCCGCAAGTGAGTACCTCCGGCCTGTGAGAATAGCTGATCGGTGGGAGTGCGGGGCGTAGGACCTTGGTCAATCAGACTGACAACCTATCCTAAGAAAAGGTCATCAATGAAAAAGTAGTGGACAACCTCTTTAAAGAAGCTTAGTGCACAGGCAGACAAAACATTCTATGTTTAGAGCAATATCCTGTCTGATATTTGTTAGCTGCCTTGCCAAGCATCTTTGATAACAGGCCTTACCGATACTTTTTGGTGATCCTTGCTTCCAAGAATTACCAGGACTGTAAGGAACGCTGTTTGTGGAACACATCTTTAGTGTGGATGTTGTCACAGGATACATACTGTAGCACACGCACATATACAATCCAAAGGAAATCAGGGCAGCTCAGTTTTCAGAATGGAGTCATCATGCAGGTCTAACACAAGCAAGCACCAAAAAATGAACTTGGATGTGAAATACATAGTTGGCCCAAGTACTACAGCACACGTCCATGTTTTTTAGTCAGTTGAACTAGGAATTTAGTATAAAGTAACACAATCGATATGAATGTTATACTTTTTCATACTTTGCCAATGCCTGCCAGTAAATATATTAAAGCTAAAATTAATGAATTTAAAGGGAATCTGTCACCCTATTTTTTCGCCTATCAGCTGCCAGCACCGCCATCAGGGGCTTATCTACAGCATTCTGTAATGCTGTACATAAGCCACCAATGTAACCTGAAAGTGTGACGGCCGTCTGCGAATCTGGACTGCAGTAGGAACAGCACCCCGAGTAACCCCGAGACCCTTAACCCCTATACAGGGATCTGGAATTGTAGCAAGGCCCAGGGGGTAGCTGTCTGGTGGAGCAGTGGACCAGAGCAGGACGGCCGCCAAGGGGTTAAAACTAAAACCCGTAATCGTGGTCAGGAGGCAGGAGTCGGAGGCCGGAGGGCAGCAAAGGTGCAAAATCAGCAGGCAGAAGAAGAGTCAAAAGTCCGGGCCAGGGTCAGTAAAACCAGAAGGGCAGCAAAGGTACAGAATCAGCAGGCAGCAGAAGGGTCAGGAATCCAAGCAAAGGTCAGTGTAAAAAAATCGAGAGAGAGGCAGAGGTACAAAAATGGCAGGCAATAGAATGGTCAGGAATCCAGGCTGAGGTCAGAGTTAACTATAGCAATTCACACAGTAGCACGCAGGGGAACCAAGAATATATCCGGCGGCTTCCAAGATCAGTCTCCCAAGGTATTTGAGGGATCAGGTCATCCCTCACAGGTTCCCGGACTGATGATGTAATTAGGACCGCCCCCAGGACCAGACCAGATGGTGATGCAGTAAGCCCCACATGACTGACAGAGGGGCGGAGCCTGCGCCCACCAGATGCCTGCGCAGGAGCCTCTTCTGTCACCACCCTCACCCAGGGGCGAACCACGGCGCCTCCCAGTGGCCGAAGCCGGACCAGCAGGCCCCGAGTCTGGCGGCAACGTGCCAGTCCAGCCCCTCCTAGTGGCCGAAGCCGGAACAGCAGGCCCTGAGTCTGACAGCGACGTGACAGAAAGAGAAGAAAAACGAGTTATATTATACTAACCCAGGGGCGGTCTGGGTCCGGTTTTGGTCCGATGGGTGTCGCGGTCCAGTCCGGCGCCTCCCATCTTCTAACGGTGATGTCCTCTTCTTTACTTCCCATCGCGGCTCCAGCGCAGGCACACTGCTCTGCCCTGTTGAGGGCAGAGCAGTGTACTGCAGTGCGCAGGCGCCAGGAAAGGTCAGAGAGGTCCAGCGCCAGCGCACTGCAATACTCTGCTCTACCCTCAACAGCGCCTGCGCAGGAGCCGCGACGGGAAGCAAAGGAGAGAACGTCACTTTTCGAAGATGGGAAGCGCCGGACCGGACTGCGACACCCATTGGACCAAAACTGGACACGGACCGCCCATGGGTGAGTATAATATAACTCGTTTTTCTTCTCTTTTAGGTTACATCGGTGGCTTATCTACAGCATTAGAGAATTCTATAGATAAGCCCCTGATGGCGGTGCCAGCAGCTGATAGTCGAAAAAATAGGTGACAGATTCCCTTTAAGGAGCTGTAGTAATGGTAAATGCTTCTTAAAAAGCATTATTTAAGGTTTCCATAAATTTCTTCTGCTTTATAGGTTGGCTACTTTTGGGAACAATTTTATTTTTCCTTAAAAACTTGAAATTTTGGCTTGAAATCATTTTTTGCAATTTCATATCATTAATAGAGATGATTGAATTTGTTTGGATTCGGTTCCCAATACGATCGGAATCAAATATTGTTTTTGCAGTATTTGTTGAACATAGCCGAACGTCATTACCGAATATATTCGGAACCGATTATAAAACGTACATTCGGCACGAATAGTGTTTTAATATGGCCCGAATATGTCAAAATCAGATTCGGGGCAAAATCCGAACATATTCGTTCATCTCTAAATTCATTAAAAGTTCAGCACCATATGCCTCCTATATTCTCTCTTTTTCACTGTCTATTGCTGGCTGCAGAATGGGTGAACTGGGAATGTGTCAGTGAGCTCATTCTGGTGGTCTGGTGGCTGTCTATTTTTCAATTCCTCTCAGCTGATGTGTGTTCACAGACCACCTCATTGTTGAATGTGCTAGGAAACAGCCTGTAGAAGACAAACGGTACAACATTTTTAAAGAAACTGAATGACAAAACTTATTTATAGACAAAAATACAGGCATTTAAGTAAAAATATATACATATTGTCCACAGAGGTGGACAACCCTGTTAATAACAGAACTTAAGGAATAAACTCTTGGAAATGTTATTAACATATTTCCATCAATATCTAATATACAATGTTTTAGAACAAATATATTTCTGCCTTAAAAATATTGCTGTATGAGAAAAATATTATTTTCGGGCAAACTTTAAACCGGACCCAGGAATCTAAACAAAGCAAAAGCCTCCAAAATCCAAAGACTAATGTGGTTTTTCACTGGAATTTATCAGGCGCCAAAACCCTTATCACTAGTCTATATTTGAATCTCTGGATGCCAATGACATTAACCATTGCTAGACACACATTTCTTACATTCTTACCCAGGATCTGTCTCCGAAGGGTATCTTACATTTGTGAAAGAAGTGATTGCTGGCATTAGAGCACACAGAACCATCAAACAATAGAGGCACAGCTTATATTAAGAAAGGCAACAACGACGACAACAACAACAACGACAACAACAACGACGACAACAACGACGACAACGTGTCTCCTCTCCGACTTGCCAGCAACACAGATGTTTGATTCACTGTCGGAGATTTGTATTAATACACACTGACTGCGTTCTGTCCAAGTTGTGTAAACCTAAGGCATAAAGCAAGGAGTGTTCACTCTTATCGCTCAAAGTCTACTAGGTGTACATACCAATACGAGGCCTCACATCGAAACTGCATAGTTTCACTCTGTACAGGAACAACAAACTATCCAGTAAGAGTTAGTGTGTGGACTCCACACAGTGTTCACTGCAATGCAGAAATCCTCTGGAGGAGACTTCGTCTGGCACAATGTACAAGTAATGACAGCAAGGGAACACATACAAACATATTACACTCTTCCACTCCACCCCTACCTCCAGGTAATGAGAGCGTTACTCACCGCTCAGAAGAAGCAGGTTGTAGTCCACCCATACACACCTGTATTTCAGGTAACACCACTTCCACCCATGCATCAAAATAGTACCAGAAATTAGTGTATTTATTAATCTTCAGCAATGTACGCCAATGACACTTCAGATACTAATTACCGAGTGCATTAGATACCTTTCAGATTTTCATTGCACAGTAGATTCTACCTTTCATTATGTGCAGCTCTGCTGCTTTGCAATGCTGGGATTTTGCTCATACATAAGAAGGTGATGGTTCTGCCAAGAATCTAATATGTTTCCTTGCTGGCAGATCCTACCTTGTAATCGCTATGGAAAAAAGGACCAATCATGTTAGACTTTTTTCAGCCAATTCTCCAATGTCTTTTCCTATACTGTGGAGTGAAAGCTTCTTCAACCAAGTTACCTAATGTCCATCATCAGCTTAAAGGGGTTCACATACTTCTCTTCAGGACAGCACCCCTTCCAGCTCCGGCTTCATGCTTTACAGGGGGCGGTGTCCTCCCGCAAATTGGGAGTTCAGACAAGTGGTTTGGTTGTGGCATGCTTGTGCCGCTGGTCCAATCTATGCACTCTCCCAAGATGCTAGCAGACGCAGATATGTTCCTGCATCATGGAAAAAGCACAGGGGAACTTAGACTGGTCGGATGGAGTGATTTAGCCAGCTTAAGGCTACTTTCACACATCAGGTTTTCGGCGTCAGGCGCGATTCGGCGTCATGCCGGAACGCCGGATCCGGCAAATGTTTCGTAAAACCGGATGTGACGGACCCGGTTTTCTGCCGGATCCGTCTTTTTCTTGACAGACAAAACCGGATCCGTCTCGTCCGGTTCATCCGTTTTTCTATCCGTTTTTCGACGGATTACGCCGGATCCGGTTTTTAAAATTGACCCTTGTGGCCTTCCGAACGGGATTGGCTACTGGAAAACTATATATAGCATGTTCCTACAGCCCTTCTTTGACAGGTTGTAGAGGAGAAAGTGCAGGTTGGAGAGAAGAGCAAGTTACTGGCGAAGATGGATGTTGTCATTGGAAATATTTTGAAGAATTTGGCGGATTTTATAGCGGAGGCGAATCGTTTGAGGGTGATTGTTCTGGAGAAGGAGAGAGCGAGACAGCAGCGCATCAGGCATCGTAGACGACATTTGTGGATCCACCCCATCACAGCCAAGAGAATGACGCGTGGGGTCTATTCTACACTCTGCATGGACCTTCGACGAAACCCGGATAAATTTTTTGGATATGTTAGGATGAAAATGGAGAATTTTGATTACTTGGTGGAGCGCATTGCACACCTCATAAGAAAAGCGGACACCTATTGCCGCTTCTCTGTTTCACCCGCAGAGCGTCTGATGGTGACTTTAAGGTAAGCCACATTTATTGGATATGCTCGCATCAGAGGACACTTTCACTGCAATCTTGTTGGTGGTAGTTTGTATCTCCAAGTGTTATAGGTCAGTTTTGGTATGTAATGCTGTGATTTAAAACTAATTTATTGTTTTTTAAATTCCCCACAGATTTCTTGCAACTGGAGAATCCCTTTCGTCACTGCATTTCCAGTACAGACTCGGGATTTCCACCATATCTGGAATAGTGAAGTACACATGCCGTGCACTGTGGGACTCCTTAGCTGAAGAGTTTTTACCAGAGCCCACAACAGAGAGGTGGATTGAAATTGCTGACAAGTTTCAACAGATATGTCAGTTTCCAAACTGCTTGGGCGCTGTGGACGGGAAACATATCCGCATTGTAAAGCCAGCTGGATCGGGATCGGAATATTTCAATTACAAGAAATATTTTTCAATTGTCCTCATGGCCATCGCTGACGCGGAATACAAATTTATTGCGGTTGATATTGGGGCCTATGGCCGCTCCAATGACTCTCAAGTTTTCAAACTGTCTGCCATGGGGCGTAAACTGTATGGAAACACCTTCCAGTTCCCACCACCTAGACCGCTGCCGCAAACATCTGGTCCACCTATGCCATTTGTCTGTGTAGGGGATGAAGCCTTCCAGCTGTCAGAACACCTTTTGAAACCGTACTCTAGCAGAGGATTGACAAAACCAAAACGCATTTTTAATTACCGCCTCACAAGAGCAAGAAGAATGGTTGAATGTACCTTTGGTATTCTGACAGCCAAATGGCGGGTCCTATTGACTGCGATCAACCTCAAGACAGAAACTGTGGACGAGGTGATCAAAGCGTGCGTGGTACTCCACAATTTTGTTATCTGCAAGGAACCCATTTCCATTGAGGACACCTCTGAAGAAACCACCTTGCAAGATTACCATGACATTACCACTAGAAGTTCTGTGACGGTTTCAGTAATGAGGGACAATTTTGCACTATACTTTGTCACCTCAAGGCAGAGTACACTGGCAGGATGACAGAGTGTGAAAGATTTGTGCCCTAACCAAACTTGTGTACCTTCTGGACCAACAGTATATACCTTTGCCAACCAAAGTTGGCTATCTTGTCATGGTCTTACTATTTTTAGCTTTAGGCCACAGGTGTGTACCTGGTTGTGTTTTATGCTAAGTATTTCACCTTTTAACAAAAGTTGTGTACATTGTTATGAAATCACCAACAATAAACACAACTTTTTAGGTGAAATACTTTGCTTCAAACACAACCAGGAACACAACTGTGGCAAAAAGCTAAAATTTACCCACAGTTATATACCTAGTTTTGAATACCATTTCACCTTTTAAATACCCTGTATTTAACCTTTTTCGCCGCAGAAAGAAATGACAGACAACCAGTGTAAAATAATTTAACTTTTATTGAAAAATGTTTTTTTTAGTAAACTTTAAAATTTTAATAAACTTGTTTAATAAAGCTTTGAAACCATAAAACTGGTCATTTTTATTTAAATACACACATTATAAATCTGTGTAGTGTGTGGTGGAAATACTGCTGGAGGGGCTGCGGGACACTTCGACACTGGGAGTGTGGAGAGAGGACTGGGATCGTGGTGGGGAAGGAACAGTTAGAGGTGAAGGTGTGGAAAAAACTACAGAATGGGTGGACATGTGGGAAGCAGAAGAGGTGGTGGGTGGTGGAGTGGAGGGTTGGGCAGGGACTGTAGGAGCAGATGATGTTGATGGCAAGTTGTATGGGGAAGGAGTTTGGTACGGGGCAGGTTGCTGGAAGTGGGGAGATGTCTGGTACGGGGCAGGTTGCTGGAAGTGGGGAGATGTCTGGTACGGGGCAGGTTGCTGGAAGTGGGGAGATGTCTGGTACTGGGGAGTTTGCAGGTACTGGGGAGGTTGCTGGTGCTGGGGAGGTTGCTGGTGCTGGGGAGGTTGCTGGTGCTGGGGAGGTTGCTGGTGCTGGGGAGGTGGATGGTATGTAATAGGAGGGGGAGGATGGAAAGTGGCTGGAGGGGGTGTAGATGTAATAGGAGGGGGAGGATGGAAAGTGGCTGGAGGGGGTGTAGATGTAATAGGAGGGGGAGGATGGAAAGTGGCTGGAGGGGGTGCAGGTGGAGGAACTACTGTGGTGGGAGGAGGTTGGGAGGTAACTTGCTGGAGAGCAGCGTGGCATGAATGCATTACATGCATCTGCTGGGCAGGAGAGAGCGTTTCCATGCGCTCCACAACAGACCTGAAAAAGGTGTGGCTTGGCGAAGATCTTGCTTCTGAATGCATGGTTTGCAGAAGTGTCTTCACCTCCAGAATGCTGGAGTTGATCTGCTGATAGCCTGCGGAGATTTGCTCTGACAAGACTTTTAGACAGTTCTGGAAAGATGCATTCAGATGCAAGAACTCTGGTGCATAAGTCTTTTCCTGACCCCTCTGCCGCTGCCGCCCAGTAACCGCAGGTGTACTAGAGGTGGCAGGGGCAGAAGGGTGGGGTAAAGGGAAAGTGATCTCCTCACCAGCAGCTTCATGTAATGTAGGCGGCCACGATGCTCCTGTGCTGGTGGATGGGACAGATGGGTCGAATGTGTGGGAAGGCTGGGAAGGTGCAGATGTACCGGGGTGGTCGAAGTGTCCCTCGGTGCCGGTCTCCTCAGGGATCGCCTCAGAAGGGTCCAATCGTGCAAGCTCCCGAGTGCTGCTCACCGTGCTGTGGAATAAAGAGAAAAAAAACAATTAAAATACTGACATGGTATGGCCCTGGCTGAAAAAAATTTTTTACATCTAACATTTTTTTTTCACATGTGGTGTGTAATATTTACCTTCTAGTGACCATTGTTTCCCGGAGGAACGACAGGGCTTCTGCGTACTTGTACTTGCTCCTGCGTCCTCCAGATCCACTCGGGGCCCGCATCTCTTTATTGAACTCCTTCTTGAAACGATCCCTCACAGACCGCCACCGATTCACAATTCTGTTCCCTGAAACGAGAAAGGACAAAGTGGTTAGTATACAACATCAGTGTTTCCCAAACTCCAGTCCTCATGGTCCCCAGGGGTCATGTTTTCAGGATTTCCATAGTAAATAGAAATCCTGAACACATGATCCGTGGGGACCACGAGGACTGGAGTTCGGGAAACACTGGTTTACATCAAGCAACCGGTACTGTATATACTTACGCTCTTTAATCTGGGCCCGAACATCGAGGTCCTCCCAGCGGCCCACAAGGAGCGAACAGATTTCCTCCCAGAGTCGTCGGGTAACGATAAGGTCAGCGTGGCGGCGGTCAGCCATATTCCAGAGCGGCTCCCTTTCTCTGACGAGATCGATGAGGTGGTCCACATCGAGTCCTCCATCCTCACCGTCAGAGTCGGGAGCACGCTGTGAAGGCTGTTAAAGAAAAAGACAAAAATAACATAATTAGCCTCCACAAAAGAAATGAAATAAAAAGTGCAAAAAAACAAAGCAAAAATATTTATACTTACACGCTGGTGACCGCAGCGTTGCTGTCGCCGACGACCCTGGAAGGCACTGCGAGGACCTCTTGGCCGAGCACCAGATTGGGAAGACTAGAGAAGAAAACAAAAAATGTTATGTCTTTGGATGTAGGCATTTGTTTGCTGTGTGTGGTCTGCAGAACATTGTTTTCTATGTGTTGTGTGTAGTGTGATGTTGTGTTTCTGCGTTTGATGCAAAAAACTTACCAATTGTGAGCCCACTCCAAGTGTCTGTCCACCCCTTCCTTCTTCTTCTGGGAGCTCCTCTTCATCTTGTGAATCCTGTTTTGAAATAAAAAAGGCAATGAATAGACATATATTACAGAGATGATGGATTTTGGAAATAAAAACTTACCGTCAAACGCTGACGATGTGAGGGAGGGCTCCCAGAAGATGATGTGCTGTCTTCCTGGTGGCCACACTCCATGCCTGTGGGTGGTGTTCCAGCTGCTGCCATTGCTGCTGCTGCTGCATCTATTGGGCGGCTGTTGAATAAAGAGAAACAAAGGGCCAATGAATATCTTGATATTCAATAGCCCTAGTTTGGAGGAATGGGGGATTTGATAATTACCGTCTCTCATCTGCTGCTGGCCTCCCCTCCTCAGCATGTTCCATTTGCTGCTCCATTTGGGGTGGTGGTGGTGCTGATGGTGCTGCAGTGGTCTCCTGCCTTCTCCTGCTGCGCTTGGTTGCTTTCTTGGGTGGCATGTTGGGTGTGGCTGTGGGTCCCACTGTCTTGCTTTTATATATGTCTTGTGGGCAGAGCTACTGAGCATGCTCAGACCAAAAAAACCGGATCCGGCCAC
The DNA here is from genome assembly GCF_039654945.1 of Dendrobates tinctorius. Classification (NCBI taxonomy): domain Eukaryota; kingdom Metazoa; phylum Chordata; class Amphibia; order Anura; family Dendrobatidae; genus Dendrobates; species Dendrobates tinctorius. The sequence goes on from NW_027361765.1 coordinate 16,468,366, forward strand.
CGGATCCGGCTTTCGCCGGATCAGGCGCATTGCGGCGCTCATAGGCTTTCATTGTGTGAAAAAGCCGGACGCGCCGGATCCGGCGTGTCCGGCTTTTTCGCCGGAGACAAAAAACGTTACAGTAGCAGTTTTTTCCAGACGCCGGATCGCGACACATTGCCGGATCCGGCGAAAACCGGATGAAACGCATGGCCATCCGGCGCGATCCGGCGCAAATGCAAGTCAATGGGGGGGAAACCGGATCCGGCATTGCATTTCGCCGGATCCGGTTTCTGTCAAAAGCGCCGGATCGCGCCTGACGGCGAAAACCTGATGTGTGAAAGAGGCCCAGCGGGTGCAATCAGGCTATAAAGATTTAGCCTGCTTTCCCCAAAAAATCCTTACCTAGGTAACTGGGCATTCTGAGACCGAAGAGCGGCTGATAACCTTTGCAAGCAGTTGTACTCTATGGAATTAATTATTATTCTCTTGGGAAGAGAGAGGGTTTTCAATAAGAGGTAAATTGCAAAGTTGTTTGTATTAATATACCAGAAAAAGCTCCCAGTGTACACATCAAACCTGTCCATATTGTTCCTTTCACCCTTGAATGCCATAAAAAGGGTTCCTTAGGGTTTCATCAAGCTATGCACCACAATGCACAGCAATACGCGCATACAGTGACATACATCAGAGCTACTCCAGCAAGTCTCCACAACATGCAATGTTGGCAGATTTAGCCTGTACTTGGCCTTATTCTAATCAGGGTAACTTGTACAGCCCTTTCTGGATTCCTAATAATTCTGCATTGTGTGCAAGTATTCAATACTATTTGCCTTATATGAAAAATAAAAGTGATGTAAACAATATAAAGGCTCATACACGAGGCAGGAAACATAAACCCGATTCATCAAAGCGATTATGCCAGAATTCTGGTGTAAACTGCTTTGTGAAGTCATACATTTTTTGTGAAAAGCGGAGCTTCACAAAGATTTTACAACTTTTGGTGTTTTCCCACCAGTTCCGCCAAAATGGGCAGAGCTTTGGCTAGATTCCACACCTCATCTAATTCATAATGAGCTGAGGCATATCTTACTCTAGTCTGGAGGTTACGTGGTCGAACATATAAATTACGACAGAAATATACTGTAGTCTGTGACTGGAACACATCTGGGATGCTGTCCCATCAAGAGACATGTCTACTGAATAATTTAATGCATCCTACTGCAACACACCTTGGATCAAGACTGGCATACAAAATGTCAATCTTCAATAATCGACCCACAACTGTGTGTCTCCAATACAAATCTCAAGTTTAGTTTCACAAACAGCAGGAACGTCACGGTGGTACCGCAACAGAGTGGGGTCATACGATTAAAACGTAGGGCGGCACATACACCAGCGATAATTAGAACGGCTTCATTGTCCTATTAGCAGTTCTGACTTTCTTTGCTCTGTTGCTGCAAGGATTAAACTGCTTAGTTGGACTCCAGGAGTTCTCTGTCTTGGGTTGTATCAGCTGTTCTGAATTCATCACACCCAGCAGGTATAAGAACCCTCCTCTTTGCTTCTGACCTTACCAGTGATAGTTACCACCACCTGGTTTGAAGTTGAAGGAGAGAGTTTAGGGTTTAGACTAGGTGGATGGAGAGTTTTTCAGGAGATTCCTGCGTGGAGTTGGATGCATGTTTACCCTTATCCTTTCCTATTTGGCTTCTTCTTCCTTACTATTCATCACATGTGTATCACTCTGTTGTTTTGTGAGTGTATTTGTATGATTGTAGCTTTCTTTTATCCCTGTCTGTCTGGTTAGTGTAATCCTATATACTTCAGCCTTACTCCTCCCTGGGTTCTGGTGGGGACAGATAAGGGTAAGATAGGAGCATTGCAAGGTACGAGAGGCCGGCATCGCCACCATCCGTGACAATGTAACTAGCTTTTCCTATTGTAAAATTATGAAAATCTGCATACATAATGGGGCGGATGTACTAAAACCGTCCGGGTTTTAAAGAGAACAAAAGTAGACAATCTTAAAGGGAACCCGTTACCAGGTTTGACCCATATAAGATAAGACCAGTACCTTTCAGCCCTGATATGCAGGATTTTAACATGCTGTATATATGCACAGAGTGCACATGTGCTGGGAGCCCCTGTGCATGTGCACTGCAGTACTTTACTCTGCCCTAGTCATGGCAGAGAAGTACACCTGCGCAGGAGCACAATGCCAGGGAACAATGTGTAGATGATGTAGGACACCTCATCCACACAAAGCACAGAAGGATGATGGCATTGAAAGAAGATGGTAGGCACCGGACCAAAAGCAGCGACGCCCATCGGACCCAACCGCCCAACAGGTGAATATAGCAAAAGGTGTTTCTCTTTTGTTGCAGGCCGGGTCGGGATCGGCATATATACAGCATATTAGAATACTGTATAAAAGGGCTGAAAGGTGGTGGTCTTCTCTCATAAGGGGAAAATCTGGTGACAGGTTCCCTTTAAATTGCACCCAATTTATCAGTTTCTCACACTGGTAAATTTGGTATCCAGCCGAAGACTATATATATTGTATGTTTGTCACCCGAAAAATGGTTCAGCGGATAGTTTCGCTGGCACCCATCTCGGCTGGCTCTCCCATACACAGGAGCATTCGGACGACCAAGTGTGTTTTCAATGAGAAATCAATCGCCAAACATGTCTGGAAGTGGTTTACCTCCAAGGAAATAACACGATCATCGGTCTGAAATCATATATGCTGGATCAATATTTTCCCAGACAATAAATTGTCCAGGGCTCCCATACGCATTAGAATGTCAGCCAAACCCATCGATATCGGTAAGGGGGATGTTTATACCATGTGTTAGCTGTCTTGCTTTGGTTCACTAAATTACACAAAACAGTGGGTCAATTTTATCACAGTCACAATTTAGGCCGTGCCCATTCCCACTGCACACTTTCTGAAATCTTGTTCAAAGCATGTAACACAACTTTTTGTTCTTTGTAAGCCCTATGATTGCATTTTCCTGACCCCTGAAGCCATATTATTATTATTATGCATTGCTTATATAGAGCTATCTTTACAGATATTATCATTGCTGTCATCCAGAAAAGTGGGACGATTTTTTTCCCCACTTGTTATCCGTGTGCTGTCCATATACAATCAGTTTTTATTTTTTTTATATCAGAATCTATTAATCATTTACATAGCCATTTATAATTTCCTATGTTACAGAATTGTAATGTATATGTAAAATTCAGACGCTGTACTTGAGCTCCATATGACATCTAATTTTTTTTTAAGCACCCATAGACCTGAATGGGTGAGTCTCAACCGATTCAATGAAGAAACTAGTGCATGCTGCAAATTTTTTCACACGCCAGTTCGGTAAGTGAAATAAACTCATCTGCACTGCGCCATTGAATAACATGGTCCAAGTGCTGTCTATTTTTTCACTGATAACACTCACACCACAAATACTGTTGCGTGAACGAGCGCCTACAGTGCTGCATGCCTATGCTAATATTTTAATGAAGTTACAATTAAAATGTTTTTGGCTTTAATTCGCTTTGCTGCACTGAAAAACCATAATAATCGTTATCATAAACTTGCTTTATCCGTACACAGTGGAGCGGACTGCCCAGGAACCAGATTGACCACCACACATACAGGATGGGCTGAGCTGTATCCACAAACTTTCTTACACTACAGCTCTTCTTACTAGAAGTAATAGTAAAATGACTTGATTTGAATAGTGTGGGCAGAAACTAAAATAGAAAATATTGTGCCGAACGCTGGCACTGGCATGAATTGCCATTCTGCTGCCGCAGAAGTTGTGCTTTGCATATTAAGCATTTAAGAGTGCAGTCGTTTTCTTCAGCTCAGCATTTATTATACACTGTGATCAACTGAATAAAACATTTTTATAGTCGATTTATTTTAGCTTTTTTAATATTCTAAGCTTATAGCTTTTTTAAAAGGATATTGTACATTTTTTTAATAACTAGCTTTAAAGTAACAGTCCTCTCTGTATCACACAGTTCGGCCCCTTTCACACGTCAGTGTCTCTGGTACATGTGGTGACAGTTTTCTCACGTACCGGAGACACTGACACATGTACAGTAGATCCATTCAAATATGCGTGTTTTTTTTCATGGACGATGTCCATGTGCAAAACGAGCAGGCATGTCCGTTTTGATCCAGACACACTGGCAGCAACCCGTGCTGCACATGTGTACACGGAGAACAGTGTATATTGTCCTCTGTGTGCACGGCCGGCCACCGGGGAAGAATCGGCTACTGTAAGTGCTGTTCCTCTGCATGTGGTGCTGAACGCGGCTGTCATTCTCCCCTGCTCTGCCGGCAACAGCACGAGCCGGGAAGAATGAATGAAAAAAAAACGACGTGGGGTCCTCCATATTTTTTTTTAACTAACCCGGCAAAATTAATAGGTGTGGGCTGCTATTTTCAGGCTGGCTGGTAAGGGGCCATGAATATGGGCCCCCCAGCCTAAAAACGGCAGCCCGCAGCAACCCAGAAAAGGCGCATCTATTAGATGCGCCTATTCTGGAGCTTTGTCGGATTCTTCCCACTTGCCCTGTAGTGGTGGCAAGTGGGGTAATAAGGGGTTAATGTCACCTTTCTATTCTAAGTTGACATTAAGCCCAGCTTAGTAATGGAGAGGTGTCAATAAGACTCCTATTCATTACTAATCCTATAGTAAGTAAAGGGTTAAATAAACACACACACAGTAAGAATAAAGTCTTTTAATTAAATAATACACCATAAATTTTTCCCATCTTTATTACACTGCTAATCCCATCTCGAATCCCTCAATCTCCTGTAAAAAAACCTAAAAAATAAACCAACAATATACCATAGCTGTCCAGTGTACAGTCATTCCCACGGTGCAATCCATATCTGGGGATAATCAGTTTACAACTGGAGCAGTGCTAATGCAACCGCTCGGGCTGTAAACTACTGGGGAATGAATGGGAAGCAGCGGGCACAGGCTCAGTGACTAGCGGTACCAGAAATATCAGGACGTGTGAAACCGGCCTCAGGATTGATACTCACATACGAGAAACTCAGACGAGTCTCTCGCATCAATACTCGGCACTCGGATCGGAGCGTTCATCTGCATGTACTTCTATGCAGCTGAACACTCTGATCCAAGTGACGGTGGCAGTTCCGGGTATTGACGTGTGAGACTCTTCCGAGTTTCTCGCATGTGGGTATGAGCCCTACGACGTTAAACAGCCAATCCTCGCACTACAATCATTCATGTTTAGTGTTAGATGTATGAAATGACATGTGAGCACTGCATCTCTACTGTAGAATAAAAAGCTGTAAAAATGCTTTTGCTAGTGTTTCAGGGGTTTTTTTTTTGTTTGTAAGAAATGTGTGGTTTTAGGAGCAGGTGCTGGTGTAAATGTGTGGACAAGCTCCATGCAGAATAGTGGTCCTAGTGTTGAGGACTTTAAAAATAGCTTCATTAACCCAAATTCCTTAGCGGAGTTTTCCCAGCAGGATGGACCCCTCCCTTCCCGTCCCTCTGAAACTCATGTCAGGAGGAGGTAAAAGAGCAGAGATCCCAAACCATTCTCACACCTCCCCCTGATAGCAACAACAATCCCAATAGGACTCACAGGGTCATATCATGGACCTCATCACCCTGCAAAGAGTAACATCACACTGTAACTATTCATGTCAAAATTTCAGAGCCGTCTTATTATTTCAGTAGATAGATGTGCTTTGTAACAACATTTACTTTCATTTACTTCACAATTTAAAAAGTATCATTTTGCGTCTCCTACTGAGACCAATTAATATTTTTGGTGCAACTTTATATCACAGGCATTGTGAATTGTAACTACAGAACATGGAGAGCTACTAAGTCACGCATCGCTAACGACTGGACATACACATTGGATGGCTGTTGGACAAACAATGCTTCTGTGGGCATACAGGCGTCTTAGGTGACTCAGCGGAGCTTCTCCTGTGTTCTCTGAGTGTAGGCTGCTGATCTACATGTCGACCAGCAGCTTATCTCAGGGAGAACAATGCGACGGTCTGTTCGAAATCGGACATGCACAATGGACATCTCCCCTGACAGTCGGCCGGCGTCCTGATACACAATAAAATGTCAGCCAAACGCAGTGTTAATCTATGGTACACCTCACATAACCATATTTTCTCAGAAATATTAGACGTGCCTGCAAAATTGTAGCATGCTGCGATTGTACGCGTATATCGTCCAAGAATTGCCAATGCAAGCCTATGGCGCAAGCAAAAATTGGACGCCACACAGACCATCTGTCTAGCTTGTGACAAATACACACACATTGTCCTCATTTCAGCCCATTAAGCCATTTAATTCAATGGGGAAAATCAGTGAGAAATGTAGAGCCATACGCATGTCATACGGATGTCCCACATATACATGGGTAGGAGAAAATCGCATCATCGCATTGCAAACGCATTACACATGGATGACCATATGGAGAACACTCGTACGACTCTTGGCTGGGAGACTCGGACCGATTTTTCATACGTTTAGTGTGCCTAACTTGTTAACTTATAACATGCTGGTAAGAGGATAAGACTATAACCTCTTCCCGATGTTCGTTTTTCACATATGTTGTATCCATGTTTCTTCACGGCTAGACACGTACCCATCACTGTCCCTATGGCTGTTCATATGTCTGTGCTTTATTGTGGACTTCATGTCAACAATGAAAAAAAAACATTGACCCGTCCATTTTTGTTCCAATAAGACTTCATTTAGGCTGGTTTCACATTAGCGCTTTTTAAGCGCACGCACGGCCAGGGGTAGCTCCGCCCCCGAGCCGGCTCTCTGCCCGGCGTGCCCGCCCCTTGCTTGTAGCGCCGCCTCCTAGCGCACAGCGGCGCCTGCGATCGGCGCACCCTATCTTTAGCATAGGGTGCGCAGATCGTGCGCAGGCCGTGCGCTAGTTGCGCTTTGACCTGCGCTGCGCACCTTTGACGGTGCGCCGTGCGCGCCAAAATCAAACTTTTCGGATTTTGGCGTGCACGGCGCACCGTCAAAAGTGCGCAGCGCAGGTCAAAGCGCAACTAGCGCACGGCCTGCGCACGATCTGCGCACCCTATGCTAAAGATAGGGTGCTCCGATCGCAGGCGCCGCTGTGCGCTAGGAGGCGGCGCTACAAGCAAGGGGCGGGCACGCCGGGCAGAGAGCCGGCTCGGGGGCAGAGCTACCCCCGGCCGTGCGTGCGCTTAAAAAGCGCTAATGTGAAACCAGCCTTACACTTGCCTTGTTTTTTTGCGGCCCGTTTTTGCGGGCCATATTGTCGTAATTTTCACAGTCTGCCGCAAAAACAGGCTGCAAAAATCTTCTCGGATTTCTGCAGGCCTTTGAAGTGATAAACAGGAAGTACATGGGAGTGTCCTAGTAAAAATACGGCGTTCCGCAGATACGGTCTTCACGGTGTACCGCAAAATCAACACACTGTTCAAGCTTCCGTTGTTTTTGCGGCCCCATTGATTTTAATGGGGGCCATGTCCGTAAGCCATGAAAAATATTGAGCAGGCTCGATATTTTTTCACGGCCGTAAATACGGCCCTCACGGCCATACGGCGTACCGACAAATTTTTACAGCCCGGTTTTGCGGCCCCATATAAATCTATTGGTGCTGCAAAAATGGCCCATAAAAACACGACACGTGTAAAAGAAGCATGAGACTATGCGTCCGTGAACAGTTCGGACAGCGCACTGATGGCATCTTAGTGCTGTTCATATCTCACTGACTGTCCACTGAGCTGATTACAGAAAGATAAAAATCTGATCCCGCACATTAAAAATAGGTCTTTTTTTTCACTAATTAGAAAAAAAACAACATCTGAATGAGACACAAAGTTCCTTTTACAAAGTCATATAGTTTGTCAGCATCAAGCCCTGACTGATTTTCTATATCATCTTATATATCAATTCATTTTACTTTTTTTTTTTTGACAGTGACCCAGGAGGGGGCTTCGTACACCCCGTCTTCTTGCCGCACACTTTACATCACTGTTGGCAGCACATTCCCTATGTCCATGAAGGGATATGCTGCCACTCGGCAATAATTCATCATTTTTATTCCAGCATAAAAAGTGCAGTCAGTTGACAAACAAGCATTTTGTCGTTTATCATACGATCATCACACCCCGCACGTGGGACTTTAGGCTAAAATTAAACAGCATTTTGCTTTGCTTTTCATTGCATTTTCAATTGAGTTTTCCTGTGTTGGTTGTTTTTATTTTAACACTTTTATATATTATAATGGCCCATAGTGGTCTGAAAATAAAACATATACTCACCTACCGGACCCCTAGGCTTCTTTTGTCTCCCCGATTTCCTAACACCTTTTTTCAGAGGGGAACTTCATGAAAACAGTGGGGGATCTACCAGCTGAGTAATGATGATTAGTTTTATAGCATTGGACGCCCTCTGACAAGTCTTCCTGCTCCTACTGTCTGCGGCCACATTACAATACATCAATGACCCAGTGCCAATGGGAACCATACGGCCCATGCTCTATCAATGCCTCCACACTGTTCTTTATGTTCTTTCCATATTATTCCAGAACAAAATAATCTTGGTGATTTCACTCCATAGAATCCAAGTTTAGATGTTTTCTATCAATAGTCTTGTCTTGACTTTCCATTCTTAAGGGCTAGTTCTGATGAACGTACTATGCGGTGCGTGTGTACTAAAGACTGCTCTCAGAGAGAGCACACACATCCGCTATAGCTAGTGCACATGGCTCATTTTTCCACTCGACCAAAGGTCTGCGTGGAAAAATTCACAGTGTGCACTTCTTTGCTCTGATTTACAGACCAGACTAGTGCAGGTACATAGCAGACATCTTCTATACTCGTCCACTATGCAGACAACCACACCGAGGTGCACACTGGGGCCATTCATGTTCGCAACTTTAGTACGGCCATATGAGCCTGGCCTTGATGTTATATGTGGTTTTCCCCATGAGATCAACCCTTTCGATTTACATTTATGAAGGCCTATTTTCATTTTCTAAAAAATGCTGCTTTTTACAGTAGACTGTACAATCTATACAGATGGCCTGATCAGTCATGTTACTATCAATATGCAACTAACGAAATATTACTATCTGACATGCAAATACAAGTAAAGTGCCATACACCTGCAATGTATACAGAGCCAGGCTTGGACTGGCCCACAGGAGAACTGGAGAATCCTCCGGTGGGCCGCTGTGAAAGACTGGGCCACCACTCTCTTATATGAGCAGTACTTGGCACTATCTACTTGAGTCACTTATATACAGACACATCTTATTCATTTCACAATTTACCCAGTTCATTATTATATAAATTTGTGAGGATAATGTCACATCTACTTGTAGCTAAAATTTGGAACCCTGGAGTTGGTTACTGGTGGTCCCTTGGCATCCCAAAGATGTGTACTTAATTTAGGAAAAAGGAGCATATATATACCCAAGGCAAAGTAAATGTCATATAAGTTAGCAAAAATAAAACGTAACGTAACGTAAAAAGACTTAAACCATCCCTAAAGAAACAGCATGTAGTGGTAAGAAAATAAGTGACCTATGTATAGAGCAGCCACACGCCAGCTCCTCCGAGTCACTGACCCATATCTTAAATCAGAGACCCGTAACTTGTTATTTCCTGACTCCTGCTCTGTCCTAGCTTCAATCTCGCCATCAATGAGATGAGGTTTATTGATTTTCTTCCAACTGTTTTTCCTGTTTTGGCTATTGAAAGTGACTTAAGCAGATAATGTAAGATTTTTCTATACCCAGAGTGGACGGACCACCACATCTGAGATTCAGTGAACTATAAAGGATAAAGTTAGTGTCAGCGCGGCAATACATTTCCACTGAATGCGCATCCAAGGGCGCACGTTCTAGTGAAATAAAGTGCTGCCGGCGTAAAAATGTCACTTTGTCCTTCAAAGAATGCGCCCCCCCCCCAACTCTAATTTTTTCTATATGCGGACCATATACCCAGCCGAGTTTGAGACCTCTGACATAAACTAAGTATATACTTATGTAAATTGCTCCAAAAAATATTTTGCTGATGAAAATACAAAAGAAAATAAAAAAAATTAATTTTTTTTTGCAATAAAGCTCTAATAACCGGTGCACATGGAGGAGATGTTCTGTGCTAGCTAGGCCCTACTTTTCATACTCTAAGCCCAGCCTATCAGGACGTGATGTAATTAGTGACAATCTCTGTACAGCCTTGCAGAATATGCTGCTGACCGGAACTAAAGTATATACCGATGTAAATTCCACACAGAAAAAATGAAATTTTTGCTGATGAAAATGCCAAAAAAAATTCAAACTATATATATAAAACTTTAACAATGCAGCTCTCTAGTAACAGGAGATACATGAACATGAGGCCTTTCATTTCATACACTAAGCCCAGCCTATCAGGGCTTTATGTAAATGGTGACAATCCCTGAACAGCTCTGCAGAATATGCTGCTGAGTGGAAATAATCAATAAAATGAGAATTATTGGAAAATGGAAAATGGAAAAGAATAATAATCTACAATACAGCATGTGTTCATTAACACAGTCTGGTCAAAGTGTTGGAGCAATTAGTCTAAAAAAATATCAGATATACATACACAGGCCCCAGGACTTCAATCCTAGGGAAAAGAGAGACCTACTTGGGAGGTTTTGTAAGAAAAAAAATAAAAAATAATAAAGTATTCATATAAGCCAGCTACACTTTCAGATCAAGTACTGGTCAATTTGTAAGTACCGTACATCCAGAAACTATTCACTAGGTTTAACAAAACCTAGCAAGTAGGTCTCTTTTTTCCCTAGGATTGATTTCCTGGGGTCTGTGTATGAATACAGCATGTTACTATAGCACTTTTAAAATTCAAATCAATGTTAATTTAGTATTCCATGATACGATCAAGTCAGTAAAAATGTTTGACGCCAACATAAAGTGTCAGTTTTGAAATCTATAAATGTCCTTTGTAGGAAAGCAGAAGGTAAGGTTCTGGATGGCAAACATGTGTCGGTAATGTGAGCTGTACCAGTAACACTTGGTTACTGAGAGGGTTTAATGTAACTGGAATTGGGTATGGGTTTTTTTGAGCAACCAAAAGAACCTGACTGGGAAAAGATAATCCTATGATCCAGTCTGGGGTTCACAGACCTATTATCAGCAGCTGGGATAGGTAAGCCAGGGTTCCACAACTCCAGTCCTCAAGGCCCACCAACGGATCATGTTTTCAGGATTTCCTTAGTATTGCTCAAGTGATAATTGCTTCACCTGTGCAATACAAATTCTTGGAGAACAGGAGAAGTGCCAGAAGACTGGAGAAGAGCAAATGTTGTTCCTATCTTCAAAAAGGGGAAGAAGGTGGACCCAGGCAACTATAGGCCGGTGAGTCTGACTTCTATACCAGGAAAGATCTTTGAACAAATTATTAAACAACATGTATGTCAATACCTGGATAAGAATGAAGTGATTAAACAGAGTCAGCATGGGTTTGTAACTAATAAGTCATGTCAGACTAATTTAATTTCCTTCTATGATGGTATTACTGATTGGGTGGATCAAGGAAATGCTGTAGATATAGTATATCTTGACTTCAGCAAAGCATTTGACAAAGTCTCTCATACAATCCTTATTGAAAAAATGACTAAGTATGGAATGGACAAGGCAACTGTTAGGTGGATTCATAACTGGCTTAGTGATCGGACCCAAAGAGTGGTCGTAAATGGCTGCACATCCAGTTGGAAGAATGTCTCAAGTGGGGTACCACAGGGCTCTGTCCTGGGCCCTGTATTGTTCAACATCTTTATCAACGATTTAGATGAAGGAATTGAGGGTAAACTGATTAAATTTGCTGATGACACAAAGCTAGGAGGGATAGCTAATACTAGAGAAGAGAGAGAGAGGATTCAAAAAGATTTAAATAAACTGGAGAAGTGGGCAGCAACTAACAGAATGGTTTTTAACAGGGAGAAATGCAAAGTACTACATCTGGGCAATAAAAATGAAAAAAGCATATATAGAATGGGAGGAATAGGGCTAAGTGACAGCACATGTGAAAAAGACTTGGGTATACTAATAGATCACAGACTGAATATGAGTCAACAGTGTGATGCAGCAGCAAAAAAGGCAAATGCAATTCTAGGATGTATTAACAGAAGCATACAGTCTAGATCACGTGAAGTCATTATTTCCCTCTACTCCTCTTTGGTCAGACCTCATCTGGAATATTGTGTCCAATTTTGGGCACCACATTTTAAAAAAGACATCAACAAACTGGAGCAAGTTCAGAAAAGAGCGACCAGAATGGTGACCGGTCTGCAAACCCTGTCTTATGAGGAAAGGTTGCAGGATTTGGGAATGTTTAGTTTGCAAAAGAGAAGACTGAGAGGAGACTTAATAGCTGTCTACAAATATCTAAAGGGCTGTCACATTGTAGAAGGATCAACTTTATTCTCATTTGCACAAGGAAAGACTAGAAGCAATGGGATGAAGCTGAATGGGAGGAGACACAGATTAGATATTAGAAAAAACTTTTTGACAGTTAGAGTGATCAATGAGTGGAACAGGCTGCCACGAGAAGTGGTGAGTTCTCCTTCAATGGAAGTCTTCAAACAGAGGCTGGACAGACATCTAACTGGGATGATTTAGCGAATCCTGCTTTGAGCAGGGGGTTGGACCAGATGGCCCAGGAGGTCCCTTCCAACTCTACGATTCTATGATTCTATGATTCAAAGGAAATGGAACCAAACAGAAAGGTGTTTGGTGACCGCGTTTAATACAAGTGTGAGCTGCTGCTAGGAATACCGAGGTTGGTGTGGCTGCTACATTTATGCTGTTTCATCCTGCCTGAAGAAAAGGACTGTTTATGTTATCCATTAATACTGAAGGAAGATTGTTTTAGTTTTAGAGATGTAAAGTTTATGATGGGCAATAAACTACATGCTGTTTTGATATAAAACTGTGCCATATGTATCTAAGCGGCTACCTGAGAGCAGGAACTTCTACACCCGATTACAACAATGCGATTATGTTGACAGACAGAATGCATACATAAATATATATTATATTTAATTCATGATAACGCATGTACTACCACTGCACAAGGAGATGTATTCTCAAAGGCAAGCTAATGTAGATCTATGGCAAGGACACTCTTCAAGACACACTGATGTATGAAACTCATTAAAAATTACAGTTATAAAAAAAAAGATCTATTAGGAAATCATTTATGCTTGAACAATTAAAGCTTTTCCAACTGATCACATGTACCATGCATACTAACTAAAAGTTTGTTTAGGCGATACCTTCTATTTGTAAGACTTGTTATGCTTTGCTATAAACATGTTCATTTCCTTTGCGTGTATTGGAACAACACAATGACTCTTGACCTAGGACGCAAACCCAGATTTCTGACACTGAGGACTACATTGCAACCCAAAATCATTTGGTAATCTTCAGATTTTATCATGCCTTGCACACAGTCGAGGCACCCAGTATCAGAGGCAGCAAAACAACACCAAAACATCTTTAAACCTCCACCATATTTGACGGTAGGTACTGTGTTCTATTATTTGCCTCATTCTGTTTTCGGTAAACAGTAGAATGATGTACTTTTCCAAAAAGCTCTATCTTGGTCTCATCTGTCCACAAGATGCTTTCCCAGAAGGATTTTGGCTTGCTCACGTATGTTTTGGCAAATTGCAGTCTAGCTTTTTATGTCCCTGTGTCAGCAGTGGGGTCAACCTGGGTCTCCTGCCATAGCGTTTCATTTCATTCAAATGTCGACGGACTGACACAGATGCACCCTGAGCCTGCAGGAAAGCTTTAATTTCTTTGAAATTTGTTTGGGGCTGCTTATCCACTATCCGGATTATCCTGCGTTGCATCCTTTCATCAATTTTTCTCTGCCATCAACGTCCAAGGAGATTAGCTACAGTGCCATTGGTTGTAAACTTCTTGATTATGTTGCACACAGTGGACAAAGAAACATCAAGATTTATGGAGATGGACTTATAACCTTGAGATTGTTGATATTTTTCAACAATTTTGGTTCTCAAGTCCTCAGACAGTTCTCTTCTCCCCTTTCTGTTCTCCATGCTTAGTGTGGAATGCACAGATACACAATGCAAAGACTGAGTCAACTTCTTCCCTTTTTATCTGGTTTCAGGTGTGATTTTCATATTGCCCACACATGTTACTTGTTACATGTGAGTCTGAACGAGCATCATTTGTTTGAAACAAAGTTGTTTACCCTCAATTTTTGAAAGGTGCCAATAATTTTGGGGTTTTGTGTGAAATTATGTCCAATTTTCCTTTTTTGATCTTTTTTGTGTGTTGTCCCAATAAACACAAAGGAAATAAACCTGTGTATGGTAAAACATGAGTAACTGCAATAATTTTCTGGGAGAAATGCTTCATTTTCTGGAACAATTTCAAGAGTGCCAACACTTTCGTCCATGACTCACTTCGTCCAGACTGCAATTCCTGGAGTGACCACGGGTCTCCCTATCTGAACTTACAGCCGTGTATGTGTCTCTGAGGCTGTAAGTTCGGATCGAAAGATCCTTCATTAGTCTGAGCATTGAGATCCTCAGTTAGTCTGAGCATTGTGGTCCTTATGCAGACAGTGCAATACGCCTGTCTGAACCAGGCCTTTTAGAGAGAGAGTCTCGGTTTTCTAAAAATCTCCTCTACTACCAATATACATTTATGTTAAACTGTTAGTCAGTACCACAAGGCTGATAATTATCATTAAAAGCTTGGGCAAAGTCGCAGGCAAACTTTAATATAATGGCCCCACATAGTTCTCCATATGGTATAATGGCCCCACAAAGTCCTCCTTATAGGCCCATATATAGTGCTCTATACAGTATAAAAGGCGCCATGTAGTGCTCCATACAATATACTGGGCACCTCATTAAAAAAAAACTAACTTTTGCCTGTACCCCCACTGCTTTGGTCTTTTTATGGTGTCTTCAGATCCTCTGTACATTTTGGTTTAGAGGGTGCGTTGTAATGATGTCATCACGCCTGCTGTGCTGAGACATCAGACACAGAGGGGGAATGATGGGAGAAAGAGTGACAGCTGACGCTCCTTCCTCCATCACTGCTTTCAACTATATCGGCATTTAGGGTGTCAATTTTGTTGACAGTGCAATACCGGGTGAAAATGCGATGTCAGGCGGGGTGCCCAACAGGCATTGTGTGCCAAATATACATGGGGGACCTGTTTGACATTGTGTGCCAAATATACTCACCATGCTGGCCAGATTTGGCCCGTGGGCCAGAGTTTGACATATGTGCCATACTGCAATAGTCAAACATATAACAGCAACCACATGCTGGACATCTGTCTTGAATTTAAAGGGGTAGTTCAACATTAGAAAAGAAGGGTCTGTTTATTTTCAGGCAAACTTATCCATAAAATAGGTCTGTTTTTTCAGCTCACTCTAATTAATCCGCATGGAGATGAGCTGCAAAACCAGACACAGCCCATGGACAGAAGATGACAATTCTATTTCTGCATAATACCTTGAAGCTGGGCACAGGTAGCCAGATGTCTCACCAGCACGACAGTGGGTTAGATACGAGTACCCTCTGCATCCATTTAGTGCCAGAAACATGAAGGTGGTTATAGTGATGAGCATGAGGGATGACAGGCAAAAGATCAACTACATTGATCTGAAATTTAGAAGATCTGTTTTCAACAATAATTAATGTTTCTGATCATCAGAAAAGCTCATTCATTGTGGGTGAATCATCAGGTAGGGTCAAAAAAATCTAGCCAAGTGCAATTGACAAAACTAAATTCAAAATGGTCAAAGAACAACTTGTGCCAAACACAAGAACAATGCTTTAATATTTGGAGATCACAGAGAACACATAGCATAGGTATTAGGTCATATAACAGACTCTCTCTTCTTCCCTAGTCCCATGTTGCTCGTACCTTAGGGCCCTGTCACACATAGCGACTCACCAGGGATCCCGACAACGATATGAACTTGTCAGGATCACTGGTGTGTCGCTACATGATCGCTGGTGAGCTGTCAAACAGGCAGCTTCATCAGCGATCAGCACCAGTGACGACGAGCGCGCGGCGTCGCTATGTATCTTACATACCAGCACGCTGGTGCAGGGAACTGGCAACCAAGGTAAACAGCGGGTTTCCAAGCGCCGCGCGGCGCTTAGAAACCTGCTGTTTACCTTGGTTACCAGCTCCCTGCACCAGCGCGCTGTTAACTAAGGTACACAGCGGGTTTCTAAGTGCCGCGCGGTGCTTAGAAACCTGCTGTTTACCTTGGTTACCAACTCCTGCTCGCTGATCGCTGGTCTCCCGCCTGCCACACGCAGCGATGCGTGCTGGCCAGCGGGAGACCAACAATCAAAAAAATGTCCAGGGCTTTCAACAACGAACAGCGATACCCGGCAGGGGGGCCGGTCGTTGATAGGTGTCACACACAGCGATCTCGCTGGTGAGATCGCTGTTGCATCACAAAACTTGTGACTCAGCAGCGATCTCGCTAGTGAGATCGCTGTGTGTGACGGGGGCTTTACTCTTCACATATCTGGGTTACACAAAGCAGATGTACAGATCTGTAGTGATCAAACATGCGGTAATCACTGAGGTCCTGGACTCCAGGCCCCACACCGTCCTGTGGGCTGCAGGTGTGCTGATGCCTAACAGTTGGGAATATAGGTTGTCTTATCTCCTTGATCTTATTACAGCGAATGCAATCAAAGCAGAGTGAATCCTAGAAGTGACCTGTCTCTGAGCACAGTCCTCCATGCAGATGGCTCTAGTTCAGCTTAAAAAATTCACCGATGTCTCATTTCAAGTCTAAAACATTCATGGTTAATAGGATGAATATGTCCTCATATTTCATAGCTGGCACTCCGCACTCTTATCATACACACAATTATGCAACTCTATTCATGACTATTTTAGGCACAAAAAATTATCAGCTGTCCATACTATGACAACTGTGTGTTCTGCTATCATGAATAGCGTCCATTTTTATAGCAGGAGTCTGTGTCGTTGGCTTATAAACCTTTTTAAAGAAGACCCACATCAGATAAAGACAAGTCTAAGAAATTAACTCACTTGTTTTGTAAATGTGTCTGCAGGCTTTACACCCAAATTTCATTGTTATTATAGCCCAATATTATAGTCGGACAATGCTATAACTTGAAGCTATACAAACCTCATCGTTATTGATGCCGTTCATTAGAATATATTTTATTTACCATGTCTGTTGATATTTGTTAGCTAATATTTGTGAGAATCATATTGGTAACTGATACAGGCACAAATATTTTGACATTAATTATTAAAAACTAGATGGAGGCCCGATGCAAGGGCGGTAATGTCACGATGGGGGCAGGCTTTGCAGTGCTGAGAATCTCTCTCCCCCCTATGTGCTCACCCACCTATCCACTCTCTCTTTCCCCATGTGCTGACCTCCCGTCTGTGCTCTCTCCTTTGACCTGTCTACCCCATGTGCTATCCCCCTGGTCTGCTGTCTCTCTCCTTCCTGTGCTGTGTTCTCCCCTTATGTGCTGTCCCGTTTGAGCTGTCTCCCCCCCTGTGCTATGTCTCTCTAACCCCTGTGAGCTTTCTCTTTCCCCCATCTGCTGTCTTCTCCTCTCATGTCATCTCTTCTTTGACCTGGCGTTTACAATGTGTGTGTGTGTGTGGTGTGTACGGCGTATACAGTGTGTGTGTGGTGCGTATGATGTATACAGTGTGTGTGTGCGGTGCGTACAGCGTATACAGTGTGTGTATGTGTTCGGTGCGTACGGCGTATAAAGTGTGTGTGTGTGGTGCGTACGGCGTATACAGTGCATGTGTGGTGCGTACAGCGTATACAGTGTGTATGTGTGCGGTGCATATGGCGTATACAGTGTGTGTGTATGTGTGTGGTGCGTACTGCGTAGTGTGTGGTGTGTACGGTGTATACAGTGTGTGTGTGTGTGGTGCGTACAGCGTAAACAGTGTGTGTATGTGTGTGTGTCGTGCGTACGGCGTATACTGCATGTGTGTGGTGAGTACGGCGTATACAGTGTGTGTGTTTTTGCGGTGCGTACGGCGTATACAGTGTGTGTGGTGTGTACGGCTTATACAGTGTGTGTGTGGTGCAGACGTTGTAAACAGTGTGCGTGTGTGTGTGCCGTGCGTACGGTGTATACAGTGTGTGTGGTGTGTACGGCGTATACAGTGTGTGTGTGTGTGTGTGTGTGTGTGTGTGTGTGTGTGTGTGATGCATACAGCTTATACTGTGTGTGTATGGTGCGTACGGCGGCGTATACTGTGTGTGTATGGTGCGTACGGCGTTTACAGTGTGTGTGTGTGTGTGTGTGTGTGTGTGTGTGTGTGTGTGTGTGTTGCGTACCACGCAAGAAGCTGGTACCAGCAGCAGTTTCCATATTGAGACACCCATCACTTGGGTGTCCCAATATGGCGGTCGGTGAACTTCCACCGCTTGGAATTCTGGGATCCGGACACATCTGGACGGAACAGGATGTGAAGACATTACAAGGTAAGTGTATATTAGATACTTGAGGCCAGTACCAGCTTTCTATTGGTAGACATAGTGCCGATTCTTTACCGCAGCTCACAAAAGAAGTAATTCTATTATGTTAGTCACAGGCAAACATTTATGACTTAGGAAAGTCTGACTGACGGCTTCACTGTAATGACCCCTCCCAAAACCCACGCTTACCCCTTCTTAACTTAAATAAGACACGACTGCGTGACATTGGATGTAAAAGGCCACAGCAGCCCCGTTTATTAACACCAAACAAGCAATAACATTTTATCCATAAACGTAGAAATATTCCATAAACATAACCACCAGCAAAAGGAGGGGGGGTAAATGAAGAGTCCATTGTACATGATTGCAACACCAGCTCCACCACGTGCCCTCAGCCGCACCACACCGGCTCGAGGACACCCAGCCGAGTGTTGCCCAACCAATGTCCTGCTGGGACCCAGCCCAGCAGGGACCCACGTTAACATGCCCCGCTGTGACAGAGCACAGCAGGGTCCCACGTTAACATGTCCCGCTGTGACCCAGCACAGCTGGGACCCACCTTAACCAAGTATACCATTGCACCACCAGGGGTAACCCACTCCTGCACTGGGTTCACCCCCCCCGCTCTTTGTGCATTCCACCGACTTCAAATACCCCCCTCCTTTCCGCCACCGCGAGCACGTATGACACCTTGTACGTGCGAGTACCACCACCAAAAACCCAACCCGAGCCGACTCTGCGGCTCGAGTAACCAATGTTTCTGTACCAAGACCAATCAATCAAAACTGATCCCCATTAGACCTCACAATGCCAACCTACACCAAAATACCAGTACAACAAGGTCAGCCACACCCAAGACCTGCAACTAGCCAACCGCATCGTCCAATCCTATGCACCGCCTGCGCGACCAGTCCCCAACCTGAGCCGCCGCCTCTGCCTCGTTGAGACCGCAACATTGCAGGCGCCTCCGAAAATTATACTTCACCTAATAATTAATCAAAGCCAACCATTATTGCCGTGAACAAAAGAACCTACATTGGTTCCCCAAACCTCCGATAGATTCTTGAAAATGTGCCCAGTAAAACCCACTATGTAGTCATTCCAAACAGGAGCCCCTATGGACACCAACATGAGCACGGCTCCCAGGCAGAAAATTGCACTCCACCTGATAATAATCAAAGCCATCCATTATAGACGTAACAACAGAACCTACACTGGTTCCCCAACCTCCGACAGATTCTTGAAAAACGTGCCCCACTATATAGTCATGAACAACAACACGAGCATGGCTCCCAGGCAGGAGCATTCAGGCCCGATGTCTCAGATCAAACTCCTTGACGCCCCAGCGACCAAGTCTCCACCACACACGTGCAGTACCAAAACGCTGTTGGTCCCGTCAACCCTGCGTGATAGCATCTATCTTAAAATATCCACCCAACTAGAAAACATAAACCAATCCACCCCGTAATCACCACGACCCGGAACGAATTAATTGTGTGCATCACCCGTGCACTTCGAACCCAGAATCACAACACTATTGTTGCCACCCTCTTACCAAAAGTGAGATGTACTCCGCACCCATTCCCAGCTGAACTGCGGATTCGACACTACTCACAAAAGAAAGAAAAGCGACTCCACACCACCTGAAGTCCAGGAAAACTCAGACACACATCACGTCTCCCGAAAACCCCAGACACCATAAACCCGGGCCATCCGTCAAAACATTGCACTCACCGGTGCCCGATGCTTGTCCACCACTCAGCCTTAAAGCACCGCAAAAAGCACCCCCAAACGGAGCACAGCCCCAGACAATTACCAGGTCCTTAGAATCATTAAAAGTCGATGCACATCGCACTAGCTTCCCCTGCCACAGCGTACCACCAGCCCGACATTAATGAAAGTAATGTTATAGCTGCAACCTAGTACACCTCCCCCGCAGCAGCGCTGCACCACAACCATGTCCCCATAATACCAGCCGGTCCTGACAAGTGCGCATAACGGAATAAATGACATAGCCATGTATTGCCGGACGGGCTACACCCACGCGGGAGACCATTCACACGGCCATCGAAACAACATGTCCTGCCTCATGCTCTATACAGAATTCCTGACAAATGGAACAACACCCGCTGGATAAACAAACCGTTCACCAACCAGGACCCCCGAGACCAGTAAAGCACACGCTGGGTTACCCAACTCAAATGTTGCATCATCCTTGCGCAACACTTCACCCTGGCCCCCCCGTCCCGGGGCACCCAAAAAGAAAAGACTCTAAGGAGAGCTGTATACCCAGAATGCAAAGCAGGACCAGCTGCACCCACAATAAACCTCCTAGCCCATTGTAACGAAAAACTATCCACTCTGTATAATAAACTCCTACGTAGCTGCAATCAACGGCTGTAACAAATACCACCCGATACAGTCTGCCAAAAGCTCAATCGGCAACCCTAAAGAACCGCAGTGAGAACCCACCAGTCCTTACATACAAAAGTTGTTAAAACTGCCCCAGGGCAGCCACGACCAGCAAATTACCGTAAGAACGCCATATGACTGCAGATCATGCAAAAACCCCCAGTGGATCGTAGCCCCACGTATTCAATAACCAAAATCAACCCCCCAAAACAGCAGCGCGATATACACGGGAACCTAATAACGACACCCGACCTGACACGATGTACTCGTTAACCTAACCTGACTTAGACATAGGGCCCCAGGTGAATCAAACACTTTGACTTATCCAAACACATGATAACCGCAACAACGCCCTGAGCATGAAGAAACCCAAAGTAGTCAAGGGTTGGACCATGAACAGAAATAAGCACACCACCTTCCCTAATACCAGATAATAGTCCCAGGTTGGACCATGAACAGAAAATAAACACTGCACCATCCCTAATACCAGATAATCCCCGACTACCACACAGAAACCAAAACCACGGACCTCAACAACCGGACATTGACCAACCATAACCCCAGCTCCACGCCATATCTACGTACCCCCAGAAATTAACCAGGAAAACAAATCCGGTAAAAGGTCAACTCCAAGCCCCCCGGGGGAAATGTCATCCATTGCTGCCAGAAAGGCAGGTTCCCGAAAGATCTGCCGTCCCAAGCATCTCGACCTCACCAGAACGTCTGCCGCAACAAACCAAAATGCCCCTAGTGAACATGAAAACCCTTAGTACACTCAAAGCCCCTATTGGAGAACCGAACCCGGCATATAAATAAAACACACCCTAATGAAAACTCGACCACCTACCCCCTCACCTCTGACCAGCAATAGAACACACCCCACTGTAACGTGAAAGATTAAGCCGCCCGATGCACTAACCAAACAGATCACCATGTCAGTGAACTGCCATCCAACCCTTATCAAATACTAGGCGCGGCGATAAAACAGCTCACCACATCAATGAACTAACATCAACCCTTATCAAATACTAAGCGCGGCGATAAAACAGCTCACCACATCAGTGAACTACCATCAAACCCTTATCAAATACTTTGTAGAAGGATCAACTTTATTCTCATTTGCACAAGGAAAGACTAGAAGCAATGGGATGAAACTGAATGGGAAGAGACACAGATTAGATATTAGAAAAAACTTTTTGACAGTTAGAGTGATCAATGAGTGGAACAGGCTGCCACGAGAAGTGGTGAGTTCTCCTTCAATGGAAGTCTTCAAACAGAGGCTGGACAGACATCTGACTGGGATGATTTAGCGAATCCTGCTTTGAGCAGGGGGTTGGACCAGATGGCCCAGGAGGTCCCTTCCAACTCTACGATTCTATGATTCTATGATACTTGGCGCGGCGATAATCCTCCAGCCCAAAGACCCCATGCCTATAACAATAAACCATAAAACTGGCATGGATATGGCTATCCACCACCGCTCTGCCCATATCCGTATCACCACCTGAATTACTCACAAACCGCCATGGAATCACCACCAGTCATACACAAACACCCAGAGAATGCAACCACAATTATACTAACCAAAATAAAATGATGACGTCACCTATAGATATACCCACTATCATAAAAGCAAACTAGCATGAAATTAAAAAATACCTCCCAACACTCATGAAGTGCACAAAACAGCCTCCTGGACCACAAAGCAACCATTCCCTCACAGATTCGAACGCTGTCCACATGGACCAGCCGCGCATCTTTCCGAACCCCCAGACAAACACCCGAAACCATACGTAGCAACACCCTTCCCAACCAATATAATCTAGACATTAATAAAGGTTTAAGTGAGCCTTACTTACTAGGCTGACTCCACGGAACCCCACGGAACAGCCGTCACGTGTCCTCCGCGTCGAGCACCGCAACTGCGATCTTCTCCATGGATCTACGCCGACTGCAGCCCTCCTGGGCCGCAGCGCCAGCGCCCAGACCGACTGTCCGTCTGGGAACGCATGGCAAAAAGTCACTGGCTCGGAGCCTCAAACAGGGGGGGGGGGGTTGGCGCTCCAGCCGCAGGCAACACCTCCTGAATCTGGCACCCAACGCCGGGGGAACGCAACGCCGGACCACATGACCTGTGGCCCCTGGCAGCTGAAGGGTGGCCACATGACCGAGCCACCGCCCGCTTCCCCCCAGCGCCGCGAGAAAGGAAATGAGGCCGGTGAAGTCACACACCACCTCGCCACCGGGCTCCTTGCCGCGTTACGTCACCGCCGTCCACCGATGCCGATGACCGCGCCGGGTCAGGTGACCATGCCGGGTAACGTGGCCACGACGTGCGCATCACCACTGTGTGACGCGATCCGAAATGGAGGGGAGGCCGGCCACGTCACTCACCGCCCCGTTACCTTGCTGCCTGCTTCTCGACTTCTGGCTCCGGCCCCACGATGTCTTCTGCAACAGGTCTGCTATTGGGGCTCATCCTCCGCTGCAAACTTAACTCCGGGCTGAGGTGCTCAGGAGGCCGTGATCGTCGCTGCCGCTTCGGAGGCGGAGGGGTCCCATCTTCTCCGCCGTCGCCATCACCAGACCATCGCTGCAGCTGTTCCTTCATCCACTGCTGGCCGCGCTGCTCCATCATCCTCTTCATCTGTGCCATGAGGTATTCCATCCTCTGGATCCAAAGATTCAAGCTGAAGTCCCAGATGTGAGGAGCTGATGATTCCGGACGTCAGAAGTAATTCTATTATGTTAGTCACAGGCAAACATTCATTGTTCTGATGGTTGGTTTTCCTCCAAAACTTATTTTCATTCTTTGGAAATGGGCATAATACTTTGATTTTGTTGGAATAGCTAAATGTAAAGCATAAATTAGTGAATAGGGGTAAACTAGAGACAAGCCTAAACCAGCCGATGAGTATTGGAATTTACATGTCAATGCTGGATAATTACTCCCCCGATACCGTCAATTGGTATTAGGCCATAAAAAGAATGCCCTTGCCCAACTGTCAGTTGTATGAACTAGATGAACAGTATCATAGAGATCTACGATGCTGTTAGTTCAGGTGGGTAGACCCACAATAACATTGATACTTGTGGCCTTAAGGCCCCCATACGTATTAGATGGCTGTCAACCGAATGATGCTTTGGACATTGTTCGCCCAACAGCTATTCTGGCCAGCTCATCAATACACAGGACGCTCGTTCGACTGAACACTCATGTGCTCTCTATGAAAAAGCTTCCGACAGACAAGTCTGCTGGTAGCTTCTTTTTGGGAGAAACAAATAATCGGCAGTCCAAAATTGGACATGCCCGATCGACATCTCACCTGTCAGTCACTTGGCTGATGACACCATACGCAGTTTTGGCCAAACCCATCGATATGTATTTGAAAGGCTTTAATAATGGATAGTCCCACGTTACGCTCTTCTGAATTAGGCCTTATCTGCATGCAATCTACACAAGTAACCAAAATGCCAACCATGTAATGTCGCATCTTTAACCACAAATGGTCTAAAAGCAAAGTTGAGATTCAAGGTCTTGAGACTCGAGACCAAAAGTATAACTAAAAGCAGAAAGCTGTACAAAGGCAATAGAACATGTCAGAACAACCTCCACAATAAATGTATAATTATTGCATCTAATGACGGCTGTGCAGATAAAGAAGCAGCTAAGATGGGCGCCCTCTTGGGAATGATTTGCTAAGAAATGAAAGGTTAATACAGAACCAGTACAGTGACAGGAGAAGGAATTAAATACTCCCATAATTTAAACTGGATTTTCAACCTTAATTATAGAAAGCTTTCTACTAAACACACATGAAATTTCCTCAGAGGACTTGGCACAGATTTCCTGGAGCAATGCATTTTGTGTACTGCAGCAGAACGTCGAGATGTCTTAATTGTATTGTCATAAAACACGTCAGTGATGGCATCATTGGCATAGAGAACAGTTATCAAGCCTACATAACCACGGCATCAACTAAAACGGGTTGAACTGATAGGGAAAATTTACAGTGTCAGACTGGAATGCAAAGAGCCTACCAGTTATATTGATACGGGGGCACAATGTTCAGCTACATCTAATATTACCTGCCCCACGTAGGTTCACAAATTTACCTATGCTTCTATATAATAATAAACTGGGCAGTTTGCTAAATGAATGACGAAATGATGCCTTTGTGGTCTGTACATGTTGCATTAAAGGGAATCGGTCAGCAGGTTTTTTCTATTCCCTCTAACAGCAGCATGATGTAGGCAAAGAGACACTGAATACAGCAATGTATCACCCAGATTACTGGGTGCAGCCGTTCTGACACAGAGTTTTTAGATTTAGCAATGAAGCAGAGCTGAGAAAGCTGACCCTGCCCACACCACAGCTAAGCCCACCCCCACCAGGCTATCAATGTATATAGCTATAGACAGTGAGCTGCTTATCACAGGAGGGGCGGAGTCGGACCAGGAGGCACGAGCATCTGTAGTCTGGACAATGATAATCACACGGTGATAAAACCTTCGATCTAAGTAAACAACACCATACAGCTGGACATGTGACACATCGTTGAATTTTGTGTTTTAACCCCTACCTCATGCTGGCCTCAGATTACATAGAAAAACCTGCTGACAGATCCCTTTAAGTATACTTTGTCAAACACTTAATGTAAGGGAGTGGGAGCCAGTCCTGCACAGGAGCCTACCAGGTGATTCACCTGATCACCTGTAGGCCAGTCCCAGACTGGACATTTCCATCAAGACTTTCTCACCACGTCATCAAAACCGCATTCAAAAAATGGCATGAAGACCAGACATTATACCAAAAAATGTCAGGGTTTTGTGTGGCAGTTCTCAGTCATATGCGTTATTACGTTCGAAAAATATAAGAAAAAAGGCATTTCACATAAAGTGTTACAGAAAAACTGAAAATTCATGGTAAAACCTTCTTGATGCTGATACAACCGCACGTTTTAAAAAGTCTCCTGTAAACACGTCCTAAGGCACATAAGAAAGACGATTTCATAATGATTACCGAAACAGTATGGTTACTAGATGCCAGGATGCCAACATGACCCAAACCAACCATGATGCCGATTATCAGGATTATCATAGTAAGAACAAGCATAGGACGCTCGCTACATCAGAATGTGTCGTGTGCAAGTAGAGATGATTTTGTGGGGTCACACTTTGCTCTGTACAAAGAGTCGTACAAGCCCACGGCGGCAGAAGGAGTCCGGACCCTAGCTCGGGCACAGAAGGGTCTGACGGCCACAGTGTTTTTCTACCAGTAACGTCTCGTACATCTCTACGTGTACAATTCCACGAAGACTCTCAGCTGAATTGTATTCATAGCAACAGGAACAGGAATTACCGCTGGGATCATGGCGCACATTTATTTACTTTACTATTTATCTCCAGCTGAGGGAAACTTTGGCGATTTTAATGCGGCTGCTGATTTCCTTCAGGCAAAATAAGAAGAATGCAATTGTTCTATATTCAACTCTATATACCTTTGGGACAAATGTCACTTTAGTTTATCAATATATGTCAGCTATAAATGGAAATTCCTGCAAATAGTAAACATAGCAAAAACGTTTTGGTTGATTTGCGGACCCTGTGGCATTTCCTATAGAGAAACACATAGCTAAACATCTACCCTTCCCAATCACCGCTTGCGCGGAGAGCAGATGGCATAGAGATGGTCTGGCAACCGCCATAGACTTTACTTAATTCCAACAAACTCCATTAATCAAATAAACAATTACTCTAAATATATAAAGGTGAATTTGTCAGCAGCTTCATGCTACCAGAAACAGGCACTTGTGTATGGTCGTCCTGACGATAGAGTCGGGGGGACTCTGAAACGCGTTGACAATAAACCAGCAAATGATATCCGATTGTGAACTGTCACAATTCCAGTAAACGTAGCAACACTTCTACTGCCATGGCATAATTTCCGGAACCAAGGGCAGCATGAATCAGAGACTGGCTGCATTATTGCAACTCGGTAATTTTCACTGTGAAGCGCTCTAAAAGCAGGTCCTGGACCATGCATCTGGGATAACTAGTGCAAGGCAGGGTCCAGGCAGGTTCTCTCCACCTCACTTCCTTAGGTCTTTCCCTATAGACACACATAGAGATGACCTGTTAGTCAGGGGGAGCATACTGGGAAGAAGTTCCCAGGGATTTTGGACTAGTCAATCGAATTAAATAGTCCTCGGACGTCGTTTCAAACCTTATTTATTTTTATTTTATGATTTTTATGATAGCATCATTATATTACACACCGTTTTACAGACATTATTATGACAGACTGTTACACCTGGTCCTTGTCCTGGCGCGGCGCACTGGTTTGCTACTGTAACACCTGGTCCCCGTCCTGGCGCTGCGTCCAGGTCTGCCGCTGCTCCCCATTCTGGGCACTCACCTCGTGCCTCGCACGCTGTCCTTAGGCAGCAGCCTGCCTCCTCTGTGTTTCATGCTGCTGCTCAGCATTCAGGTCACTCCCCTGCTTCCACCTCCTGGCGTCCTGTCGGCAGATCTGCAACTAGAGCTATTAGGGCCCGCCCGCGTGCTCTCTTGCCTTCTTAAAGGGACAGCGTGCATTTTTCAAAAAGTGCAATTATCCAATGGCAGCGCACTGGCTGCTATTTCTGGCCTCTCCTCCAGAGGGACAGCACCAGAGCAACGAGTATCAATCATTGCTACATCCGGTTCTTATGCTAACCTGTCTGTGCTGCGTCTGCAGTCTCTGTGCATTGTCTAATGCTATCTGTCTCCACAGAGTATCAGTATCCTGTGCTTCCTGGTTATATCTGCAACTGTCTGGGCGAAAGCCATTCAGTTCCGCCAACAGCCATCCGAGTCCAAGGACTGTGTGAAAGTCACTGGAACCGACTCCTTACCAACTACCCAGATCCAGGACCCGTCTCATTACGGACTTTGCTGCAACTACTGTTATCCCTTTTGGTCCCGCTGGGACAGCTGCCACGTGTTCAGGGTCTAACTGGAGGTAGCACCTGTGTCCTCCGGGTATTCCATTCTGGCCCTGTTTGAGGGGCTTTATTACGGGTACCCGGGGCTCACTAGTCACGCCCCCTTCGGAGCCCCCCGGACCGTGGTCCCGAGGTTCCACTTTAAAAATAAAAACGAATGTGAACTTCACCATCTCTGCCTCCGCTTCCATTCGTTACACAGTCCCTATTGGGACTCACAATCTGAATTCCCAATCAGTAAGTCTTTGGAGTGAAACCCATTCAAACTCCTTGCAGATGTTGTCCTTGGTGGGATTGGCGCCCTGAAGCTTTGGGCCACAAAGCAACAGTGCTAACCACTGAGTCATCGTGCTGCACCTACTACAATCCAAATTCCCTTGCGCCTTTGGGGTGTGGAACTCCTGGCATATGTTATCCTTGGTGGGATTTAGACCCAGCAGTGTTTCAGAGCTAGAGATTTATGGCTGCAATAACTCAGCCGAGTCGCAGTTCTGGTAGCATAAATTTGCTGTCAGGTTCCCTTGAAATAATTGAGTCTGCTTTAGCAGTAGTATTGGATTGGATTATATCATATTGTATTTTAATATATTTAAAAGTGTTTTGCTGCATGTTCTCAGAGTCATCCAAGCGTGTAATGTATTCCATTTCAGAACTTTTTGGGGCACATGAATATGTCTCCCATCTATATAACTGATTTGATAAAGTGCATGTATTACCCCCTTTTTTGCTGCTGTTTGTTTCACATCTGCCTCGATCCCTTTTCTATTTTTGTGCATAAGTGAAGACTGAATCTTTTGTTTGACAAAGCGTGAAATGAAATTCAGGATCTGACTTCGGGCTGCACACTTACATGCTCATTCTGAGGAGTTGCTCAAGCTGGTAGCAATGAAGAATACAATAAAGAACCACTGCGAGGATTTGTTCTCCACGTTATGGGTCAGGAAACTGATGTACAGTTGAAAGCACTGCCGTGTTAAGTTCAACCATGACTGTCTTGTAGGAGTGAAATGGACAATAAATGTACTGCACGCTAAGTTACAGAAAATCTCATTATAATTAACAAAAAGACCATTAATAAAGCTGTGTGTACAAATATGACAACTGCATTTGGACTGGAGTTGTGTTTCAATTCTTTACATAATGGATGGCTGGGGGTGTTGGTATACAAAGAAAACCCTGCATGGAAACCACAGTACTTAAAGGGGTTTTCTGGGACTTTTTACATTGATGTCCCATACTTGGGATAGGTCATCAATGTCTGATTGGTGGGGCAGTGACATCCTGCCATCCCGTCACGATGTTGTGAGGGACAGACTTCTTTGTTCACATCGGGCGATGGCAGGGTAGGAGTGGGGTGCCAGCGTGGGGGGTGCGGATGCTTGCGTTCGACGCGTTGCTGGTGTCTAGGCACCCCTAGTCATGACTGGGGGTGCCTGGATGCCAGAGGCGTGTTGGGGGCGCGGGCATCTGCATTTCCTGTGCTGGCATTTTGCTCCCACTTTGTTGTCGTTTGATGTGAGTGGGGCGTCTGATTTTCACAGTGTCATGGGGCTGGAGAATTTCTTCCATTTATATCCCTCAAGTACCCTCACTTGTCTTCCCTTCTTTTGAGGTCCATCTCTACACCCCCTTCTCCATGCGACTGGCGGTGGTATATCGTCCTCCTGGCCCCTCCCATCAGTTCCTGGATCATTTTGCCACTTGGCTTCCACATTTTCTCTCCTGTGACATCCCTACCCTCATCATGGGCGATTTCAACATCCCCATTGCTCTTCCCCTCTCCCCATCTGCTACTCACCTTTTATCTCTAACCTCCTCGTTTGGCCTTTCGCAGCTTACTAATTCTCCAACGCATGAAGACGGAAACTCCCTCGACTTCGTCTTCTCTCGACTTTGTGCAGTGGATGATTTTGCAAACTCTCCTCTCCCGCTCTCTGACCACAACCTTCTTTCATTCTCTATCAAGAACTGCCAGGTCGCTTAGGTCACCCCCAGTGTCCATACTTATAGAAACATACAGGCCATTAACACCCAGAAACTTATGAAGAACTTGCAGTCTTCATTGGCCCCTATCTCCTCCCTCCCATGTCCTGATTCTGCATTGAAGCATTACAATGAAACACTTCAAAGTGCCCTGGATGAATTTGCACCTCCTATACATAGAACACCACAACACAGATGGCGACAACCCTGGCACACCCTGCAAACACGTTTCCTGCAGCGGTGCTCCAGGTGCGCCGAACAACTGTGGAGAAAATCCAATCTACACGAAGATTTCATCCATTATAAGTTTATGATTCGAACATACAGTACAACACTGCCCTTCACCTCTCAAAACAAACCTATTTCAACACCCTCATCACCTCACTGTCCAATAACCCTAAACGTCTCTTTGACACTTTTCATTCTCTACTCAACCCAAGAGTACAGGCCCCAACCACGGAGCTTCGAGCTGACGATCTGGCGAATTACTAAAAAAATGACCAGATCCAACAGGAAATTATCTCCCAGTCACCTCATACCATGCACTGTCCTCCCTCCCCCACTGCATCTAGCTCACTCTCTGATTTTGAACCAGTCACAGAAGAAGAAGTAAGCAGGCTCCTTGCATCTTCTCGCCCAACCACTTGCACCAGTGACCCATTTCCGTCACATCTCCTCCAGTCCCTTTCCCCTGCTGTGACCCCTCACCTAACTAAAATATTTAACCTCTCTCTCTCTTCTGGTATCTTTCCCTCCTCATTTAAGCATGCCATCATACATCCACTACTTAAAAAAACCATCCCTCGACCAAAACTGTGCCGCTAACTATAGACCTGTCTCTAATCTTCCCTTCATCTCTAAACTCCTGGAGCGCCTGTTCCACTCCGCTATCTCTCTGATAACTCTCTTCTCGACCCTCTCCAATACGGTTTCCGCTCTTTAAACTCTACTGAAACTGCCCTCACTAAAGTCTGTAATGATCTACTAACAGCTAAATCAAATGGTCATTACTCCATGCTAATTCTCTTGGATCTCTCTGCAGCATTCGACACTGTGGATCATCAGCTCCTCCTCACTATGCTCCGTTCCATTGGCCTCAAGGACACCATTCTCTCCTGGTTCTCCTCCTATCTCTCTGACCGCTCCTTTACTGTATCTTTTGCTGATTCCTCCTCCTCTCATCTTCCCCTTACTGTTGGGGTTCCTCAAGGATCAGTCCTAGGCCCCCTCCTCTTCTCTTTGTACACTGCCCCTATTGGTCAAACAATCAGTAGATTTGGTTTCCAGTACCATCTCTATGCTGATGACATGTGCTTCTTCTCCTGACATCACGCCTGCCTTTCTAGAAAACACCAGCGATTGTCTAAACGCTGTGTCTAACATCATGTCCTCACTATATCTGAAAATGAACCTGTCAAAGACTGAACTCCTTGTGTTTCCTCCCGCTACTAATGTACCTATTCCCGACATTGCCATTTCCGTGTGTGGTTCCACTATTACTCCCCAGCAACATGCCCGCTGTCTTGGGGTCATACTTGACTCCGAGCTTACCTTTGCCCCCCACATATGATCACTGGCTGGCTCTTGTTATCTGCACCACAAAAACATTTCTAGAATTCGACCTTTTCTTACTTTTGACACCGCAAAAACTCTTACTGTTTCTCTTATTCATTCTCGTCTCGACCATTGTAACTCTCTTGTAATCAGTCTCCCTCTTACCAAACTCTCCACCCTCCAATCTGTCTTGAATGCTGCAGCCAGAATCATATTCCTCGCCAATCGTTACACCGATGCCTCTACCTTGTGCCAGTCATTACACTGGCTACCCATCCACTCCAGAATCCAGTACAAACTTATTACCCTCACCCACAAAGCTCTTCATGGCTCAGCACCACCCTACATCTCCTCCCTTGTTTCAGTGTACCACCCTACCCACGCCCTCCGTTCTGCTGATGACCTGATGCTAGCATCCTCAATAATCAGAACCTCCCACTCCAGTCTCCAAGACTATACATGTGCTGCACCAATTCTTTGGCATGCACTTCCCAAGGCAATACGATTAGTCCCTAATCCCCACAATTTTAAGCGTGCCCTGAAAACGCATTTATTCAGACTGGCCTACCGCCTCAGCACATTAACCTAATCTATCCCTGTGTGGTACAGCCAAAAGTTTTTACCATAACCAGGTTCCCCGCATCATGTTCCCACATGCTTTATGCAGCCATTAGCCCTCTGTGTCTGTACTGTTACACACTTAACATTATGGCTGGTCCAAACAATCAGGGCAACCGTTACCACCCACCTTTCGTGTCTATCTTTTTTCCTCCTAGATTGCAAGCTTGGGAGCAGGGCACTCATTCCTCTTGGTATCTGTTATGATCTATGTGATTATTGTTATGCTCTAATGTCTATGGTCTGTACAAGTCCCCTCTGAAATGTAAAGTGCTGCGGAATATGTTGTCGCTATAGAAATAAAATGTATTATTATTATTTCGTCAATCAGCTGTTCCCATTGCCGGCAGGTGCTAGAACTGCTCAGTTGTGGTGCTGCACAGCTCCGTCTTCGGTATAGCGATCACATCTGGGTATTGCATCTCCGCCCCTTAATCGAATCAAGACCTCTATATGCATAAAATGGTTGGCCGGTCAGACCCAAATTGGTATGTTTGACCAAATATAATCTAATGTGTATGACAGCCATTTTCCTTCATTCTAGGGATGTGGTGGTCTGACAAGTCAGACCCCCCTTATCAGTAAGTGATCGCATTTTCCTAGCACTGGGAAAATCTCTTTAAATCCATTGTGTGCACTGATCCTCTAAACTTATATAGACATTCCAAAAACACAACTATTATTCAGTGCTGATTAGGCAGAAACACCAATCCTATTTTTCTAGGTTTCCAAAGCTGTCCTTACATCCTTTACAGACTAGGGTGTATCCCATTTTGAACCCCATCGGCACTAGAAGCACGGAGCATCCCAGACATACGGTATATTCTTGCAATACTTGTACAGCACTGGATTACAATATACAATCGAGCCTGGGACTATGAACAACAACAATGTCTGCCCTTCAAATAGCATCTGCTCATTCATTATTGATATGAGGCCTAAATCACTGGCTAACAAGTCTTTCATGGCACATTTGTGTGTCACAAAACAAGCATCACTGTGTCGAAAGAATTTAGCTTTCAGGACAAAAATAAGTAGCGTGGAAAATTCACAAGAAAGATTTCACTTACAAAAACGTGTATGAACAAAGACAACTTTTTCCCTTTTATCTCGATTTGCCCAAATTTTCTAAATTATAATTTTTCAAACACTACTATGCAAGAAACCAATTCTTAATCTGATTTGTGGCCAACAGCAAAATGGTGACAATTGTATCTGCAAAGCAAGCAGCAAAAGTGCAAAATGCCCAAAACTAAGAACACCTAACTACTGGAATGTTTACAAAGGTTTTCTCCAGGCTCGAAATCTTGGGACTGATAGAAAATGCTGAATCGCTTTTTCAACTTTTCAATACTCTCATTTCTCTCTATGGACAATGACAGTTTACAGTCATGGCAGAAAGTGTTGGCTCCCTTGAAATTGCTCTAGAAAATGAAGTATTTCTCCCACAAAATTACTGTAATCATACCTGTTATGTTATACATGTTTTCCTTTGTGTGTATTGGAACAAAACAAACAAAAAAATAGAGGAAAAAAAGGCAAATTGGACAAAATTTTATTCAAAACCTCAAAAATGGTCAAAACAAATTTGTTGGCACCCTCAACTTAATATTTGAGGACAGATCTTAAAATTTCTGTTGGGAGAAGTCACCCTTCAAATATGAGAGACCTAGAGCAGTTTACAAAAGAAGAGTGGTCAAAAATTCCAGTTGAGAGGTGTAAGAAGCTTTCTTTTAATAAAATGGTGGTGCTTCTTACAATCCAGGCATCTTATTGCTTACCGGGGATCAGCGTCGGACTGGCCCACCGGGGAACCGGAGGATTCTCCGGTGGGCCCTGGCATCTGGTGGGCCCTGGCACCTGCCGGCATACAGGGCCAGCAGTTGCCTAGGGCCCCGCTGCTCCAGGGGCCCCCAGCCAGTGGTGTGTCGCACACCATGCAGCTGCTATGGGGGCCCCTGCCAGCGGAGCAGCAGCGGGTGTCAGGAGGCAGGAGCCCCTGTCCCCGCTGCTAAAGAGAAATGAATATTCACTGCGAAGCAGTGAATATCATTTCAGGTCTCCACACCCCCAGAGGCCCCGCCCCCAGCCCAGTAAGCCGCTCTGCATCAGGGCCGGCGCCGCCCTCAGTCCCCTCTGCTCCTGACTCACAGCCAGTGCGCGATGACGTCACTACATCGCGCACCCGCTGTGTGTCTGGCAGAGGGGGCAGCTCCTGACACTGAAGCCGGGATCAGCGTGGGAGCGAGGAGGAGAGGTGAGTATTGTGTTTTGGTTTTTTTTTTTTTATATCTCTCTCACTCTCTCTGTCTCTATCTATCTATCTCTATATCTCTCTCTATCTCTCTTATATCTATCTTTCTATCTCTATTATCTATCTCTATCTATTATCTATATCTATCTATTATCTATATCTATCGCTCTATCTTTATATCTATCTTTCTATCTCTACATCTATCTATCTCTATATCTTTCTATATATATCTCTATATCTATCTATTATGTCTATCTATCTCTATCTATCTCTATATCTATTATCTCTATTTATTATCTATCTACCATCTATATCTATCTATCTTTATCTATATATATCTCTATCTAATATCTATATCTATCTATCTCTATACCTATCTATCTATTTATCTATCCGTTATCTATCTCTATATCTTTTCTCTGTATCTATCTATCTCTATATCTATATCTCTCGCTCTATCTCTATATCTATCTCTATATCTATCTCTCTATATCTATCTCTATATCTATTTCTCTCTATATCTATCTCTATATCTCTCTCTATAGCTATCTATAGATCTCTATATCTATCTCTCATCTCTCTGTATATCTATCGCTCTATCTCTATATCTTTCTCTATCTATCTCTATATCTTTTCTCTGTATCTATCTCTCTCTATATCTATCTATCTCTATATCTATTATCTCTATATCTATATCTATTTCTCTCTATATCTATTTATCTCTATCTCTATATCTATCTCTCTGTATATCTATCTATCTTTCTATCTCTATATCTATCTCTATATCTATCTATCTTTCTATCTCTACATCTATCTTTCTAGATATCTCTATATCTATCTATATCTATCTATTATGTCTATCTATCTAGCTATCTCTATTATCTATATCTACCTATCTCTAAATCTTTCTATCTTACTCTCTCTATATCTATCTGTTATCTCTATATTTATTATCTATCTATCTCTATCTATTATCTATATCTACCTCTCTATCTATTTATCGATCTCTGTATCTCTCTCTCTCTCTCTACCGCTCTCTCTCTCTATCTTTATATCTATATCTATCTCTATATCTATCTACCTATCTATCTCTATATCTATTTCTCTCTATATCTCTCTCTATAGCTATCTATATATTATCTCTATATCTATCTATATATTATCTCTATATCTATCTATCTCTATATCTATCTTTCTATCTCTACATCTATCTCTATATCTATCTTTCTATCTATCTCTATATCTATCTATATCTATATATATCTATTATGTCTATCTATCTAGCTATCTCTATTATCTATATCTACCTATCTCTATATCTTTCTATCTTACTCTGTTATCTCTATATTTATTATCTATCTATCTCTATCTATTATCTATATCTATATCTCTCTCTATCTATTTATCGATCTCTGTATCTATCTCTCTATATCTATCTACCGCTCTCTCTATCTCTATCTATCTTTATATCTATATCTATCTCTATATCTATCTATTATCTCTATATCTATCTACCTATCTATCTCTATATCGATCTCTATATCTATATTTGTTTCTCTCTATATCTCTCTCTCTATAGCTATCTATATATTATCTCTATATCTATCTATCTCTCTCTCTATATCCATATCTATCTCTATATCTATCTCTATATTTTTCTTTCTATCTAACACTATATCTCTATATCTATCTCTATATCTCATTATCTATCTATCCATCTATTGATCTATCCATCTATCTCTATATCTATCTCTATATCTATCTATTATCTCTATTATCTATATCTATCTAGCTAGCTATCTCTATCTATCTCTATATTTCTCTCTATATCTATCTTTCTAACTCTATACCTATCTCTATACATATCTCTATATCTAGCTATTATCTCTATATCTATCTCTATATCTATCTTTCTATATCTATCTGTCTCTATATCTATCTATCTCTATATATATCTCTATATCTATTTTTATTTAGCCATCTATATATATTTATCTCTATATCTATCTATATATGTCTATATTATTATTATATCTGTATATCTCTATCTATATATCTATCTATCTCTATATCTTTCTATCTATAGCTATCTATCTCTATATCTATCTATCCATTATCTATTTTCTATCTCTCTCTATCTATCCATTATCTACTTTCTATCTATTTCTACATCTATCTTTCTATCTATATCTATCTAACTCTATATCTATATATCTATATAGCATTATACCCTATGAGGGGGCAGCATTATTCCCTATGAGGGGGGCAGCATTATACCCTATGAGGGGGCAGCATTATACCCTATGAGGGGGGCAGCATTATACCTTATGAGGAGGCAGCAATATTCCCTATGAGGGGGCAGCATTATACCCTATGAGGAGGCAGCATTATACCCTATGAGGGGGCAGCATTATACCCTATGAGGAGGCAGCATCATTCCCTATGAGGGGGGCAGCATTATTCCCTATGAGGGGGGCAGCATTATACCCTATGAGGGGGCAGCATTATTCCCTATGAGGTGGTGCATTATTCCCTATGAGGGGGTGCATTATTCCCTATGAGGGGGTGCATTATTCCCTATGAGGGGGTGCATTATTCCCTATGAGGGGGGCAGTATTATACCCTATGAGGGGGTGCATTATTCCCTATGAGGGGGGCAGTATTATACCCTATGAGGGGGTGCATTATACCCTATGAGGGGGTGCATTATACCCTATGAGGGAGGCAGTATTATATTCTATAAGATGGCTGCATTATATTCTATGAGATGGCTGCATTATACTATGTGAGGGGGCTGCTTTATATTCTATGAGGGGGCTACCCCAACTCCTGCTACATAATTAAGACATGTACAACCTTATATTATACCCGGATATAAGCGTGTTTTACCGCATAATTGGTGGTCTGGTATTTAACTCTATGCAGCTACATAGTGGGCCCCAAGAATGATTTTCTCTGGTGGGCCCAAGGTGTTCCAGTCCGACGCTGCCGGGGATGATGGATGCAGTGAAGCGGGGTCCCAGGGTCGCTGCTGGTGGAGGCAGGAGTGGCGCGATGCTACGGATCCCAGACTGGGAGAAAGGGGTTTTCGCATGTGCGATGCAGCGGTGTTCGGTGGTGCAGGCTGCAGGTCCCAGTGTCAGTGCTGGAGGAGGCAAGAGTGACACTGTTGGTGTTCAGCGGTGCGGGGTCTGCGCCGACATTTTGTGAAAGCCCAGAGCCCCCGCACTATTTACAATACGTCGAATCTGGGAAAATGGCTGCCCAGGGGACTCATGCGCAGAAGGAAATCTTGGCGCTGAGATCTCATTTCCCGAGATTTTGGTGCCGAGATCTCCACCTGCACGGCATCCACGGCCAGTTTCCTGGAGACATCGCATAGAGGCAGGCGCGAATAGAGATCTCGGCTTTCCTTCATCTGTGCCTGCGCCTAGTGAGAAGCCGGAAACTGGACCCCGGAAGAAGAATGGCGGCTGCCATATGCTGCCGCAGGGCTACCGCCCGCACCGCACCACCACCGCTCGCCGCTGTACCACCACTGGAGGACCACCGCTCGCCACCGTACCACCACCACACACCGCAGGACCACCGCAACACCCCCAGCTCTGGGCCCGCAGCATTGACCCCTCGGTAAGAACAGTGTTCGTTTTATAAGACACCCCCCATTTTCCCAATTTTTGGGATCATAAAAGTGAGTCTTATAATCCAAAAAATACGGTATGTCCAATTTGCCTTTTCATCTATCTTTTTGTGTTGTTCCAATACACAAAAAGGAAATAAACATATTAAAACAAAACAAGTGTAATTGCAATAATTTTCTGGGAGAAATACTTCATTGACGTCTTGCTCTCTACCATGATAGCCATTAAGAGCGGTAGTTTGAGATCAATGGAACATCTGCAGCTGGACATCTAGCTTGTAGGCCAATGTCATTCAGACACCTTCTGATGTTTGTGTAGGCCCTGTTTGATGCCTTAGGCTTGATCTGAGACTTCTAATTAATATAAATGATTAAGCTTGTACATCAGTGCATGATAAGTGTAGTATGAGATGAATGAGGCACGAAAAATCAAAGACCTGACTTAAATGAATCTCTCAAAACATTTTGCTGTATCTCCAAAATGCTTAACGAAACAGCATTTTGTATTTCATATCTTGTAGAATGCTTATCTGCACTTATCTTCTGAAACTAGTTCACAAGAAATGACTTCAGATCATCTAAAGCTACACATGCGGTGAAATGCTCATCATCCGTTCGCCACTTATTAAGCGCCAAATTTTCATTAGCAAAGGAATGATCCTCCCTTGTTGAAGCCTCAAGAATGAAGAACGTTCTTGACGTCACCCAATGCATTTCTAAGTCGTAGCTGTAGCTGTACGAAACTCCCCCACGCACCCACTGACAGGTGCCCTCCTCCTAAGCTACTCCAGGAATGTAAAGTGGTGGTGTGCAAAGAGAAATGTGAAGGGTTAAAACTAAAATCAGAGCTGAAGTTTCCTTTTGTCCATTCTCTGAAGCTTTCGTTTCTCCATTTTTGTTGCTGTAAGATATTGTTTTGATTATAAAAGAAGTGACTAAAATAAAGGGGACTGGTGATCTGCCTTGATTGGGTGTTACACAGGGATGGTTCAAGATATGCTGACGAGTTTGGTAGATTCCACACGGGATATGCTGTTACCACAGAGGACACTGTAGTGCACGCAGCTGCGCTCCCGCCCTCACAGTCAGCACAAGAATCAGAACTCCAGGCTCTGTCTACTGCATGTACTTTGGCCAAGAACAGACGGGCTAATATATACACAGACTCACGGTATGCATTTGGTATTGCTCATGATTTTGGGGCTCTATGGGCCAATCGAGGGTTTATTACTACTGGCGGAACACCAGTGAAAAATGCTGAAGCTGTTAAAACCCTCATGGACTCGATCAAATTACCTACTCAGGTGGCTATTATCAAAGTTAAGGCGCAAGGTCCTAGGACCAGTCCATAGACTGTTGTCAACACATTTGCGGATATGCAAGCAAAAGCCGCCGCTCTTTTACCCGTTGAACCAACCATACCAACTATGTTGACCACAAGCTCTCAGTGTAAACAGTTACAAGAAGCATTGACCCTACAAGAACCTGATGATCTACAACAGACTGAAGTTTTCTGTCGGACCCCGCAAGACCGCTTAATGACAACGCAGAGAATGTCTCCAAAGGAAGAGGTGAAGCAATGGAAGACTGATGGGGCACGTATGGATAATGGTCTCTGGAAAAAGGACCAACTAGTGTGTCTCCCTAAGCGGATGTACCCTGCTATTGCCACATGGGCACATGGGCCTACACATCGAGGAAAGAATCAGGCCCTCGCACTGGTGCAAAAATTCTACTGGGCCCCGGTTCCCAAGTTGGCCGGAAGCATTCCCTGTTACCAACATGACTGCGAAGACCACAGCGAAGAAACTGGTGATGGAAGTCATATGCAGATATGGGGTTCCAGAAGTTGTTGAAAGTGATCAAGGCCTGACCTTTTCTTCTCATGTGTACCGAAAAGTTCTGACAATGCTTGGATCCACTGTAGTCCTCCATACTCCGTACCACCCACAATTCAGTGGGGAAGTTGAGAAGTTGAACAGCACACTGAAGGGACAATTGACCAAAATGATGCAGGAGACTACGGCTCCATGGCCAGAGCTCCTACCCATTGTACTATACCATATTCGTACTACCCCTATTACAAAATATGATTTGTTCCCATATAAGATATTGTTTGGTACTAGGCCCCCAGTTGCAAATTTCCAGCCTCAGCAGTTATCAGAAGAAACTGACCGTGCTGTTCAATATGTTATTCAGCTTAGTAAAAATCTTGCTAACACCTATGCTCTAGTTTCTTTTTCTGTTCCAGATTCAGCAGAAACCGACACCTGTTATAACCTGAAGCCTGGTGATTTGGTAGTCGTGAAAAGGCATGTCAGGAAGCACAGACTAGAACCCTTGTATGACAGTCCCTATCAAGTCCTCCTCATCCCACAAGCCAATAGCAAATGAAGGGGACATAATGTTTTGGCATTTTCATATTATTATTGGTAGAAGTTAAAAGTTAAAGTTAGACCTGTTTCACACTTCCGTTTTTTCAAATCCGTCAAAATCCGTTGTTTTCCATAAAAAAACGGATCCGCCATTTTTTGCAGGATCCGTTTTTTTGTCCCATAGACTTCCATTACGGTTACCGCGGATCCGTCAAAAAAACGGATCCGTTTTTTTAAAAACGGATCCGTTGGCATCCGTTTCCGTCAAAAAAACGGAAACGGATCCGTTTGGCGGACACAAAAACGGAAGTGTGAAACAGGCCTTAGAAGATATTCAAAGACTCAGAGATCAATACGATAAAGACAATGATCGTAATAAGGACAGTTGGTGGTCAGACACCTCCTTTCTCAATCCAGCCAATTGGTTTAAGGGAATTGGGAGCTGGATAGCTGGGATCTTACAAAGCTTGTTGCATATTGCTGTCTGTATCCTTGTTGTATATGTGATACTAAAACTTGTTTTTTGGTGTATTTCTGTATGTATTAGGAAATTCTGCACTAAGACAGCTAATGATGATACTAAAGACGCTGTCACCCCTGCTCTTCTCTGCACCGATCTCAAAAGGCTATTTGATGAAGATGTTGAAGCCAAGCACATGGCTACCTACAAAAGATCTCCACCACCGTCATCAAAAATTGTTATTCGTGAACTGCAGTATACAGGGGGGACGGGTGCGCCGCGACAGCCATGACTGATAACACAGTATCAGCCATGTGAAGACCAGTACCCCTCAAGCTGTTAGCTTGGGATAGCACCTCTGATGCTGCATATGTGTTAAAAAAAAAATTTATCTAGGGGGGAATGTGGAGGGTTAAAACTAAAATGAGAGCTGAAGTTTCGTTTTGTCCATTCTCTGAAGGTTTCGTTTCTCCATTTTTGTTGCTGTAAATTAATTTTTGGAATTGGGATGGGCTGTCATGAAACCAGACTGTTCCCATCAGGTAATTTAACTCGAGTCTTCCACCTTATGTACTCATGTATTTTGTATTTATACGTGTTTTTATATTTATATCAATAAAGGTATTTAACTTATTTTTGCACAAAAAAAACTGTTTTTTGTGTGCTTCATTCCTTGTGATTCTTTGAATCTGGGCGTTTTTGAACACATGTATGTTTTGTATGTTCCCATCAGGTGCAAGATAAGGGAACCGGGGGTGTAAAACTCTGAAGAATATGCCTTATATTGCTTTCTATGCTATTTGGATACGGACATATATGTAGTTTCCGGTTTTTTTGCAACATTATTAGCTTATAAAGTGAAATGATGCTATAGGTAGGTGAGAACTTCGCATAATTAAGCAAAAGATTATAAAAGAAGTGACTAAAATAAAGGGGACTGGTGATCTGCCTTGATCCTCCTGTACAGAGACCCCCGTCTCCGTGTGGTCATTTGAGTTGCTAGCAACACTCTGTGGAATAATTTGGACATCACTGGCTCAACCGTGAAGGGTTAATTTAGCCCTCCCTCAATAGCTACCCCAACAGAAACACTTACAATTCCTCCCAGGAAACTTCAGAAAAATTTCTAATAAAGAAAGTCATCGGACTTCCTTTACAATGGATCAAACCTATATGCAGTATTCACAGTTTTAGAAGAATTCTTTATGCAAAAACCAGACCATAAAAATCATGTACCGGGGCCAGGAGCCAGAACAAGATATACACATAATAATTCAGCAAGAACATTTCTATTTAATAACACAGCTCAGCACAAACCCAAACCTTCCTTTCTATACTCGGATACCTGTGCATTGTCTCCTAGTACTATGTCATGTAAGACCCTTCCCTGCAATTTAGCACAATGTAGTTCTAATATTAAAAGCTACTATGAGTATAATTCATATGGGGATTGTGTTATTAAAAAAGACATTAAAATACCTCAATAGCCAATTGCACAAGTAATCAGATGTTTCTTTTATTAGTACTAAATTATTACGTTAGGATTACCGAAGTTTTAAAAAATGAGTCCATTTAGCCCAACGGGGCCACTCAGCCCACCCAAAAGAGTAACGACTGCTTTTAGAACACCCGTAGGATTGCCATTATTCATTAATGAAAGAATACAAACACAGTCTGGGAGATCTATAGGAAAATGATAACAATGGATGATAAATGAAATGGTCACAACATGTCTGCACCTCCAGAACCTTACAACCAAAGTGCAGCTTTAGAGATGTCATTATTTATTTGAACCCGACCTGGTATAAGTCATTAGATATCCAGTGGAAAGAAATCGGATTACAAGGAAACCTATCATGGCATATCAGAATATAACGTACATTGGGCTCACAGTAATCACATTTGTAAACCAACTCAGTCGGCTAGATCTCAAGGTCTCCGGGTCAGAGGTCGGAAGTGTCTGGAATTAATTAGCACCATATGTACTGTGTATGTTTATCACAAGCTGGGCTGTTCTGTAAACATGTACAAAATGTTATCAGTCCATATGGCACGGCGTCCCATGTGTCTGGATTTTCACGGCACAAGACTGCTTTGGCAATCGCTGAAATATTCTGTGACTTTTCTATCATTTCTAATTCGTAAGCTAATTTTACTACAAATGACAGTTATGATGAATGTATCACTGAGAAAACAAGCTAAAAAAAACACGTTAAAGAGAATCTTTCAGGAAGATCCCACCCCCAAACTGTTTATATGTGCATGTAGCCATGATACATTCACCCATACCGTTAGTTAGTCAGATTGCTCCTCCATTAGTGAGAAATTGCCATTTGAAACAATATGCAAATAAAGCTGAAGTGCTTTCCGCATCTGGAAGCACATAACAAGCCTCTGCTTTTACCAGCCCTATTCCCTTCTTCTTGACTGACATATTTTTTACTGTGTGACTTCAAGCAAAGGAACTATCGGCAAGCATCAGAATTCAGCATTGGACGGGGAACAGAGCTGGAGAGAGAAGACCTTGGTAAGTGCTTCCACATGCTGAAAGCACTTCAGCCTCATTTGCATATTGATTAAAACTGATTTCTCGATAACGGAGGAATGGGCTGGCTAGTTAAAGGTACCAGATGCAGCTTAATCCATCCTACAGTCCAGATCAGGCTACCAATGATTACTAACTAGTTTAGAACCTGAAGAAATTTCTGTATGGGCAACAATTTCCTAATGATAATGCAGTAAAAAAAGGCTGTAACCGGGGCCTTGCAGCAGCATGAAGCATCTTTCTATTCTGAGGGTATCCGATCACTGGAGGCTAAGTGGAATGAGAGTGTTGAAGTAAAAGGGGATTACACTGAAAATAACTTGTTCAATTTTCACAGAAAATTCCATGTTCATATTCAGGTATATAAATTATGGAACACCCCTTGTATGGATCAATTTGTCCTTGCAAAAGCTACTTGAGCAAATAAACAGGCTTTTTTTGTTTGGGGGGGGG
Source organism: Dendrobates tinctorius (assembly GCF_039654945.1). Classification (NCBI taxonomy): domain Eukaryota; kingdom Metazoa; phylum Chordata; class Amphibia; order Anura; family Dendrobatidae; genus Dendrobates; species Dendrobates tinctorius. The sequence continues at coordinate 16,512,191 of NW_027361765.1, forward strand.
GGGTGAATTTCTGCTGACAGATTCCTTTTAGTGAATTCATGCCTCTAGAATGGTAAATATAATTTGTAATGCAGAATTGTTAGTATTTTTATTAAATGATAACTGCAGTGGAAAATTTGCTCAAATGCATGTTATGTAGGGAGTCTTAAAGGGGGTGCCTGGATCTTGGTTATGGCCTACCCGGATCGCTGACAACCAAATTCCCTCCCAATCCTTCCATTTACATGAGTGCTAGTGCTGGACATGCATGCGTTCTGAATTGGGAGAGTGGAATAAGCCAGACAGTGTCAGTGGCTGCTAGCTCCAGGATCAACCATTTGGATTCAATGTGTCTGATAATTCTGATACCTCCCTACGTAGGGAGCAGTTAGACTGGCCGGCATCTTTCAACCCGAGAAAGTCAGCTTCACGTATTTCTATGCAGCTGTCACGCTCAGGTCGGGAGGGCCGCCAGCCAGTCCAAGCACTGCCTTCCCATCTCGGTCAGAGTGACACGACAGTCCGACTGCATCCTTATACAGACAATTTTTAAGCGACATTTACACTTCAAGATAATCGTGAACGAGCGCTGTTAAAAACACGTTTAACAAATGGTCTGCTGATTAAATGATCATTCTTTATAACCTATGGCAGCCTCTGCACACTAAGAGATCTAGTATAGATCGCTCAGTGCAAATCATTTACTTCGGTCTGGCTGCGTAAACAGGCATTAAAGAGACCGCCGATCGGTAAAAAATCATTGGTCGTATCATGCCGCCAGTTGGTTTGTGTAAGCAGACCCTTAGTCTATGGCATCTATGGTAGGAAAATTGGTTCTGCAAATTAATTCATAGACCAAAGGTTACATGAAATCATTGGTTCTACAATTTAAAAACTTTTATGAAGCTCATATTGAAGACTGAAAACTAATAATGCTAGGAGTCAATACCAATAATTTGAGCACTTGGCATAGTAGAGCATTGGCTGTAATGGATCCTTAAGGTGCCCATACACTTTCGATAACAGTCTGATTGCTAGAATTCATGATTTTTCAAAGGGGAGAGAGGAAGGTAGCAGGTTATCTCCTGAGAGAATGTACGATCCTTATCTCCCCTAGCATCATCTGTCTGGGAATAGGGGGCTGGGTGGATACCATGCACAGTAGATCGTTGGGCCTTGTCCACTTTAAGTCAAAGTGCAAGGGATCCTTTTTTCTCTATTTATAGTGAAATAGGGAAACAAGTTCCTATAAGCCAGTGCTCCCCAACTCCGGTCCTCAAGAGCCACCAACAGGTCATGTTTTCAGGATTTTCTTAGTATTTTACAGGTGATGGAATTCCTGCCTGTGTAGGTACTGCAATTATCACCTGGCAATACCAAGGAAATCCTGAAAACATGACCTGTTGGTGGCTCTTGAGGACCGGAGTTGGGGAACACTGCTATAAGCCAAAGTAAAAAATGTAAGGGTCCCGTCTCACTTAACGACGCACCAGCGATCCCGACAACGATGCGACCTGGTCAGGATCGCTGGTGCGTCGCTACATGATCGCTGGTGAGCTATCAAACAGGCAGAATCAAGCCAACGATCAGCGAGCTCCCAGCGCTGTAAGCAGACGCAGGGAGCTGGTATCTAGGGTAAACAGTGGGTAACTAAGCAGTGGATAACTAAGCGTGCGGCGCTTAGTTACCCGCTGTTTACCTAGGATACCAGCTCCCAGTGCGATCACGCTGGTATCCAGGGTACACAGCGGGTAACTATGTGCCGCATGCGCTTAGTTACCCGCTGTTTACCCTGGATACCAGCTCCCAGCGTCTGCTTACAGTGCTGGGAGCTCATTGATCGTTGGTCTCCCGCTCCCACACGCAGTGATGCGTGCTGGCCAGCGGGAGACCAACGATCAAAAAATGGCCCAGGACATTCCTGCACGATCAGCGATACCCGACGGGGGTATTCTACAACTCAGCTGTTTTTTGGATGGCTGATTTAATTCACAGCTGCGCATAAAAAATACAGATTCCGAAACTATTCTCCGCTTTTATTGACACACTGCCGTTCATTAAAAAGATGAAGTTTACATTAGCAATACAGTAGCATGAGGCAAAGGTGTCATCTTCTTGGCCCTGATTAACACAGTGATGGAGTGAGCTCAGGAGCTAAATCTTTTCCAATTAGCAATTCTGCTGCTCACTCACTTTCCTTCTACTTTGCAATAAAAAAGACCAAATGGCTACAGCTAACAAATTTATTGGAGACTCAGACGTGATAGCTTTACGTGAGCCAGCAGTATAATGGAAATGAATATGATACAAGTAACTCTAAAGCTGCAGGTTGACTGGTCCGGCTTAAAGGAGACATTCAGGCCCTGAACCCTGCTCTTTCTCCTTTAGGACATGTAAGAATTTCAATCAAAATGGATATGAATAGAAACAAAAATATCGACCAGGGAGCAAATGGTCAGGAAAACCCCAACAGATAGGAAGAAAAAAGTACCACCACACTAATCATATGTAGTGTACACTCCTCTGCCATCGGGACAATATAGGATAGCGATTTATAAAATGTTCTATTCTATGTGTTGATCTCTACAAATCAGGAGACACCTGCCAATGATCACTACTGGAAAACCCATCCTTAGTATCTAAATTGCCTATCATAAAAAAATAAACATATATTTGGTTTCTGAACCAACACCGTTTCTGTGATGTCAGTATTGTGTCATCCATCAGTCATGTGACATGTCATGACCACTGCAGTCAATCCGATCAACTGCAGCCCTTCAGTATTCCATCAGAGCAGAAGTCTTGATTGGCTGACGCAGGACACACAATGTTGACATTGCAGGAAACTGCGCTGGTTTGAGACCTATGTGTACGGGTCTATATGGCTTTTAAGAAGGGGTTGGCGACAACCCTTTTAACGCAACTGTAAAATGTCCAAACTTGTTGGAAACAAAGACTAGACAAGCATACTTCTGATGCCTTATAATATTCCCTTATACGACTTAATATACTGTAATAGTGCTTCTTATTCCTATGCCAAGTACCTTACTACTCAAACACATCACATTAAAGTAGCTCCAATGCCAAGAATGTAACATTGTGCCACTTATTTACACCACCGCAGCACCTGGACTCCCAGGCAGTACCTGTGGGACACAGCTTCAGAAACCCGGTAGTAAACCATGGCACTAGATCTGGAAACAAAGTGTATTTCTGCTCATCATGTTATGAATTTGTGTTAGTGACAGCTAAGTCTAATAATGTCAGTGTTACCACCACCACCGACTTGTAGCAGCTGATGATCTTGTTGGCATGTTGAAAGCATGCATCCTTGCTCCATTATACATTGCTTCATTCGTGACCCATTTGACCTTTCACATAATGTTCAACTCTTGTTTTCCCATTAGCTTCCATTTGTAGTAATCTCAGTGCAGAATTAACAACAAAGGTTAATTGTATAATTCACACCAGCAGGGCCAGCAGATGAAGAACAGTACAATTTAATTATTGCGTTTATTATGTAAGTGCTATATGTTGGTAGTTTTTTATGTGAAACACAACTGGGTACTAATACACTAATGTAAGAACTATGAAGCCAAATGAATGCAGATCAAGAACTTCCTGTGCCTCATTGGGTTACCAGAACATCGGGAGACGCCATCACAAACAAACAGGTCTTCTGGTGTGCAAGATTCCGTGAAATATTCTAGTTTATTTATAAAAATACTAGTTGTTATTGTTTCCAGAAATCTGATTTTCTGTATGAAGGTGTTGGCCAGTGGGAAATATTTCTGGAACTAAAAGTCTTTTAATGAAAACATCACATTGATAACACTGAATGCTTCTTTTGGGAGAGGCTTTCTAAAATGTGCCATACATAAAGGAGTGTTTGCCGATGGGAATACATGGAAAAACAACGAAGTATTAGTGTATTCTTCACATCGACAGGAAAACAAGAGAATGAAAAGGTCCCTCTTTCCATCACAACCAGAATGCAAACTCATCACGTTTCTCTCTTCGTATCCGCCAATCTATAGCACAAATCATATTTTATGAATAGGAGTGATAACCATCTCCTTTACCAGAAACGGTACATCAGACATATTGTGCTGTAAATCTGTGCGCATACACAGATCACAGGCATTAACATGGGATACAATCAGCTCTTTATTTCAGCTTCAAAGCGTCCAATATAGGAAAAGAAAGTGACATTTTTGTTGATGTAAATACATACAAATCACTCAGGAACAAAAGTGACTTATCTAAAGAGCTTTCCCAGAAGATCTCACAAATGACTGTGTCCCAGGTGGTAAACGGATAATATCATATCCAATATTTAAAATCATTGTAGAAATAGAATTCTCCTTGACTTTTTTCAGTAAACTTAATTACAGCACTCATTTTCCACATTGGATCTCTTTTTTGTTCAAAGGATTCCCTGATAAACTGATCAGTTTCCTTACAGTACCACCATTAAGGGAAATAAGTCATTACAGGCAGTCCCCGGGTTACCACCTAGATTTGTTCATAACCCAAATTTGTATGTAAATTGTAACACGTCCAGCAAAAAAAACCCTAATACCTCATCACTGGCCACTCCGGCCGCCACTCTCGGATCCTCTTCTTTCCACCATATCGCGCTGCATCTTCAGCCTCTTCACTATAGCCAAGAATTCCAGCCATGTCCAGGTCTTGAGTTGACTGCGTGTTGTAAGGTAGCGACCTCATGATGTTAAGACATGCTCCTCGACCTTATAACACTTAGTGACCAGTGATACTTGGATGCAGCTGTAAGTCCAGAAATGTGGTGTGTGAAGTTGGGAAGAAGACCAGGCAGCGAGCTGTGGGGTGGCCGAAGGGGTGAGTATTAGTTTGGGGTTTTTTTTCAGCAATGATCTTCTCATCACTTGCCTCTCCAGCAGCATCGTTACCCACCATCCAATCATTTTCTTTCCACTGTCGCATGTTGCATCTCCAGCCTCTTTACTATAGGCCAGGACTTCCGGGCACATCCTGGCTTCAGAAGTCACTGCACGACATAAGGTCGCGGGGCATGTCTTGAAGTCATGTACCTTGGAGTTCAGTCATTACTACCCTATAGTGAAGAGGTGAAACAATGAATCAAAGAGTACCAGATGGCCGGCAGGAACCACAGGGGTGTCTAGAGAGGTCGGAAATTAGAAGAATATTACGGTAGTTATTTTTCTTTAATATCTTTGGTTCATAACTAGGAGTCAGAACTGCCTGTACACAATCTCCATTGAAACCAATAAACATACTGGAATCTTCACAATAAGACACAGGCTTTTTTGCTAAGGCCTCTTTCACACTTCCGTTTTTGACCATCAGTCAAAATCCGCCAGTTTTTGAAAAAAACAGATCCGTCATTTTTTTTGGCGGATCCGTTTTTTTCCCCATTGAGTTGCATTACCGGCGGATCTTGACGGATGGCCATCCGTTGGATCCGGTTTTTTGCGGATCCGCCAAAATATTTGCGTCCGCCGGCATGCCTGGACGGACACTGCAACGTTTTTTTGGCTGTAGGATCCGCATTTTTCAGTGTGCATGCCCGGAGAAAGGAAGTCAGCCGGGGATTTAACCCTGAAATCCTTTCTGGCGGTGGAAAAAAAATTCTCTCTCTCTTTCTCTCTCCTTCCCGGACTGCGGTTCCTTTAAAATTCTGCATTCAACGGATCCGTCAAAAAAACGTTCCGGTGCCATCCGTTTGCATCAGTTACAAACGGATCCGCTTTCCGCCATTTTGGCGGATTTTAACTGACAAGAAAAAAAGGAAGCGTGAAAGAGGCCTAATCTTTACTGGCAAATATATGGGCGCTCTGAAAGGGAGATCACCTCTGTCCTCACTGTTACGGTGCTCCGTTCAGATATATCAAAGTTGAGGAAAATGGCTAATTTACACTAATGAACGATTGTCAGCTGGACTGAATAAAATGAATGATCATTCATACAAGAGAACATTCGTAAAACATTGGTCAGACGTGTTAGATGTTCCCACCTGATGATAAGCACTGGCTGTAAAGAAACTCTATTCAATGCGGCCAACACACTTCACCGGCCAGTATAATGTGAGGTGTGGTTGGAGCAATCAGCGGCTGACAATCGCTCGTTCATTGGGCCATCTTCATCTAAGGCACATGGCCAGCGTTACAGTGGTCTAATATGGTATTTGAAAATGTTTTTTCTTTCTATAAAAAAAACTCTCTCTCATTACAAGTTTCAATGGATAAAACAAATTTGCACTGATGAGTTCCAGTGACTTCAGTAGACTTACTGATTGTTGCTGATAATTGTTATGTCTATGTTAACATTACAAGGCATGGAGTAAAATAATAATGCGTTTTTGGCGTAAACATGTGTAGACACGGGTTTTAACCCCTAGAGAACGAATGCGCATAAAAAACGCAAACGCATGCAAAAACGCATAATGCGTTTTTTGCATGCGTTTCTATTGCGCATGATGCGCTGCGAAAAAAAACGGTAATAATGGTAATGTGAAATTAGCCTTAAGCATTGCACATTTTACAAATCTTATAAAGCATAATGTATATTTGCACTACTGTTACCCATAAATCACTATTACATACAGTTGAAACCAGGTGTCTACATGCACTATATAAAAAGCCACATCTGCATGTTTTTCTCAATATCTGACATGAAATCAGAATAAACTTTTGACTTTGCAGTAAGTAATATAAATGCCTTAAAACATTCTCTCTCATTATTCTGGCATTTGGCGAATATTAATTATTATGGTAATCCTGATTGACCGAAAACGGAAATGGTTTATTCTGATTTCATGTCAGATATTGAGAAAAACATGCAGATGTGTCTTTTTACACAGTGTATGTAAACATCTGGTATCAGCTGTAAATGTAAACTTGTAAAGGAACGCAATGTGAACGGTGCACAATGATACTGGAACAATACACACTGCTTCGCTTATCGCTTATCACATGCAGTAAACACAAGGCTCTTTTATGACTTGCGATATCTGTTTTTAACTTCCATTTCAAGATTTTCTATCCTTATCGTGTAGCCAGCTATTTACATGAGACCACTGACAGAGCATGATACAAGCGGAGCACAGAAACAGTTTAGAGTCCTTTTTTTTTTTAACTCCTTACACATATGACAGATAATTAGTGGAGATTTATTACAACTTGTTTATCTCTATCCGCTAGTGCAGCATGCGTCAACAGGTTGCAGCTTTCCTTCCATTTTTTTCCAGCACATTAATGCACCAATTTTGCAATTTATTTACTATCAATACTCATCATCAAATCTAATTATAAGCCGAGCCTGGGATCCTGAAAGGAAAGTAAATTTGTGCAGCTCCTGTCCATGGCACCTGCAGGCCTCAAATACAAATTAGAAAAAATGAACTTGATCATCTATTTGGCCCGATGGACCCACATATAAAAGCACTCACACTGCAGAGAGCTCAAGTGTTCTCCTTAAGAGAGCTGCTGTCAGGGTATGTTTCCACAGTCAGTAAATGCTGCGGGTTGGATGATGTGAACAGCCACAGCATCCAACCCCCAGCGTCCTGATGTTGCAGCATAGTGGAGGGGATTTTATGAAATCCCATCTGCACTATGCGTGCAGGGACCCCTCCGGCTTCCCTGTGTAACCGGACATGCGGTACGTCTTTCCAGACTGCAGCATGTCTATTTATCTTGCGGAGACGCTCAGTCTCCAAGATAAATATCACAGTCCAAAGTATAGGGCACGGTGATTCCGCATGGTTCAATGAACACATGCGGAATCACCGTGCGTACAAAAGCCGGCAGCACTATAGACGGAGCTGCGTCCAAAGCGCTGCCTAATACTGACGGTGGGGACATACCCTTAGACATCTCTTAAGGGTACTTCACACACAGCAAAATCGTTAGCGAGATTGCTGAAACGTCACAGGTTTTGTGACGCGCCAGCGACCTCGCCGGCGATCTCGCTATGTGTGACACATAGCGGCAACCGGCCCCCTACTGCGATATCGCTGATCGTGCTCGAATGTCCTAGGCCATTTTTTGATCGTTGGTGTCCCGCTGGCCAGCATGCATCGCTGTGTTTGACACCATAACAACGACGAGCGACCTCGTTTGCGACTCAGAACTCAGGGACGCAGGTGTGATTTTGCTTTGTCTTTTCAACGCCCCCTTAGCTCCGATTGGTGGTCTCAAATTAGGATCTTTGCAGCGTTTCATTTTATAAGTCAGCTATCAATTATATGCAATCATAACATTTAACATGTACAGCTGTAATAATCGCGTGTCCCCGTGTCAGTGACTGTGGATCCACGAATAAATAGCGCACTAGCGACTCAGACAGGGACGCTGGAGCAAACCACGTAGTGATAGCGCAGTAGTGGCCACCAATCGGAGCAGAGGGGCGTGGAAAAGGCAATGCTGAAGCACGCCTATCGAGGTATGAGTCGTCAGAATAGCTGCTGCGTGACAAGGTCCCAACGACTGTCGAGGTCGTTATATGGATCGCCGTATCATTGCTGCGTCGTTGAGTAGATCTGCCTGTTTGACAGCTTACTAGCGACCATGTAGGGACGTACCAGCGATCCTTACCAGGTCGTATCGTTGGCGGGATCGCTGTAGCGTCGCTATATGTAACGGGACCCTTAACGGAAATGTGTCATCGGAAAATAGCCTGTTTATATCAAGCCTTTGTGTTAATTGACTTAATAAAAGATTTGTATGCCCTGTTCTCATGGACATTAGCAGCAAAGAACTGACTTAAGGCCCCGTTACACGCAACGATATTGTGAACGATATCATTGCAACGTCACCAGTTTGGTGATGTTGCAGCGATGTAGAAACGACATCGTTGCGTGTGACACGTAGCAACGATCAGTTGGCTGATCGTTAATCGTTGCCTAATGGTCTGGGCCATAAATCTATTGTTGGTCTCCCGCTGGGCAGCACACATCGCTACGTGTGACAGCGAGAGACCAACTTTCAGCGAGCTCCCAGCGCCATACAGCAGCTGCTGGGAGCTGGTATCAAGGGTAAACAGCGGGTAAGTGCCACGCAGCGCTTAGTTACCCGCTGTTTACCCTGGATACCAGCATGCTCGCTGGTTCTGATTGCTGGTGAGTCTGCCTATGTGACAGCTCACCAGCGATCAGCTAACTATGTCTCAGCGATCCCCATCCACGTCGGATTATTGGTGGGATTGCTGGGACATTGAAGCGTGTAACGGGGCCTTAAGAGAAGTTGAATGTTTTGCTCCAGTCTCCTGACAATCACTTAAACAATTATCTAATCTCTAGTTTTATGTTACAATTATAAAGGCACATATAAGGGGACTACGAATATGCAAATAAAGTCCGTGGAGCCTCATTTAAGAATCTGAAACACGGGACTAGCCAGATCTTCCTCCAGGAAGCCAGAATCCCACTCCACACTGATGAGGGGCAACACCCCGAAACAGCTGTCTGTGGATGGATACCTGGCCTTGGTATTTCCCTTGTCATATCTGTAAACTCGTAAAGAGCTGGATATTGACTTAAAGGGCCACTTAATATGGTGGTAATGGTGGTTTCCCAAAGGAGCCACTCCTTGGCTGGGTCCTTCCCTGGAGGAAGATCTGGCTAGTCCCGTGTTTGAGACTCTTAAATGAGGCTCCACGGACTTTATTTGCATATTCGTATTTCCCAGGGAGCAATGCACCTAGGATTTCACTGATTGAGCGCCTTTGCCGGCTGCCGCAGTGTTTTCTCTGCCTGGTCTCCCTGAGGTCAGTGATTGTTTCGTGATGTTTGTCTACTAGGCATTGCTCCCACCTAGCCAGAATCCCACTCCACACTGATGAGGGGCAACAACCCGAAACAGCTGTCTGTGGATGGATACCTGGCCTTGGTATTTCCCTTGTCATATCTGTAAACTCGTAAAGAGCTGGATATTGACTTAAAGGGCCACTTAATATGGTGGTAATGGTGGTTTCCGAAAGGAGCCTTGGCTGGGTCCTTCCCTGGAGGAAGATCTGGCTAGTCCGGTGTTTGAGACTCTTAAATGAGGCTCCACGGACTTTATTTGCATATTCGTATTTTCCTGGGAGCAATGCACCTAGGATTTCACTGATTGAGCGCCTTTGCCGGCTGACGCAGTGTTTTCTTTGCCTGGTCTCCCTGAGGTCAGTGATTGTTTCGTCATATAAGGGGACTGTCATTTATGATTTATTCACACAGTAACTGTTGGGGACCCCACCCAATCACTAGATCGGGGTTCTGAAGCGCAGTGAGGACAGGTTTGCATGGAGGAGCGGTCACACATATGCCATACTCTTCTTTTCCCAGCAACCTCATGGGCACTGAATGAAGCAGCAGGTAACATGCGTTACCACCGCTCTATGCAAATTTCTCCTTACTGTGGGAATGTAGAACTAGGACCCCCTAATTTAGTGAAGATTGTGGGTCCCAGCAGTCTTTCAAGGAAAAAACCCTATGAATTTAGCTATGCATTTTAACTTTATCCAAAAACAACAGGGGTAATTACTATCACTTTCTGGGGACACCATAGACAGGCTCTTTTTTATCTATATTTTCAATTTCCAAAAGGCAAGAGTATATTTTGTTGGCTAAATATGGAATGAACTCTAATCTGTATAGAGACTGAGTAAATGTATGTATTTATCATGTGTCTGGCCCTGATTTAGCCGACAATGGCGTATCATCAGGCTTTGACCTCTGTATTGTGGCTATTTCGGCACATGGTGTTCACAGATGCTGCAGTTTAATAAATCTAGTTCTGTAAATTACAACAAATAATACATGATATCTGTTAAATCTACTAATTTTCCAATAGTCCCATAAAACGAGGTGTCTGCACCCTGGATACGCTTCCCTTTGCACAGGCTCAGTGGATAGCACTGCAGCCTTGCAGCGCTGGAGTCCTGAGTTCAAATCCCACCTAGGACACATCTGCAAGGAGTTTGTATGTTCTCCCCGTGTTTGCGTGGGTTTCCACCTGGTTCTCTGGTTTCCTCCCACATTCCAAAGACATACTGATAGGGAATTTAGATTGTGAGCCCCATTGGGGATAGTGCTGATAATGTGTGCAAACTGTAAAGCGCTGTGGAATATGTTAGCGCTAGAGTTGAGCGACTTTGGTCGGATCGGGTTTCATGAAACAAAATTTGTTTCAGATGAAACTGGTCCGACTAGGGCAAAAAAAGTCAGAGTTTTGTCCGAAACCCGACCCCAATGCAAGTCAATGGGAAATAAAAGTCGGCATTGAGTGGATGACATTCATTCACTCAGTGCCGACTTTTATTCCCCATTGACTTGCATTGGGGTCGGGTTTCGGACGAATCTCCGACTTTTTTTGCCCTAGTCGGACCAGTTTCATCTGAAACAAATTTTGTTTCATGAAACCCGATCCGACCAAAGTCGCTCAACTCTAGTTAGCGCTATATAAAAATAAAGATTATTTATTATTATTATTCCTTCTGTACGGTCTCATCACTCACACCAGATGACAAACAATTCAGTTGTAATCTCCCCCATATTAACATCAGTCAAAAAGTTATGGATTACCTAGAAAATTCCACATCACATTCACAGTACAGTCTCATATATCAAGGGACCTCAGACCTACCAGTTCTGTGGTTTGTTTATTCCTGAAATAAATGAACTCTCAAGGAAATCCATTTAATTCTTTATGGCCATAACTCACTTTATTGTATTAATATTCGAATGGTTCATTTCTTCTCTGCGCCCACACAGAATTCTAACAATCTCATCACTGCAAGCACTTTGAGTCTAATCTCTCTTTTTACGCCTTTTATTTGATACAAGCTTGGTCATTTTTCAAAATTACTATCTGGTTTTTTTTTGCAAACTCAACTGATCATATAAAGAATTGGCAAAATTAATAAGGCAAATTTATCAAAAGCAGGTCCAGTCCCTCAATTTTAATTCTGCTGCATTCTGATCTTGTGCACTAATTTTGATATCTCCCTCCCCCCAAAATGATCTCTGAATGAATCATCTCTTCTACATACGCAGCCAAACTATGACCTACACCACCATGCCCGGGTATTTCCTAGAAGATCATTAAGAATATTTATGGTGGTTACATATAATAATCTTTGTTTTTATATAACGCTAACATATTCCGCAGCGCTTTACAGTTTTGCACGAATTATCATCACTGTCCCCGATGGGGCTCACAATCTAAATTCCCTATCACTTTGTCTTTGGAATGTGGGAGGAAACCAGAGAATCCGGAGGAAACCCACGCAAACACGGGGAGAACATACAAACTCCTTGCAGATGTTGTCCTTGGTGGCATTCGAACCCAGGACTCCAGCGCTGCAAGGCTGCAGTGCTACCCTACATATAAAAAGTATGACAAGTAAGACCAACAAACACCCAGTTCTTCTACCGGCAGAAACCAACGCTAATCTGATTATTACTGTCCAGAGCTAGCGATCAGCTGTTATGGTCATCACGATAATATTCGGCCTTTCCCAAAATAGTCTCCTATTGTATAACTGTATATGTAGAAGCGAATATTGATTTTAGGGTAAGCAACGCTTTTCTATAAACCTAGAAGGTTTTGGCTGCTAGCCCGTGAAAAAAACGTTTCTTGGCACATGGCTCGTCTATAGCAGGCACCGCTATGTAAATCCTCAAAGTTTAACAAATGAACTTTCTCCATTAGTTAATGTACACATCAGCTCGAGAAGATTTGCAGCGCATGAGCTAGCGGAAGCTAGCCCTGAATTTAAAAGAGAGTAAATGACCAGATCAGCCTGGAATGATGTTCGCCAGAGTGGGATTCTAAGCAATCTGTCCAGAAATGAGGTCAGATCTCGAATGTAAGATGTCGGATTGTGAATGAGCATTCTCAAGAATACTCATCTCACGATAATCTTTCAGTGTAAACAGGCTGGCGGTCTTTTGGTTTTCACAAAAGATCTTCGTTCGCGGCGGTGCATCGTTCTGTGTAAACAGGACCAGCGCTGACGAGGATGATGGCGGCCTAGGTGCATTAGAAGATGCATTACGGATCATCTGATGTGCATCATAAATGACCACTGATCTGTAAAGGTTTACCGATCGGCAGCAGTTTAGTGCCAACGGTCAGTCCATGTATACGGTCCCTAATAAATGCGTTGCAGAGATTTCTAGCTACACACCAAATCAATAGTGGAGTAGCCAAATTGGGGTCAGCCAGGTCATTATTCCCAGAAGCCCACTAAACTCAGGTACTGCATCAGACAAGGTATGCAGATTGATGAGGAAGCACAAAGACTAATTATTGCACAGTGTTGTGATTACGGTCAGATACAATATACCCACACTGTCCACTCAGTTATCACAGCTATTTTTAATACTGTTCTTGTATTTTAAAAAAGTAAAAACATATAAACACTGCAGGCAGCAGCCCACTCTCACAAGATTGCCAACAGGGAATTTAAAGGGAATCTGTCACAAGGTGTCACGATCCATTTTTGGATTTGTGGCAGTTCTGGCTCCATTAAGTTAAAACTTTTTTCCTTTCAGGCCATCGGGGGTTAATGTCAGTTTTTACCCACTAGCAACTTGGTGTTACTGCTGTGCTGCTGGGTCAGCTGATGTGGGTGGTGACCACTCCCTACATCCTTTAAAAGGTCGCCTGATGCATCAGATGACTATTGGTTACAGTATACAGGTCCTTTCCTGAGACCAGCCTAGCAGAAGCAGCTCTCTGGTGCCCGCCACGTTTGGTGTTGAGTTCTGTTGCTGTTAATATCTGCGGTGTGGAGCTTTGCAGTGGTGTATATAAGCTAAAGCTGGTGTTTTTTTCTCCTAGTCCCTTTTGGTGTTTGTCACTTTCCTCTGTGTGTACTATCTGCAGTGGCAAAGGCTAGTGCTCCTTGCCGGCCAGTGCAATAGCCAGGGCAGAGACAGGTGACACTAGGGATTAGGATCCTGACAGGGGGAAGGACCTGCATAGGGTGTTAGGGGAGTGTAGGGACAGGCTGATCTCAGGTGGTGACCATCCCTCATTCCCTATCACTAGAGCCTTCCTTTCGCTTTTTCCATCCCGTTTTGTGTGGGCTACGCCATCCGTTGACCGGCCACCTGCTGGGATCGAGTCACATAATGACACAAGGTTTTGCCATATAATAATAATTTTATTTCTATAGCGCTGACATATTCCGCAGCACTTTACATTTCAGAGGGGACTTGTACAGATGATAGACATTACAGCATAACAATAATCACATAGATCATAACAGATACCAAGAGGAATGAGGGCCCTGCTCGCAAGCTTACAATCTATGAGGAAAGAGGGAGACACGAAAGGTGGGTGGTAACAATTGCCCTGATTGTATGGACCAGCCATAATGTTAAGTGTGTAACAGTACAGACACAGAGGGCTAATAGATGCATAAAGCATGTGGGAACATGATGCGGGGAACCTGGTTATGGTAAAACTTTTGACAGTGCCACACAGGGATAGTTAGGTTAATGTGTTGAGGCAGTAGACCGTATAATCCAAAAGCAGCATAATGTAGAGAGTGCGTGCCCCTGATTCTGGCGATATGTCACTTACTGGGCTGCTTGCTGTACTTTTGATAAAATACCTGTTTTATCAGCAGGAGATTATCCGTAGAGAACTAATAAACTCGGTGCCATGTAGTCCTCCATATACATAAGCTGATTGACAGCTGTATACGCTCTGCATAGGCAGAAAGTGGTTTATCAGTTGTGTGGGCGGGGATTTACAGAGCTCAAAATTCAGAGAACTGATAGATCTGCAGCAGAGAAAATACTGATTTTAAAAAAAGATTGCAACAAGCAGACCAGTAAGTGACACATTACTGGTATAAATGTCTCTGCGCTTACATCATGCTGCTCTCATATGGGTAAAAACCTGGTGACAGCTTCTCTTTAAAGCATCACTTCCAGGTGACTTCGTTATATAATTGTGTACCTGTAGCCTAAAGCTACCATTTATGTTGCACTCACAGATGGCATTTAATAACCATGGCAATCCTAACATTTTACTGCGGTGACAGATGGGAAAGAACACAATCGGTATACTGAGCAGTGCAAGCATTTGGAGCTGAGCAGTTAAATCCATTTAATGTCTCATTAAGTTTAGCAAAGGCCGCTGCCGTGTACGGGTACGTGACATTCCTCAACGATTAAAGCTGCCGCATCGATTGTATTTAAATGCCTTCTATCATTGTCTTTTCTATGAAGAGCCACAGTTTAGTGTGATGCAACTGAGCAATTCTCCTTGAAGGCCCCATCTGCTAATCACTCGAGCAAGAGTTTTAAGGTTTCCATACAAATTGGATGAATTTTGCTGAGCCCACACATTTTGGCAGGGATAGTTGACCAGCCAGTATCGGGTGTTTTTACCCTCCCACAGCAGATGTCAGAAGTAAGTAAAATATTGAATTTCTATATGGCCAATCCCTTATTTTCACGGCATTCAAGTTGCCAGATGTGATTGACAGCGGCAATTCCTCAATTCCTATTGAAAACAAGTGCCCACTTGATCAAATGTGCATGTGTTTGGGAAACTCGGGACTAGTAGTAGATGTCGGCTAACAGCACACAGATATGTAAAGTGTATGTCTAGCCTCACTCACTATATAACTAGCAACTTTTTCAGATTTATTAGTAGCCTCTATAAATTATTAAATAATTCTTCTACTGCACAGAATTGGAAAAATGTTATTTGGATATTTTCACGGTCGCGCTGCAATTCCATGTCCTCTGATTTTATATATATATATAAATCCAACAATGTAGACCAGCTCACTCCTGTGAACCACCTGGGACCTCAGCTGACCTGGTTAACTCCGTTGTGCCCGGATCTGGATGTAGGAGTCCATCCATACAAATGTGAACAACGACAGAGCAAAGTCCAGCAATAACGTGAGCAATCCAGGATGCTGTTAAAAAGTTTTTTGCTCTTTTTTTTTATTCATAAATCCATTAAAATACAATGGTCCAAGCAGTTCAAAACAGCAATAACGCAGGAAAGTAGTGCAGTCCTATCTGCGCTACTTTCCTGCGTTATTGCTGTTTTGAACTGCTTGGACTATTGTATTTTAATGGATTTATGAATAAAAAGAAAGAGAAAAAAACTTTTTAACAGCATCCTGGATTGCTCACGTTATTGCTGGACTTTGCTCTGTCGTTGTTTATATATATATATATATATATATATATATATATATATATATATATATAATGCTCAAGTGTGTGTATGTATGTGTGTATGTCCGGGATTGGCTTCCGCACAGTCACAGCTACAGCCACAAAATTTGGCACAGTCACACGTCTGGACCCCGAGAGTGTCCTAGGCTATGTTGTGAGGCGGAATTTTAACCCCGCGCATTCCAATTCACCAAACAATTTTGCCCCCATCTACATAATGGGGAAAAAGTGTGTGTGTGTGTGTGTGTGTGTGTGTGTATCAAGCCCCGCCCCTCGTTATGATGTCATAATGGTTGCCATGGCGACGCTGATGTCAGCATAGGTTGCAAGCCCCGCCGCTCATTATGATGTCATAATGGTTGACTATGGGATGGAGGATGTGTGATGGGTATATGGGCACTGGACTATGGGATGGAGGATATGTATGATGGGTATATGGGCACGGGACTATGGGATGGCGGATATGTATGATGGGTATATGTGGCGCCTGAGGCTCAGTCGCCACAGAGGTACTGCACCTTCTCCTAAGGTGTGGTGCCCCACCATCCAAGTAAGTTGGGGGCTCCTGACCACGCTCCAACACTCGCACCCCACACAATAGAGTAGTTCAGCAAAACCACATTGCAGCTCCTTGCTTAGAGAGAAGCAGAGCACCTTTGGTGGTTCCCTGCTTGGAACACTAGACGTGCTGGGAGGTGGGTGGCGTTCAGAAGATATAAGAGCGGGACAGTTCCAGGATTGAAGTCAGTCAGTCAGTCAGTCAGTCAGAAGGAGAGTAGGAGAGAGGAAGCCATTCGGGAGGAGTGGGGATCCCTGGAAGAGGGATGGAGGAAGGAGTGCTGCCTCAGTGACCTGAGCCAGCTGGCACGGGAAAGGAAAGAAGGAGAAAGACATTGAACTGAAGCCTGAGCTTCCATAGGAGATAAAGACAAGTACGGAACGTAGGAGTAAAAGGGAACACAGAGGACGTGGGTTAGAGGAAGAACCCTGCCTAGAGGTTCTAAGCGCAAGGCTGGGGCCCAGTCCACGAGGTTGTATGGACACTATTGGTTCTGCAGCAGACACCGGTGGAGTAGTGGGCTGTAAATGCACTACTCCCATCTAAGACTTGAGGGCACAACAGCAACACGGATAGAGAACCGGGACTTAGGAATAGAGAGTCCCCGAAGCAGGCTACAGCTGTCTGCCGTGCAAGTAGAGTTCTTGGGAACATCAGTCAGGAGGAACTCCAGTGTAACACAGTACTAGGAGATCTTCACACTTAAGGCGCTATAGAGGAGACGTTCAGGAAAGGCACATAAGTCGGCGGAGTGTGGAAGGGAGCATTCCATCTTGCCTGGCGGTTGATTGAGTCCCTGACCCGGAGGACACGGCACAGAAGCGGGCACTACAGACTGTGAGTAAAGCTTTGGAACTACATGCCCTGGTGTCCTCCATTCCTTCCTGCGTCCGTCCGCCTGGCACTGCTACATCCCCTGCGCCGGACACTACACCATCTAAGTGTTTCCACATCTACACTGCCCTGGGACAACAGCCCTGCCTGTGGAGGGCTATACCATCCTTGCTGCACCACACCATCTGTCCCAGAGGATCTGTCTGCAGCGTTGGCTTAACACCTCCCTTGCCGAACACCACAGGTGGCGTCACGAACTATTCATCTAACTACATTCCACCATTCATCTTCCTATTACTTGGGCGCCCAGGGCCACGCTCCGGGTCACCACCAATGTGACACATCCTACTGATACCGGCCCGGTACCAAGTACCCCACAGCCCTGGGAGGGCGACCCATATATGGGCACGGGACTATGGGATGGAGGATATGTATGATGGGTATATGGGCATGGGACTATGAGATGAAGGATGTGTGATGGGTATATGGGCACTCGACTATGGGATGGCGAATATGTATGATGGGTATATGGGCATGGGACTATGGGATGGAGGATGTGTGATGGGTATATGGGCATGGGACTATGGGATGGAGGATGTGTGATGGGTATATGGGCACTCGACTATGGGATGGAGGATATGTATGATGGGTATATGGGCACAGGCCTATGGGATCGTGGATATGTATGATGGGTATATGGGCACGGGACTATGGGATGGAGGTTAATTATAATTAACCACAGTTAGTTACTACACCACAGTTAGTTACTATGTTAGTTATATATATATATATATACTAGCTGAAGAGCCCGGCGCTGCCCGGGCATAGTAACTAACTGTGGTGTAGTAACTAACTGTGGTTAATTATAATTAACCTCCATCCCATAGTCCCGTGCCCATATACCCATCATACATATCCACGATCCCATAGGCCTGTGCCCATATACCCATCATACATATCCTCCATCCCATAGTCGAGTGCCCATATACCCATCACACATCCTCCATCCCTGTGTATATGTATATATATATATATATATATATATACACACACACACACATACATATACACACTGTATATTGTGGTGTAGTAACCACTGTGTCGACTAGGGGGCGCTGTGTGGATGTCCCAAGAGAGAGGATATGTGGCAGAATCCTGAAGGACAGTTATGTATCTCAAGGTGGGTGGCCTTGAGATGGAGACTTATGTATGTGTGTGGATCAGCAATGACATTGCTGAGGTGTTGCTTCAATGTGTCAGGGAGAAGTCTCCAGGTAACAAGAGAGATAGGCGGACCTGGTTAACTACAAACCCACCCAGGGGGTGTGTTTAAAGAACACTGTTGTAAAGAGTGTGTAAGTGCTTGATGGACCTGTGATGAGGTCAGTCATGTGACCCGGTAGGCGTGACTATGAACCATATAATGTGGCCAGGGTAGGTCACATGTGGTGAATGCTGGGACCCGATTGGTCCAGTGTGGAAGGTCCCGCTGAGATGGAGCTTCCTGGCTAACAACCTGTGAAGTGGCTGTGGTGAATGGCTGCACGTGTCTGAGAGTTCCCAGGGGAGGGAATGAACGTATGCAGTAAGCTGAAGCAGCCATGAGGAAACCCGGATGAGGGTGAGATAAGTGAGGCTAAGAGAGCCTGTATGCTGGACATTGTATAACCTGTGTGAACACAGAGTTTACAGAGTGAAACTCTGCCATGGACGCTCTGCTGTTTATATGAAGTTTTGTTGCTGCTGTGGGTTTATGATGTTGAATAAACTGCATGGACTATGCTTGCTTTATGGAAAATGTGTGCCGGATATGATCTTGTGGCTGCTGAGCGAGTATCCCCTACCTGAATAACAGCGCTACCTCACTATATATATATATATATATATATATATATATATATATATATATATATATATATATATATATATATATATATATATATATATTACACACACATGTATATATACACATATATATACACACGGTATATACAGTATATATACTTGTGTGTATATATATATATATATATACACACACACACACACACACACACACACACACACACACACACACATACAGTGGGGCAAAAAAGTATTTAGTCAGTCAGCAATAGTGCAAGTTCCACCACTTAAAAAGATGAGAGGCGTCTGTAATTTACATCATAGGTAGACCTCAACTATGGGAGACAAACTGAGAAAAAAAAATCCAGAAAATCACATTGTCTGTTTTTTTTTCATTTTATTTGCATATTATGGTGGAAAATAAGTATTTGGTCAGAAACAAGCAATCAAGATTTCTGGCTCTCACAGACCTGTAACTTCTTCTTTAAGAGTCTCCTCTTTCCTCCACTCATTACCTGTAGTAATGGCACCTGTTTAAACTTATCAGTATAAAAAGACACCTGTGCACACCCTCAAACAGTCTGGCTCCAAACTCCACTATGGTGAAGACCAAAGAGCTGTCAAAGGACACCAGAAACAAAATTGTAGCCCTGCACCAGGCTGGGAAGACTGAATCTGCAATAGCCAACCAGCTTGGAGTGAAGAAATCAACTGTGGGAGCAATAATTAGAAAATGGAAGACATACAAGACCACTGATAATCTCCCTCGATCTGGTGCTCCACGCAAAATCCCACCCCGTGGGGTCAGAATGATCACAAGAACGGTGAGCAAAAATCCCAGAACCACGCGGGGGGGACCTAGTGAATGAACTGCAGAGAGCTGGGACCAATGTAACAAGGCCTACCATAAGTAACACACTACGCCACCATGGACTCAGATCCTGCAGTGCCAGACGTGTCCCACTGCTTAAGCCTGTACATGTCCGGGCCCGTCTGAAGTTTGCTAGAGAGCATTTGGATGATCCAGAGGAGTTTTGGGAGAATGTCCTATGGTCTGATGAAACCAAACTGGAACTGTTTGGTAGAAACACAACTTGTGTTTGGAGGAAAAAGAATACTGAGTTGCATCCATCAAACACCATACCTACTGTAAAGCATGGTGGTGGAAACATCATGCTTTGGGGCTGTTTCTCTGCAAAGGGGTCAGGACGACTGATCCGGGTACATGAAAGAATGAATGGGGCCATGTATCGTGAGATTTTGAGTGCAAACCTCCTTCCATCAGCAAGGGCATTGAAGATGAAACGTGGCTGGGTCTTTCAACATGACAATGATCCAAAGCACACCGCCAGGGCAACGAAGGAGTGGCTTCGTAAGAAGCATTTCAAGGTCCTGGAGTGGCCTAGCCAGTCTCCAGATCTCAACCCTATAGAAAACCTTTGGAGGGAGTTGAAAGTCCGTGTTGCCAAGCGAAAAGCCAAAAACATCACTGCTCTAGAGGAGATCTGCATGGAGGAATGGGCCAACATACCAACAACAGTGTGTGGCAACCTTGTGAAGACTTACAGAAAACGTTTGACCTCTGTCATTGCCAACAAAGGATATATCACAAAGTATTGAGATGAAATTTTGTTTCTGACCAAATACTTATTTTCCACCATAATATGCAAATAAAATGAAAAAAAAAAAAACAGACAATGTGATTTTCTGGATTTTTTTTTCTCAGTTTGTCTCCCATAGTTGAGGTCTACCTATGATGTAAATTACAGACGCCTCTCATCTTTTTAAGTGGTGGAACTTGCACTATTGCTGACTGACTAAATACTTTTTTTCCCCACTGTACATACACTGTATAGTATCCACATGTGTATATAAACCTTATCTTCTCTGATGTTGTGAACGGAACAGGCTGGCGGGAGAGATATATTATGTAACATACCTAACCAAACTATATTTCCACAGAATTCCAGGGCACTACCGGTATAAGATCGCTCTAGAAGACAGATAATTACAGTATGAAGAAAACCAAAGAATGCTTTCTGCGATTGTATAAGGGGATTGCATGTCCTCACAAGAAGAGATCAATGACAAAGGGCAGAGATGTTCTTCTTGTATAAATAAAGAAAACAACACAGGACCATACAGAAACTAGAAATGTCCAGAGATATGTGAATCTCATCAATCCCAATTGTTCTTTTTCATCCACCTCTAATCTGTAGCCTTTACAATCAGTTCGGCAGCTTGTGGTGAACCAGTTTGGTATCACTGCGTACAGCGCAGGAAGCAGAAGACCACAAGCCCAGCGCTAGCAGACAACTTGCTGGGGCTTATTTGGCTTTTTGGCTATGAACAAAATCACAGCATGTGAACTAGAAAGGAAGGAACTGAAACCCTGGAACGTCTAACTCTACAAATTCACTTTACTGAGACACATACACTTACATAGGATGTGTATAATGGATCGTGGTATATGGGGATGACGTGTTTTCTAAGGTTTTCTCTTATCTTTGTTGTAGCAGGAAATGTTTCAAAATGATTTATTGCGATATCTACTTAGGTTCCCAATATCTAACATGCACACCCTTCAGACCTACCCAAACTGCTGGGATGCCGCCGTGTTTTGGAGAAGACCTGTCCCCAGGCCATAAGTGACCAGTCTTTGCTTTTGTTTCCCTGAGAATTATGTTTTTGTTGTTTGTTTGTTATTTTAAATCCAAAATATATGACTTTATATTTTGTGCTAATTTTTCTGGTCTTTTCCAAGAGGACATTTCTTACAAAGAAACAATGAAGAGTATCCTGACAATACGCCCCCAGAGAATCATGAGAGCCCCCTTGGTAAAGACAACAGAAATCAGCACCACATAAAAAAGTCCATATCTCTAATAACGTATGACGGATTTATTATTAAAAAAAAAGGCGTACTCAGATGAACAGTGGGTAAAAAACAAGAGCGAAAACTGACCACTTGTGGCCCAGTGACAGGTCCTCTGTAAGAACGAGCACTAAGCAGTAGGACTCATTCCTTGCAGGTAGAGGCGGCAGCGTGGAGAAGTTACAGTAATGCAATGAATAAATAGAGATAAACGGCCCACACAACAAACAAATCTCCCTTTCAGGGAACTCGATAAAACAATAAATAACAGAATAGAAATAAATGTGTTTTCATAAAGCATTGGGAAAGCGGCTCGGCCGATCCATTATAGGAGAAATGAATTGTTCCACCTGTCATAACTACTGGATTAGACAGGTGAAGTCTATCTTTCTCGGGTCCATTTTTTATTTTAGGTCACCTGTCTTCCAGCCTTGGCTGAAGTTATTAGATAGCCTTCACTTTGATGATCCTGTCAGATAATGGATACTCACTGAGGACTTAAAGGGACAGCAGTAACTGTCTGCTAACCTGGCTGGACAGCATCTGTGTCGCTTGATCTACAAGAATAACAACTGTATCATGAATGACTTAATGTCTTTTTGCATCTGGCTTAGTGGTTTTAATGTCGATTCCTCTGAGATTTCATTTAATGCAGGTACCTGGTATGATCAGTATCAGCACTACCCAACATCCTGTAGCATATTGGGCTTCTTGATCACTTACCTGGTTACAAGGTTTTGCATACATAACATGACTGTTTATATAACTAGTGATGAGCGAATGTGGTAGGATAAGGTGTTAACTGAGCATGCTCAGGTGCTAGCCGAGTGTCATTGGCGTTCTCGAATAATATGTTTGAGTCCCCACGGCTGCTCGACAGCCGCAACAAATGCAGGGATCGTCTAACAAGCAGGCTGTATAACAAAGAGCTGCAAGACATGCAGCTGTGGGGACTCGAACATATTATTCGAGCACACAGAAGACACTTGGCACAGGAGCATGCCCAGATAACACCTTATCCTACCACGTTCGCTCACCACTAGTTATAACACTGATCTCTTATGCACCCACAAGTTGCCTTTCGCACATTAGCACAGGATGACTATAGGAAGCTATTTTTCTGCTACAGTCTCTATCAGTGATGAGCATGAATGTTTACAGCTCCAGTAGTAGTAACTATATTATAGACTCCATTACTTTCATTAAAGCCTAGAAAAGGACCAAGCTCATGTTCCTTCTTGTACCTGGCATCCACATGAGAAGATCCCCCACATGGCCAGGCTGCTACCACCTCTGTACATGGGATTGTACCTATGTCGGCAGGGTGGGCAGACCCATCCACAGCGATTTCCACCAGACTGATTTCTGTTCTACATTACAGTGCTACTCAGGAAAGGGTGGGCACAGTTAGCAGAACACAGGATCTGAAGTACTACAGCTGAGGGTTTGCTGCATCCAAAGCCTGTAGCCATTGCAGGAGATGTCAGCACAACTATTTCTGAAACTTTCTGCCTATACCTTTATGGATTCCCATAAGTGTTATAACTTTACCTCCCTTCATTTTCTTTCTTCTCTATAGGATGTTTTTAGAAAATATAAGATGTGAATTCCCTTTCTACGAACACGGTTGGAAGCAGAGAAAAGTGATTATTTAAGCAAATAATTTTCATCCCAGGCACGGTTTCTAATAACAAGTAGGGCGCTCCATGGAACGTATTCAGCTTGTTTTAACAAATGTGCTCACTGTGTGAAGCTAGGAGTAACTATTATTTCACGCATTTGTGCATTATAGATCCCTGAAACGGTGCCTCTTACTAGGGATTAAGAATATGTCGACCAAGCTGTGACTCCAGAGGTAAAAACTTCCATAAAAGACGTCAAAATCTTTCTTATACAGAAGCGACAGTTTCGATTTTGGCTATATTCTTCTCTGGTTTGCCTTGAGACCAGTTTATAATATAAGGCAACCTACACATTGAAATCAGCCCGCTCTCAGTCACATGTTGTTGTTTTTAGAGATGAGCGAAGTTGTTCGGATTCCATTCTGAATACGTTCGGAATCGAATATTGTTTCTGCAATATTCGCCGAACGTCATTGGAGTCAATGGGAGTAGAAATTACCAAATATGTTCAGAAGCAATCATAAGACAAACATTCAGCACGAATAGTGTTCGAATATGGCCCGAATATGTCAAAATCAGATTCGAGGGCAAAATCCGAACAAATTTTCTCATCTGTAGTTATTTTATCTTTACAGGGTTCGTAGATGTAACATAGCAAAACATGGTGTTTCACATTTTATGCAGAAAAAAGGATTTCTTTGGGTGGAATTATCATGAATTATTGATATTTACAGCGCTGAAACACAGGATTACATATGTTGTTACTTTGTGAAGTGATGCCAGAGGTTTCTGCTCCATTTGATCCAACAGCAGGTACAGGCTGTGATGACTGGGCACAGTTCATGCAGAGAATACCCCTTTCATGTTGTCCAGTGTGAAGAAACATATGTATTATTATGCCTGAAATGTTCTGAATATTTCCACTTTTTACATTTAATTACTGCATTCAGTGAGGCAAATAACAATAATGACTGCATACTGTGATTATTCACGAAGGATAAGTAAATCATCCACAGTGACCTGTCCCCACATATAGTCAGGGCTAGATATTGCAGCAGATGAAGGTGCTGTCAACATTTATTTTATTGCCTTTGCAAAATTAAAACTGAACTGTAGTGTTAACAACCTCTGCAGGAATCTATAGAATAGGCAATGATAAGAAACTTATCAGAGAAACCTGCTTTGTTCTGCACCCAGTTCTACTCCTTCTCCTGCCTTATCAACTCTCCATCTACTTTTAATAAACAGCTCAACTCCATCTTGCTCAAGAAAAGAGAGCGGAGGCGGCGCATCAGGGACCATTTTCCGGAAGCACAGTGCATTGAAAAAGATGGGAAGTGCGGGGAATCCAGACATTTTGTGAAAGCCTGGGGCACCCCCTCTTACCAGCCCAGGGCCTGCAACATCGCGCTACCCCTGCCGCCGCCAGATTCCTGCAGCAACGACCCTGCTTCCTGGAACTCCGCTCCACTGCAGGAGCCCTTACATCCCCGATAAGCTATACCCAGATTATAAGATGCACCCCCATTTTCCCCAAAAATTATGAAGAAAAAAGTACATCTTATAATGCGAAAAATGCAGTAAATAGCAGGAATCCATCTCTCAGTGTATTCTGTGTATGGGAAACATCATGCCAGCTAGTTTCTTTCACCCAGCTCAGAGTCAATTGCAAATTAAGAGATAGAGCCTATATCAGGAACAACTGGTGAAAGTGTAAGGTGCAAGAGATATGATGACCAGAAATACTTTTATGCCTTACATAAGAAGCCAGGGCAGTTTATTCTGAGAAGGTACAACAAAGTTACTTTTTAAATACAAATGTAACTATTAAACCTTAAAGGGAACCTGTCAGCAGTTTGGGCCGATATAAGATGCGGCTGCTGCCTTTCATTGCTTATCTACAGCATTTTATAGTGCTGTAGATAGTCCCTCGGTCCGACCTGAAAGATAAGAAAAATAAATTTTATCATACTCACCCGGGGGGGTGGTCCGGTGTGGTCTGGTCCAGTGGGTGTTGCAGGTCCGGGTCCGGCACCTCCCATCTTCTTGCGACGCTGCCCTCCTGCTTGCTTCATCGCCATCCGGCATCGCGCTCCTGCGCAGGCGTACTTATCTGCCCTGTTGAGGGCAGGCCAAAGTACTGCATTGTGCAGGTGCCGGGAAAGGTCAGCGAGGCCCAGCACCTGTGCACTGCAGTACTTTACTCTGCCCTCAACAGTGCAGAGAACTACGCCTGTGCAGGAGCGCGATGCCGGGTAGCCATGAAGCAAGCAGGAGGGCGACATCGCAAGAAGATGTGAGGTGCCGGACCCAGACCTGCGACACCCTTAGGACCAGACCCCCCCATTATAGAATAATAATAAATTTTATTTCTATAGCGCCGACATATTCCGCAGCACTTTACATTTCAGAGGGGACTTGTACAGACGATAGACATTACAGCATAACAATAATCACATAGATCATAACAGATACCAAGAGGAATGAGGGCCCTGCTCGCAAGCTTACAGTCTATGAGGAAAAAGGGAGACACGAAAGGTGGGTGGTAACAATTGCCCTGATTGCATGGACCAGCCATAATGTTAAGTGCAAAATAGTACAGACACAGAGGGCTAATAGATGCATAAAGCATGTGGGAACATAATGCGGGGTACCTGGTTATGATAAAACTTTTGACTGTGGCACACAGGGATAGTTAGGTTAATGTGATGAGGCGGTAGGCCAGTCCGAATAAATGCGTTTTCTGGGCACGCTTAAAATTGTAGGGATTATTGAGGATGCTAATCTCAGGTCATCAGCAGAACGGAGGGCACTGGTAGGGTGGTAGACCGAAATGAGGGAAGACATGTAGGGTGATGCTGAGCCATGGAGTGCTTTGTGGGTGAGGGTAATAAATTTGTACTGGATTCTGGAGTGGATGGGTAGCCAGTGTGATGACTGGCACAAGGTAGAGGAATCAGTGTAACGATTGGCGAGGAATATGATCCTGGCTGCAGCATTCAAGACAGATTGGAGGGGGGAGAGTTTGGTAAGAGGGAGACCGATTACAAGAGAGTTACAATAGTCGAGATGAGAATGAATAAGAGAAACAGTAAGAGTTTTTGCGGAGTCAAAAGTAAGAAAAGGTCGAATTCTAGAAATGTTTTTGAGGTGCAGATAACAAAAGCGATCCAGTGATCGGATGTGGGGGCAAAGGAAAGCTCTGAGTCAAGTATGACCCCAAGACAGCGGGCATGTTACTGGGGGTGTAATAGTGGAACCACACATGGAAATGGCAATGTGGGGTGTAGATACATTAGTAGCGGGAGGAAACACAAGGACTTCAGTTTTTGACATGTTCAGTTTCAGATATAGTGAGGACATGATGTTAGACACAGCGTTTAGACAATCGCTGATGTTTTCTAGAAAGGCAGGCGTGATGTCAGGAGAAGAAGTGTATAATTGGGTGTCATCAGCGTAGAGATGGTACTTGAAACCAAATCTACTGATTGTTTGACCAATAGGGACAGTGTACAAAGAGAAGAGGAGGGGGCCTAGAACCGATCTTTGAGGAACCCCAACAGTAAGTGGAAGATGAGAGGAGGAGGAACCAGCAAAAGATACAGTAAAGGAGCGGTCAGAGAGATAGGAGGAGAACCAGGAGAGAACGGTGTCCTTGAGGCCAATGTAACCGGGCATAGTGAGGAGGAGCTGATAATCCACAGTGTCGAATGCTGCAGAGAGATCCAAGAGAATTAGCATGGAGTAGTTGTTAGGGTCAGCGGAACGCACCAGATATAAATAATAGGAGGTGCGTTCGCCACCCAGGGTCCACCGTGCGGTAGATGGTAAGACCGCTGCTGGACAATGGCAGATGCACCAAAAGGTTAAGTACTGCGCTCGGGTTAACGTCACCTGAACGCTGAGAGCGGCTCTGTTAAGACACAGAGTCGCCTTACAATAAAGGATGTAAGGACACTGGCCCTGTTAACCTCACAGGATGACCAGCGAGTGGCGTTGCAGCCGCAACCGCCAATGGACGCTGCTACCGCAGCGCGGCAGTAACTATAGCCGCCGCATGACAGCGCCGGTAGACCGGACACCGTCGGACGCTAGTGTGCAGTGCAGGAGGCACAGTGGCGTGTAGCTTGCCACAATCTAGCACTGACTAACCAACACTCTGTCACCATTCGTATTATCAGAGGAAAGGGGTTTCTTAATAAGTCAGTCACCAGTCCATGCATCCATCACCATACACACACAGCATAATATGCTACACTATGCAGGCTTTTTATAGCCATGCGCTTCCGGGGCCTTCCAGTACCCTGGAAGGAACCAATCAGATCCGACGCAGGACCTGAGCACGTGACCTCTGCTCTCCAGTTAGAGGTCAAGTTGCGGGCATGCCCAGTAGCACGGCACGAGAACTTAGCCTCTGGAGCGGTTCCCTCCTGAGCAGGTTGCGCTACCAATGCTGCACCAGAGGTGGCAGCAACATCCAGGCTCACAGAACAAGTCTGAGCAGCACGCCTGGCTCGCCGTGATTGCTGAGCAGGGCCCTGAGTGGTCGGAGCGGAAATGGGAGACTGCTGAATGTACGGCTCTGGATTCCTGCTGTGCAGAGCCCGAAATCCGACGCCTAACATTACCGCCCCTCCCCCACTGCGCTCAAACGCCGAGATCAGGAGCGGTACGTGGGTGTTTTCCACTGGCTCCCAGGTTCGAGCCTCGGGCCCATGACCCTTCCAATCCACTAAATAAAAATGTTTGCCACGGACAAACCTGCGCCCTATGATGGCATTAACCTCAAACTCATCTGACGACCCGGCCGATGACTCAGAAAACCGAGCCATGTGAACTGGTTTGAGGAGGGACACATGAAACACATCCGAAATGGCTAAATGTGAAGGAAGGGCCAGGCGGTAGACCACTGAGCGAATACGCTCGAGGACCTTGAATGGTCCAATGTAACGCGGCGCAAACTTGGGGGACTCGACCCGCAGTTTGATATTTCGGGTGGAGAGCCACACCATGTCGCCAGGGGAGAAGCTTGGGTCACTGATGCATGTCGGCAGACGCCCTCATCCTTTCCTTAGAAGCATGGATAGCATCCTGAGTGCGATCCCAAATGTCCCGGGAGGAGGACACTGGCATCGGGACAGGGACGCGTGGATGTTGGCCGTAGTTTAGGAGAAAGGGCGTCTAACCAGTGGAATCAGCCACCGCATTGTTTAGGGCAAATTCGGCCCATGGTAGCAAGGATGCCCAGTCATCCTGCCTGGCAGAGACAAAATGCCTTAAGTAGGTGACCAAGGTCTGAATGGCTCTCTTGACCAAGCCATTTGTCTCGGGATGATAAGCGGAGGACAAATTTAGCTCGATGCTGAGTAAGCTGCAGCGCTCCCTCCAAAACCGAGACGCAAACTGGGGCCCTCGGTCACTCACGATTTTGTCCGGCATGCCATGCAAACGGAATACGTGCTTAATGAACAAAGTGGCAAGACCACGAGCGGAAGGCAAGCGTGCGAGTGGCGCCGGATGCACCATTTTGGAAAAATGGTCGGTGACCACCCAGATGACCGTACTGCCACCAGACTTGGGCAGGCCAACTATTAAATCCATGCCAACCATCTCCGACGGTCTATCCGCCACTGGCAAGGGATATAACAGCCCCACCGGCCTCTGTCTAGAGGGTCTGTTCCGAGCACACGTGACGCATGCTTGCACATATTCCCTGACATCTCGAGCCATATGCGGCCACCAATATGACCTTGCCAGGAGTTCGGTGGTCCATTTATTACCAAAATGACCACCCACCCTGGAGGCGTGTGCCAAGGCGAGGACCTCCGGTCGTAGCTGAGGAGGCACCAAGGTCTTGCCCGGTGGCACTGATTCGAGTGAAACTGGAGCCACGGTCGTAAAACTCTCCGGCGGGAGAATAAGCCGAGGCTCAGCCTCTCCCTCTTCCGCCGAAACCACTGAGCGTGAAAGAGCATCTGCACGGGCGTTCTTCTCTCCGGAGAGATAATGCAGGGTGAAGCGGAAGCGGGAAAAGAAAAGTGACCACCTAGCCTGACGGGAGTTCAGGCGCTGGGCCGTCTGCAAATAGACCAGATTTTTGTGATCTGTGTATACCTGGAAGGGAAACCGAGCCCCCTCCAGGAGATGTCTCCACTCAGAAAAGGCCAACTTCATGACCAGCAGCTCCCTGTCACCGATGGAGTAATTCTTCTCCACTGGTGAGAAGGTCTTTGAGAAGAAGAAGCATGGATGCTTCCGACCTTGAGCATCCTTCTGGAAGAGGACTGCTCCTGCACCGACAGAAAAGGCATCTACCTCCAGTATAAATGGCTTGTTCACATCGGGACGATGTAGGATGGGAGCGCCAGCAAAGTGGGATTTGATAGACAAGAAGGCCTTGGAGACCTGTTCAGACCAAGCATTAGGATTAGCTCCTTTCTTGGTGAGAGCAACCAAAGGAGCCACCAATGTGGAGAAGTGCGGTATAAACTGGCGGTAATAATTTACGAACCCTAAGAAGCGCTGCACCGCTTTGAGTGAATGGGGTTCCTGCCAGTCCATCACCGCTTGTAGTTTGGTCGGATCCATAGCCAATCCCTGGGCCAAGATGATGTAGCCCAGGAACGGCAAGAAGAGGAGTATGTCATCCAGATAGACCACCACCGAAGTAGAGAGCATGTCGCGGAAGATGTCGTTGACGAAATCTTGGAAGACAGCTGGCGCATTACACAGGCCGAAGGGCATGACCAGATATTCATAGTGGCCATCCCTGGTATTAAAGGCTGTCTTCCACTCGTCTCCCTCGCAAATGCGGATCAGGTTGCATGCCTCCCCGTAGATCTAGTTTCGTAAAGATCCAGGCCCCTCGCAACCTGTCAAACAGTTCAGAGATCAGCGGAAGAGGGTATTTGTTCTTTACTGTTATGGCATTGAGACCTCTGTAATCAATGCAGGGACGTAACTCTCCGCTCTTCTTCTGAACGAAAAAGAACCCTGCACCAGCCGGCGACACCGACTTCCTGATAAATCCTCTAGCCAGGTTCTCCCGGATATATTGTGACATAGCTTCTGTTTCGGAGAGTGACAGGGGATACACACAGCCCCTAGGAGGTTCTGTACCTGGCATGAGGTCTATCGGGCAATCATATGGGCGGTGTGGCGGGAGAGTCTCTGCAGATTTTTTGGAGAAGATGTCCGCGTACTGATGGTAGGATTTAGGAAGCGCAGAGAGATCTGCAGGCACTTCAATGGAAGCCACCTGAAGACTGCCCTTCAGACACCTTCCTTCACAATCCTTGCTCTAAGCCAGTATTTTCCCAGATGCCCACTCGATATGAGGAGAGTGACCACGGAGCAAGGGAAGATCAAGTAGCACCTGGTCAATACCATCAGGCAATATGAGCAGGGACAAGATCTCTCGATGGGAGGGAGAGATAAAGCTCGAGTGGAACTGTCTGATGGGTTACGTGAGTGGGCAAATGCGCCCCATTAACCACCATGATGGTCAATGGTTGAGGCAGCAACACCTGAAGGATAGTGTGTTTCTGGGCAAAGGTTGAGGACATAAAATTCCCTTCGGCCCCGGAATCCACGATAACCTCTGCCTCCCAGGTGAAGGGACCACTGTCTAAGGTACCCAGAATACCGGTTTGGGTGAGAAGGGTTTCATGTTGGACTGACCACTTCCTATGATCACAGGACGTAGGCATTTTTTCGCCCGCAAAGGACACATGCTAGCCGAGTGACCAAATTGTCGGCACTGATAGCAGCGTACATAGCTTCGCACCGGTGGTGGCTTGGAGTCGGTGCGAGACACCTCCATAGGTTCAGAGGGTACGAGCTCCTGTGCAGGATAACTCAGCGGCTCGGTGAAAATGGGAGCCAAATTAACCCTTCGTCTGGATTGTGCACGTTCCAGCCCGTGCTCCGTAAACCGGAGGTCAATGTGGGTGGAAACTGCAATCAATTCCTCCAGACTTGTGGGAGCTTCTCTAGTAGCTGGAGCATCTTTTACATGCCCAGCCAACCCTCTCCAAAATACCGGGACTAATGCTTTGTCTGGCCACTCTAATTCGGAAGCCAATGTCCAGAACAGGATGGCATAATGGCTGACCGAGAGTGACCCCTGTGTTAGGGAAAGAAGTTGAAGAGAGGTGTCGTGTGTGATCCGTGGTCCCAAAAAGACCTGCTTCAGGGCTGCGAGGAGCTGAGCAGCACCCTGAACCACAGGATCATCACGTTCCCACACCGGTGTAGCCCACTGTAATGCCCGGCCAGACAAGAGTGACCCAATAAAGCCTACCTTAGCCCGCTCTGTAGGAAACCTTGCAGCCAGTAACTCGAGCTTAATTGAGCACTGGCTCACGAATCCCCTACAGATGGCGCTATCACCGAAAACTTGTCGGGAAGTGGGAGGCGAGTAATTGTAGGCGTGGGCAAAAGTGCGGGCACACGTGTGACAGACTCAGCAACTGTCTGAGCAGCAGCTAGTGCAGTATTCGCAGCTGAGTTGGCGCTCTCAATAGCCACCAACCTGCTCTCCAGCTGCCGAATATAGCGCTGCAACTACTGCACGTCTGCCATTACCAGCCTGACCCTGGCGCTAGTGTAATGTTAGGGTCGGCAGAACGCACCAGATATAAATAATAGGAGGTGCGTTCGCCACCCAGGGTCCACCGTGCGGTAGATGGTAAGACCGCTGCTGGACAATGGCAGATGCACCAAAAGGTAAAATACTGCGCTCGGGTTAACGTCACCCGAACGCTGAGAGCAGCTATGTTAAGACACAGAGTCGCCTTACAATAAAGAATGTAAGGACGCTGGCCCTGTTAACCTAACAGGATGACCAGCGAGTGGTGTTGCAGCCGCAACCGCCAATGGACGCTGCTACCGCAGAGCGGCAGTAATTATAGCCGCTGCACGACGGCGCCGGAAGACCGGACACCGTCAGACGCTAGTGTGCAGTGCAGGAGGCACAATGGCGTGTAGCTTGCCACAATCTGGCGCTGACTAACCAACACTCTGTCACCATTCGTATTATCAGAGGGAAGGGGTTTCTTAATAAGTCAGTCACCAGTCCATGCATCCATCACCATACACACACAGCATAATTTGCTACACTAGCGCATGGCCGAGCCGCCATGCGGGCTTTTTATAGCCATGCGCTTCCGGGGCCTTCCAGTACCCTGGAAGGAACCAACCATATCCGACGCAGGACCTGAGCACGTGACCTCTGCTCTCCAGTTAGAGGTCAACTTGCGGGCATGCCCAGTAGCACGGCACGAGGATTTAGCCTCTGGAGCGGTTCCCTGCTGAGCAGGTTGCGCTACCATTGCTGCACCAGAGGTTGCAGCAACATTCATGCTCACAGAACAAGTCTGAGCAGCACGCCTGGCTCGCTGTGATTGCTGAACAGGGCCCAGAGCGGAATGGGAGACCGCTGAATGTACGGCTCTGGATTCCTGCTGTGCAGAGCCCGAAATCCGATGCCTAACATGGGAGACCGCTGAATGTACGGCTCTGGATTCCTGCTGTGCAGAGCCAGAAATCCGATGCCTAAAGGGCATGTCACACTAAGAGATATCGCTAGCAATATCGCTATAACTAGTGACGTTATAGCGATATTGCTAGCGATATCGCTATGTGTGATACTTACCGACGACCGGCTCCCCCGCTGGTTATCGCTGATCGCGCGAGAACGTTCAGGACTGTTTCTCGTCGTCTGCTTCCTACGGCGCTTCCTGCTGTGAGGACGAGCGACGCGTGGAGCCGGGCGGGAGGACGCAGGAACGCCTGGTGTGACAGGTAAGTAGCGATCCCCGTCCCCAGCGATGTCGCTGGTGAGATCTGCCTGTGTGGCAGCTCACTAGCGACCATTTAGCGATGTACCAGCGATCCTGACCGCGTCATATCGCTGGTCGGGATCGCTGGTACATCGCTAACAGTACCTTAACAGTAGTGACCATTTGATTTAGCTGTTAGTAGATCATTAGAGAATGCTGTAGATAAGCCCTGAAAGGCAGCGGCCACATCTTATAGCGACAAAATGAGGTGGCAGGTTCCCTTTAAAGGGAACCTGTCACACCCCCCAGGCGTTTTTAAGTAAAAGAGCCACCTTGTGCAGCACTAATGCTGCGTTCTGTCAAGGTGGCTCTTTTACTTAGCGTCCCTTTCACCGCAGAAATAAACGTTTTTAAAATTGTTCAAAAATACCTGAATTTTAACAGGGGGGCAGGTCTTTCCCCCTCTGACAGACACCTTGCATCCATCGTCATTTTGTATTTGGCGCCGTCTCCTCAGTGTTTTTTTTAAATGCTGGCGCCTGCGCTGTACTATAGTTTCGTGGGCATGCGCAGTTAGCGCTGCCCGACGTGCCCGTGCTCTCAGATCACATCCTGGCCTTCACATCGCGCGGCCACAGATCCCACCCCGCAGTCGCTTATGATTTATTCACACTGCCGGGCTGAGAATCTTGGGCATGAGAGCCACAGAAAACTAGTGCGCATGCCCAAGATTCCCAGCCCCACAGTGTGAATAAATCATAAGCGACGGCGGGGCGGGATCTGTGGCCGCGCGTTATGAAGGCCAGGATGTGATCTGAGAGCACGGGCACGTCGGGCTGCGCTAACTGCGCATGCCCACAAAACTATAGTACAGCGCAGGCGCCAGCATTTCAAAAGA
This sequence comes from Dendrobates tinctorius, assembly GCF_039654945.1. Lineage (NCBI taxonomy): Eukaryota > Metazoa > Chordata > Amphibia > Anura > Dendrobatidae > Dendrobates > Dendrobates tinctorius. The sequence goes on from NW_027361765.1 coordinate 16,546,780, forward strand.
ACACTGAGGAGGCGGCGCCAAATACGAAATGACTGATGTAAGTGAGGCGTCTGTCAGAAGGGAAAAGACCTGCCCCCCTGTCAAAATTCAGGTATTTTTGAACAATTTTAAAAACAATTATTTCTGCGGTGGAAGGGACGCTAAGTAAAAGAGCCACCTTGACAGAATGCAGCATTAGTGCTGCACAAGGTGGCTCTTTTACTTAAAAACGCCTGGGGGGGGTGACAGGTTCCCTTTAACCTGTATAAAAATGGACACAGCCATAGGAGCAACGATACTATTCTATGAAGATGATAGATAGATAGAGTAAAAAATGTTCTATATTACAACCAAACCTTTGTCTCTTAAGAGTAAGGCTATGTGCGCACGTTGCGTATTTGATGCGTGTTTTTTTACACATGTAAATGCTCCAATAATGCAACAGAATACTTGTGCAAGGTAATTCAGTGACAATCCCGAATTGTTGTGCATATGATCAGTAAATTTCAGTCCGTATTTGCAGCGTTTTATTTTCTACAGCATGTCAATTCTTTGTGTGTTTTTGCCTGCGTTTTTGACCCATTGAATGGACAGGGAAAAAACGCACCAAAAACGGATAAAAATCGTGCGTATTTTCAGCTGCTTTTTTCTGCCAAGAGATGCAGAAACCATAAGGCCTCTTTACATTTAGCGATGCACCAGCGATCCTGACCACGATACGACCCGGTCAGGATCACTGGTGCATCGCTAAATGGTCGCTAGTGAGCTGCCAAACAGGCAGATCTCACAGTGACGTAGCAGCGGTCATTACTTACCTTTCAGACGCGGCGATCCTGACGTCCTCCTGCCTGCGTCCACGCGTTGCTCGTCGGCGCCAGCAGAAAGCCCAGCAGGAAGCGCCCGACGAGAAATGGAGCTGCACGATCAGCGACAGACAGGGGGGAGCCGGTCGGAGGTATCACACATAGCGATATCGCTGCTGCGTCACAAAATCGGTGACGCTTTAGCGATATCGCTATGTGTAAAGCCCCCTTTACAGAGATTTCTGCAAGCAAATACACAATGTGCGCACGTAAGCTGTCTCTGTCACACAAAGTAGTTCTACAAATAAACTATTAGTTCTGTTCACAATGGCTCATTGTTCACCCACTGAGGCTCTCGGACCTAACCCTGAAAGAGACAGCTTTTCCTTATTTAGACAAGATCAAACTCCTTCTTTGTAGCTAACATATCACTTCAATGGCTGCTGGGAGTTACAAATCCCAAATGTGAATGTATTACTGATAAACTCTAATATTTATCATTGTTTATGGATTAAAATACAAAATTTGACCATTTTTAATCTGTTCTTATAATTCAAAGAATTTAAACATAACAGCTGATTTTACGCAACATGTCGACGAAGAGTAAAATCAGGTCTAGTGTAATCTACAAGAACACCTGAATAATTGTACATTTTAATAAAATACTAGAGAACCAAGGATCTGCAGCTATGGTAAACTAGGTATAGAAATCTCTTTTTAATGAATGCTGCATTAATAAATCAGGTCAGAAATAGTGTGGAAAAAAAACAAAAAAGATCATTTTTAGAAGAGTTCTCCACTTTCAACAAAGTGGACCCCAAACTTGTAGTCATGTAAAATAGCAAAGCCAGATGGTACTGCCCTGCCGCAGGCTCTACACTGCTGCCCCGCTCTGTATTTTGGGTGCAGCAGTGATAACACATTGACAGAACACATCACCGCTGCAGCCAATCAGTGAGCTCAGCAGCTTGTGTCATGTACATCGGCAGGAACCAAAAAAAAAAATGAATAAACTGAACACTAAGTGATACCAGTTTGTGGGGTGTCCCTACACAATCAGATACGCTCCAGTCAAGGCTGACAGTATCAGGATGTCATAGAATCATAGAATCGTAGAGTTGGAAGGGACCTCCTGGTCATCTGGTCCAACCCACTGCTCAAAGCAGGATTCACTAAATCATCCCAGACAGATGTCTGTCCAGCCTCTGCTTGAAGACTTCCATTGAAGGAGAACTCACCACTAGAGTTGAGCGACTTTGGTCGGATCGGGTTTCATGAAATAAAATTTGTTTCAGATGAAACTGGTCCGACTAGGGCAAAAAAAAGTCGGAGTTTCGTCTGAATGTCATCCGCTCAATGCCGACTTTTATTCCCCATTGACTTGCATTGGGGTGGGGTTTCGGACGAAACTCCAACTTTTTTTGCTCTAGTCGGACCAGTTTCATCTGAAACAAGTTTTGTTTCATGAAACCCAATCCGACCAAAGTCGCTCAACTCTGCTCACCACCTCTCGTGGAAGCCTGTTCCACTCATTGATCACCCTCACAGTCAAATAGAGACATGTATAGGGACACTCCCCATTGACAGGAGAAAACTAACGAGTACAGCACGCCATGGAATTTGCTCCAGAATTCTAATTTTTAGAGATCAGAGATATCAATTAAAATTGACAATTTAGGAACACTAACAGGTCCTCTTTAACTGAAAATTGTGGTAGTTACAAATATCCTATTAACTAATTCTGACTTAAAACGGTCTTCAAAAAATTCTCTTTTCAGTCAATATATACTTGACCAAAATAATAATAATTAATAAAATCATTTACGCTCACCCACTGCAGGTACAACACTGTCTTTTTGCCATAACCCCCCAGGCTGCAGCTATAACTATATTGGCTTCCCTGCTGAGCCCAATGATTGACTGCAGCGGTCATGCATACTGTTGTTATAACATAATCACTGCAGCATGTGAACAAAGATCAACAGTAAGAGGCAGTGCAGGATCTGCATTGGTGGAATATAGATGATATTATTATTGTCATAGTGGTTAAGCTTATGGAATGCAAAATAATAAATCTGGAGGAAACCCCCTTGATAAAGTGGGTGGAGGGTCTCCAGTTGTGCAGCCTTATCTATTTGCAGAGTCTCTTTCTCTCTGTCTCTGAAGAATGTAAATCTCTATGTAGTTCACAAACGGCTGCTTGATTCAGTGGGTTCCATGTGGTCTCGCGAGTAAGCTGAACACTGGCAGCATGCGCCAGAAGATTGCAGTTCAGGGACAGTCTATGTTTCCCATTGTTGAGAAACATTTCTAAACCCAAATTATCACCTTAATGTAGTTAAAAGTCTGCACGTAAGTTGTGGTCTCTGAGCTCTCCGAGGATGTTGGAGAAAGGATTGGACAGTATGAATTTCTACAGATAAGTCACCTCCAGAATGGACTAGAAGAGGCTTACATCCCTCTCCCTAAGGGGAAGACACCCATGCTCAGCCGAACAAAACATTCAGGTGTATGAGGTGGTAGGTGGAATAGTTGAAGACTGGATAAGAGTTCAAGCATCAACCATTGAAGCTGCTTGGCCACCTTAAGACAGTGGGCCAAGAGAAACTACTATGTGTGCTGTGTAAATACGGTAAGTAGAGAGCAGAATTAGGCTGTGTGGCCGCATTTTATGCGTTTCCGCCGCGTTTTTTCTGCAGTGGAAACGCTTAAAAAAAACACTAAAAAAATGCATCCCCATGCAATCCTATGGGATTCCGCAGTTGCTGTGCCCATGCTGCGGATTTTTCCGCTGCGGAATCACATAGCGGTAAAATCCGCAGCATGTTCATTATTTTTGCGGAATCTCGGCGATTCTGCTGCCATAGAATTGCATTGAAACGCTCAGTTTACATATGTGACTATGTCCACCATGCGTGAAGTGAGCGCTTCATGTGCGGATGGTATCGAGGGTCTGGAGGAGAGGAGACTCTCCTCCAGGCCCAGGGTACCATATTCCTGTTAAAAATAATAATAAAAAAAATAGGGATATACTCACCCTCCGTCGGCCCCCGGAGTCGTCCGCCCCTCATTGGCGTTGCCGGCAACTTCCGTTCCCAGGGATGCATTGCGCGAATGACCTCTGATGACGTAGCGGTCACGTAACCGCTACGTCATCAGAGGTCATTTGCGCAATGCATCCCTGGGAACAGAAGTTGCTGGCAGCGCCGCTCAGGACCGGGAGGACTCTGGGGGCCGACAGAGGGTAAGTATATCCATATTTTTTATTTTTTTTTATTTTCAACATGCTATCTTTTATTATTGATGCTGCATAGGCAGCATCAATATTAAAAAGTTGGTCACACTTGTCAAGCACTATGCTTGACAAGTGTGACCAACCTGTCAATCACTTTTCCAAGCGATGCTTCAAATCCCTTGGAAAAGCGCAAGCATTCTGTACACTAAAAACGCTTGCAAAACACTTGTGTTTTGCGGGAAAACGCATGCGATTTCCACATGAGTTTTACCCACGGAAGGGAGTTACGGAAATGCTGCGGACATTTCCGCAGCATTTCTGCAATGCGAGCACTTAGCCTTAGAGTGTGTCATGGACAGGTCACTCTAATATCCCACATGGTGTAATCATCTACTGTATATAAACGCCTATTGCCTTGGAAATTCTTCATAATGAAAGAACAGATGTTTCTACTACCTATGCATTAAAAGCGAAGACGTTTTCCTGCTATGTACCATGGGTATAATTTAACAAGTATGGAAGATGTCATCCACTTCTGTCCAGATAGAAGAGGCGGCATTTAAAGGGACTGGGTGGCGTTGAGCTTGATCTGGATTCGCCCATCGGACCAGACCACACAGTTTGCATGCAGCGCGGGACATGAATAAAGCAACATTTTGTCTTACAAATGAGTTGTAATAACCCCATTTACATGATTTTAAAGGTGATGGGAATGGTTTATGAGACAAAAAACTGGTGACAGGTTCCCTTTAAACATAATGATCCTATGTAGGCCAGATTTCAAATTGCACGATCGAAAGATGCCAAGAACGTTTTAATGTCTTATTACTGCTGATGGTCTATAAGTAGGTATGGAAAAGGACACATTGTGCAAATAGGAACGAGCTAACGTCAGCCTGTGTGAGGTCACCTCGCTAAGCGGCCAGAATAACGAGGAGACAAACAGCTGATAAGGCCACAACATTCAAAGATCAGATATTGTTTAACTGGGATACCTACAATTGTGTCCAAAATTAAGGTTTATCCATGGTACATAGTACAGTTGTGGCTAAAAGTGTTGACACCCCTGCAATTCTGTCAGATAATACTCAGTTTCTTCCTGAAAATGATTGCAAACACAAATTCTTTTGTATTATTATCTTCATTTAATTTGTCTTAAATGAAAAAACACAAAAAGAATTGTCCTAAAGCCAAATTGAATATAATTCCACACCAAACATAAAAAAGAGGGTGGACAAAAGTATTGGCACTGTTCGAAAAATCATGTGATGCTTCTCTAATTTGTGTAATTAACAGCACCTGTAACTTACCTGTGGCACCTAACAGGTGTTGGCAATAACTAAATCACACTTGCAGTCAGTTGACATGGATTAAAGTTGACTCAACCTCTGTCCTGTGTCCTTGTGTGTACCACATTGAGCATGGAGAAAAGAAAGAAGTCCAAAGAACTGTCTGAGGACTTGAGAAACCAAATTGTGAGGAAGCATGAGCAATCTCAAGGGTACAAGTCCATCTTCAAAGACCAGAATGTTCCTGTGTCTACCGTGCGCAGTGTCATCAAGAAGTTTAAAGCCCATGGCACTGTGGCTAACCTCCCTAGATGTGGATATAAAAGAAAAATTGACAAGAGATTTCAACGCAAGATTGTGCGGATGTTGGATAAAGAACCTCGACTAACATCCAAACAAGTTCAAGCTGCCCTGCAGTCAGAGGGTACAACAGTGTCAACCCGTACTATCCGTCGGCGTCTGAATGAAAAGGGACTGTATGGTAGGAGACCCAGGAAGACCCCACTTCTTACCCTGAGACATAAAAAAGCCAGACTGGAGTTTGCCAAAACTTACCTGAAAAAGCCTAAAATGTTTTGGAAGAATGTTCTCTGGTCAGATGAGACAAAAGTAGAGCTTTTTGGGCAAAGGCATCAACATAGAGTTTACAGGAGAAAAAAAAGAGGCATTCAAAGAAAAAAAACACGGTCCCTAGAGTCAAACATGGCGGAGGTTCCCTGATGTTTTGGGGTTGCTTTGCTGCCTCTGGCACTGGACTGCTTGACCGTATGCATGGCATTATGAAGTCAGAAGACTACCAACAAATTTTGCAGCATAATGTAGGGCCCAGTGTCAGAATGATGGGTCTCCCTCAGAAGTCATGGGTCTTCCAGCAGGACAATGACCCAAAACACACTTCAAAAAGCACTAGAAAATGGTTTGAGAGAAAGCACTGGAGACTTCTAAAGTGGCCAGCAATGAGTCCAGACCTGAATCCCATAGAACACCTGTGGAGAGATCTAAAAATGGCAGTTTGGAGAAGGAACCCTTCAAATATCAGGGACCTGGAGCAGTTTGCCAAAGAAGAATGGTCTAAAATTCCAGCAGAGCATTGTAAGAAACTCATTGATGGTTACTGGAAGCGGTTGGTCGCAGTTATTTTGGCTAAAAGTTGTGCAACCAAGTATTAGACTGAGGGTGCCAATACTTTTGTCTGGCCCATTTTTGGAGTTTTGTGTGAAATGATCAATGTTTTGCTTTTTGCTTCATTCTCTTTTGTGTTTTTTCATTTAAGACAAATTAAATGAAGATAATAATACCAAAGAATTTGTGTTTGCAATCATTTTCAGGAAGAAACTGAGTATTATCTGACAGAATTGCAGGGGTGTCAATACTTTTGGCCACAACTGTAACACAGTATTTAAGGTTGAAGGGAGACTAAGTCCATCTAGTTCAACCCACAGCCTAACATGTTGATCCAGAGGAAGGCAAAAAAAAAACCCATGCAGCAAACCGTAAGCTCCACACTGGGGAAAAAATTCCTTCCCGACTCCACATACGGCAATCAGACTAGCTCCCTGGATCAACGCAATATTAAGGAAACTAGTGCACATACCCTGTAATATTATACGTTTCAAGAAAGGCATCCAGTCCCTTCTTAAATTTTAGTAGGGAATCACTCATTACAACATCATATGGCAGAGAGTTCCATAGTCTCGCTGCTCTTACAGTAAAGAATCCGCGTCTGTGAGTATGCTTAAACCTTCTTTCCTCCAGACGTAGAGGATGCCCCCTTGTCCCCGTCACAGGTCTAAGAGTAAAAAGATCATTAGAAAGGTCTTGGTACTGTCCCTGCATATATTTATACATTGTAATAAGGTCACCCCTAAGCCTTCGATTTTCCAAACTAAATAACCCCAAGTGTAATAACCTGTCTTGGTATTGCAGACCCCCAGTTCCTTAATATCCTTGGTCGCTCTTCTCTGCACCCGCTCCAGTTCAGCTATGTCTTTCTTATACACTAAAGCCGAGGGCCATGTCTGATCCTTCTACGGACTGAATGTCAGACACGATATAATTGGGGTCAGGATAAATTGATTCAGTACTTAAACAGGATTATGAATGTCCTATCTATAATATTAAAGGGCTTCTAAGTTTACGGACACATCTTATTGTGCAGGTAAGGATCCCACCTATAACACAATGCTGGTTTCCTAAAATGCACATGTGAAATATAACAAGTGCAAAGATCTTACTTTCTTACAAGAAACACGATTACTGAATACGTTCATATAGTAAATGTCTATGGATGTAACAAGGCAACCAGCATATAATCATTGATTGTTTCCTGTTTTCAGAGAACAGAAAAACAAACAAGGGTCATTTTGTAAAGTTACTTTTATCATTCATAAATAAACAGCTCTATTTATAACAAATAAAACACAAAGGGAAACTTGTTGGTCAACCTATGTTTTGGGGCAATAGAAATTCCTTACCAAAACTGGAGAAAGTTGGGTAATGCATTGATTGACTATGAGCGCATGGGGTTTTTCGAAGACTCTTATAAACAGAAACTGAGTGGAAACAATCCAAATGTCATAACTTCTAAAAAACTTAGCATTTCTGCTCTGAATTTTATTTTAATCCTTCACTGCTTGTCCACGTGTTCATAAACTTGACTTACGGTACATTGAGTCATTCCTAACTAAAACATGTGGCAAACTTAAGAAGGACCCGTCAGCTCTCCTGGCATGTCTATGTTAGAAAATTCCTCCAGAAATATAATTTTGGAATCTGAGATTACAATTGTGTTACAGTTCCCCTTGTCAAAGAAGTATGTCCTTTACATGCTAACACTATGCAATCAATGCTGACACCGATAGGCTGTATAGAGACGTAGCATTTGTCACGGTAAATGTTAACATCCATTTGTAAGCTTATTTATATACTGTATGTCCATGCAAAATTACAAAGCAAACCATATAGTCTCAAGAAAACATGCCCTAGAATGGTTATTTTCTGAAACAATAGAATAAGTATAGATGCATGTAATATTAAACTAACAAACAAGAAAGTTGTCACAGTGCAGAGAGTTAACTCTTAACACAATAAAAGCCATTGAATTTATATTTGGTGCTAAGCTACACGCTTCTGTGCCAGGATATCTTTCTGCATTGTGATTTGTTCGCCATTTTAAAATTGGCTATATCTGTATTTACTAAAATAGACGTGTCAAAAGAGTTTACAGGTGCACTTTAAAGGGTTTCTCAAAAAGGGAAGGTAACGCGTTTGTAGATCATTAATAAATCAATGTAATGTAGCATAACATGCTGTTATAACCAAGCTTTGATTGCATTTGAAACATATTTTGTGTGTTTTAGGAGTTTACAGAAGGCACTGGGGGCTGACATCTTACTTTCACAGTACCAGCACAACACTTTCAGTGTCATAACATGGCACCCCATGGTTATAGGAGATAATAGACGGACTCCGACCATATCTATTGTAATGGAGATGTCACTGCTGTGAACTGGGCACCCCTATATGGGTTGCACAATTCACAGTAGTGGGAGTGTTCTGCTGCCATGTTCATGGAGCCCAGGGATCTGCTAACATAAGCAGTACTGCTTCCAGCAGAACAGATCTTAGACTGACATGAGTAAAATGCAGGAGAAAAGCGCGGCAGAGTAGCAGAGACTGCAAAGACATCAAGGAGGAACAGTGTAGCATCAGCATAGAGCAGGAGCTGTCAGCAGGAGTTGTGATTCATCCCTCAGTAAGGTAAGATAAGGAGCAGCATGTCTGCAGTGAATGCAGTCTAGAAGGGTCTTATATTGCTGAATGAGGGGCTGCGGCCACAGCATTAATAATTCCCTTACTGCAGAAGCCTGATTACCGGTTCAAAACAGGCAGCCCGTCCGGCGACCAATTATCCTAGGTGCAGTTCCCTGACTGACCTGAGGGTAAGGGGGGCGCCGGAGAGCTGCGAGTTCCAAAGTGGAACTGAGAAAGTGGGATATACATAAATCCCCGCAGTACTTGGAAGATTGATAGCAGTGGTGGGGCATCCAAATTAAACTCCCCCTGCGGCAAATTGTAGAGCGAGATTAGCTTGCTGGATATTTTTGGTCACATGGTGCCAGTGGTGGGATAACTAAGATAAGCCCCAACGGTGCCTGTGATAGCCGTGTGCCGGCAGTGTGTCTCGTCCCTCCGTCCGCTGATACACCTGTGTCAGTGGTGGGACTGTGACATAGTGGTGACACAGGGTCCGCTGTCCGTCGCGTTTTGGTGGCAGCGGGACCCCCGTTAGTCGCCTCCGTAAGTGGACGAACGGCTGTGGGCTGTTCGTCACATATTGGACTTTTAAATTTAAACAATATAGGAATTGCACTGTAAGCATGGAGAGAGACATGGAGCCAGGACCCAGCAGGGGGCCTGACACATTAGTGATAAGCTTCCCTGAGAATGCTAGATCCAAGGCAGCCAGTAAGGCAATAAAACTGGCCAACATAAAAAAAAAACTCCAGAGACAGTACTAATAGACGTTAATGAACAGGGAGAAAAAACAAAATGTCTTATTCTACTCAGGGCACCATGAAGCCTGGGACCAGACTCTCAGAAACCATTACAAGAATGTCAAAACAGGGGGCATTAGCAGGGGCAAACAAATTAGAGTACAGGATGAGGAGGACCCCGAGACTTTTAATCTCTCCATAAACATTTATAATAATGGAACTATCATGGTGCAAGGAACAAAACAAAAACTGGAGGAATTTTTACAACAATTCAGTCACATTAGGACCCAGGTACAAACCTTGAGAAGAGGCATAACCATTCCATCTCAGATTACAGCAGACAGGGTCCCAAGATGTGCACCCACCACATCTACATCACAACCCCCCATGGATATTCTCAGAGACTGCCTGTCCAGATTAGAAAGTGAGTTTACTCAATTCAAAGAGGATTTACAAAGAAGCCAAGGTGAGAAAAATGCAAATGAACAACTGAAGGACGAACTATTGAGGTTGAAAATAGACTTGTGTGAAATGCAAATGTCACTTAAGAAACTGCAGGAAGAAAACTCAACTCTCAAAGAAGAAATATCCCTGCTAAAATCATCAAATCTGCAACAAAACATGGACATAGCACCTCAAAGTATAATGAACACCCCAGAACCCACGCATGCGGCAACTACCCCGATGCCTGACATATCACAGACCGGCGACAGCCCCGACCAGACCGAAACAACCTCAGCAATAAAAATACAGCAGACTCCCAAACAGCAAACCAGAGCAACCAACAATCCTACAGAGGAAAACTGTGCCCTCATTCCCTGCAACAAAAATACAGCCCCAACACCACAGCAGTCAAAGATAACCATCACCCAAGGACCAAACGATGCACAAACAGCAAATGACCCAAATAGAACACCGATCCCCGACATCGTCCTAATAATAGACTGTAATGGAAAATACCTGGACACTAAGAGACTGTTCCCAGGGGCACAAGTCACAAAAATCCGCTGTTCAACAATCCCACAAGCAGAGAAGGTGATCAGTAATCCATACTTCACAGAGCCCACACACCTCATACTACACACCGGGACAAACGATGTCCAACAAGAGACAGTCACTCAGGACCTAACAACTCGCAATAGCAGCCCAGCAAAAATTCCCCAGAACCAAAATAATCCTGTCTGCCCTGCTTCCAAGGAAAGAAATAAACCAAGAGGTAATCCAGCAAATCAACTCAGAGCTGGCTGCCAGTATCGCCTCAACACCAAATATACAGCTGGCAAGCCACCCCAGAATAACGCTCCGTCACCTATACGACGACAAACACCTCAATAAACAAGGGGTCAGCAATCTAGCAAGAGAGCTAAAGGACATGGTTCTAAACAGACCTCCGAGACTACAAGCAAGACGCCCACCAAACAGATGGCAAACCACAGTGATCCCTGGAGAGAATCCACAGAGAGGGCAAAGGAGACAACATGCCCCACAATGGCAACGCACAGCGATCCCCAATGAGAGTCCACAGACAGGGCACAGGAGACAACATGCCCCACAATGGCAACACAGGGCAACAGAGAACAGCAACATGGCTGAAATAAGGACATTGCTCAGCACACTATGCAGCCAACTCATGGGACACCCTTAAAATATGCCACCCAAACCCACCAGAAGAACGTGTTACGTCCTATGAAAATCTTTCTTCATTATAAGGTATATCGACCAAATATGACATCCTTAGTTATCAGCAGCTGGAACATTCAAGGACTGAATGCCTCAGCATTTGGGTCCAAGACAAATGACCCAGACTTCAAGCAAAAGCTAAAGAACATTGACATCCAGATCCTTCTGGAGACATGGGCCCGGGCAGAGGAGGAATCCCTGACACCCATGGGATACAGGGAATTTTCTCTCTCTGCCCAGAAAAACAAGAACATCAAACAGGGCCGTTGTTGTTCAGGGGGCATACTAAGATGGTACAAGGAGGAAATCAAAGAGCACATCAAGGCAGTAAAAAGAGGAGAAAGCCATATCTGGATGAGGATAAGCAGCGCCATCCTCACCTCTCAGCAGGACATCTACCTCTGCGCAGCCTACATCCCTCCATCAGAATCCCCATACTATAAGCCGGACATCTATGAGGTCATACAGAGAGAGGCAGCCCAATTCCAGTCCATGGGCAGAGTGCTCCTCTGCGGAGACCTTAATGCCAGGACGGGTACAGAGAAGGACTACATGTCACCTGACGGAAACACATATGTAATGGGAGATGGATCCTTCTACAATGATTCAGTACAGACCGCAAGAAACAGCTATGACAGAGTGGTGAATAAAAGCGGCAGAACCTTGCTGAACCTGTGCCGGAGCTTGGGGCTGTATATAGTGAATGGACGCATCAGGGGGGAATCACTAGGGAGATTTACACTAAACTCCCACTTGGGCAGCAGTGTGGTGGATTACGCAATAACGGACATAGACCCAGCAAACATAAATGCCTTCATAGTCACCCCTGAAACCCACCTGTCAGACCACAACCAGACACTGCTGTACATGAGATCCACGGACAAACAACCCATAGAAAAGCCACACCTGACCAGTCTACACAACCTGCCACCATCCTACAAGTGGCCCAAACAGTTATCCACTGAATACACCAACATGACTAACAGAACCGAGATCCAAGAGCTACTTGTAAATTTCAACACAAGTAGTTACGCATCAAACCAGCAAGGGGTCAACGGGGCAGTGAATGACTTTAACAACATCCTATACACCATGGCAGAGCTAGCAGGCATCAGAAGAACCAACCCCAAGAAACCAACAAATAAACAAGGCCAAAAATGGTTTGACAAAGAATGTAAGTCACTACGCAACTCCCTAAGGGTAGCCTCAAACCAAAAGCACAGAGATCCAAACAACAGGGACCTAAGAGCGGCCCATGACATCCTACAGAGGCAATACAAACGCACTCTCAGGGAGAAAAAACAGAGGCATATCTGCCAAGAACTACAGAAGCTTGAGGACTCCCTCCAGGACAACTCATTCTGGGAGACCTGGAATCATATCGGCACAAAGCCCAAGCAGAGCACCCTCCACATCCAAAATGGCAACATCTGGCACAGCTACTTCAAAGGCCTCTACAAGAACATACCAGAAGAAGACCTAACCCCAGAACAGAAGCACCTAACCACTAAACTCAGAGACATGGAGGAGACAATCAAAGACTTCCAAAAACCTCTGGACATACCAATCAGTGTGCTGGAAATAAAAGACAGTATCAAAATTTATGAAATGCAAGAAGGCCGCGGGCAGTGACGGCATCCTGCCAGAGATGATCAAATTCAGTTCCCCAGATATACATGCAGCACTGGCAAAACTATTCACCCACATCCTGAGTGCTGGCTACTTCCCAAAAAGCTGGAATCAAGGTCTCATAACGCCCATCTACAAGAATGGAGACAGATATGATCCAGCAAACTACAGAGGAATATGTGTTAACAGCATTCTGGGAAAACTATTTAACAGCATTATTAACAAAAGGATCATCACCTTCCTCACCCAGCGGGACACCCTCAGCAGAAGCCAAGCTGGGTTCATGCCAAACCATCGCACCACGGATCACATCTACACCTTGCAAAGCCTCATCAAGACCCACATCCATAGAAAAAAAACAGGGGAAAATATTTGCATGTTTTGTGGACTTCAAGAAGGCCTTTGACTCAGTGTGGCACCCAGGTCTGTTCCTGAAACTCCTGGAGAGCGGAATAGGTGGCAGAACCTACGACGTCATCAAGAGCTCATACACTGAGAATCGGTGCAGCGTGAAGGTGAATGGAAAGAGGACGGCCTTCTTCCGGCAGTGCCGTGGGGTAAGACAGGGCTGCAGCCTGAGCCCAACTCTATTTAACATCTACATAAATGGACTGGCAGCGGCCCTGTAATCCTCCTCTGCCCCAGGTCTCAGCCTGCACGACCGAGAGGTGAAGATCCTGCTGTATGCAGACGACCTCCTGCTGCTTTCCCCAACCAAGAGAGGCCTCCAAGATAGCTTGGCCGTGCTGGAAACATTCAGCACCACATGGGCGCTGCCCATCAACCAAAAGAAGACCAAAGTCATGGTGTTTCAAAAGAGGAGTTCTAAAGAAACCTCCACTTCCTCCCTCACACTAAATGGTGCCACGCTAGAGAAGACAAGCAGCTATACCTACCTCGGTCTGGAGCTAAGCCAAACCGGGAGCCTCAAGCAAGCAGCAGAGACCCTGAAAGGGAAAGCATGCAGAACCTTCTATGCCATCAGAAGACAAATGTACCACCTCAAACCACCGGTGAGAGTCTGGCTCAAGATATTCGACAGCGTCATCACACCTATACTGCTATATGGCAGCGAGGTATGGGGTCCAGCAACCTATCCAGACCAGAAAAAGTGGGATTCCAGCCCAACCGAAGTCTTCCATCTGGAGTTCTGCAAATATCTCCTCCAGGTACATCGCAGCACCTCAAACATAGCCTGCCGGGCAGAGCTGGGCCGATTCCCCTTATGGCTCACTATACACAAGAGGGCGCTATCACACCAGGTGCATATACAGAACAGCAACCCCAGCTCCTACCATCATAAAGCCCTGCTGAGCCAGAGCCAAGAGCAAGCCAGGAACCTCGGCAGCCAGCTCAACCAAAGTCAGCAACACACCCTAACTAAAGCCCAAATAAAAGATCTCAGAGAGCTGCAAGATGCAATACATAGAGGGTTGGAAGAGTGAATTGGAGAACTCCCAGAAACTCACCATCTACCGGTCACTGCGGAGGGACTACACATTGGCTCCATACCTGGAAAGGCTACACCACCCCAAAGACAGGCAGACCCTGAGTATATACAGATTAAGCGCCCACAACCTAGAGGTGGAAACAGGGCGGCACCGACAGACATACAAGCCACGAGAGAACAGACTGTGCCAGCACTGCCAGCAGGGGGCTCTGGAAGATGAGGTGCACTTCCTGCTGCACTGCAACAAATACTCAGCAGTGAGGGACTCCCACTTCCAGAAACTTACCACCCATACCCCAGACTTCCCATCCATGGACGAGGAGAGGAAACTCTGCATCCTACTGGGGGAAGAAGAATCAATGGTGGAGGTCGCCGCCCAATATGTCACCACATGTCATAAGATGAGAGGAACTAAAGACCTCCAAATGGACAATCACTCCCCAAATTTTGCCCCCAACACCCCATCCCCACTACCCTAATCCACTCCCCTGCCACACTTGTCTTCTTGCTTTGGCAACACTAATTGTATTTTGGTCCTGCCAATAAAGCCTATTTGAATTTGAATGGCTAGGCATTGTGGAGGGGGTGAAAGATACATGTAATCTGGGTGACAGAGACATATGAAGACTGATGGAAGAGAGAGAGACAGTAACTGCTGGTTATAGCAGATCACAGGGCAGTCACCCACAAAAAGGCACTGCCCTGTGATGCTACTCTTCATTCTTCCGCAGGGATACTAGAAAACCCAAAAAGGGAGGGAAATGGTGATGTCAGCAGTTACTGCCCCAATTTTCCAGCTAACAGTAAAGCTAGTAAGTGTTGGTCGCGAAAGCATAACTCACATTCTGGATTCCTGTTCATCCTATTCACTGTGGTTAAGGTCAGGGCTCTTTTTTTTTTAAACACAAACTTTATTTCAAATTTTCATAAACAATGCACCGTTTCATATATTAAAACGTATTTCCAATAAACAGGCAATAACTTAATAACTTAGCCTATCCTCCTCCCATCCAACCCTCCCTTAAGCTAACCCTAGTCATCGTACATTTTCAGTAACCCCCCCTCGCAACTTCGCACACACTTTATGCCTAGACTACTTGGAAAACACAGATTATAAGCACCCCTCTGTGATATAGCACCACGTGTTTTATCCCCCGTCCCAACCCGGACCTTACACCTCACCTTCATTAATCACCTTCAATTTCCCCAAATTTCCATGGATATCTTCCAATATATACCATTCTGTATACTTAAAGGGAGTTACTATTTTCCTTATTTCCTCTTCACCGCACTGTTGTACTATGAAATTCCTCCTTTTTTTGAAAAATTTACCCGTCAGGCCCTCCTTATTCCTTTCCGCCTCCAGCTGTTCGATTCTGAGTAATGATTTAATCTGCCTCAACACCTCTTCCTCTGACGGCACACTTCCTTCCAGCCATTTGGACAATAAAGCCCTTTTGCCTATCATAGTCACTCCATGAAACAATTTTGGTAATTTGGGCCTCTGGTCACCCCCTCCTGCTATTATTTGCCCCTTGTTCCTATAATGGAAGATCCACAGCAATGGATCCAGTTCGACTTCCACACTCCCCACTTTTTGTATAAATGTTTGCAATCTTTTCCAGAATTTCTGGCTCTCTGGGCATTGCCAGATCCCATGAAACAGGTCCGTTTTTGACCATTTACATTTGGGACATTGGATCACTCTGTTTATCTGTTGTGTGTTTGGGATGTTAAAACCATAGATTGCTCTATGCATCAACCGAAATTGTGTATCCCTCCACCCTTCATTAATCACCTCCTTCCTCATTGTCATCCACCCCTGCAATATCTTGTCCCCTACTTCGACGTCCTCTAATTGTCTTGCCCATGCTCTCCAGATTTGTTCTGGGCATATTGGAATCAAAACCTCCCTCATAGCTTTATATAAAGCTGAAATAGTATTCTCATGTCGATCTTTCATAATAATTCGGTCCATGTCATTCGTCACCTGTTCCATACTAACATCCCTCAATTGTGACATTAACCCTTTTTCTATCTGTTTGTATTGAAGGATTTGGAATGTGGATAGCCCATATTTTGTCACGATTTCCTGGTATGTCAGCCACCTATTCTCCGTTTCATGTAATAGATCCGTCACCCCTTCTATCCCCTTATTCCTCCATTCTGAAAATAATTTATTGTCCCTTCCCGCTGGGAAATATGGGAATTTCCATATATTTAGATGTTTGGAGATTCTCCAGGACAAACCAAATTTTTTCCTTACTGCTTTCCAAGTCATCACCGTATCTCTACATACCAGTGAGTGTTTGATTTTCTTCGGTATGTTAGCCAATGACGTGTGAAGTAATGCCCCCAAATCCCAGGGTTTACAGAACTCACTCTCTAAACGTATGTCTGAATGCCCGTTTGTCTTCCTTAACCAGTCTGTGGCGTGCCTCATCAGGCATGCCAAGTTATACCCTCTAATATTTGGCATTTTGATGCCTCCTTTTTCCAAAGATTGCATTAATTTTTCCGTTTTGATTCTCGGTCTTTTCCCCCTCCACAAGAATGTCGAGAATGCTTTATTCAGTCTATTTATGTCTGTATGCTTCAATAACATGGGGATTGTCTGCATTGGGTAGAGTAACTTTGGAAAACTCATCATCTTCAAAAAATGATTTCTACCTAGCAATGATAGCGGTAGCCCCTCCCACATCCTTAGTTCCCGTTCTATTTTTTGTATCAAAGGTTTGTAGTTCAATTCGTATATCGACGCTGTTGTACGTCCCATCTGTATTCCCAAATATTTAAGGTGAGACCGTGCTATCGGTATCTCAGAGATGCCATCTCTTGTTCCATCGGCAACCATCAATTTCATCTTTTGCTCACACAGAAACAAAATTTCACACTTTGCTCTGTTCAATTTAAAGCCTGATAAGCCCCCAAACTCCTCTGTTTTGTCACTTTTGGGAGATCCCTCTGAGGGTTTTTCATAAATAGTATGATATCATCCGCAAATAGGGCTGAACGCAATTGTTCCTTCCCGACCCTAATACCTTCAAAACAATCTCCTTCATTTAACAGTCTAGACAATGGCTCAATGGCCAGATTAAACAGGAGGGGTGACAGTGGACATCCCTGTCTAGTCCCCTTGCTCAATGGGAAAGATCTCGACAGGAACCCGGGCGTCGCCACCCTCGCCTGAGGATTCGCATACAATACCCCTATGAAATGTACGAAAGGCTCCCCGTATCCCCATGTTGTCTAGTACCGTCTCCAGCCATGTCCACCCCACGCTATCAAACGCTTTCTCAGCATCAAGTGTGACCATGGCTGGACACTCTTCCTTTCGAAGATCCCTATGTCTAATGGCATCCATTACCAGCATAGCCCTCTGCACATTCGTCACCGCTGCCCTCCCCTTAACGAACCCCGATTGTGCCGGTGATATTAAGTTTGGTAGTATCTCCGCCAATCTATTGGCCATCAATTTGGCCAAGATTTTGAGATCTTGGTTTATTAATGAGATTGGCCTATAGTTTGCTGGGTTGTCTAGATTTCTGTCCTCCCCCTTGGGTATCAATTTTATGTACGCAGTGTTAAGGTGTCCCGAAATTCCCCCTCCTCCCATTATTTTGTTATACATTCTAGTCAGGATCGGTGCTACCTGCTCTCTCATTACTTTATAAAATTCCCCATTAAACCAGTCAGGTCCCGGTGCCTTGTGTACGTTCAGATCTCCTATTACCGTCTGTACTTCTTCTAATGTTATTTCTGCGTTCAATCTAGACAGCTCTTCCACATTGATTTGCGTGAGTTTTATGCTTTTCAACCAGTCATTTTCCCTGCCAACCGTCTCTTCCCCCTTACTATATAATTTTGCATAATAATCCCCCAGAATCTCGGTAATCTCTTGTGGGCTTATGGATTTGCTCCCGTCCGGTCTAGTCATGTTAGTTATCAAAGTCATTGGTCGTCGCCCTTTTGCCAGATTGGCCAATAGTCTCCCTGCCTTATTGCCAAATTTGTGTAAATCAACTTCCTGTTGTGATCGTATCAGATCCTCCCTTTTCCCCGCGCCAGGATTGAAATTCCTGTCTTGCTGCTTTCCACTCCTCCTTTGCCTCTTGTGTCTTGTTTTCTAGATACCATGTGTACTTCTCTCTGAGGGTCTCACTTGCAGCCTGGTATTGTTTGTGGGTATGTTTCCTAAGTTTAGCTACATGTCCCATCAATCTTCCCCTTAATACTGTTTTTGCTGCTTCCCAGAACAACATTATATCCGCCTCATGTTCACTATTGTTTCTGCTATAGTCTTCCCACCATTCGTTCAGTGTTTTGGCAAATTCCTTGTCTCTAAGTAGAAACGACGGAAACCTCCACAAGTAGTCCGTCCCCCTCAGTGTTGTATCAGTGATTTCTAGAAGCACCGGGCTGTGATCCGATATCACCATATCTCCAATAGCCACATCCCTTACCCTATGCATCAGAAATTGGTCTACCAAAATGTAATCAATCCTGGACCACGCTTCGTGTGGATGCGAGTAGTGAGAGTATTCCCGGTCATTTGGGTGAAGCATTCTCCAACTATCTTTTAAATTTGTGTCCTCCAAAAGCTTGACCATTAATCCTTTTACCTCCCTAATCGGTCTGCCGTCGTCTCTACTATATCTCTTATCTTCCCCCCTTGAAACCACTGCATTAAAGTCCCCTCCGACTATCCGTTTGAGTTCTGTGTCTTTTCCCAATTCAGTAGTGATAAAGTTAAAAAATTAAGTTTGTTGATTGTTAGGGGCGTATATGTTATATATATCAAACTCTCCCTGTGGACTGGTAAGCTTGATGTGAATATACCTCCCTTCTTCATCATTGATCTGAGACACTATCGTGTGATTAAAATTTTTGTTAATTAGAATCATCACCCCTGCCTTTCGTCCCAGGGAACCTGACCCAACTACTTTTCCCACCCATAGTTTCTGCATACGGAAGAAATCCCCCTGGGGTAGGTGTGTCTCCTGTAGTAATGCTATATCGACTTTCAGTCTTTTGAGTTGCCTCAATATCATCATGCGTTTATGTGGTGACTTCAGTCCTTTCACATTCCATGTCACTATTCTAACCATTGTCCCAATTTCTCAAGTATTTCACGTCTACATGTGGTCTTTCATATGTGTGGTGTTGTGATCCCTCCAAGCATTCGGTGTGCCTATAACGTTGCTTTCCCTGAACCCATCTGCTCATCCTAAATCTATTATCAACTAACAACCCCTCAACTATCCCCCCCTTTACAGTCAATCGTCTCTTCACTTCCATTTTTTCTGTGATGCTCCTGGCTCCGCAATTCCCTCTCAGCTCACTGATTAGTAATTACCCATAGCCTATCCCCCATTCTTCTGCTCCCCACCATATCAAGGCAAGGCCTTCTTGGTCAATAATCTTGTCAACATACAATACCCCCTCCCTCCTTTCCCATACACCTTGTTCGGTGCCTCTGAACCCAGTCTCCCTCTCCTTCCTAACGGTATGGTCCTCCCAGCACCCAATATAGAGATTCGGAAGAGAAGCCCGGACCCCCATGAACGCCAAAGCTCCTCTACCCCCCCAGAGTATGCAGGATCTCGGGATCCATAGAGACCAGAGAGCAGGGGAGAATCAAAGACAGGAAGTAAGAAAAGGAAAAAAAATGTCCACCTCTACTTTCCATCATTCCCCCCTCCCATAGGTCCCCCAGTTCGGTCCGAAGTGATATATCTTCTCCTTAGAGTCTCTCTCAAGGCGCTCCTCTGCCCCGGTCTCCAGATTTGCGTGGCGGCGATCTTCTTTCCTTGGGATTCCTCGTATGGAGCTCCTTCCCCTCCTCTCTCCTCTCCCTCCATTCGTTCCGGCCCTCTTCTCGAACCTCCCCCTCACTTTCCCCGCATCGACCACCCCTCCTCCCCGAAGATTTTCTTGTCTGGTCACTTTCCACTGCCTCCTCCATCCATCTCTCCGCCTCTTTCAAGTCTTTTGTCACAAAAAAAGATCCATCTTGTCTTGTCACTCTCAGTAGGGCAGGGTAGAGCAACTGGAACTTTATACCTTTGCGGTTACAGTGTAGTGCAGATCTTGCTGAAGGTCTTCCTTTTCCGGGTGACCTCTGCCGAATAGTCTCCAAATATCAATACTTTATGTCCTTGTAAAAACAATGGGATCCTCCTTCCTCTAAATGCTCGCAGCAACTCTTCTTTGTCCTTATATTCCAGGTATTTTATTATGACTTGGCGCGGTCTGGCTGTGCCAGTCGCCCCCGCGTTGTCTTCCTTCCCGCTCGTTCTCCACAGGCCTGGATTCTCTCTTACAGGACCCACTCTGTGCGCTCTTTCCACTCTGCAATTATGTGTCAGACCCAGCACCTTGGGGAGCTCTATTTCACAAATGTTATCCAATTGTCGCATGCTTATAGATTCCGGCAACCCCACCAGCCTTAAATTGCTTCTCCTGGATCGGTTTTCCAAATCCTCCAGTTTGTCTTTTATAGCCTGGGAGCCCTCCACCATCTCCTTCAACTGCTCCTTTAATGTTATCACCTCGTCCTCTGCAGTTGATATTCTTTGTTCCGCCTCTGCCATCCTGGTTCCCTGCTGTGTGACCTGTTCTTTAATGGAGGATAGCGCAGCCCCCACCATAGCCTCCAGGGACTCTTTTATCCTGTCTGCCAGGTGCGCTGCCACTGCCCCAGCCAAACGGTCATAGTCTATGTGCATGCCTGTTATCTGGCTGCGCTCCTGGGCTGCCGACTTTTCGTTCTGCCTCTCCCCCTCCTCCTCCACCAGGATCTGCTCACCTTCCTGCAGACCGCTGTATGCCGCGTCTGCCGCCATTTTATGGTCTCGTGCTGTGTGGTCTCCCTCTGCAGCTCCTTGCTTTAAGTGCTTGCCGCCACTCCGGAGAAGGTACCGCTCCATATACCGATATCTCCTGCTCCCTGCCTCTCGCTTTCCACTGTCTCTCACGGCCGTGGGGTGTTCTGTGCCGGTCTTTGTAGCTGAGGGTTGCACGGAGCTCTGTCTCCTGCGTCCTCACATCACAGCGCCGGAACCGGAAGTAAGGTCAGGGCTCTTTACAGGTTGCTTGAGTTCCCCCACAACAACCTTCTAACACCATGTCTGCACAGACATCCCTTTGTGAACAGAAGAACAATCAAGCTGAAAAAAGAAAGCGCAACTACAAACTATTTCCACCAAGTTTGAAGCACACATTTTTCTAAAATAGTTTTGTTCGCAATAACATTAACAAGACCATTTTCTGGAAATAAAAAGCCTTGGCCAACCCACGATAAACAGTCCAATAACAATAGTATCCCTCCTCCTCTAATTTATGATGTCCTCTGTGCATCTGCCCACCCAGACTCGTCCACTGGACTGCCAGACAGTAAAACGTGACTCATTCAAGAGAACACAATTCTGGGGCTACAGACTCCAGGGGTGCACGTTACATCAGCCGGCACTTGGCTGTGGTGACCTTAGGCTTGTGCGCCGCTTTGTGACAATAGAAACCCATTAGTTATTTAGAACTTGACAAAAATCCTTACTATTAATTATAAGGATTTTTATACAACACAAGCTCCATTATTTGTCGGCCATGCTCTGAGTCTGCATGATCTACCACCTCATGGCTAGCTCTGATTGCTCTGAGCCCACTGCCGGACAAAGACAGAAAAGGGCCCCTGTGCAAGAACAATACATGGGTCCTTTGAAGCCCAAGAGCTTGTAAAAATGCATAATTGCACATGCTTTAGAGGTAGAAATGAGTCCCCTGCACAGGTTGCACCAATGGTATATCCACCCCTGTCTGAGCTACCTCCACTACATTAAGAACACCTAAGGCTGACCAGAACAGACATGATAGATCCCACACAACCATGACAAATTTAAGGTGACTCCAGTTCGCACTTTGCAGACTGAATAACTCAGAGTTAGATTATACGCACCTATTTATAATACATGTGGACTTTCAGGAGGGAAGTTTACAAACTTTTACAAACTTCTAGCTGTATTATGCATCTCCTTTGGCCACGAGGTAAACCATGTGCATGTCTCATGCCCCCAAATTATATTGGATAACTGATTCTATACATCAAGCACATGTAAACCATCAATCCTCAGTGAAAGCATTAAAAGGACTTTGTCAGCAGTGCGGGATGACTGTTCAGACTAAGTCCTGCCGCTTGGTGCTTCACGGCCAATTATTTATATGCACCTTCCCACCTGTATGTGTTCCCTCAATCTCCACGCCTCTCTTATTTGATTGACACCTCTGGCTACACAGGGTCACAAATGGGTGGAGATATATGGAAACCAAGCAGGTAGAAGGCTATTTAAATAATTTGGCAACGCCGTAAAGCACGAGAGTGTGCACTTGGTTTGAACAGACCTTTTGAGCTGACAGTCCCTTTAAATTGGCTCATCTCATGAAGACAATCCCTTGAATGTTCACCATATTACGCATAACAACTGATTGCCATGGGTCTGTGTAGATCAGCTGTTCAATGTACAAACTTCTATTTACACCAGATTCTATGTGTGGGACACAGACCCTTTAGACGCACAACACCGCCCATTCTATGTATGAGACACAGCCCCTTTAAACACAGAACACCGCCCATTCAAGCCAAACATCATTCCAATGGTGGGGATTTACTTATTGAAGACTTGCTTGGCTACTAGGGCACCGAATGGTTAATCGGACTTCTCCAGGACCTTTCATTCTTATAAATCCTAACCGATCTTTTCCTGTTCTATAAACATTTTTGTTCCTCTGGTCCCACAGGGCGTTCTTCTCTGAGGAACCTGAGCATTGAAATTATGCTGTGGCAGGATAAAGGATTGTTTTAACGGTGCATAATTTCCTGAGCATAAAACAAAGCAAGGGAAGTGAAAAAAAAAACTGCAGCTGCGGGGATTTTCTGTCCCATATGAAAGAGCAGAACCAACGGCTTATCTGAGAATGTGAGCTCGCATTCACTATCGATTTAAGCTCAGAAATGTCGAATATTTATTGTTTTTAGGACCCACTTTCTTCCTTAAATTTAAGGAACACAAGGCGTCATGAACCACAATAATAAGCGGCATGCCTATGGATCCGGAACACGTAGCTGCTGCGTCCTTCTTCTCCAGCTTTCATTGTACGCCAACTACTATGCACTAACTATTGTTACGGGGAAGGTCGGAAAAATGGGCTCAGAGACCAAAGGCCTGTATTGTACAGCACAGGAAAAAGAAAAGCAATGACCTTCCCCAAAAAGATGTAACACCCAGCGTGGGTTTAAGGGAACATACCGTAATACTGATTGTGCAGATTCCTGTAAAGACGGGACAATCCGAAAAATGGACTGAATCTCACAGGACTAAAATATGGCTTATCTCCCAGAGGGAAAAAAAACAAGTTAAAATGACAAAATATTCTTCCCATCATCAGCACAAATTTATCTGATATAAAGTAAAACAAAAATCCAGGTTCCAAGTTTACTCAGCTTACTCAGAAACAGGCGAGTAAATGTGCTATATCTCTTATATATTCACCATATCTGTATTCATCAGATTTCACAATATAAACTGCACACTTTAAATAGATCTCTAATGCCCTATGAGGCTGGTGTACTTACCTAGAAAATATATATCAGGATGGCTATACAATCCTTTTTAAAAGTGGACACTCAATGTCATATGTTCTATACATGTTGGTTTAGGCATATCACAATGTATCAGGGTTACTCCAAGTGTTCCTTTATAATTTCATGAATGGCATTGTTTTCCGTCTTGTGCTTCTTAGATATCACCAATTTTACTGTTCTTAAATGATGTTCTCCAAAATACTGTACATATGGAAATGTATAATTTGCTCCAGATTTAGAGTCTGCTCTCCATGGCTTTCAAGGATCGATAGACTTCAATGGGTCATTGTGATCCGTAACGAAGATCAAAAACAGACAAATCTTTGTGATTTTTTTTTTGTAAACACAATGTCTAAAAAACAAACAAAACAAAGACAGGTGAATAGACCCGTAGACTATAATGGGTACCTGTTGTATTGTCTAGGTGGAGCCAGAGGAAGTCTGAAATACACCTCCTCTGCCGTCGGATATGGCTCCTGCTCTGCATCTTAGAAATAAATACAAAACTTTGGCCTTTGTCTCCTGGAATTTATGCTTTGAATGTTAATTGGCAATATCTGAAAGTAAGTGAACAAGTTTATAGTACAGCAAAACATTCTCTTGTCCCAGCAAACTTATATTAAAGGGAGACACACTATGATGGCCACAAGATGAACTCACCATAAAGAAGCGAACCACAGAATAATATAAAAAATAATTTTTATTAACAAAATCATATACATTAAAAGGGCCACATACCCATATTTTTTGAAAAAATAACCCAGAAAAGGGACTGCAGCATTATTCCAATATTATAATATATAGGTAAAAAAGTCTATTGACATTGTGAGGGTACGGTCCCTGTAATTTGATCAAACATCACTATATAAATAAATCCACTAATACCAAAAATTGGTTATAATTATGACCGATATTATCCTTATAACAGTGGGCCACCCTCAGAAAGTCAACACACTTGCTTCCATATATAGACTCATGTACCACATAACTAGATCTCTGATGGCAGAAAAAGAGGCATAATTAATCCAATGCTAGATAAATCCACAGCATTAACCCCCATACACCACTATATAATATATTAGTGGAGCAACAAACATATTAATAACAACCGCCAATAAAGAATTATGAATGAATAGAGGCATATGGATACCTACAAGGTGCTAAGTATGATCCAGCCGCTGTCCCCTGCGCCCCGACGCGCGTTTCGCCCTATTGCTTCTTCCGGGGGCGTGGCTTACGGGCGTCAGTGAAGGGTTTAAATGTGTATTGAAATCCAATTAAAAAGCCCCAACCCCATCATGTGACCCGGAGGGGAGTAACTCACGTCACATTACTGACGTGCCATTGCCATGGTTACACATTACACGGAAGAAAAATACTGCGTCTTCATTAAAGGCAGCACAATATCGGCGCATGCGCCCATCACATACCTCCTGAGTTAAGGAGTGCTTCCCTCACTACGCCTCGGTAAACAGCATCATAAGTAATGCGCTGTCACCATCTATGGCGACGAGGGAAGTACCAGGGGCACAGACGGGAGCATGCATGCGCACTGCCTGCCATTAAGGATTCAAACCCTCTATAATGCGTCAGATAAAAAATGAGTGAACTAAATAGATCAATATATAACCCACAACTATATGTAAATATACCGCATCTAGATAATAAAGTGACTTAGTGCAATTAAGTGCGCTATGCATATTACTAAATACTGAATAGACAATAATACCTACACAGTACTAGACACCAATACAATAAAATATATATATAAAGATATATCTATAACTATGAACTTCAAGTGACAAATCATTTCAATAGACATATAGTGTAATAAAGTGAATTCAGATACTAATAAATAAATCATATATAATATGATATTTTTCTTCTTTTTTCTTTTTTTCTTCCATTTTCCTTTATAGAGGCTTGATTGAAGATATATAAATCCACCAGGCAATGGGAAAAACTCAACAACCTCCGAGTCCAGGATGAGACAAACGTAAGGGACCAAAACACCCAAAAACTGACTATATGGAAAAACTAAAAAATAATATACATGAATAAAACAGAAAAAACACAAAAATATCAATGAATAAATATAATCCCAACCCATAAAAAATACCTCTCAATATGCACTTCTACAAAAAAGCAGAAAATCTTCAATCAAGCCTCTATAAAGGAAAATGGAAGAAAATAAGAAAAAAAAAAAGAGAAAAAAGAAAAAAGAAGAAAAATATCATATTATATATGATTTATTTATTAGTATCTGAATTCACTTTATTACACTATATGTCTATTGAAATGATTTGTCACTTGAAGTTCATAGTTATAGATATATCTTTATATATATTTTATTGTATTGGTGTCTAATACTGTGTAGGTATTATTGTCTATTCAGTATTTAGTAATATGCATAGCGCACTTAATTGCACCAAGTCACTTTATTATCTAGATGCGGTATATTTACATATAGTTGTGGGTTATATATTGATCTATTTAGTTCACTCATTTTTTATCTGACGCATTATAGAGGGTTTGAATCCTTAATGGCAGGCAGTGCGCATGCGTGCTCCCGTCTGTGCCCCTGGTACTTCCCTCGTCGCCATAGATGGTGACAGCGCATTACTTATGACGCTGTTTACCGAGGCGAAGTGAGGGAAGCACTCCTTAACTCAGGAGGTATGTGATGGGCGCATGCGCCGATATTGTCCTGCCTTTAATGAAGACGCAGTATTTTTCTTCCGTGTAATGTGTAACCATGGCAATGGCACTTCAGTAATGTGACGTGAGTTACTCCCCTCCGGGTCACATGATGAGGTTGGGGCTTTTTAATTGGATTTCAACACACATTTAAACCCTTCACTGACGCCCGTAAGCCACGCCCCCGGAAGAAGCAATAGGGCGAAACGCGCGTCGGGGCGCAGGGGACAGTGGCTGGATCATACTTAGCACCTTGTAGGTATCCATATGCCTCTATTCATTCATAATTCTTTATTGGCGGTTGTTATTAATATGTTTGTTGCTCCACTAATATATTATATAGTGGTGTATGGGGGTTAATGCTGTGGATTTATCTAGCATTGGATTAATTATGCCTCTTTTTCTGCCATCAGAGATCTAGTTATGTGGTACAAGAGTCTATATATGGAAGCAAGTGTGTTGACTTTCTGAGGGTGGCCCACTGTTATAATAAGGATAATATCGGTCATAATTATAACCAATTTTTGGTATTAGTGGATTTATTTATATAGTGATGTTTGATCAAATTACAGGGACCGTACCCTCACAATGTCAATAGACTTTTTTACCTATATATTATAATATTGGAATAATGCTGCAGTCCCTTTTCTGGGTTATTTTTTCAAAAAATATGGGTATGTGGCCCTTTTAATGTATATGATTTTGTTAATAAAAATTATTTTTTATATTATTCTGTGGTTCGCTTCTTTATGGTGAGTTCATCTTGTGGCCATCATAGTGTGTTTTCTGATTTTTTGAAGTGCCATTATTTACAATTGGACATAGTGTTTAAATATTATATTAAAGGGAACCTGACCGCTGATACATGATCCTGCCCAATCCGAGGGCAACTGGACCATCTGAGCCAGGTATGTTTGTCTCTGAAATGCTGCCGTGTTTCAGAGAAAACCATTTTAAAAGTCACCGGGGACCGAGCTGCACTGTGCACCAGTCGTACAGGCGGGTCTTCTCCCTGCCCGCTGCCCTGGAGCGTCTGTAAAGACAGAGCTATGAATCCAGGGCAGCGGGGGCATAGTCACACATACCTGGCTGAGATTATACAGCCGGTGCCTGACACATGCTGCCCGTCAGAGGACATCTATCAGCTGTCAGGTTCCCATCAGAAGAAAATTACCCACTAATGAAATGAGGTTTTTGAATCCAATTTTTTTTTTTTGGCAACGATTTATTTGTTACAAATCACAATCACTATTAAAAATAAATAATAGAATATTGTTATTACACTATGGGGCTCTCAATGCTCGTTATCTCCCTAATTAGCACTTTTACATTACTGGTACAGCTCAGATGTCATAACTATCCAATTCAAGAGCCTCCAAAATGGACACTTAAGGCCCCGTCACACATAGCGATATCACCAGCGAGATCGCTGATTTTGTGACGCCACAGCGATATCGCTGTGTGTGACATGGATCAGCGACCGGCCCCCCTGCCGGGTATCGCTGATCGTGCAGGATCGTCCTGGGCCATTTTTTGATAGTTGGTCTCCCACTGGTCAGTGCGCATCGCTGCGTGTGGCAGCGAGAGACCAACGATCAGCGACGCTGGTTTCCAATGTAAACAGCGGGTATCTAGGAGCCGCGCGGCTCTTGGATACCCGCTGTTTACATTGGAAACCAGCTTGATCGCTGGTCCTGATACGCTGGTGGAGCTGTCTATGTGATCAGCTAACTATGTCCCAGCGATCCCATCCACGTCGGATCGTTGGTGGGATCGCTGGAACATTGAAGCGTGTAACGGGGCCTATACTCTACTGCTATTAGCGAAAATTCTAATTCTTACCCTCTGGCTGGAACCCGAAACGCCCTCCATCCCGGAATTAGTAGCCCACATGAAACATTATATGGAGGCTTGAACAGCGAGACGGAGTCAGTAATGAGGAACAAGCAGGCAAATTTCTTTACAAGTGGAAACAATTTATTGCAAGATTTTGCTCTCCAGACGAAGCAAACACCGTACTCATCAACACTGCCTGGTCCATCTCCGAACGATAACCTAGGCTGACTCGGCATTTCTGGTTAAGAAGAAAGAGATCCGGCATCTTATCCCTTCTTAGATTATTGCTTTTTCTAATTTCTTGCTGTCATATCACTTTATTATATTTCATTAGTTTTGTTAATTGAATATAATTGTTTTTTATGTATTTCTTTTATCACTAGTTTTGTCATTTCTCAAGTCTGTGACTTCGATCTGGGTTTTCACTCTTGTTTGTGTTGAATTAAACTTTGTGGCAGAACGTTCAATAAAAATTATATGTTACAAAAAAAAAAAAAAAAAAAAAAAAAAAGTATAAACCTTGCAACTGTAGAAACCATGCAACTTTAAACACTGGCCACGGGGGCTCTTTACACTGACACATCCTTTTTTCAGGAAACACCAGGTGTACATTAGTCACAACAAGACGCGATCTGACCAGTCTTTTGTATTGAAAGGTCTAATGAGCATGTGCAAAAGTTATTGTGAAGGAAGGAGGAGCAAGCCAGCTGTGACATCACCTATTGTGATTGGAGGATCCCTTGTTACTAGCTGTGTATGGAGCTGTTACCTTTCATTGTAATCCTGACTCTGATGATAAGAAAACTCCTGAAAACTCTTTTTGAAAGGACATGGAGTGTGAGCTTCAAAGAGCCCACGTAGCCAGGGTGAAAACTGCAAGATTACAATTCTTTTTTTTTTTTTTTCATAAAGCTTTTGATAAGAAGAAAAAAATTGCATTATTTTTAAATACATGTCACACAAAAACAGGTCATTTTCTGATACCTTCCCTTTAAGGTATTTCACAATTATGGATAAGTCTTACGTCTTACATATCAGTTCTTTCTCAGATTTCAGTTTCCTGCGATTTATTCCTCCATTTATCATGGTGGATGTGATGGGGTGCACAGACACTGAATCGGAGGATGTAGGACCCTGGCACTTTGGGGCCACTGCATAACTAGCTAAAAGTAACTCAAGGACTGCAGTGGCAAAAAAAAAGATTTATGTTAACTGAAAGTGAGTGGACGGCTGCTTTTCTGAGAGATATTAAATGAAATATATTGAGGGGTGAGCTGAGGCTGTCAGACCGCCCAATATTAACAATGAGCTAACACCCTGCATTAAAGTGATCCACCGAGCTTTTCTGCCACGTTAACACATTTGGCTCCCAGAGTTTCTAGTGGCGAAGATTTTGGAGAAATGCCAGACAATAATGGGAAAGACGTGATTACCAGCTATATCTATCAGTGGCACCGATTTTTGTACAAAAAACTATGCTTCATACCAAGATGTCAGCGCTGGCCTTCTCATATAAATATACAGCACCACTCAAAATAACTTACCGTACTAATGAGCATGTATATGAGGCAGCATTTCGCCGTGATTTTCCAAAACTGCAGCAAAAACGTTTCAGTTCTACTTCGATCACGGTAGAAAAATGCAACATGTGAACGCAGCCTGAGGGCAGTTTCACACATCAGTGTCTCCGGTACGTGTAGTGACAGTTTTCTCACGTACCGGAGACACTGACACACGTAGACACATTCTCAGGAATGTGTCTATGCAGATGTCAGCGTGTTATCACGGACCGTGAGTCCGTGTGCAAAACACGCTGACATGTCCGTTTTTGTGCAACAGGCTACTTTCACACATCCGGTGTGTGGGGTCCGGCGGCGTGCGGCGAAAAGCCGGGCCGCCGGATCCGGCCTGCAGCCGTGACACCGGATGTGTATGCGGCGAGACATACGGCTCGGACATGATTTAAAGGAGCCGCAGGAGGAGGTGGACAGAGGCAGCCGCTGAGAGACAGCTGCTGAAAGGGAGGTGAGGTGAGGGGAGGAGAGGAGAGGAGAGGAGAGGGGAGAGGAGAGGAGAGGAGACATGGGTGGTTAACACTTAGTGTCCAGGCGAGAGAATCTCTCTCTTGCCGGGCACTTGTGGGGTTAACCCCACAGAGAGATCTCTCTCTCTCACCCAGACACTGAGTGTTAACCCCACAAGTGCCCGGCGAGAGAGATCTCTCACAAGTGTCCGGGTGACAGAGAGAGATCTCTCTCTCTCTCGCCAGGCACTTGTGGGGTTAACATTCACAGAGTCCGGGCACGCGCTGTGGAAAAAGCCGGTCCGGCGCTGACAAAAAACGTTGCAGAGAACGTTTTTTGCAGATGCCGGACGGCTAATTTTTACCGTGTCCGGCAGCAACCGGACACGACGCATAACCATCCAGCACGATGCGGCGACCATGAAAGCTTATGGGACAAAACCGGATCCGGTGATGGATCCGGTTATGAAAAATTAAGCCGCATCGTGCCGGATTACAAAAACTGGATGTGTGAAAGAGACCTTAGGCTAGGTGCAGATAATCAAATGTTTTCTCATCCAAGAAAATCAGATCGATTCTGCAAATCACACTATGATCAAACTCAGATCAGACTTTGACCAGAGTGTGATTCCATTCTCTTGGATGAGGAGAAGAGGGAGAAAAAAAATGCTCCATCTTCTCCATTTTGTGAGTCGATGAAATAGGACTGCGCCTAGATGTCATCCGAGTGCAGTCTCATGGGTCCCACGCACTCGTTGACTTGCATGGCAGAGAGAGATCCGAATATCAGATCAAACTCGGGCATGCAGCGATATTTTTAGCATGAGCACGGCCCCGTAGCATGACATTAGTCCGCCGAGTGCAGTTTGATGTTTTGTTGTATCTCACTCAGACTGAAAACATGGCCAAGGGCATGAGCCCTAACGGAAAAATCAACATCCAAAACTCTCATCAACTGCTTCTATTGATTTGGTGGCCATCTTTCAAGCTATTTTTCCAAGCAGAAATACCCCAAGGATTGACATTTTGCTGCAAAACACAGTTTGCAAAACTATCACTAACATTTCTCTTTATTTCAGTAAGAAAAGCGGACTGGAGACTCATCTTTTCTTATTGAAATAAAGAGAAATGTTGTTTAAACAGGTTTTTGATGAGGATTTTGGAGCAGTATGCTCTGTGTGAACATACCTTAAGGCCATGTGCACACATTGAGTATTTGGGGAGTTTTTTACCCCAGTATTTGTAAGCCAAAACCAGGAGTGGAACGATCATAGAAAAAGAATAATAGAAACATTTGCACCACTTCTGCATTTTTCACCCACTCCTGGTCTTGGCTTACAAATACTGGGGTAAAAAACTGACCAAATACTTAATGTGTGCATGTGGCCTAAAAGTCTCTATACATGGGCCAACAGGCGGCACTAAACGACCGATAATCAGTAAATATTTACCGACTGGCGGGCATTTAATAGCCTGTTTACACAGGAAGATCACACTAAACTATGCGCACTGAACGCTATTGCTCAGTGTACATAGGCTGCCACTGTTCTCGGCAGCACGCGCCCAGTTTACACAGGACAGTGTGCTGCTGAGAACAATGATTTTTACGTATGTGTTTTGCTCATTCATTGGATGATTGGCAGCCTGTTTACACTGCAATCCTAAGGACACTCATTCACGATCCTCCAGTGTAAGTGCACCTTTTAGTGCCTTACTTGATCACAACCAATCAGAGCGGAGTTTCT
This sequence comes from Dendrobates tinctorius, assembly GCF_039654945.1. Lineage (NCBI taxonomy): Eukaryota > Metazoa > Chordata > Amphibia > Anura > Dendrobatidae > Dendrobates > Dendrobates tinctorius. The sequence continues at coordinate 16,579,279 of NW_027361765.1, forward strand.
AGCACTATAATACCAGATCTTGCATTATAGGCAAATATTTATCTGTATTTAAAGATAAACAGATCTAAGCTTTCTTCCAGAAAACCAGGTAGTGACTATTTCCAAGGTCACTTTCACAAGGTCACCTGAATAAGAGGCTGTTTGCTTATTACTCATAGCTGCCTTTAAGTACCTGAGAGCCAATTTATCAAATAGGAAAAAAAAATCTGTGACTCCATGGTTGAAGCACATATACAGCTTCCACTACCGTGTCTCATTTCCTAAAGCCTTCTTTATTCAGATTCTGGGAATTAATGGGACATTTTTGCATATTTGGTGTAGAAGTCTTTTTACTCAGATGAGGAGTATCAGGTCATCGGTAAAAAGAGGTTTATTTATCTGTTGCCCTCTTGCGAAATCCCATTCACATTGTGCAGTTAAAATCAAGTTTTTTTTTAAATATCATATTCTATTAGTGGCATTTTTTTACATACTCAGTTCAAGAAAATCAGTTCAGACATCAGTTTTTCCCATACATGTGCTATCTGGGTTTTTCACGGACAGTGCTCTTACCTATGATAGTCTATGGGGTTGTTCATATGTCCAATTTTTTCCTCAGAGACTTGTTCAATATTGATCCAAGTGTCGTACGAAACTCACCAATGTAAGTTTATGGGTCCTCTAAAAATAAAAAAAATTGGATAGCACCCAGATGGGTGATGTCAATTTTTCCCAGAATGTTTGTTAGAAGGTGGAGAAACCTCCATCACGGGATATGGATAAGGATCTAGGGTGGCTTAGCAATTAGTACATGTCATCCCCGGTGGTCTGTGGTGGTGTAACGTTTAATAGTGCTCACCCTGGTGGTCTATGGTAGTTAAGGGTCTTGTTAGAAACTTAGAAGAGATTTTTGCAACTGTGATTTTTATGTGGTGTATTTCAGGATTCAGCTGTCCTTTAGTTCATCCAGTGCCGGTGCGGACGGCAGCTGTGCGGTTGCCCCTCCTAGACATTCCTTCTTGCATGGTTGTATAATCACAAAACATATTCCTCCATGCTACAATCATTCATAAGTCTGGCTAGATCTGCCCGCTCACATATGTAACCGACCATTGTTACATAACATCCTCATATCCGATGGCTGCAAAGAGTTCAGATCACTAACAAGTTGTAAATGACCCCTATTTATTCGAAGATTTCTTATTCCAACTACCAACATCAAGCGCAGCAAGATAATGAGCTGTGGGACCGAGGAAACCTAAGAAAGGCCGGTCGGGAATGAGAAAGAGACGTTCAGGATGGAGGCATGCCTCAGTACACATCGAATGTGACAACCCTTCCGGGGAAGCCATGGCCCATTCTGTATTCATGCTACAAGGCAAACTCATTTCTGAAAATTGTGTGTACTGTGCTCCAACAACTGAACAAATGAGATGTTGGACATATTTAGAATCCAGATGAGGGCAAATCACTTTATAGCTGATGAAACAAACCTAATTTGTGCGCAAGCAAATACCAACTATACAGCATTAACAGAATCCTTCTCTGTTAATCACGTTTTATCATGCATATCCGATATTTCTGCACCAAGAATACAACCTACCTCTCATCAAACCATAGTGCATACTGGCACAGCATGAGAGAAAGAGAACTGGAGGAAAATACTGAAGGGGTTAGGTCATAATGAGCGCCCCGTCTTAGGCCTCCTCAACACATCCTTGTTCCCAGTAAATGTGATATACAGTGGGTACGGAAAGTATTCAGACCCCTTTAAATTTTTCACTCTTTGTTTCGTTGCAGCCATTTGGTAAATTCAAAAAAGTTCATTTTTTTTTCCTCATTAATGTACACTCTGCACCCCATCTTGACTGGAAAAAAACAGAAATGTAGAAATTTTTGCAACTTTATTAAAAAAGAAAAACTGAAATATCACATGGTCATAAGTATTCAAACCCTTTGCTCAGACACTCATATTTAAGTCACATGCCTTCCATTTCCTTGTGATCATCCTTGAGATGGTTGTACTCCTTCATTGGAGTCTGTGTTTAATTAAACTGATAGGACTTGATTTGTTAAGGCTCACTGTGCATGTCAGACTAAATGAGAATCATGAGGTCAAAGGAACTTGCCCCGGAGCTCAGAGACAGAATTTTGGCAAGGCACAGATCTGGCCAAGGTTACAAAATAATTTCTGCAGTACTCAAGGTTCCTAAGAGCACAGTGGCCTCCATATTCCTTAAATGGAAGACATTTGGGACCACCAGAAGTCTTCCTAGACCTGGCCGTCCAGCCAAACTGAGCAATTGTGGGAGAAGAGCCTTGCTGAGAGAGGTGAAGAAGAACCCCAAGATCACAGTGGCTGAGCTCCACAGATGCAGTAGGGAGATGGGAAAAAGTTCCACAAAGTCAACTATCACTGTAGCCTTCCACCAGTCGGTCTTTTATGGCAGAGTGGCCCGTCGGAAGCCTCTCCTCAGTGCAAGAGATATGAAAGCCCGCATAGAGTTTGCTAAAAAACACATGAAGGACTCCCAGACTATGAGAGATAAGATTCTCTGGTCTGATGAGATGAAGATAGAACTTTTTTGTGATAATTCTAAGCGATATGTGTGGAGAAAATCAGGCACTGCTCATCACCTGCCCAATACAATCCCAACAGTGAAACATGGTGGTTGCAGCATCATGCTATGGGGTGTTTTTCTGCTGCAGGGACAGGACAACTGGTTGCAATTGAAGGAAGCATGAATACGGCCAAGTACAGAGATATCCTGAATGAAAACCTCTTCCAGATTGCTCTGGATCTCAGACTTGGCAGAAGGTTCACCTTCCAACAAGACAATGACCCTAAGCACACAGCTAAAATAACAAAGGAGTGGCTTCAGAACAACTCTGTGACCATTCTTGATTGGCCCAGCCAGAGCCCTGACCTAAACCCATTTGAGCATCTCTGGAGAGACCTGAAAATGGCTGTCCACCAATGTTCACCAACCAACCTGATGGAACTGGAGAGGATCTGCAAGGAAGAATGGCAGAGGATCCCCAAATCCAGGTGTGAAAAACTTGTTGCATCATTCCCAAGAAGACTCATGGCTGTACTAGCTCAAAAGGGTGCTTCTACTCAATACTGAGAAGAGGGTCTGAATACTTATGACCAAGTGATATTTCAGTTTTGTACATTTCTACATTCAAATTTCTACATTTCTATTTTTTTCAGTCAAGATGGGGTGCAGAGTGTACATTAATGAGAAAAAATGAACTTTTTTGAATTTACCAATTGGCTGCAATGATACAAAGGGTGAAAAATGTAAAGGGGTCTGAATACTTTCCGTACCCACTGTAGTTTTCATGGATTCTACCCTTACCCATTCTAACCGATGGGACTGCTCACATGTCCGTTTATTTCCGGCAGCACGGGTAACAAGGGCCAATACTCGTCTATGCATCCATGAAAAACATGTACAGTAGACAAATGGCAACCATGTGCTGTACGTGTTTAACATTTCACAGTATAGGAGAAGCTTAATAATGTAATTTTCTTTTTCCATGCCAGAAAAAACAGTGATGGCACACTTATGGAAAACAATGATGGCACACTTATGGAAAACACTGTTGGCACTGGTACCGGTTTTGCACATTTGTGTTTTCTACACACGTAGGAAGGGACATTAAAGAAAAAAATGATCATAGAGACCAACATGAAGCAATCAGCAGATTTCTAACTCCTGGCAGGAGGCCATTGTGACCAGGGAAAGCTGTGTCCAGGCATGAAATATGGTATAACATGGTCACCGTTTAATACATGGCTGTGCCAGATCTGCTAGAGCGTAAACTACTAGTACACCCCTAGTATGATGTTTGCATGCTCTCTGTGACAAAACAGTATTGTTTATAGCTTCCTTTATAAGGCTCTGTTCACATGTCCAGTGGTTGCTTTTGGATCCGTTCTGGGATCAGAGAAACAGAAACAAAATATTCCAGGGCAAGACCCATTCATTTAATTTGGAATAGAAGTTTCATAAAATGTCTTCCATTTTCCTTGACTGGATTGGAAAAACATAGTTTGCACAAGTTTTTTGTCCAGTCAGAAAAAAAACGGATAAAAATTGGGCTCGTTTGTTTTTTTTACACCGAACTCTATGGGAAACAGATCTTTACAAATGGATAAGTGAACATTTGAACTGTACAGAGCTTACAGTAACTTAAAAGTTATCTAGCAGCTTTAGAAAAGTAAGGTTTCTAGCTCCGGTGCCTACAGAAGCTCCAGCTTATACCTCATGATTGTAGTCTGATTGATTCCATTTCCATCTTCCCTTCACTAATTGGCAATGATTAATTTCTCCATGGGACGGCATGTAGCCCACAGGCCAACAATTAAGCTGGATATGTGTATCTTTAGGTCAATGATTGAAGATATTGATTGCTGGTAACTTGACTTTGGAAAACAGCTCAACTCATGGAATCACACTGCTAATGTACAACGTAAAAGTAAGCTATATCAAAGGCACAAAACCACATATAAAAAGCTCATTCAATGATATGATCCAAGATACACTAGAAACTGTGGACAATCGGAATAAAACCTCTTAAATATACACAGAGATAATTCACGCACTTAGGCCTCATTCAGGCATCCAGTATTCACGGACGTGTTATATCCATGGTTTTTACGAATCAAACACATATCCATTATAGTCTAGGGGGCAGTTCACAAAGCTGAGGCTTTTTTGCAGACGCTGAGTATGCAAAAAATGGAGTATGTCGTCTATGGGATGGACAAGACACTGAATGTAAAAATGGACACACGGACCAAACATGAATGGTAAAAACAGACGAATGGACCAAATACTGAGGAAACTTAGATCCAATATACTGAGGACAATCGCACAATTTTCTTGCATGTATGAAAAATCAAGGACATCTGAGTGAGACATAGCGTAAACTGTCTGGTGTCAGACTGCCCCATAACCCCATACATTTCCTTTCTCTACAAAAATATGGCTTTAATAAATTGGACAGTCATAGCCTAAGGTAAACTGATGTGTGAGCCAGCTGTACTACCAGCTCCCATCTGTGTAAATATAACATACCAGGCCTGTCTGATCTTTAAAAAAATATATTTTTATAACAAAGTGTTCAAAAAGAAAGACATACATGTCTGACCATGTCTAGCTTCTCTTCATGGGGATTCTGAAATGTTATCACTCTCAATGATTATAATCGAGAGCGACAAAAAGTATCAGTGTTCATCTCCTAATATCTGTCAGGATCAGAATGCTTTGTGATGAGCTTACATAGCTGAAGGTAGACCTAATGACAACCATATCAGTGAGAGCCTGGGATGAATTATAAATTGGAAAAAAAAATCAGACCTCAGGCCAGAGAAAAAGGAGATTTTTCTTGGGGTCCTTCTGGACTCAGGACTCCATTCATCTTTTTTCCCCTTAACAGAGACAGATGGAGATCAGAGCAAAAATTCAGTCCTTTCAGAAGAAGGCATGGATATCCCTTGGAAAGGCAATGAAAGTTTTAGATCTAATGACATCTTGTATATCATGCGTTCTGTGGCGTCAATTACACACAAGGGACTTGAAACAGGCAATTTTATCTTCCTTAGACAGACAGCCACACAGTCTGGACAAGACAGTAAGAAGATCAACAGAACTGAAGGAATCCCTGAGTTGGTGGTCGTCTCCAGTGAATCTAGAGAGGAAAACCACAGCTTCTGTCCTCATACGTGAAGGTGACTACTGACGCAGAGGTTGGGGAGCCCAAAGTAGTGACGAGCTTCCACGTGAATCAGGAAATCATTTTGCCCTCCTTCTGCCTGAATTATAAAAATCAGCAGGAGCATTTATTTCACTCCCTGGATGTAAGAACGGTTCTACAGTACATGATCACTACAAAGGATTGGCGAATACATTCTAACTAGTGATGAGACACGTGCTCGGAGAACGTGTTAACGGAGCATGCTCGGGTGTTCTTCAAGTATCTTCGTCGTGCTCGGATAATATTTTCGAATCCCTGTGGCTGCATTTTTGAAGCGGTAGACAGCTGCAACACATGCGGGCATTGCCTAACAAACAGACAAGGCCTGAATGTGTTGCGGTTGTCAACCTCCGCATAACATGCAGCCATATCTACTCGAATATATTTTCCGAACACGCCCAAAATACTCGGATAACACCCGAGCACACTCGCTCATCACTAATTCTAACCTCTTCATTCAATTTGAGGGTAGGAACAGAGGAATGAAGGCTTCAAAATCTACAGTGGCAAGGTGAATCAAATCTGCAATCAGCACAGCCTTCTCTTCAGAGGGAAAAACTCCTCCAGAGAGCATCAGGGCCCATTCCACAAGAGCAAACTCTACTTCATGGGTCGAATGAGCAGGGTCCTCTGTGGACCAGATCTGCAGAGCAGTAACAAGGTCAAGTCTGAACACTTTCTGTAGGCATTATAAGCTTTACATTCTGTCAAACCGACAGACAGCCTTTGGGATGAAAGTCCTCCAAGCAGTTATCCTGCCCTGAATGGCTTATCGGGGTACTCCTCCCGGTAGAGGGACGTCGTGGAAAGGGGGAATTAGTCCAACAGGTAATTGTGTTTCCAGGAGCCCATCATGAGAGCACTCTTTTATTCCCTAACTTGGATTCATTTCTGCTATGTGAGGTAAACGTATGTAGAATGAAGTTGAATAAATAATGTTGCATCCATCCTGGTGCAGTACTTGAAAAGATGAGTGGTAGGTGGTGGTGGAGGAAGGGCTATTTAACCTCTCGTGTGTTCCCATCCCTATCAAGTATAAGGACTACCTCCTGGTGGTGCTGTCATGGACTTCTGGAAATACAGTTCCCAGTAGGACTAGTTCGCCCTTTTTAGGTTGGGAGGAAGCAGGGTTTCCCATTTCAGTTGCTTCAAATTGTAAATAAACAAACGTATTATTATTATTTGTGGTACAGGAAAATACAAAATTTCTTGCTATAATTCCCTACAAAGACTACTGTGACATCAGCTCCTGTCATTTTGCCTTATGTACGGTAATTCTCCTGCAGTATTTCAGAACTTCTATTATATCACCCCATCTCTAAAGATGAGATGACTCTGTTCTGTCCGTCCCAGTAGAAACAGAAAAACTGTCCAGTGAGTTGCATAAAACGCATAAACAGAAAATATTATCTTACAGCGCATATTATCAGTGTAAAAAGCAAAATATGTAAAAAGCAGAATATGTATTTTTTTCTTACATGGATTTTAATCATATGCTTTATATAGACACACAACGCATCCTCAGGCACTTTACAAATTAAGTCGTTCAGACAATTCTAAAATAATCAACATAACCTAAAACCAAAAAGGACAGAGAATGACAGATGCGGATTTTGCAGTCTAGTCTCATCCATGTAAACTATAATTCTGTGCCAAGAGATTTTAACAAGATTTTAACAAGGTCCTAACGTACCTCATGTCATTATTGCCGGTTTCAAAACATACATCTGGCTATGTTATTGATAGACCAATGGCATTACAAAATATACTGAAATGTTACAAGTACACCTTAAAAATCTAAGCAGACATGTCACAAGATTTCACAATATAAAAGGCATACAATGATATATAGATCTTTTAGACCTGCTGAGAATGGTGTACTTACTTTGTAAATCCCTGTCAAAATAGCTTTATAATTCTGATATTGAGATGAGCATTATAGTCTAGCTCTAGTTGGGCTCATAACATAACATACTCATTTTAATATCAGATAGGATAGCTGAAAAAAACCAGCTATTCTGACATTGTTGTTTTTTTTTTTTTTTTTTTTTTTTTATAGTAACTATACCAGCCTCATCAGTATATAGGGGATGACATACATTCGTTTTGCACCGAAAGAAACTAGTGCAAAACGCGTGTTGGGGTGGAGGAGGTCACACCACTCTGAGTCACCAATGCCCTGTCACATGAGGTAATTCATCTTCGGGTTTTTTTATATGTTTTTAGTATCCCTGCCACTTAGGTGCTCTTCTTAGGATTGATATCCTTGGTTTATTTAAATACATCATTGCGGGTTATTAGCAAACATTGAGATATTGAGATTATAGGTATTAAGATATGTTATATGTGGGATTCTATTATATATGATAATGTTATGTTGTGACTATAGGTACCTGTAATTTATTTTCATGATATCCTTCATTAATTGAGATATTGTCTAGTCCTATATTTCACTCGTTGTATAGCCCTGTTGTATATACTATTTATTTTATGGCAATTATACTAATTTTTGGTGACTTTGAATATTTATTGGTGGTTTTATTACCTCCTACTGGACATTTCTGTTATTTAAATCATTTTTTAATATACATCAATAAAAAGTAATTATTTTAATGCTACTGGATCTCTTTTTTCGGCTACTAGATGATATTAGTCCAATGTTGGTGTTTGTGTTTATACTTCATAGACATGCAGAAAAGTAAATGCCCTGGATCAAGCATCCACATAGGCCTCAAATAATTACGGTACTATATTATCAATATATAAGATTCTATACAGTTGTGTGAAAAAGTGTTTGCCCGCTTCCTTATTTCCTATTATTTTGCATGTCTAATACTGTATCACACTTAAATGTTTCACCAAAAAAATGTAAATATTAGACAAAGATAACACAAGTAAAGACAAAATGCAATTTTTAAATGAAGGTTTTTATTATTAAGGAAAAAAGAAATCCACATCTACAGGACCCTGTGTGAAAAAGTGATTACCCCCTAAACCTAATAACTGGTTGGGCCACACTTACAGCGCTCTGGAGGGATTTTGGCCAATTCATCTTTGCAGAATTGTTGTAAATCAGCTACATTGGAGGGTTTCCCTGCATGAATCACCTTTTTAAGGTCATACCACCGCATCTCAATCGGATTAAGGTCAGGACTTTGACTAGTCCACTCCAAAGTCTTAATTTTGTTTTTTTTAACTCATTCAGAGGTGGACTTGCTAGAGTGTTTTGGATCATTGTCCTTCTGCATAACCCAAGTGCACTTCAGCTTGAGGTAATGAACAGATGGCCGGCTATTCTCTTATGGCTAGGGAATTTGAGCTCAGCTTCCAAAAGTTGTGATAAACCACAGTTAATTTATGTTTTGGGGGGTGGGGGCAATCACTTTTTCATGCAGTGCACTGTAGGTTTGGATTTCTTTTTCCCTTAATAATAAAAAAAAACTTAATTTAAAAAACTGGATTTTGTGCTTACTTGCGTTATCTTGTGTTAATATTTAAATTGTTTTAGTGATATGAAACAAATATGTAAAAGAATCGGAAATTAGGAAGTGGGCAAACACTTTCACACAACTGTATATATTAATATTATATTATGTAACAGTTTTCTGGCATAAACCTACTTAAAATGTCAAAAATGTTTGCTTGTGACTGCATAAAATTTTTGCGACTTTTGGCTCTTTTAAGCCAGTACTAATCAGGTTTGCCAATTTTTTAAAACTGGGCGGAGCTTAGTCGAGAGGGAGCATTGCCAATGTCCTTGCAGTGGTTCATGGCAGCCAAAATATGCGCCAAATTAATTAAAAGGAACACGCCTCTTAATTTATTTGGTGCATCTTACTTTAGCACATTATTTCTCAAGAGTAGAGTTCAAAAAGATGAACCTGGGCCACAATGTTTACTTGACTATGTAACATAGAATCTACAATGTGTCACACTTGATAAAATTAAACATAACATTTTTATTAGAAGCATCTAAAAAATTATATAAGAGAAAGAAATAAGAGAAATACATCACGCACACGTGCATAGCAATTTAGAAGCATAATCACGAAAAGGTTTAAATACATACAAATCTGCCATAAAGTATTTTATATAGCACAAGCTTTACATAAACTTTCAACATTTCAGTACCATATTAGAAAAGTACAAAGCAGATAATAAAATAGAAAATCAATAAATATACAACCTCTAAATGGATGGCTGTACCCTGGCGCGTTTCGCCATATGCTTTGTCAAGGGGATAGCTCATTCTGATCAGGAGCCTCTATAGAAAATCACCTTGACTAATAATAATCAGCAATTCTCATGTGGTTATTGTTTGTTCACATTACTATGTAACAATCAAGTAAGTATGCTAAAGCCCAAGCACTTGTTTTACAGCAGGTGTCTTCAGTAAGTCAGTTTTTTCTTTTTGTCTATTTCTTTGTGTAATATTTAATATTGTATAGCAAGCAAACAGTGGTTCTTTAGTCACCCAGTGTGAACCCAGCCTCATCAAAACCAATTTCATGGAGAATTATTCAGAAAGGAAACAATCCCAGAAAAATACTAAATCCCAGAATCTGGAACGCAGTACAATTGGCTATTTTTTCTCAATTTAGACTTATTACAGACTACTTGTTATACAACAACAGGTGGAGTAGCCATGGAGGGCTGGTAGACCACAGCACGTCTCTATTCATTTTATTCCAAAAACAAATCTTAATCCATGTTTTTATGGTAACAACAAAAAAATAATAATTTTGGATTCTTCAAAACGACACTTACAAAACAGTAGAGAAATGACCAGTGCTGGAATTCACCTGCTGTCTACTGTACTTATTTATTATGGTTGCTTATATAGCGCCATCATATTCCGCAGTGTTTTACGTACATTGTCATCACTGTCCCCATTGGGACTCACATACTTATTTTCCTATCAGTATGTCTTTGGCATTCTCACCTATCATCTATGGCACAACGTCCAATGTCATTACTGTAAAGCTCTCTTGGCAGTAAAAATGCTGCGTTCAAAACCATTTTGTTGCGTTTTGCAGCATTATTTGGTGTGTTTTTGCTGTGTGTTTTTGGTGTGAACTGTCTACAGTGCATATTTAATTAAGTTAGTTTTAGTCCCCAAAAATGCTGCAAAACCGCAGCTGCTTGCACTTTCTCTCTGCTTTCTATGGGTGAAAAAACACGGCAAAAACACTAAAAGAAGTGACATGCTGCAGATTTTAACGACACTGCAATGCTCAAATTAAGTCTGGAAAGAAAAAAAAAACGAGCGCATGCACCAGATTTCTGGAATCTCATAGCCTTTGTTGGCACTGTAAAATGCAGCTGAAAATTTGCATAAAAAAGCCGCGTGTGAACATAGCCTAACTGCTTGCTCGATGTATCCATAGTGTTGTAAGATGCATGCATTTGGGAGTGGTGGCGAGGTCGCATGTTCTATCTCATGTAGCTGTGTCCACCACGTATACCTGTACTGACTTTCTATACACAAATATATCATGGAAAGTCATCCGTGCCTTCCTGTCATTCTTGCTCTTCAGGTTATTACTGTAGTTATAAGGTCACATTGTGTGTTCGGAAAGGTCTATGCGTGTGTAAGTTCTCCTTCCTGAGATTCCCTGTAAATCTGTGACATTGTTGACAGTTTTGCAATTACTAAGGTATTTTTCGCAAAGGTAAGAATTTCTAAGAAAAGATAGAAAAATATTCAGAATTGAGAGTCCTCAGTGGGTGATACCTTTTAATGGCTAACTGAAAAGATGGTAACACATTGCAAGCTTTATGGAACACCAGAATGTACCGCATCTTTATGGAACACCAGAATGTACCGCATCTTTATGGAACACCAGAATGTACCGCATCTTTATGGAACACCACAAAGTACCGCATCTTTATGGAACACCAGAATGTAGCGCATTTTTATGGAACACCACAATGTACCGCATCTTTATGGAACACCAGAATGTAGCGCATTTTTATGGAACACCACAATGTACCGCATCTTTACGGAACTTTTTCCATCTACTGGCTAACACAGTACAAAGATATATATATCTTTCCTGTAAGAAAACTAGTGAGAGGCTGACGAGTGTCAGACGCATAATAGGGAGCTGCCATTTAATATAGTGATCAGAAGTCTACAGTGTAGTAGACGTGAAATATAATGAAAAAACAAGTGTACTTACAGGAACAGGCTTCACTGCTGATTGAGGAGCCGCAGGACGGGGAAGCAAGTCTCGTTTCCCTTTCATCATGCTGGCTGTTTCTGTGCTAAGTGAGTGCAATATGTCCGCCTCATCCCTCACATCCTTGTGAGACTGGAGCACACAGAGATTGCATACCACAGAGGTTAAAAAAGAGGAGTGCGTTGAATGTTAAAACAAATCTTTAAAGCCAGTAAGCAAGGAACGCAGAAAACTCCAGCCAAAAAGGAGGTGAACTTATTGTTGTGCTGCGCACCAGTGGGATATCCTCTCTTTTATGTGTAAGAATGATGATTACAGACAATGCTCAGAAACCGCAGGTCGCTGACCCCATCTCAGGAGCTCACAGATGTGGCTGAAGCATAGGGGACGTTCCCAGCATATCCCCCAAAAAATACTTTTATTATACTCATGGTCTTTTTTGTTCCCGCCAATACTACTGCACGTTAGAGATTTGCTTGCTGCACTCAGAGAAAGACGACAATATTGGTACAGCACAACGGATAAATAATAGTAATGATTTGTCAGATATAATAGAAGCATATTTCTTAAATGATCTATCATTTTAGATACTGTTCACAATATACAATTGTAGTTGAGACTGTTATTTGCAATACTTTTATTCTTGGAGAAAGGCAAGTTAAAGGGGCATTCCTATTTTACAAAGCTATAACATGTGACTAGAATATTACAATTGCACTCCAATATTATGGAGTAGGGCTCCACTGCATACATCAATGTCTGAATAAGTCAATGTCTGTAAATTATAAAATCTCTTGCAATATAGAATTTAAATCGACCCTCCAGTCTGCGACTGAAAAGTGAGTATAAAGTTCTCATGTACCAGGGGCCCTCCTTTTGCCTCTCGCTTTGACATGGGGAGCGCATTTGTAAGTCTAAAACACATCTTTCCTATCTTAACTATGCTGTGGAATAGAATAAGCATGAGTGCTGTGGTTTACATTTACCACTGCACTCCCCATTCCATACAAATAAACTACAGGGTGGGCCATTTATAAAGTTGGATCCAAAATGGCCGACTTCAAAATGGCCGCCATGGTCACCACCCATCTTGAAAAGTTTTCCACCTCCCATATACGGATGTTCCACCAACAGGAAGTTGATATCACCAACCATTTCCATTTTATTTAGGTTTATCCATATAAATGGCCCACCCTGTATTAAAGCATTGTAAAGCCTATAACATTTTTTTAAAAAATACAAAAAATTGCATGCTATTAAAACTTTGTTCCTGAGCTGCTATATGTGGTAATATGACCTCCAGCTCCTCACTTCCGGCTACAGTCTGTTCAAAGCACAGAGTATAAAGATTTCCTGTCTATATATAAAAAGGAATGCAGCCAGTCAGTCAAGCACAGCTCTGATTGCAGAAGGGCAGGACTCAGCCTACTGTGAATTGGGATGTGTAAGGGGAGGGAGAGCGGAAGTGCCAGATGCAGACTCCGGAAAGAACAACTAATTGTCTAACTTTGACCAGAGGGAATGGTGCTGACACTGCTGAGCATTCCATAATGCTAGACTACATAACAATAACTGAATATATTATAAGACTCAATACCCCATACAGTACACTGAGCCTGCGTGGGAGTAGTGACATTAACATTAATAAATGCAGTAGAATCTCTAGATAATACATAGCATGTGGCATGCTTGGAAGGAGAAACTGTGTGTGCAATGATCCATTTTTATCCATCTTGAGACTGTATAGAAGTCTCAGGATGGTGCTTTATAGGTGTAGTGGGCATCGTGTGTGAGTTGTGGGACAGATACAGTTCTGCCTCTTAGGAAATATAGTCTGGAAGCACAGAAGGAGATCTAGCAGGAAGTTCAGGATGTAAACAGTAACAAGCTACCGGAATAGCTGCAGAGGGTTAAAGGGGAGTCGGAAAGAAAAAAAACATTTGGCGATTCTATACAGGGATCTTTTGTGCCCAGAAAACTCCTTAAAAAGGGAACCTGCCACTAAGGAAACCTCCTTTTAATTAGTCTGTTTGTTACAAGCTCTAACGTTATCTGCAGACCGGATATAACTTCAAGAGAAATGTGCTGTCTTCCAGGTGCAAAAATTAAAGATGTGTCTGACAGGATATCAGGACTCTTCAGACCTACAGATGACTACCCATTCCTGCTACTACATGTGGGGACAAATGACACCGCAAGAAACGACCTGGAAACCATCTGCAGAGACTTTGAAGACTTAGGCAAGAAAGTGAAAGAACTGGGAGCGCAGGTGGTCTTCTCTTCCATCCTCCCAGTGGATGACCATGGAACAAGGAGGTGGAATAAGATTCTGCAGGTGAACAACTGGCTACGTCGATGGTGCCGTCAGCAACGATTTGGATTTCTGGATCACGGAGTGAACTACTTATACGATGGACTACTTGCTAGAGATGGGGTGCACCTTACGAAGACTGGAAAGCATGTATTTGGAAGTCGCCTTGCTACACTTGTAAGGAGAGCTTTAAACTAGAACAACATGGGAAGGGAAGCAAAAGACCAGAAAAAGCCTTACACCTGACAAATGCTATTGAGAACTCTGCTATTAGAAGTGTAAAGGAAGAAGAAAGACGAAAGAATCTAATTAATAAAAATATTGGAGAAAGAGAAACCAATCACAAACTAAAATGTTTCTATACTAATGCACAAAGCATGGGCAACAAACAAGGAGAATTGGAACTACTAACACAGGAAAAGAAATATGATGTCATTGGAATCACTGAAACTTGGTGGGACAATACACATGATTGGAATACAAGACTAGAAGGATACAACTTATTTGCAAGAAACAGACTTGATAAACGAGGAGGGGGTGTCGCATTGTATGTTAGAAACGCGTATATCTGCACAGAGATTGAAGCTTCAGAGACTGGGAGTTCTGTGGAAACTGTTTGGGTAAGAATACAAGGACAGAACAATGGAAAGGACACCATTGTAGGCATTTACTACAGGCCGCCTGTGCAAGCTGAAGATATGGATGAACTCTTTATGCATCAAATGGCCAAGTTCTCCAAAAAATATGACATAGTTGTCATGGGAGATTTCAACTATCCAGACATTTGTTGGGAATCTCTCTCAGGCAAAACTAACAGGTCAAGGAAATTCTTATCCTCTCTTGCTGACAACTTTATCTTCCAAAAGGTAAGGGAGAAAACAAGGGGAACTGCTACCTTGGATCTAATCCTTATAAACAGGGAGGAAATGGTTGAGGAGGTAAAAGTGGCTGGGACCCTAGGAGGTAGCGACCATGCTATTTTAGAATTTTGGATAACTAGAGGCGGAAGACCTGTGAAGACTCAGACGTCAAGGTTAGATTTCAGAAAGGCAGATTTTAAGGGATTCAGAAAGAGAATTCGAAGGATCCAATGGCTGGATATCCTTAAAGACAAAAATGTCCAGGAAGGATGGGAAATCTTGAAAAATGAAATTCTCAAAGCACAGTTGTTAACAATTCCGAAAAGAGGGAAGAATAGGAAGCATTTAAGGAAACCAGGATGGATGAACACAGAACTTAAGCACATGCTAAAAAGGAAGAAAAAAATGTTTATAAAATGGAAAGAGGGAGGCATATCTAAAGAAGAATATAATGCTGTCTGCAGAACCTGCAGGGCACAAATCAGATTAGCTAAAGCTGACAATGAATTGAGGCTTGCAAGAGATGTCAAAAGCAATAATAAAGGATTTTGGGGATATGTCAAAAGTAAAAGAAAAGTCAAAGATGCTATAGGATTTTTACAGGATGAAAATGATGAAATGGTAAGACAGGATGTTGAGAAGGCTGAACTTTTAAATTCCTATTTTGCATCTGTTTTCTCTCAGAAAGGAAATGTAACATCAACTGTTATTCACTGTCCTATTAAGGGAATAGAAGAATCCAGGATATCTATAAACAGAAAGATAGTGAGGAAACACTTAGCTAACCTAAATGAATTCAAGTCTCCAGGTCCAGATGAATTACACCCCAGAGTACTGAAGGAGATAGCAGAAGAAATTTTTGAACCCCTCTCCATAATCTTTGAAAATTCTTGGAGAACAGGAGAAGTGCCAGAAGACTGGAGAAGAGCAAATGTTGTTCCTATCTTCAAAAAGGGGAAGAAGGTGGACCCAGGCAACTATAGGCCAGTGAGTCTGACTTCTATACCAGGAAAGATCTTTGAACAAATTATTAAACAACATGTATGTCAATACCTGGATAAGAATGAAGTGATTAAACAGAGTCAGCATGGGTTTGTAACTAATAAGTCATGTCAGACTAACTTAATTTCCTTCTATGACGGTATCACTGATTGGG
Organism: Dendrobates tinctorius; assembly: GCF_039654945.1. Lineage (NCBI taxonomy): Eukaryota > Metazoa > Chordata > Amphibia > Anura > Dendrobatidae > Dendrobates > Dendrobates tinctorius. The sequence continues at coordinate 16,595,533 of NW_027361765.1, forward strand.
TGGATCAAGGAAATGCTGTAGATATAGTATATCTTGACTTCAGCAAAGCATTTGACAAAGTCTCTCATACAATCCTTATTGAAAAAATGACTAAGTATGGAATGGACAAGGCAACTGTTAGGTGGATTCATAACTGGCTTAGTGATCGGACCCAAAGAGTGGTCGTAAATGGCTGCACATCCAGTTGGAAGAATGTCTCAAGTGGGGTACCACAGGGCTCTGTCCTGGGCCCTGTATTGTTCAACATCTTTATCAACGATTTAGATGAAGGAATTGAGGGTAAACTGATTAAATTTGCTGATGACACAAAGCTAGGAGGGATAGCTAATACTAGAGAAGAGAGAGAGAGGATTCAAAAAGATTTAAATAAACTGGAGAAGTGGGCAGCAACTAACAGAATGGTTTTTAACAGGGAGAAATGCAAAGTACTACATCTGGGCAATAAAAATGAAAAAAGCATATATAGAATGGGAGGAATAGGGCTAAGTGACAGCACATGTGAAAAAGACTTGGGTATACTAATAGATCACAGACTGAATATGAGTCAACAGTGTGATGCAGCAGCAAAAAAGGCAAATGCAATTCTAGGATGTATTAACAGAAGCATACAGTCTAGATCACGTGAAGTCATTATTTCCCTCTACTCCTCTTTGGTCAGACCTCATCTGGAATATTGTGTCCAGTTTTGGGCACCACATTTTAAAAAAGACATCAACAAACTGGAGCAAGTTCAGAAAAGAGCGACCAGAATGGTGACCGGTCTGCAAACCCTGTCTTATGAGGAAAGGTTGCAGGATTTGGGAATGTTTAGTTTGCAAAAGAGAAGACTGCGAGGAGACTTAATAGCTGTCTACAAATATCTAAAGGGCTGTCACATTGTAGAAGGATCAACTTTATTCTCATTTGCACAAGGAAACACTAGAAGCAATGGGATGAAACTGAATGGGAGGAGACACAGATTAGATATCAGAAAAAACTTTTTGACAGTTAGAGTGATCAATGAGTGGAACAGGCTGCCACGAGAAGTGGTGAGTTCTCCTTCAATGGAAGTCTTCAAACAGAGGCTGGACAGACATCTGTCTGGGATGATTTAGCGAATCCTGCTTTGAGCAGGGGGTTGGACCAGATGGCCCAGGAGGTCCCTTCCAACTCTACGATTCTATGATTCTATCTCAGCTACTGCTATTTAATTTAAGTGCTTTGTTTAAGCAAACTACTGTGCCTCTCAGCTCGATTGGCCAAGTTCTAGCATGTGACAGCATCCTCCGTATCCTCAGCACGTTGTGTTCAGATCAGTTCACAAGGTTCAGAGAACAACTGTCTAACAGAAAAAAACACTAAAACTAGGAATTATAGTAAACAAAAGTTGAACTCCCACATTTCATCATGGTTTCCTGCAAGTTCATGAAGCTACCAGTCTTGTAGAAAACCCGCAGCGAATACTAGTGCTAATTTTCAAATTGCAACATGGGGCAAAAATAAATAAAAGGAAAAAAGATTAAGGGAGAAATTGCCAGGATCCTTTTACATATTGTGATGCAGTGACCACTGTGACAGCTAGGGGGCGCTGTCTGGGTCATGCACACAGGCATCTCCATTATTGTGATGGAGAAAGGATGGTAAATGACTGTTATGTATCCCAGGGTGGGTGGCCCTGGGATGGAAGCTGAAATATGTGGTAATCAGCAGAGGTAATGCTGAGTGTTTGTTACTATGTATCAGGGAAGGCTTTCAGGGGGCTTGGTGAGATGGGCGGGACCAGTCACCTACAAACCCACCCAGGGGCATATGTCTGAATGCCCATAGTAAAAGCTGTATATGTGTGTGAATGGCTGGGTGTTTGAATAGGACCTGTGATGAGGTCGTAGCCATGTGATCCGGTGGGCGTGGCTACGGACCATATAAGGTGACCAGGGTAGGTCACATGGGGGAAGAGTGCCTGGATCTGATTGGTCCAGGTGGAAGGTCCTGGAAGGCCACGTGTGAGAGCAGAGTCTGTGACAGACTGCGTTTGGGAGCCACTGTCCGGCTGTGGTTCTGGAACCGTGAGGCGGCCTAGTGAATAAGGCACTGTCTGGAACGGTGAGCCCAGTGCGGCCGCTTCCCTGAGAGAAAGGATTAACCGAGAGTCGGCATCTGGAGCAGGAGCTCCTAAGAGGTAACCCCAGACAGGAGTAATTAACTGTAAGAATTCAGAAGCCTGTTTGCTGGACAAAGCACAGCCTGTGTGAACACAGGGCTAAGGGAGCGGATCTCCACTATGAACATTCGTTTGGTCTGCTGTAAGACTGTTATCGTTTCTTCATGCTGCTATGGTTTATGCCGTGTACAATAAACCGAATGGACTATGTTATGTGAAAAGCCTGTGCCGGACCTGGTTTATTTTTATTGGAGTGTCCCCCAATACACTCAGTGAGCGCTACCTTACAATATATACAGTATATCATATATATATATATATATATATATATATATATATATATATATTTATTATATCTATGTTCAATACTCCATTTCAGGGGTCTATACTGTTGCCTGATAACCATTCATTGGCTATGAAACTGGCCCTAGATTATGTGAAAGCATTTGTGCTTTAGGGTTCTGGAAAAACAAAATGAATGGCATAAGTGCATTTTCAGGGTGCTATAAAAATATCAGTAATGGGAAATATATACCTCGATATACACACATATTAATTCTTATTTGTTGACTGCTCATAGAAATCTTTACCTTCATTTATGACTCAGCTTCTCCTCGTATCATGGTCGTAAACTAATAAATGGTCATTTAAATTCTGCTTAGATTTCTAGCACCAGCCATGGTTATTTATGCCATAAATAATAATTAATTCCATAAATAATTTTCGAAATTCATGATAAATAATAACCACGGAGAACAGTTGTGAACCAGGCAAAACATAAATCTGCTCCACTGCAAGTACATTCCAGGCTTAACTCACTTCCAGTAAATCCATTTTTGATTAATATCGCCTCTACCTTTTCCAGTTAACTAACTCGCATCCTGCGCTTTGCTGAGCTGTGTGTTCTCTGTCAGCTGGCAAAGTGAAGTCTCAAAAACAATGTAGGTCATTTCATAAAGATGTTTTGTGATTTACTACACACCAGAACCCGGGGATATTGAAGCGCTCAGGTCCTGGAGGTCAATACACACACTTCACCTTATAAACTTTGCTATAAATTCCCCTTCATAATTGACAATTTACACACAACCATGGGAATCAGGCAATTTTGGCATTCCCATTCTCCAAGTCTATAGGAAACATGTAAAAAGGTTGTTCAAAAATCTATGGAAAACAATATGTCATGAATCATTTCCGGAAAGGTTCAATAAATGGATGTATCCCACTCGTATAGATTTATTAGACTGACCTTGAGGCATAAAACCTTCTACTTTACACCAGGAATCAATATGGATAAAGCTCGTAAAGGAACATGGGGTGAGAAGGTGATCTTATATGGGACCTGAATTACTTACATGTCAAATGATATATGAGAGGTGGCGATAGATTTGGTGCTGTAGTGATAAATTCCATTTGTGGCTGCAGATATGTAGTCACTGATCAGATCACTTTAATTTACTAAAGTGTTAACAGCTATTTTGATATACACATGTTTTACCTTCAGACTATTCAGCATGTGGACAGTATTTATTTCAGTTAGATCCTAGTTCTTTAGATGCCTTAAAACGACAAATGTCTGGTGCACAAATAACATTGTGTCCAAGACAAAGAACTGTATCTAAGGAAACATAGATGAACAGTAACACCTAACGGTAAATACAGACCTGAAAACACCCAAGGCCGGCCATATATATTAGATGGCTATTGACCAAAGGACGCTTTGTCCAAGCGTTTGGCCGACATTCATATCAGCCAACACTTGCATACACAGGAGCACACGCTTTCGTTCTGTATGGCAGAGTCGCCAACTGGCATGTTGGCCGGAAACTTCTTGGGGAAAACAATGCAATTGGCAGTCCAAAATCAGATCTGGGCGCTTCATTTGTCTCCAAGCATCAGTCGGACGGCACCCTAAGGGTGTGTGCACACGCTGGGGATTGTCCTGCGGAATTTTCCGCACGGATTTGTCTGCGGTTTAGCCTGCAGTTTGACACCTGCCATAGAGCAGGTGCCAAACCGCAGCGGAATCCGCACAAAGAATTGACATGCTGGTTTTTGAAACCACAGCAAATCCGTGCGGAAAAATCTGCACCGTCTGCACTGCGGTTTTAATTTTTGATTGATTATAATGGTACTGTACACCGCAGCAGAAACTACAGGACCAAAACCACTGCGGATCCGCAGCGTGTGCACACACCCTAATAAACATACGACCATCAGGTGAATCCATAAATATCAGCAGAGTCAGCTGACATCCATCCAGTGTTAATGAGGGCCATAAGATTACAGTTAAGCATACAAACTATCAAAATTTTTTAAAATAATTAAGAATAATCCAAGATATGAAGCAAAATTTATGTAAAGCATATACGGTATATGCACTGTTCATATATTCTAGCCCTCAAGGAATAAGCATCTGATGGCTCACCAACTGAAAAAAAAAAAAAAATGGGAACGTATCCCTCATACACAGCGTTCCAAATTATTATGCAAAATGCAATTTTTCTCTTCTCTGATTTTCCTAAATGGTTGACACAAATTATTCAGTACAATGCTCAAATCATCAACATTAGAGCATAAATTACATATTATTGCACAAACCTCCCAATGATAACAGTATATAATTTTTTCAAAACAAAAAGAAAAAAATCAAAAGGCGCTGTTCCAAATTTGTATGCTCAATAGAGTTTACGAACATTTTACAGGTTAAGAACTGAAAATGGTCATTTGTTGAATTTGCAGCATTTTAGAGATCACATTTACTGAAATCAACAGTTTTTTTTTAATCAAAGACATCTGAACAGGACAAGTTATATTTTAACATAGGACCCCTTCTTAGATACCACCTTCACAATTCTTGCATCCACTGAGTTTTTGGATATTTTCTGTTTGAATTTCTTTGCAGGATGTCAGAATATCCTCAGAGAGCTGCTGTTTTGAAGTGAACTGCCTCTCACCCTCATAGGTCTTTTTCTTGAGGACACTCCAAAGGTTCTCAGTAAGGTTGTGGCCACGCCATGCATTTCTTTCCTTTTATGCCATAGCAGCCAAAGACTCAGAGGTATTCTTTGCAGCATGAGATGGTGCTTTGACATGCATGAAGATTTTGTACCATGGAAGAAAGTCGTCAGTCTAAAACGCTATACACTTTGCCGAGGGCCTACCAGCTCTCTCCCCATGATCCTGACCCCAAAAGTCACTCTGCCACCTCCTTGCTGACACAGCAGCCTTGGGACATCCACCTGGACCATCCATGGTTGCACGGTACTCATCAGTAAACAAGACTATTTAAAAATTAGTGTTCATGTATGCCTGGGTTCACTAAAACCATTTCTGCTTGTGATCACTGTTTAGAGGTGGCTGAGTAGTAGCTTTATTCACAATTGCAAGCCTTTGGAGTATCCTACACCTTGATGTTTTAGGGACTCAGAGGCACTAGCATTTCAAATACCTGTTTGTTGTTTTGTAAAGGTATTTTAGCCACTGTTCTCTTAATCCAATCAATTTGTCTAGCAGAAACCTTTCTTATCATGCCTTTATCTGCACAAACCCATCTGTGCTCTGTATCAGCCACAAATCTCTTTGCAGTACGATGATCATGCTTAAAGGGAACCTGTCAACCCCTGGGATTTATATAACCTATTAATATGGGAATACAGGTGATATATATTCCTACCGGTATGCCTCATATTAGCGGTCTTGTTGTTGAGAAAACTTATTTTATTTCTTTATGCTAATGATTTTTTCCAGGCTTCAGGAACAAACTCCATCACTTCTACCCCAAAATGGTATTAATAAAAAAAGTCAGCTCAGGGTGCAAAAAATAAGCCCTCACCCAACCCCAGATCACAAAAAATGGAGACATTATTAATCTTGGAAAATGGCGACATTTTTTTTTTTCCTTACAAATGTCAGATCTGGTTTTCACCACATATTTTTCGGACAGCAAGACACAATATTTTCCCCCAAAATTTGGGAGGAAAATGGATGGGGTATTTTATAGTCCGAATGCAGCTTACCTAGAGGGTTGCCGCGGTGATAGAGCAGGGTCTCTTCCTCAGGGAATCATATTGCCAGGTCATTTTTGGCATTTAGTTAACATGGTAAATAAAAAAAAAAAAACAAAAAATAATAGTGGAATTGCACTTTTATACATCTTGATAACTAAGGGAGCTTACACCACTCCCTATATCCCGATAACCAAGGGGTTTACTCCACCCTTTACATCCCGATAACCAAGGGAGCTTACACTACCTCCTACATCCTGATAATATAGGGGCTTACACCACCTCCTACATCCCGATAACCAAGTGGGTTTACACCATCCCCTACATTCTGATAAACAAGGAGGCTTACAACACCCCCTACATTCTGATAACCAAGGGGTTTTCACCACTTTCTACATCCCGATAACCAAGGGAGTTTGCACCAACTCCTATATCCTGATAAACAAGGGAGCTTACACAACCCCCTATATCCCGATAATCAAGGGGGCTTACACCAACCCCTACACCCCGATAACCAAGGGGGCTTATACCACCTCCTACATCCCGATAACAAAGGGGGCTTACACCACCTCCAACATCTCGATAACCAAGGGGGCTTACACCACCCTCTATATCCTGATCATCAAGGGAGCTTACACCACCCCCCACATCCCGATATCCAAGGGGGCTTACACCACGCCTTTTCCCGATAACCAAGGGGGCTTACACCACCTCCTACATCCCGATAACCAACAGGGCTTACACCACCCCCTATATCCTGATAATCAAGGGAGCTTACACCACCTGCAACAATCCTGATAACCAAGGGAGCTTAATCCAACCCCTACATCCCGATAACCAAGGGGGCTTATACCACCTCCTACATCCCAATAAGAAAGGGGGCTTACACCACCTCCTATATCCCAATAACAAATGGGGCTTACACCACCTCTTACATTCTGATAACCAAGGGGCTAGCATCACCTTTTATACCCCGATAACCAAGGGGGCTTACACCACCCCCAACATTACGATAATCAAGGTGGCTTACACCACCTACTACACCCCAATAATCAAGAGGGCTTACACCACCTCCTACATCCTGATAACCAAGGGGGCTTACACCACCTCCTACATCCTGATAACCAAGGGGGCTTACACCACCTTCTATATCCTGATAACCAAGGGGACTTACACCACCTCCTACATCCCGATAACCAAGGGAGCTTACACCAACTCCTATATCCTGATAACCAAGGGGGCTTGCACAACTCCTTATATCCTGATAATCAAGGGGGCTTACACCACCCCCAACACCCTGATAACCAAGAGCTTACACCAACCGCTACATCCCGATAACCAAGGGGGCTTATACCACCTCCAACATCCCGATAACAAAGGGGGATTACACCACCTCTTATATCCCAATAACCAAGGGGGCTTACACCACCCTCTATATCCTGATCAAGGGAGCTTACACCACCCCCAACATCATGATAACCAACGGAACTTACACCAACACCTATATCCCGATAACCAAAGGGGCTTACACCACCTCCTACATCCTGATAACCAAAGGGGCTTACACCACCTCGTATATCCCGATAACCAAGGGGGCTTACTGTCAGAGACACCGCACTGAACTTGCTCACTGAGCCAGTGCGCGTGCCCTGAGTAAAGCGAAAGTGTGCTCAAAGATACCTGTGGGGCGGGCAGCAACCGAATAGATGTGTACTTCAGAGCCGCAGGACCTGAAGCACGTGACTGCTAGGGGCGTGGCCTAAACTTCACAGAGCTAGGAGCTGCAAGACAATTCCTAGCAGAGTAACTGCGAGACAAAGTTACCAAGGGGCATAGACAGGGAGAATAGTCAGGACGTAGCCAATGAGTCATACACAGAGATAGCTGCAGGGTACAAGAGGGGCGAGCAGAGAGTAGTCAGATCACAGGCAATGAGTCATACACAGATAATAACGCAGTACAAAATCAACAGGCAAACTCCCAACGGGAAACAGAATCGGGTCAGAACCATATAAACAAGCTATAGCAATATACAGGCACACGGGGGTCAGCACACTAGGCCAAAGGCAAAAGTATAACTGGCAGGAATTGAAGCTACCCAGAGGTTTATGAAGCTCTCCCAGAACCAGAAAGAGGCCACAATCATTAACCCCAAGTGTGCAGGTCAAAACCTGCACAGAGCTCCAGACATTAACCCCCGGTGTGCAGCTCAAAAACCTGCACTGGAATCATGACAGTACCCCCCTCTCAACGGGGGGCCTCTGGACCCCCAGGCTTCCCCGGGTACTTGGCATGGAACGCCTGAACCAGGCGATCTGCATGTACCCAACGAGCAGGGACCCATGAGCGCTCTTCTGGTCCATATCCCTTCCAGTGGACCAGGTACTGCAAAGAGCGGCGCACCCGCCGAGAGTCCACAATATGTCCGACCTCATACTCCAATTGACCCTCCACCAGCACTGGAGGAACAAGTCTCAGAGTTCTCTTTGACAGATCCTGCTGGTTTCAACAGAGACTTATGGAACACATTAGATATTTTTAAGGAGGCGGGGAGACGCAACCTATATGCCACAGGGTTGACTATCTCCATAATCTCGTACGGACCAATGAACTTTGGTCCCAACTTAACTGATGGTACCTTTAAGTTGATGTTACGCGTGGAGAGCCAAACCTTCTCTCCCACATGAAACATGTCTCCCGAGGCTCTCTTTATGTCCGCAAAATATTTGTATCTCCCCTGGGCCCGAGAGATATTACGCCGGACTTCAGCCCAGAGGTTTTTTAACCGCTGAACGGACCCCTCTGCTCCTGGACAACCGGAATCCACCCGAGAAAACTCCCCAAAATGCGGATTAAAGCCGTAGTTAATCAGGAATGGGGACATGTTGGTGGACTGACTCACCCGGTTGTTAAAAGCGAATTCAGCCAACGGTAACGCATCACACCAATCCTCCTGTCTGGCGGAGGTCAGACACCTGAGAATTTGTTCCAGGGATTGGTGCGTTCGGTCTGACCATTGCTCTCCGGGTGATATGCCGACGAGAAGGAGAGTGAGATGCCCAATTTCATACAGAACGCCCTCCAACTTGGAGAACCATTGGGCCCCAGCTAACTGGTTACATAAGTCTGGGATGAGGGGAAGCGGGTAAGAGTTCCTAACCGTTATCTTGTTCAGTTCCCGAAAGTCGAGGCACGGCTGCAAACCACCATCTTTTTTCTTCACAAAGAAGAACCCTGCTGCCACAGGTGACACAGAAGGCCTGATATGCCCTTTGCGGAGACTCTCAGCTATGTACTCCTTCATGGCTTGGCGCTCAGGCCCAGACAAATTGAACAATCGAGCCTTAGGCAACTTGGCTCCGGGTACTAAATCAATGGCACAATCATAGGGTCTATGTGGTGGCAGCGCCTCAGCCTCACTTTCGGAAAAAATGTCTTCGAAATCTTTCAGGTACTCCGGAATACCTTCCAGATCGACAGACGACACAGACACTGATTTAACAGCGTTAACAAGATGTCCCCGGTTACCACATTTACTATTGCATCCCCATTGAGTGATTTCCCCTGTAACCCAATCAACGGTAGGATTATGGCGTTGAAGCCAAGGCATCCCCAGTACCAGTCCTGCAGGCAAGTTATCTACCACCAGACAACTTAGTTTCTCCACATGAGTGGAACCCACTTTTAGAGAAAAAAGTTCAGACCTGCAACAGATACCGTCTTGGGTAAGAGGAGATGAGTCAATTGCCACAAGTTTAACAGGATCGTGAAGCCTGACTGTCCCTATCTTATAAAGAGTCATAACCTTGGTATCAATCAGGTTCACAGCCGAACCGCAGTCAATAAAAGCAGTAGTCTGAACAGGACCATAACCAAGTTCCAGTTCCACCTGCAGCACCATTTTTGCACATGAGGAAAATTGTACCTGAAGGTCTGGGTAGCCTCCTCGATTACTACCCAGACCTAGTCGTTTCCCGCCATCTTGGAGGATGACGGACAGGAGGGGCAGTCCTTCTTCCAATGTCCAGATTTCCCACAATAGAAGCACAACTGCTTTTCCCGGCGGCGTCTTCTTTCCTTTCCCTCACAGGTGACAGCGTTCACTTCCATAGCCATAGGAAGAGTCTGGGTCTCATCTCCACTGAGGAATAAGGGCGTTTCCCGTTGCATAATGCCTCTAGCCCGCAGCCTGCGATCCATGCGAACCGCTTGGACCATGGCATCTTCCAGGGAGTCAGGCGGAGGATGGAGTGCCAAAGCATCCTTCAGACGTTCACACAGGCCTCTGTGGAACAGCCCCCGCAGGGCGGCGTCACTCCAGGAAATCTCCGCTGCCCAACGTCTGAATTCAGTACAGAACCATTCGGCCGAGTGCTCCCCCTGACAGACACTCATTACTTTGTCCTCAGCCAACCGCACTCTATCAGGCTCATCATAAATAAGCCCTAAGGCTTCAAAAAATGCATCTACAGACATTCTCTCAGGGGCAGAAGAGGAAAGCGAGAATGCCCAGGCTTGTGGGGACCCCCTAAGCAGGGACATCACCACCCCCACCCTCTGTTTCTCATCCCCAGAGGAGCGGGGTCTCAGAGAAAAAAAATAGCTTACAGCCCTCCTTAAATGCCCTGAAATCATCCTTGTTACCAGAAAACATATATGGTAATTTAACCGGGGATTCAGGTGGGACTAAAATGACATCTCTATTCCCCACCTGCTGGAAGCAAGCGGAAAGTAACCCCTGAACTGAGTCCTCAACCCGCCGTTGGGACTGGGCCAGAGCTTGGTGTTCCAAACTAAGCTTCTGCAGTGACTGAGTCAAGCTTTTCACCTGCTCAGATAAAGCACACATTGGGTCCATGCTGCAGAAGTGAGGAGAGAAAAAAAAACCTGTAGGCCAGTTATAATGTCAGAGACACCGCACTGAACTTGCTCACTGAGCCAGTGCGCATGCCCTGAGTAAAGCGAAAGTGTGCTCAAAGATACCTGTGGAGCGGGCAGCAACCGAATAGATGTGTACTTCAGAGCTGCAGGACCTGAAGCACGTGACTGCTAGGGGCGTGGCCTAAACTTCACAGAGCTAGGAGCTGCAAGACAATTCCTAGCAGAGTAACTGCGAGACAAAGTTACCAAGGGGCATAGACAGGGAGAATAGTCAGGACGTAGCCAATGAGTCATACACAGAGATAGCTGCAGGGTACAAGAGGGGCGAGCAGAGAGTAGTCAGATCACAGGCAATGAGTCATACACAGATAATAACGCAGTACAAAAACAACAGGCAAACTCACAACGGGAAACAGAATCGGGTCAGAACCATATAAACAAGCTATAGCAATATACAGGCACACGGGGGTCAGCACACTAGGCCAAAGGCAAAAGTATAACTGGCAGGGATTGAAGCTACCCAGAGGTTTATGAAGCTCTCCCAGAACCAGAAAGAGGCCACAATCATTAACCAAGTGTGCAGGTCAAAACCTGCACAGAGCTCCAGACATTAACCCCCGGTGTGCAGCTCAGAAACCTGCACTGGAATCATGACACTTACACCACCCCCTGTATTAATAAGGGAATCACTGCTTGATATTATAATAGTCATGGGCATAATATGTAATTACCTATATAGAAGACAGGTTTATGGCCTGTCATGACTACTTGGAAGGTAGGTATGAACTAAACTCAACTCCCTCCATTTTTGCAATGTTTGAGCATGTTTGTTGTGTAATGATTTCGTGTTAATGGCATTTTACAGGTGGCAATAATCGCCTGGATGATCATTTTTATGAATATTTTGAGTGGTATTATGCTCAGCTATCTTTTGTGCTTAAACGGGTTGGCCACTACTATTTTTTTTGGTGGAAGTCTGCTGCCCAACACTGCTGCCAATCATCTGCCACCAGCGCTGGCAGGAAGTTCTCGGATGCTGCCAGAACACAACAGCTGTGTGATAGCTATAGTGTACTACAGATCCAAATGAATAGGGAAGGATCTGCAGTACTTGGCTACTAATGTATTAACGGAGCTAAGGTGTTCTGGCATCATCCAAGGACTTCCAGCCACCGCCGGTAACAGCTGATTGGATAATAGGCCATTAATAAAAAATAGTGGCCAACCTCTTTAATTGTATGTATTATGTAGACATAAAACATATCATTGCTTGTTGGCAGATCTTACTAACCAGGGATATGAGACTGATAAAATATAATTGAAAGAGAGAAAAGCAAAAACGAATGATTGTATTGTTCGTACAAATCCTCCCCAGTAATTGCAATGATCGCTTGTGATAATGTCAATCAGCGCTGGTTAGGGGCCATTTATCTGACTGAGCAAAATGACAGAGCATGGCACAGTAAGAAAACTCTCTGACATGGCATTTGTAGCCAACATATTCCCAAAGTTTGCTAACAGATGTAACAGCTTGAGATGCCAGTATTTGTGTCTGGTCCACATTCGTGCTAAGATTACCATATGACTTGTTCCACTTAATATTGTCTGGGCTAAAAATCACTTTGCATATGTCTTGTTTTAGTGGTTTAGCCCTGGGAATTTCACTTGTCAGCTGTTACACTGCAGAGCTGGATAAGAACAAAAGAAAGTTCAAGAAAAGTGCAGAGAGTAATTAAAGGGAACCTGTCAGCAGGATTGTGCATAGTAACCTACACACAGTGTTAGGTCGGTGCCGTTATACTGAATCATATGATACCTTTGTTGATGAACTCCGTCTTGTGCTTCTTTTTTAATCCTTATTTTCAATTTTGTGTTAATGAGATTCTCGTGCCGTAAGGCGGGGTTCATGTATGTGGTGCTCTGAATAGCATCCGATTGATGCTACTGTGCAAGTGCCTCCGCCCGCCCGTTGTCCCTACAGCCATCGATCGTTACACAATAGATGCTAATGCGCATGCGCAGCCCACGGTACCATTTTGATGTAATGTAATTTCATTTTGTATGCAGCAACTAGGAGACGGCGGAGGCATTTGCGCAGTAGCATCTATCGGAACGTTATAGATGCCAATGCGCAGCCGACGGCGCCATTTTGATGGTGATTTTTGTTTCTTTTCAACAATGCAATATAATAGGCACTGACAAGTGATAGTGCCCAGGCGCTGCCATTTTGATGACGTGCCATGTTTTTTCAAATATACACATTCGCATTTTCATTATGCAAACTAGGGGCAGGTCATGAGGGAGCAGTGACCTGTCAGCAGTCTGCATTATGAATATATAATCAGAGCACCACATACCCCAGCCCCGCCTTAGGACACAAGCATATCATTAACTAAAACCTAAAAATAAGGATTAAAAAAGAAGCACAAGACGGATTTCATCAACAAAGTTATCATTTTATTCAGCATAACGGCAACGACCTGACACTGTGTGTAGGTTACTATGCACAATCCTGCTGACAGGTTCCTTTTAAAGGCATGTCCCTAAAGTATACATTTTGTGGTCAACTTGCATTGCTATTTTGTTATTGTCATCAGTGGAAATTAATTTAAAGATGCATAGATGGATAGATAGATAAATAGATATGGGATAGATAGATAGATAGATAGATATGGGATAGATAGATAGATAGATAGATAGACAGATAGACACAGACAGATAGATAGAGTGGAGGAAAAAGTATTTAGTGAGCCACTAATTGTGCAAGCTCTCCCTCTTAAAAAGATGAGAGAGGCCTGAAATTGACATCATAGGTAGACCACAACTATGAGAGTGAAAATGAGAAAACAAATCCAGAAAATCACCTTGTCTGATTTGGCAACATTTATTTTGCAAATTATGGTGGAAAATAAGTATTTGGTCACCTAAAAACATGCAAGATTTCTGGCTCTCACAGACCTGTAACTTCTTTAAGAGACTCCTCTGTCCTCCACTCATTACCTGTAGTAATGGCACCTGTTTGAACTTGTTATCAGTGTAAAAGACACCTGTCCACAACCTCAAACAGTCACACTCCAAACTCCACTATGGTGAAGACCAAAGAGCTGTCGAAGGACACCTGAAACAAAATTGTAGCCCTGCACCAGGCTGGGAAGACTGAATCTGTAATAGGCAAGCAGTTTGGTGTGATGAAATCAACTGTGGGAGCAATAAGAAAATGGAAGACATACAAGACCACTGACATTTTCCCTCGATCTGGGGCTCCATGCAAGAGCTCACCCCGTGTGGTCAAAATGATCACAAGAACGGTGAGCAAAAATCCCACAACCACACAGGGGGACCTAGTGAATGACCTGCACAGAGCTGGGATCACCGTAACAAAGGCTACCATCAATAACATACTACGCCGCCAGGGACTCAGATCCTGCAGTGCCAGATGTGTCCCCCTGCTTAAGCCAGTACATGTCCGGACCCGTCTGGAGCTTGCTAGAGAGCATTTGGATTATCCAGAAGAGTATTGGGAGAATGCCATATGGTCTGATGAAACCAAGGTAGAAACAAAATTCGTTTTGGTAGAAACAAAACTTGTCATGTTTGGAGGAGACAGAAGGCTGAGTTGCATCCAAAGAACACCATACCTACTGTGAAGCATAGGGGTGACAACATCATGCTTTGGGGCTCTTTCTCTCTAAAGGGACCCTTGACGACTGATCTATGTACATGAAAGAATGAATGGGGCCATGTATCATGAGATTTTGAGTGCAAACCTCCTTCCATCAGCAAGGGCATTGAAGGTGAAACATGAATGGGTCTTTCAGCATGATAATGATCCCAAGCACACCACCAGGGCAACGAAGGAGTGGCTTAGTAAGAAGCATATGAAGGTCCTGGAGTGGCCTAGCCAATCTCCAGGTCTCAACCCCAAAGAAAACCTTTGGAGGGATTTGAAAGTCCGTGTTGCCCAGTGAGAGGCCCAAAACATCACTGCTCTAGAGCAGGGTTCCCCAACTCCAGTCCTCAAGTCCCACCAACAGGTCTTGTTTTCAGGATTTCCCTTGTATTCTACAGGTGATGCAATTATCACCTGGGCAATACTAAGGAAATCCTGAAAACAAGACCTGTTGGTGGGCCTTGAGGACTGGAGTTGGGGAACCCTGCTCTAGAGGAGATATGCATGGAGGAATGGGCCAACATACCACCAACAGTGTGTGCCAACCTTGTGAAGACTTACAGAAAACATTTGACCTCTGTCATTGTCAACAAAGGATATATAACAAAATATTGAGATGAACTTTTGTTAATGACCAAATACTTTTTTTCCCCACTCTAGATAGATAGATATGGGATGGATAGATAGATATGGATAGATATGGGATAGAATAATAGATATGAATAGATACAGTAGATATGGGATAGATGGATATGGGATATATAGGTAGATAGATAGTGTAGGGATTCGCTCTGGTAGGTAATGGCAGGGCAGCAGTAACGAGGCAACACACAGGCTTAAAGTCTAATTTCAGTGGTTAATGTTACAAACAGCAGGTTAACAGAAAATCAGGAAAACATAAATGTACTCCAGCTTGGAGAACCACTGGTCCCAGACTCACCCCTTGCGCGGGACGGGCTTAACTAAGCGGCGGCCAGGTCCTGCGGCATCTGCCATGTGCCATTCCCAGGGTTGTTGAGAGTCTTGCTGCTCTAGTCCTGCAGCACGGGGATCCTGTATACAAGTCAGGCTAAGTCCAGCCAAGTTCCTGTAACTTCCAGACACACACTCACCATGTGCCAAATACCAACCTCCATTAAATAGCCCATAACCCCTTCCACCGGTGAGGTAGCCATCACATGGGCTGATCACGTGACCATGACATCATCGCAGGTCCTGTCTTTAGGAAAAATCCCGGCCAGACATTAATCTGCTGAGAGAAATGTATCTCCCATCCAGTAAAACACCCTTTACTGTACCACAATATATAGATAGATAGACTTCAGTTCAGTTGATTGGATGGACACATTCCTAAATCCGTTAAAGCCAGTGTAAATTTTCAAATATTCCCAAAAAAGTATTTTTTATGAAATGGCAGAATATTTCCTCACGGCTAAGTAACTTAATTTCCTGAGACTCACCAGTTTTCAGTAATAAAATCCGATCCTTCCATCCCATAGCATGCCATCTAGTAATTGGTTTGCACCTTTATCCTTTAGCTAATGCCGCCCTGTACATTTTCCTACTGCTGCACTTTGCTGCATTATCTGGCTGTGTTACATAGTGAGGGCTAAACGCGGTAAATGTAGAATTAGGAGTCAGCAATCGTCACACTCTTCCTAGTAAATACAGCCCTTATGAAGATGCCGCCAGGCAAAACCATAACACAGAGTGGATGGTTCATCCCAGAAAGGAAAACATTATTACATTCCTCATTGAAGTGACCCCCACACAGAAAGAATGAGTGGGAACCCACCTACTCACCAGCGATAGCTGTCATTTCTGCTCAGGCTCACACACAAACAAATTAGCATTTTTGGCAGCCATGAGCTCCGTGTAAACTTTTCCAGCCTACATCATTTCCTAGGACTTTTCCCTTGAATAATTAATGAATATGAGGTTTTACTAGAAAGTCTTTCTATATTTAGCATTTCACCTCCATGACACCGCGCCATCACTTAACAAGGGCTGATAAAATAACATTGCAGCAATCTAAGGACAAGAGCTCATTCCTAGGGCCATTAGGTGGCTGCTGCGGCAGTAGGAGGCCGCCATCTGTCCGCATTGGAGAGGTTTCTGATGCTCCTGGCATTGTGTGTACCATGGAACGCCACATACATGAGCAGGACTATAACAAAAATGGGCTAATAATAGAATGTGGATTGAATAATACAGAATATTTCTACATAAACTCATTTGAAATAAGCCGTTTGCCAATAAAAAGTAAAGCAGGTGGTCCTCATTATAGAGCCACACAAGTAGGATCTGGGGGGCTTTGCATACAGGAGGTGGAATTCACTGGGTGGGTTGTTGGCCACTGTCACAGCAGCCCTGTCTCTCTACAATCTCTTAGTGAATCAGCAAAGCTGAGCGAGATTCCGACATTGGATTGCTGATTTACCAGAAAACTGCAGACTGAGCTTCATACTGTGCCACCTACTACCAGTCCAGCCGGTACACAAAGGCAATATTTAGCTTCCTAATGAAGCTGGTGCTTGCAGTTTAGAATCATATCGTCACCTGTATAACATACAGATAGCCTTATAAACATACACCTACAGTTTTCTACCTATTTTCTTATAAACATACACGTACATTTTTCTACCTATTTTCTCTACTAATTTAACTCACCGGGGTCCCAAAAATAGCATTATTCTAACATATCTGGAAGTAATTCACAGCCAACCAAATGACATCCATACCTTTTCATTTACCACTATAGTATTTTTATTTTCTGCATATTTTTCCCAGCTCATTACTTTGCAGTTTTGGTATTGAACCTGGTGTTATTCACCAAGTAGACTTCTTATCTGCTAGGACACATCTATGTCAACATCATATGACTTCTTGTCACATCATCTGGTCAGTGACCAACATCCTCCTGACAAAGTATGTGTTAGATGCCCAGTAGAGACCAGACCCACCCCCAGATCAGATGTCACTTTAAGGAGCAGACCTCTGCTTGTCAAATTCTCTCCTTGGCAGTGCACTCTGTTGCCGGCTCATTACTTCTCATTAGAGCCAGTGAGGGAGTGCATTGTCATTGTGCTTTGAAAAGAATATTGCACAGTAAGAAGAGAGCTCGTACTGAACATACATCAGAATTGCAACCGAGAACGACGACTAGCCCTGCAACTGAAACGGATAACAACGATGATACTTCATTTCAGGGTGGGGACAGAAGCTATGGCAATGATCGCAGTCTCTGCCCCCCAGATGACATCCTGTTTCAGTATCCTACCATGCACTGAGGATTGTCAAACTAAGTGTCATCAAAATGGAAATAGGTACAAAACATATAAAATAAAGCAGTTAGATTTTTAATTAAGCCATATTAGAAAAACTATTACATTATTATGTTTTGGATGTAAATCAATATTAGTTTCAGACTCTTAATGGCTCATATGCAATAATTAGTAATATCATTTACTGAAGCAAACTGATAACACGATATATATTATGGTTAATGTCTAAATATCTCTAATTGCCTGTGACAAAAATATGCAACAAGCTGAGCATTTAATTAATAAATTATACAGTGCTATAATTGGAGTCAATACATTTTGTACAGCCCGAACTCCACCCAAAACTGTCTCCACTCCAGGACTCCAAAACACAGCCCTACCTTCTGCTCTCGCTTGTTGTTGGGAATCAATTCGAAGTCTGTTGGATTTAGCAAAGTAGCATACACATATTAGAGGAATTACAAAAGACAATTGTCATCTAAGCTAAGGGATGGTTCGGCCACAGCCAAATATGACCCATAAGCCTTCTGGTAATCACAAGATTTCTGTTCAGCATAATACAGCAGTATGTTGTAGATGTGTGCTGTCATATATCCCATTATCACATGTCATTATTCGGTCACAAGGCTGCATAACGTTTCCTGCATTGTGTTTTGATCTATACATGTACGTGTCGTCTAAAGGCATGTCCCTAATCCATAAATCTCCTGTGCATTGAGCAATGAAACCCTGCAGCAGGCGGTGAGCAAATCGATTGTACTGGTAGTCTGCTGGAACTGCAGGTTTGGGATCATAAGGAAGACAAATGTACAGAGGCGGTATGAAGGATTACATCATTCTGCTGACACCGAAGTCTACAGACAGACTCAGGCCATAGGAAGGGGATTTAAGCTATGGGTTTGCCAAAGAGAAGCTTTCAACAGATGATCAGTTATGTCTTTCTTTGGTCAGATTCTAGGGTAGGAAGGCTTATAAAACAAAGAGGGAAACAAATATTAATATAAAAATACGCTATTTTATTATCCCTTTATACCCAGATGTAAAGAAGGCAGTAAAATGTTTCTTCTAGGAGATGTAAAAGTAAAAGTGTTCTTTTCATAAAGTATCTTAAATAGTTACCAATATAAAGTCATTTGTACTGCAGTGCCAATATAAAGAATATAGCGGTGGTAGAGTTCTGTCCCGATGACACCACTCACGTTAAAGTTGCCTAAAACTGCCAATTTCAGGGGAGAGTAGGATCGAAGAGTCTTGTCTTTGTCTCCCTACACAGAACACATGCATGATTAGTGAAGCATGCATGTGTAGGGGATAGTGATGAGCGAGAGTGCTCAGTTACTCGAGTTTTCTGAGCATGCTCGGGTGTTCTCCGAGTATCTTAGACGTGCTCGTAAATTATGTCTGAGTCCCCACAACTGCACGATTTGCGGCTGCTAGACAGCCTGAATACATGTGGGGATTCCCTAACAAACAGGCAATCCATGCATGTATTCAGGCTGTCTAGCAGCCGCAAATCATGCAGCTGCGGGACTCAGACATAATTTACGAGCACGCCCAAGATACTCAAAGAGCACCCGAGCATGCTCAGAAAACTCGAGTGACGAGCACACTAGTAGGGGCAGGTCAGGAGAATTTGAATGACAATATGATATGCATGGTCAACCTAAAGGTGTTAACCAGACATATAAATTTGATAATTTATCCAGGGCAAAGGTAATCAATATCAGTTATGTTAGTGTCCGAAACCTGGCACCCCACTGATCAGCTCTTAAATAAGAGCTCACAGAACCTATTTGCACAATTTCAGCAGTGGCCCCTACACATTGAGAAAGCAGTGGTGTTCAGATCCATTCGTGCTTATATCTAGCCATTTTCAGAGCTAATAAAAGCTGTTTAGCAGGATTGATGAGAATCGGACCCCCACCGATCTAATATTGATGACTTATACCGAGGATTGGTCACCAATATTAAATGTTCGGACAACCTCTATAAAATTGCAAAGTAGCCCTTTAAAGGGAATCTGTTGCCCCTTTTTTGAATATGAGCTGCCGGCACCAACATCAGGGGCTTATCTACAGCATTCTGCGGTCCGGCACCTCCAATCTTCATACGATGACGTCCTCTTTCCTTCCTGTCGTGGCTCCTGGGCAGGCGCACGGCTCTGTCCTGTTGAGGGTAGAGCAGAGTATTGCAGTGCGTAGGCGCTGGACCTCTCTGACTTCTCCCGGTGCCTGCGCACTGCAGGACTCTGCTCTGCCCTCAACAGGGCATAGCAGTGCGCCTGCGCAGGAGCCACGACAGGAAGGAAAGAGGACGTCATCGTATGAAGATGGGAGGCGCCAGACTGGACCGCGACATCCATCGGACTGGACCGCCCCCCCGGTGAGTATATAATCTAACTCTTTTTTCTTATCTTTCAGGTTACATCGGGGGCTTATCTACAGCATTACAGAATGCTGTAGATAAGCCCCTGATGTCAGTGCCGGCAGTTCATATTCGAAAAATGGGGTAACAGATTCCCTTTAAGGTTGCAGGACTTGGTGTGGCCTTATTGTGTGCTGGAGTATCCACCAATACTAGTGACTCCAAATAAGTAGTATAACAAGTAAGGTGAGAGCAATTTAGGCTACTTTCACACTTGCGTCGGTACGGGCCCGTCGCAATGCGTCGGGCCGACGTACCGACGCACATTGTGGAAAATTTGCACAAAAGGGGCAGCGTGTTATGAATGAGTCACCGTAGGAGGCAAAAAACAGAAATACTAGCTAAGGCCAGAAAACCAGAGAAGTTGGCAGCTATCGGATTGCAGACCCCTGAACCTATCAACAACAACTAGCAGTAGCCGTGGGGGGTTCCTACGGAGCCCTAGACCCCTCGATCACAGCCGGAGAGCTACATAGCCTAAAGACAGAAAGGGAAATCTAAACTGCCCCAGAGCAGACCCCAACACATAATGACGGTGAAGCAAGATGAAAAAACACTCACACAGATAGAAAGATAGGCTGAGCAAATGATGGGGCCCAAGCTAACTAGATAGGACAGAATAGAAAAGCTGCTGTCTGTAATCCGCCAAAACCCTATCAAAACAAGAGCCAACAGCTGATAGGGAAAAAAGCCCTGAAGACGCTAGGCTTCAAAAAGACTATATCAGTACTCAGGTATTTTCTGAAGACCGAGCAAAAAGGAATTCAGCTCACCCCAGCAGGGAATGGCAGAAATCAAGGAAAACAATGCAAAACAAATCCAAAACACAAATGCAAAAAGTAGAGCAGAAAACTTAGCTTTTGAGGAGAAGGAATCAGACTGGTCTCCTAGAATTCCTCAGAGAGGTCACCAGCAAGGCAGAAGGGCGTCGGCTGCCTTATATCCAGTCAGTAATTCCCGTCACCCAGTCATCATCATCCTGCCCAGGTGCTTGGTAATCAGCCTTACTACCTTCCTTCACCAGAAGAGGGAGTTCATCAGACCTCAATGGTGAAGGGGAAAATGAACTCCGCTGCCCCATTGTAATGTCCAGGGAGGAGGGGGCGGAGTTTTGGCTGGGCTAGTGTGAAAGTAGCCTTATTTGAGTGCAATTGAATTCTCCTCAAATATTACCAAATAAAAAAATCGGATTCTCCAGAATACTGATTTTTTTTGCAATTTGTGTTGCTTAGCAACCGACCAAATGTCCACCATTTTATTTAAATGTAGAGGTCCAGCAAAAGATTAAAAAAAAAAAAAAAAAAAAATAATAATAACAATATTTACCTCACTACTCACTTGTTCAACTTCCCTTACGGCATCCGTCCAGTCCTCTGGACCTCTTCTTTTTGCTGCCCAAGTCACAAGCGTCTTTTTCGGCCTTCTTCACCCAGGGGGGTGGCTTCTGACTGGCTACACCTGATGTCTCTGTGCGCTGTGCCATTGTAGCGCTCGTCGTGAAGTCACAATTTTATGACATACGTAGACCTCAAGCAGCACATGCAGTAATGTTGGGACAGGTGAGCGGTGAAGTTACTGCTAATATTTATTTGCATCCTACATTTATTATGTTCTGGGGTTTGGAAAGAATAACTTTGATGTGAATTAAAATTCCCTGATTAGATTTGTGTGATTTGTTGAATTTTAATCTTGTGCGATCCGCTCATCTCCACTAGTAACCACCTCACCTTTATACAATCTTCCAGAAAAAGTCACACATACCTTAAGCTAAACAATAACACGTTTATGGCCTGTACTAGATTATATATAATAACAGTATTACTCGGCTGCCATATTATTATCAGTGTAAGCATTGGACATGTGAATCACCGCCCGGCCACTCACGTCCGGCTGATGAGAACACATAGACAGATAATGTGTGTCTGTTGAGGAGCAGAGGCTCAGGTGAGAGGCAGAGGCTGCTGCTGTGGTAAGGGATGGGGTGGAGGACAGGAATGCTTGCACAACATTAGTCATCCCGGTTTCTATGAGAATATACAGCCTCTCCTTCCTCTTGCCGATGTTTACTTTGTAACTCCACCTTCTCCTGTTAATCTTATCCATGAACATCAGCATTAACCCCTCTGGAAAGAGTCGCATGATAACAACGGGGATAATGAATGGGTGTGATGAATGCAATTATTCTGCTGCGTCAAGAGATAGGCTTGGAAGAGTTGATTATATAGTTTTCCAGTTTCATAAAATAAAGCTTATTCTTTGTTAATTGAAAAATTATACCACTTTTTATGCACTTTTTTTTAAATAAATTCAAATCAGTTTTTAAGATCTTTGCTTCAGGTTTAGGAGGAAATATTAGAGGCATGCGCTAGTTTCACCCAACTTACAGACCAGAGTAGTAAATAGTAGGCAGCTCCTGCCCCTGTCCGCTATGTGCAGGGGCGCACACAGAGCAAGTCACGCCTGAAATTAGCAGACAAGAATGGTCCGCAAAATTTACTGCTTGTCTGACCTTAGGCCGGTTTCACATGTCCTGATATTTCCGGTACCGGAAAAAACGGTACCGGAGATATCCATGTCCGTGTGGCCATGTGTAAATTTGTGACATTTGTGTGGCATCCGTGTGCTATCCGTATGTCCGTGTGTACCATCCGTGTGTGATCCGTGTGCTGTCCGTGTATTGAAATTTGTTTCAATGTTAACCCTACGACTTTTAAAAACGCACACGGATGGCACACGGACGCCGTCCGTGTGCGGTACGTGTTTACACGGACCCATTGACTTGTATGGGTCCGTGTGATCCGTGCTGTTGCACACAAACGGACATGTCAGCGTATTTTGCACATGGACACACGGTCCGTGAAAACACGCTGACATCTGCATAGACACATTCATTCGAATGTGTCTACGTGTGTCAGTGTCTCCGGTACGTGAGAAAACTGTCACTACACGTACCGGAGCCACTGACGTCTGAAACTGCACTTAGGCGGCTCTTCTGTCCTTAGGCGGCGTTATATGACTGCCAATCTACAATATGTTTGATGATTTGATGTCTTTCAATCTATTTACAAAGGCAGAACGAACTTCAGATTCGCACAGAATGATCAGTAATATACCTCTCAGTGCACGTAGGCTGCCAATGTTCTTGACAGCATCAGTCCTGTTTACACAGGACGATGCGCTGCCGAGAACGATGATCTATTATGGAAGCCAAGAGATCATTTTACCAGACAAACAAGCGATTTGCTAATCCATCGGGTGAACAAACTGCACATTTATTGTAAAGCAGCGTTACTATGAAATCTCGTTCACACTAATCGTACAGTTTAAACCCATCTTTTGCCTAAGGCTATGCTCACATTAAGGTTTAGGTTGCTGTCAGATGCATACATCTAAAGCTTACGCTGACAGGCTATTGACTTTAATGATTCATATGGAGTCACATTGTGCTCTGCCGGACTTCATTTTCAGCAGTATCCACTTATTTGAAGCAGGCAGCAAAGCACAGTCGACCATGTGAACATAACCTAAAGCTGAAATCACACATGAAGTTTTTATTTTTTTATTCTTATTAAAATACACAAGTGAAGTAACATCAATTTTTACATTATTCCATCTTCCTGGGTCAATGCGGCCAGTACTAAAAAGCTTTTACAGTCAGGATCCAACACAGTTGGGAAATTAGTATATGAAAAAAAAAAACGAAAAATCAAGACCACTATGGTCTAGTACTAAATACTCCAGATATCATCAGGGGGTCCAGGAATTGCAGGGCAAGAAAAATCATTTAAAACTCACAACAGCAATGTATTCTGACAGTCAGATCACAAGAGGGAACAACGGCACATCCGATTCCAACCTATAGGAGATCATTAATGTCAGGGTCATGATGAAGACTGGCCCTAAAAGCAGACAGGCTACAGTGATTATAAGAAGGAACTACAATACTGGGGGACTTGGAGTCCCACACCTTATTCACTACTACTGGGCAACTCACTTGCGTAGATTCCCAGCCTGGACCTCCAAGTCTGCCTACGCAAAATGGATGCACAAAGGTTAAAAATGGCCCCATAAGATGCTCCATAGAATAATATGCCCCATATGCTGCTCCATAAAGGTTATAGCCCCATAAGATGTTCCACAGAATATGCCCCCATATGCTGCCCCCATAAGATGCTCCATAGATTATTCCCCCATATGCTGCCCCCATAAGATGCTCCATAGATTATTCCCCCATATGCTGCCCCACAAGATGCTCCATAGATTATTCCATATGGTGCCCCCATAAGATGCTCCATAGATTATTCCCCCATATGCTGCCCCCATAAGATGCTCCATAGATTATGCTGCCGCATTTAAAAATAAAAAAAATGACATACTCACCTCTCCGTCACTCGGTGTCACTGCTGGCACCTGAGATATTCACCTGTCCCCCGGTCCATCGCTGCTTGCTGCTGTCTGGCATGTCATCTGTCAGTGACGTTCAGACTGCAGGGGGTACAGAGTGCACTAACCACGTCACCGCGCCCTCTGCTGTCTGAACGTCACTGACAGATGACGTGCCAGACAGCCATGGACGCAGGACAGGTGAGTATCGCTATACTTACCAGTCCTGGCCCTGTCTCTTCTGCCCCCAGCTTTTCCGCGATCTCCCTTCCTGCCTTCAGCAGTCACGTGGTACCGCTCATTAAAACTCATGAATATGCGCATATTCATGTTTAATGAGCGGTACCATGTGATCGCTGAAGGAAGGAAGGAAGATCGCGGAGAAGCTGGGGGCTGCAGAGACCGTGCCAGGACGGGTAAGTATGACCTGACACACCCGCCCCCCTCTCCCCCTCCGACCCCCTGGTGTATATGACTCGAATATAAGCCGAGAGGGGGACTTTCAGCCCAAAAAAATGGGCTGAAAATCTCGGCTTATATTTGAGTATATACGGTAATTTCTGGCAATTTATAACATCATTCAAAAGCCTGATGCAGACACCCTGACGAGACATCCCTACATGCTTAGATGGGAGAGATATTTGGGAAAAGCCTTGACTGATGTAGATTGGGGACTTGTCAGGTCGAGAGAAGCTATATCGGCATCTTGTGTCACATAGAAAGAAAACCAATACAAGATCCTTCATTTCTGGTATCACACACCTAAATTCTTACATAGGCTGGACCCGTCTATCTCTCCCCTTGCTGGAGGTGCAACCTTTTGGGAGGATCGATCTTTCACATTTTCTGGGATTGCTCACCGATTTGCCCATATTGGAAGAAGGTGCAGGGATTGACGTTGCCTCTGGACCCCCAGATTTTTCTCCTTAACATTTTCCAACCTTCCCTTACAAAAACAAACTACTAGGCTCCTCTTAGGCTGGTTTCACATTTGCGGATGTCAGAGCTGCAGAGGGCTGCATAGTTCCTCTGTGAATCTCCGCCCACTGCCGAACCTCCTCCATTCAGCTCCGCCTACGTCTGCATGCGGCCTGGGTACCTCTCTTTAACACTGGTTACGCAGGCCATGCGGATGCGTCCATATGCGTCGTTTTGATGCTGTGGCGACCTGCGTCAAAAGCAACATGCTGCATTTTGTTGCGGGCGTCGCAGCGTCAAAACGACGCATGCGGACACATCTGCATACATCCGCATGGCCTGAGTACCCAATGTTAAAAATAGGTACGCAGGCCGCATGCAGACGTAAGCGGAGCTGAATGGAGGAGGTGCGGCAGTGGGCGGAGCTTCACGGAGGAACTATGCAGCCCTCCGCAGCACTGATATCCGCAAATGTGAACCTAGCCTTACACATCTTGACGGCTTCCAGATGTTTGGTGGTGTCCCATTGGAAGCAAACTTCTACCCCCGTCTACACTTGACGTATATGCCAGAACTAAAGATGTTAGAAATGTTTAATACCATGTAGCCCTGCATAATGACACGATTGATAGATTTGATTCTATCTGGTTTCCTTGGGACTCTTTTTGGGCCTCAATAAATATATGAACCTGATTCTCTAGACTATATAGCCATTCCCGGTCTCCCCTTTCTGATTTTCAGATACCCCCCCCCCCTTGTTAATGTCCTGTCTTGTGTCCATTTTGTTGTTCCTCCACTTTTGAGTATATTGATTTATGTATAAAATGGTTGAACATTCAGCTGGTATATCATTTGTTATAATGCCACCTAATATAATGACGGCAACATCCTACTAGCCCATTGATTTGACCATTTATTGTTTGACACTGTTTTCTATAAGAGAATGTCGATATTCATGTTATATGTTCATCTCTTTGGAAATGTTTATTTTCAATAAAAATTGACAATTTAAAAAAAAGAAAAAAGAAACCACAACACCGTGACGGCCTATCGCAATTACCGCATCAGTAAGTAATCTTACAACAGGGAAAAATTCTAATGGATTACACAAAAAATATTCAACATATTTCCAGCACGGAGCCAGATCTACAAATAGAAAGTTTGGAAAACATTTGTGAACTTAGAATGAAAATTGTTTGTAGTGTACTGTGACGATAGAAGTGAATCCGTGGAGTCTTTTGGTGGAAGTGAACCACAGTAC